>NC_134225.1:4772500-5372500 GCF_965140235.1 Caretta caretta
TCTCTCTATGCGTGCGTTCTGTTCTTTTTGTGGTAGAGAGATTACTACCGCACAGCCATTGAGCGGTATAGATTTTCCATCTGATTTTCTTTTAAAAATATAAACTCTGAATGTACAAAATTCATTTTTTCTGGTCTTTTTGGGCCACCCTCCATTTACCGGTCTTCTCTTACTGGCTATTGGGCTGGTTGGGTTCTTGGTTAAGTTTCTGCAGTGATTTCTCTTCTCGTGTATTTTAATAGTTGTCACAGGTCCATCTAGCGACAGACCTTGGGGGGCCAATGCAATGGGAATATCTTCAGCAGATCTGGACCAAAGCTGCAAACTGGTTTTTCAGTGCACGCTCATTTGAGTTTTTGCAATTTTGCACACATTCTGGCAACTAAGGCCTGGGTTCAGCAAAGCATGCCGGCCGCGCTCGGCAGTGCGGTGCCTAATTTAGGGTGGATGATTGGCGGGATTGAGGCTTCTAAGTGTCTAAATCCCTTTTGGCAATGATACTTAAGCTCCTAAATCAGTTAGGCATTGCAACGCTGTGCATGGCGACGCCTCTAAATACCTTGAAAAATCTGGGCCTTAAGGACATTCTTAAGTCCCGTCGAAGTTCATGGAACGTGCTTAAAATGAAAAGCTCTCCTGATTATGTAAATGAATCGTGTGTGTTATGGTAGCCCCTAGTGGCGCTGACTAAGATCAGGGCTCCATTGTGCTGAAAGGGAGTCCCAGCCCCAAAGAGCTTGTAGTCTGTCTAGACAGGAGGGTCATGCGGGCATTGTTGCTTCTGTCGGCCGAGCTCCGTGCACGCACCGGGGCTCCTTGCATCCCTCCATTCCTCCCCCACAAGCTCCCTGAGTACCCCTTCCCAACCCTCTTTGTTTTAGGGAGTCCCTGCAACCCCCACCTCCCTCATGCTAGGAGTTTTGTGTACCCCCATGCCCCCTTCCCCCCCAGACCAGGGTCCTCCATTAAACCCCCTATGCCAGGGGCTTTGTGTACTTCCTCTCCCCCGCCCCTCATACCATGGGCCCCTATTCAACCCCCATGCCTGGGGCTCTGTGTACCCCCATTTCCTCTTCTCCCCCATGCCTGGGGTTCTGTGTACCACCCTTCTGCCCTCCCTCCCATGCCAGGGTCCCCCATTATTCCTGCTCCATGCCAGGGGCTTTGGGTGTCTGCTTTTTTCTCCCCCCTCCAAAGTACCTTTCTATCCCTCCAGATTGGAAGGGACGGACGGACAGCTGGGGTCCTCTCACTTTCTCTCTCCCTCCCCCTACCCCTCAAGGAGGGAGAAAGGAATGAAGCTGCCTTTACTCTCCCCTCTTTTTGACTCCCCCTGCTGGCTGAACATCTGCCCCCTGGCTGTTACACATCTCTCTGCAAGGAGAGTAAACAGCAGCGGAAATGGGTTTTCCAGTGTTCACCAAACTCAATAGGGTTCTGCCCGTTGATGCCTAGCATGCTCCCTGAACTTTCAGAATTGATCGGCCGTGGCATTCAAAAGTTATTGCGTTACTCACTGGCAGGCAAACAGAGAAAGGCCACTGAGTTGACTGTAGGGCTTTGTTTTGCTAGGCCAGCTCAGGGTGAGTGAGCCAGGAATAAAACCCAGGTGCCCTACGGCTCAGTCGTGTGTTCTGTCCATCAGGCAATGCTTCTTTCTTGCTTGTTCGCCTGCTTAGAGTTAAGCATGTGCCTGAGTGCTTTGCTGAAGCCGGGCCTATGTTAACTCACGCTGTGCATGGGAACAGGGAACATTGCAGACGATTCATAATGGTGAGTATTCATGCCATAAGCCTGCTTCGAAGAATCACCCTCGTCCTGTGATGGGCCAGAAACATTGGTTGTGACCTTGGAGGCCAATCAAAAAAGCTTGAATGCCGCAATGACGCGCCCCTGTGTGAGCGTCAGCCCAAGATTTGTTCACACCAGCTCTTCAGCGAATAGGTTCTAACCCTGCACGATTTGGAGAAAACTGCAGTCTCGTGGTGCTCACTTCTTGGGCGGAAAGAGGCAATGATAATTAATATGTCATCTGAAAACAAGAGCTGTCAGATGACTGTCATATCGTCTAGCTGTATCATAGTCTGGGGACTTTCTCTTTGTTATACCGCTTGGCAGCGTATCACAATCAGATCAGCTATCAAATCCCTTTTCGAAATCAGGGTTCGTCTGAAGGCCGCGTTCAGCAAAGCACTTAAGCACGTAACTTTAAATACATCTAGTTCTGTGCATAAGGGAATCATACAGGTGGAAGGGATCTCGAGGGGCCATCTAGTCCTTCATCCCAGTCTGGGGCAGAACTCTCCGTCCCGTTCCCCTGGAGCAGAGGGATTCTACAAGCCACAGATTCAGCTGGGGAGGATTCCACCGGTAGCACCATAAGGCTGTCCTCTGATGAACCCTCTGTACATCTCTGCAGTAGAGGGCATGCCAGAGCTGGGAAGGTTGCGTCAAAGGGCGCAGCGATCCCAGGCAGTGCTGTGGCCCATAGCTCAGCCCTGGGAGGCTGCCGTAACTTTGACAGGCCCCCAGGGGTTTCTAAATTACAGCAGGGGCCACTGCAGTCCCTGGTGCAGGCCAGGATCAGAAAGGCACAAAGGTAACATAGCCCCACCCTCCTCTGTGCGGTGCCTCTTAGAGGTACAACCCAGAATCTCACCTGTTGACTCTCACGGGCCTACTCAGATGCTTATAATTCAATCAGGTGCTTAAATACCTTGCTGAATCAGGGCTTCATTCTGCCCTTCTTACTCAGCCAAAACTCAGTTCCCATCGAATTCAAGAAGAGAGTCCCCAAAGGTTTGATTTTTCAAGATCAGGGCCCATGTTTTTAAAAAGCACATGGATTTCTTATTGGTGGAATCTTTTATGCTTTTTGCAAGCAAATGTGACTAGTCTACGATCCAGAGCTTTCCCAGTTTACTGACCGTCCTGCAGCGTGGATAGATGTTATGGTAGCACTTACTCACCCGAACAGGACTTGATTGTTTACTGTAAATACTTTCGCCTGCAGTGAAACTCACTCCAAACATATGTCTCCTTTCTTTTTAAAATGCTTTCATTTATTCCGTCCAGAATGATTGATCTGACTGATTATGATCATCCAGAGGGCTGAATGTGGAGCCCTGAATTATAAAACGAATGTACTTTGATTTATTTGCTTTGTAAATTGCTTTTTCAGCATCCATGATGTCAGTGTACATCGCTCATACTCTTAAAGGAATAGTTTCAGTGGAAATTTCTTCTTTTAATACAGTTGCCCGATCTACTGTATTATTAAGTGCCTGTGGAAAGTGTTACACAGGGGCCGAGCCTCATTCCAGCCTCGCTGGTGTAAAGTGGGCGTAACTCCATCATTATGCTGGCATCTGAATGGTGGAAGTGAGATCAGAATCAGGCCTTCTAAATTTAGCATAAGAATGGGGTGGTAGCGGGGAAAGATTGAATTATTTTTGCTACCCCAACAGATTTGGTTGAAGAGGAACCCATTGGGTAGTATTTTTGGGCAGCGCTTTATATTGTTTTCTTGTATCACAGTAGAGCTTTGTTATAACCCCTTGATCTTTACACCCATCCTTGTGAGATGGAAACTTTAGAATAGTCTTTTACCCGCCTATGGTTTTTATATATCAGACTGACCACCGCTTGTAGCGCGAAAGCTTTGGAAAGGATTTTTTTCTGTGGCTCCTGTTTCTGTGAAAAGTGATTTTCTCCAAGGCTTGCAGGATCAATTCAGAGCAGCCCAATGGCCTACAAACAGACTAATTTGAAAAAAAGTTCCTAGCTTGCAGCCAGTAAGTTTGGCGGGTGAAGGGGGGATCATGAAAATACAAACAGATCTTGAGAAAAGATGGTGAGGGAACCCAGAAGACTTCTGCAGATGGTTGACGGGACACCTGGCGGAGCGGGAAGGAAAGGAAGTTCTGTCGCAGGAGTGATGAAAGTGCCATGGGGTGGGAAAACTGACTTAGAATACCGTTTACTCGTCCCTGTTCCCTCACACACACTACCTATAGCAATTACAGCTATGAACCTGCAGTGGTTCTTATGCGCAGCTGCAGCTTGAAAATCCGTGCTGGCCAGGATCTAAAAGAGTTGGCCTGTTGGTTGCAGCTTTGGTTTCCCCTGCTGAAGCAGGGTCCTTACAGGGTACACATTGGGAATGTGGATGCATTACATCCTTCGCAACTCCTGCCTTTGCTACTGCGGCCAGTAAGATGTTGGCGACACATTTACCGGCTGCCTCCATTGGCAAAGGGCTGCCTGGTTCCCTCGGGCACTTGCATAATGCCCTCCTTCAGCTATTGAATGATAAAGATGCTAATAGGCTTGACTTAGTCATCAGGCAACCGCAATCTGTAGGGTGCTGCAGTAAGGACTAGGGTCTGAGAGATCTAAGGCCCCTTGTCAAAAGCTGGGAATCTCCCTCAGCCCAGAATTCAAAGATTGATAGATCAGAAGGGTCCATTTTGATTCTCAGTCTGATGCAGGGGTGGGGTGGGGTTCCTGATCCAGTCATCCACCAAGGGCCCACTGAAGCATAGCGGAATTCCAGTCCTCTTCTCTGCTAATGACCATTAGTGGGGAGGGACCTTCAGGTCAACTGCCCTGGGAGCTGAAAATGTGTCAGCTCAAGGAAGCAAAAGGCCAGGCCTCTTGTTCTAGCTCTGCTTTCCCTTCCCTGATAACAGGCCACTTGGGTTTTATTCTCACTCCTGCCTGGCTGCGTCTGCACAGAACTTGTGACGGCGCGGATCCATTAATGTAACGTGCTATTTTATCCTGGACGTCTGTGCCAGTGTAACCCATCCTTACGCAGCGAGGCTGTCTGTGTCCCTCAAGTGGTTAGACGTTCGTGAGTCAGCTACAACCTTTGAGCTGAGGTCGAGGGGGCGCGTTCTTTGCATTCAGATCCAGAAGCACTTGTAGGAGTAAGGACCTGCTGTAGCTGACCCGTCAGTGTCTGAAACAAGCATCTGCTCCTTCATTAAATAAGACTGAAGGGATCATTGAGTCCAGTCTCCTGTTACCGCATATGCTCATTTATATCATTATTCCATATAACGATACAATCCAGTCTCCTGGTCACCCCATCATATAACTCTATTCATAAATGTATCAAGCTCTGTGTTCAAACTAGTTAGATTGTTTGCTCCCGCTGACCACGCCAGGGAAGAAAAATATAGCATGGAGAAAATCCATGATTTTCCTGCCATTTTAAAAAGAAATGAGAGTTCCGTGAAATAATAAAATGGCTTGTTTATGCAATGGTTACAATTGTTTCTACTGGACAGGAGAACACTTATTTCTATATGCTTTCTCTAAAAAATAACTACTGGGTCCCTTTAAGTGTCTTTAGCAACAATTTTTGTTTTTTACTTTAAAAATGAGAGCACTATGGAGTGGTTGAAAGTGATGACATTGCGCAGGGAGAGCTGGCTATATCTTTAAAAGTGGCCTGCTTTTGCTTGTATTACGGATGGAGTAAAATGACGCACATTGTGGAACTGTTTACAACACAGCCACAGCTGCCTTCAATACCACATCCCCTCCTTTTAAATAAGTAAAACCCAACCTACAGTAAAACTGCAGAGCTTTGCCAGGAACTGGGCCCTCAGCTAGAATCAAAATAGACAGTCCCAGTCAAGAGACGTAACCAGTATGGCCAGTCCCCAAACTGTTCAGAAATCATGAGATTGACTTAAAAACCATGAGATCAAGAGAACCAAAAACTAACAAATGGGGAGGGCGGGGAGGAAACAGTCACATTTTGGGTTCATTTTGCCTTCTAGTTTCTGAGCCTGTAGGGTGCTCTCAAGTCATAATTTCAAGTTTTTCTCTGCAACCAGGAAGGCTAGAAGCTTTTTTTGTTTTATGAAAGCTGAGGTTCTTGCATAACAACATGACTCCAGAAGCAGGAGCTTTAAGGAAAACACCAAAGATCCCGAGGGTCAACATCAATGTTTAGCTGCCATCTTCATTGCCTATGTTTTGAGCATGCCTCTGTTTCCTACCACGTATCATGATTGGTTGACTTGTTACCTAACGGTAATGACTAGATAGCTGACCTGTTTCTAGAACAGGACATGCAGAAGCAGGTTGCAAACACCAAAGAATCTAATTACTTTGTAATCCGTCAGCTAAAGACATCCCATAGAAAGGCTTGGTTCTCTGCTCTTCTTGTGCAGTCATTTACACCAATGTGAAGGGCTTCTATTCTGGTTGGCCTCGTGTGTTTTAGAGCCTTGCATTTTACACTTGGCACTGGGGTAAATGATGGAGAATCTGTCCCATCACTGATTTCACACTAGATTGATAACAAATAGAAATGTGTGAGTCCCCTTCTTCTTCCACTGAGCAGGGTCGAATTGTGCAGCTCCCCAAAGGATGTAGGGCAGTGTCTCTGCGAACACTTCAATGTCCAGTCCCCAGCCATGCCTCCTCTTCTACACACATGCCTAAGGCCTCACGGGGGCATGGTGATAGACCAATCTTAGTGGAGAATGCAGGAGCATGGGGCTGGGCTGGGGAAGGTACGGGGGTTTATGGGGGATGTTGTGCTGTGGGACATGATGCTGTGCTGAGGAATGTGCTCTGGGGAGAGTATTCAAAGGGATGCTGTGTGGGGCGAGAGAGATGATACTGTGCTGAGGTAATGGGGCGGAGGTAGCTATGCTGTGATTGGGAGGGTGCTGGACAGAAGGGCATGAGATGTTGCGGTGGATGGAAGACACAACAGGGCAGAAGGACTGATAAAGAACCTCTCTCTGGAACAACTAGGTGACCTTTACTAGAGCTGGGCGAATCACATTTCATAAAAGATCTTTTATCTTTTTGCATCTCAGGGCAAAATCTTTCTACCCGTGCATCATTACTAACCTTTCCCTTCCTTTAAAATAAATTCTTTGTTTTCATTCATTTCAAGCATCGCTCTAACCATTTCATAGCTCTCCTTCGAGGATTATTTTTACATTCTGCCTTGGCACTACTGATAGAACTAGCTCCTCCAAGATGATGAAGTCAGAATCCCACAGTGTTGCCAGCTCTTGTGATATTCTCACATATGTTATGTTGGTGTTTTGATTTGAAGGTCCAGGTCCTGGAGTCAGGTGATGACATGAGAATCTCAGCTTTTATTTAAGAAAAAATCTAGCTCTCATGGTTGAAAATGTTACTCCAGTGAACCCTAACATTAAAAAAAACCATCAGGACCTCCCCTTTACCCCCCCCAATTTATCATTTCAAAAATCTCATGCTTTTAATTCATCTTGTAATTTTGGGAGGGTCTGACTCATTATTTTTGACTACTCGAGGTTGGCAATACTGTAATACACTCTGGAAAGATTTTCAAAGGCACACGTGGCTGTTTGGTACCTAACTCCCTTGACTTTCACTACAAATTAGGCTCCTAATTCCCATGTGTGACTTTGAAAATTTCCCTCTGGAGCAAAATGTACCATCAGCTCAAGGTGTTTTAAATGGGCACCGTTTCTCTTTTTAAACACCTATAGTACCAAGAAACAGAGATGATTTCTAACGGGTGGATTATTTTACATTCACATAAGTTCATGTCTTTGCTCGCTCTCGTAAGGCATATTTTAATAGTCCCCTGTAAATCCGATAGATCTAATTTGTTTGATTTTTTTAGTTCAGAGAATGACGAAGGCTGGGAGGAGTTAGACACCAAAGTTCGCGAAGGGAATCTGATGCCTAGTTCCCTTCGGTCCCCGTGAAATAAGAGCTAAAGTGAAGTGCATAATAGTCTCTAAACAAGAAAGGGAAAAAGGCAAAATGGTGCTGGCACATTTTTTCTAGTATATTTTTTTCCTCCTCTTACGCTACATGTAGAAATGGAGAAATTTATTTTCTTTGTAGAGATACCGAAATATATTTATTTTGTTGTAAGAGATGATGTAGTTTGCAAACACTCCACATTGTAAATAAAATGGGGAAACAGTATGGAACGACGTGTTATTTACAAATTAAACTGTTTGCTAAAAGTCCGACATGTGATTTGATTGAGTTTATTTCAGGGTTGGGGGTTTTGTTTGGGTTTGTTATGTAAAAAACTGTTGCTGTCTCGTGCTTTGTGTCTGTGAAATGTTGCTTGGTGATCGTGGTACCTCAACAGTCAGAACGGTGCCTGTCTTTGATTGATCTGTAGCTCATCGAAAATAATGGAAACAAATAATAAAAAAAATTTGTTTGACTCTGTGTGCCACCTTCAGTGTATTTGAAAGAGAAAAAATCTTTCTGTTGGAGAGAACATAAGTACGGCCACACTGGGTCAGACCAGAGGTCCATCTAGCCCACTATCCTGTCTTCCGACAGTGGCCAATGCCAGGTACCCCGGAGGGAATGAAAAGAACAGGGAGTCATCGAGTGATCCATCTCCTGTCACCCATTCCCAGCTGCTGGCAAACAGAGGCTAGGGACACCATCCCTGCCCATCCTGGCTAATAGCCATGATGGACCTATCCTCCATGAATTTATCGAGTTCTTTTTTGAACCCTCTTATAGTCTTGTCCTTCACATCATCCTCTGGCAAAGAGTTCCACAGGTTGACTGTGTGTTGTGTGAAAAAATACGTCCTTTTGTTTGTTTTAAACCTGCTGCCTATTAATTTCATTGGGTGACCCCTAGTTCTTGTGTTATGAGAAGGAGTAAATAACATTCCTTATTTACTTTCTCCACACGAGTCATGATTTTTTAGACCTCTATCATATCCCCCCTTAGTCGTCCCTTTTCCAAGCTGAAAAGTCCTAGTCTTATTAATCTCTCCTCCTACAGAAGCCGTTCCATACCCGTAATCATTTTTGTTGCCCTTTTCTGAACCTTTTCCAATTCCAATATATCTTTTTTGAGATGGGGCGACCACATCTGCACGCAGTATTCAAGATGTGGGAGTACCATGGATTTATATAGAGTCAATGTCATATTTTCTGTCTTATTATCTATCCGTTTCTTAATGATTCCTAACATTCTGTTTGCTTTTTTTGACTGGCGCTGCACATTGAGAGAGATGGCAGGAATCCGAAGGGGAGAAGGGAACACTGAGTAAACAGTGCTGGGGTGGATTTGCGGACATATCCAAAGGAAACCACAGTTGTGTTCGACTGCTTTTTCCTTTTTTGTGGAGGAAAAGCACTGCACCAAGGAGCTCAGTTTTGCGGGGCGGGGCAGTGCACTCTGACCCTGATCCAGATAAGCCCTTCAGCATGTGCTTAGCTTTAAGCAGATGAATAGCCCCATTGAGCTCAATGGGACTTCTCAGATATGGCAAGTTAATCAGGTGTTGTTAATCAGAAGTTGCTCAGGGTAACATTTTCAAAAGTCACGCAGGATCCTAAATTCCATTGACTTTCAGTGACACATAGTCGCCTAAGTGACTTTTAAAAATGGAATTTAGGCACCTAAATCCCATTGGTGCTTCCCTTTGAGAAGGAAGAGGCCAACGTACCTGGCTCGAGAAGGCACCTGGCCTCTAAATGGAGGTGATCGGCAAGTGAGAGCTGCCTAAAAAACAAGTCTGCAGGAGAGAGCTACAGGAGACTCTGTCAAGAGAGCTGAGTTCGGCAAAGAGCTGGAGCAGAACCGGTGGTGAGAACTGACCAAAGCTGGGGAAGGTTTGGTCCATGGGACCCTTAGGAAAAGGAAAGATCCAGCTTGGTCAGGCCCTGCCTGAGCAGGGGTCGGACTTGCATTCCACTCCCCAGGCTTCATTGCCTACTGCAGGTAGCCCTTGAGGTGAGGACTGGAGTGGAGAGCTGCCGGAGGGGTGAGGAGGACAAGGGATGGGTCCTGGAGAGCGCTTCCCCTGAGGGACCCTGTGGGGAGCTCTCTTGGGGGTAAGAGTCAGGGGATGGCTCACTCTCAGAAGGACGACCTGGAGTGTGGGGCCCTGGACTAGAGACAAATGGAACTGGGGACATAGTACTGCTACTGATGCCTGCGTGGGGGACCTGGAGGTGATGTCCCAATAGAGAGGACTGGGAAAACTGAGGAACCTGTATACTTTGACTGTGGGTTTGCCGAGAATGGTTTTACGACCAGGGTTTTGGAGGAACTACTGCACTGGGGTGTATATGAATAAATCATCGCCAGAGGAGGGACTTTGTATCTCACACCGAGGGGCTATGCTTCTTTTGTGGGCAGGAAAAAAGGGAAACTGAGGCAGGTGTGCAGGTCATGCTGTGGCCTGCCACTGCAGGGCGCCCTAGGCAGGGACACCCTATTACAGTGCTTTTGGATATTTTTACCCTAAATCTCAATGAAAATGTTTAGGCACCTAGTGGGAGTTTCAGAAACACCTTGGCACCTCGATCTCATTAATTTCAGTGGGTGTTAGGTGGCTAGATGCAGAACTGTCAAGAGCAGGGAAAGGGAGACAATTGTACTGGGGACCTGAGCTCAGGCCCCCTCTCCCCAAATCTCTGTGTAAATCAAATGAAGTGGGAGGGGGGCGGCCCTAGCAAACATGACGTGCTGGGGCCCCAAATTTCTCCCAATGAGCCTGCCTACATGCTTTTGAAAACCCCAGTAGGTGCCTAACTACCTTTAAAAATGTGGCCCTTCATCACTTTTGAAAATGGGACTTAGGCTCCTACAGCTACACAACTAAAAATTGTTTCAGGTTGAAACAAGTTTCAAGATTCACAACTAAAAGTTTTGAAATTTCCAGAAAATCGAAATGTCAGCAGAACAAACCCCAAACCATTTGGGGTCGACTGAAACATTTTGTTTACATTTCAACCATTCTTCACATTTGAGTTTTTTTAAAAAAACGAAGTTTTGAAATAAAAATTTCAGAAGGAAAAATTGAAATGTTTTGATTTTTTTCAGATTTTTTTTTTTTAGGGTTTTTTCCAGCTAAAACAATTTGGTGAAACTGACATGAATTTGTGAAATATTTTGGTGTCATCAAATCTGCATTTTTTGGGGGCCAAAAAAACAAACAAAACCCCAATTCTACTCCTACAGACTTAGGACCAGATTTTAAAAGGTATTTGGGTCCCTAATGGGGTTTTCAAAAGCCAAAATGAATGAGATTTAGGTGCCTTTTGATCCTGCTAGTTACCTTAAAAAAAAAATTGAAAACCTTACCCAAATCCACCACAAATATCGTTTGCCGCGTATTACTCAACAAACTCTACAGCCTTTGGCTTTTATTCAGCAAGATACTTAAACAAGGAGCAAACACTAAACCCATGGAAATCAACCTTAAGCTTGTGAGGAGTCACATGGGATGACTTGCTTGCTTAATGTTGGGCAAACACCTGGCTGAGTCAAGGCCTGAAGGGTGTAACAGAGATCCAAATTAAAATGCACTGTGAATGCAACCTGTTTTGCTGATTTTCCTGGGCACAAGAGACGTGGCAGAGTGTAGCTGATGTACAGTGTCTGTAGGAAGAGTGTATATAACTTGCGGGTGAAAAAAGGACAGTGGAGAGAAAGGGTGTCCTAACAGTAGAGAGAAAGCTTTGCCCCTAATTATTGCAAAAGCGGACAAGATCTTTTGTCATTTAGCTTGGGGGTGGGCTGGGGAGGATTCGTGAAAGAAGCGACTAGCTGATTCTAAATTAGGCAGTGTCTGTGTAGCACAATAAATGGCTAGAGACATAGACGTTAATCTGATGCCATGGGCTAGGCCAGCCTCTCCTCACCGATTTCCGTCAACACCGTCCCCAGCTCTCCCAGCTTTTCTAACAAGATTTATTCATGTTTTCCCCTTTTCTTTTCATGCCCAGCTTCCCAGCACCCTACTGTATAGACCAGGGGTGGGCAAGCTTTTTGGCCCGAGGGCCATATCTGGGAATAGAAATTGTATGGTGGGCCATGAATGCTCACAAAATTGGGGTTGGGGTGTGGGAGGGGGTGAGGGCTCTGGCTGGGGGTGTGGGCTCCAGGGTGGGGCCAGAAATGAGGCATTCAGGGTGTGGGAGGGGGCTCTGGGCTGGGGCGGGGGGCGTGCAGGCTCCGGCTTAGGATGTGGGCTCTGACGTGGTGCTGGGGATGAGAGGTTTGGGGTACAGGAGAGTGCTCCAGGCTGGGATCGAGCGGTTTGGAGGATGGGAGGGGGATCGGGGCTGGGACAGGGGGTTGGGGCATGGGGAGAGGCTCAGGGGTGTAGGCTCCGGATGGCGCTTAACTCAAGCAGCTCCCAGAAGCAGTGGCATGTCCCTTCTCTGTCTCCTATGTGGAGGCTCAGCCAGACGGCTGTGCATGCTGCCCCATCCTCAGGCACAACCTCTGCAGCTCCCATTGGAGTGCCGGAGCGGGCCATTGGAGTGAGGCCATTGGACCGCGTAGCAGCTGGAAGGGGGCCATGCCGCGGCTTCTGGGAGCTGCGTGGAGCGGTCCCCAACTCTGCTTCCTGGCTGCAGTGCCGGAGTGGGCCAACCCCAGACCCTGCTCCCGAGTGGGAGCTCGAGGGCTGGTTTAAAATGGCTGGCAGGCCGGATCCGGCCCACAGGCCATAGTTTGCCCACCCCTGGGATAGACACAGTGTGACCTTATCACCTATGTCTTTAGGAAGCCTCTCAATGGGCTTAACCTTCCCCCATGCACTTAAAGATTTCTCAGCAGTGCAAGAAAGGAGTCCGGCTCCTGTTGGGGAGTTGGATGCCTGACTCCCAAACTACAGCGAATTCCCCCAACTTCTAATGGATTAAAAACAAAAGAAGAAGTTGAAATCCACAAATGTAGTGATGACCGCTACAGAGCACAGCTGTTGAGTTCTTATAGCAACATTCCTGCATTTTATTCTATGGAGCCGCTTAGGAGAGACATTTTATTTCAGTTTTAGATTCACTTTGTTTCCCCCCCTTCAGAAAGGGGCGAGACACCTTTAATAAAGTCAAGATTCAGTGATGAGAATCTCCTTTCTTTGTCAGCAAGTGCTATAAAACAACGACAAGTTCTACAAACCCTAATGCAGCTACAGCTGTTTTTGGGGGGAGAAGGTGTTCACCCCACAACAGCCCGGAAGCAGGGGTGCTGGAACAATTTGTATAGTGGGGGTGCTGAGAGCCATTGGACCAAACTAAATCCGGGATAGGATGGAAACCATGTCAAACCAGGGGGTGCTGCAGCTAGGGTGACCAGATGTCCCGATTTTTTAGGGACAGTCCTAATTTTGGGGGCTTTTTCTTATATAGGAATGTATTACCCCTCCCCACCCACACACACACACCGTGTCCCAATTTTTTACACTTGCTATCTGGTCACCCGAGCTGCAGCACTTTAGTTCTAGCAACTATGCCTGGAAGAGGTTAATGAGGCTGAGAAGGGGCCAATTAACCAGCTAAGGCCACAGCTAAGGGGAATTGGGTGCCCAAAGTAAGGATGACGATGCTCAGCTGAGAAGGAAAAGGTGGAGCTAGGATGAAGGCTAGCAAAAGAAAGGGGCTGCAGGGAAGTAGCTTGCAGTTGTTCCCTGGGAGTTAAGAGGTATGGGAGAACTGAGTGATTTGCAGTTATTTCCTGAAAGCTGGAAGCTGTAGGAGGGAGTCCAGGAAAAGAGCAACAGGATCCTACAGTTGCCCATTAGAGGGTCCCTGGACTGGAACCTGGAGCAGAGAGTGAGCGTGGGTTCCCTTACCAGCCCTGGGGAAGTGGCTCCATAGGAGTAGCAAATGAGAAGACTGCTGATAAGGAAAGATTTTGGTCCCCCTGGAAGGGGAAATTCACACAGTGACTTGGCTGGAGGGTCAAGTCATGAAGAGGGAACAGGCTGAGTCACGGCGAGCTGGGGAAGGCAGAAGCAGGGAATGCCGTGAGCAGTGGAATGGGGCCTTGGACCTGGAAAGAGCTAGTCCCCTGAGCGGCCAGGAGGAGGTGCTATCTATGGTGAGTGTACCCTGGGATGGGGGGAAATGCATAAAGCCAGCAGCTGTGCTCCACCTTTGGCCACGTGTCCCTGACCCCCATGAAGTCAGAAGACATGTCTGGATTGAGCTAATGCCTTGACTTGGCAAAGTGCCTGCTGAAATCCCATGGACTTCAATGAGACTCAAGCAGCTGCTTAAAGTTAAGAAAGTGCTCAAACGGTGGCTTTAGGGCAGAACATGGACCTGGTTCTGTGGCTATAACCTGGAACAGGGATCCCCAGGAACCATGTTGTATTCCTGGCTAGACTGTTGGGTAATCTTGGGTAACTCAACTTGCCTCTGTGCCTTTAGTTTCCCAATAGAGATAATGATACTTACCTCCTCTGTAAAGTGCTCTGAGAGCTATGGGGGAAAAGTCTTCTTATATAAGAGCAAGGCATGGCTATTCAATCTCACCTAACTGCATACTTTGGGGCTTGCAGGGGTGTCCTTTCTAACCTGAGTCCAACAGGCTGAATTATATTTACAACTACCAGTCTTGTCCTGTTTGCATGATATGAAGTACCTACGAGCCCCCATCACGGACCAGGACCCCGTTGTCCAGCTGTTGTACAGAGCGATGGCTGTCTTGGAGCAAAGGCCTTTCTCACACAGGCTTATGTTAATGTTTAGCACATGCTTCGGGGTGTGTGTATGACTTGAAACCTTAAATATCTTTGGCCCTTGGATGCTGTTTTGTAGATTTCTTCCCCCCTCCCCCCACTAAAAATTCCACTTGGAAAATTATCAGGATGACTTACTCTAAAATATGGCAGATCTTGGCTTGAAAAAACAAAAGGCTTCATTTAGCATGGTTTTTATTGTCATTTACGAGAACGTGCAGAAACTCTGGTGCCAGAGAAGCAGCCTACAGACAACACTAAAACAGTAGTGTAAAGGGTCGAAACAAATCGGCGTGCTGACATCATTTCATCACAGATGTTGGATATTTCACTATACCTTGTCATGACAATACCCGGGGAGCCATGAACACTTAGTACAATTCAGTTTCATTGAAGAATCCTTTGATCGTTGTCAGATGTGACTAGATCCACTAGACAGCTGTGGGAAGATCCTTCCACAAAGCTGATTTCTTGGTCTGGTGGCTAATTGGACCTAAGAAACAAACACAGAACGCCATAGGAGCTCAGAAATATAGGGCAGTGAAACATGGTAGTGGTGTTAGCCGTTGCTGTTCAGCGATTCCTGGGACTGCAATGGATGGCTTACATTTGGGGTTAAAATAAGTATAGATTTCCTCCTAAATCAGTAGCTGCTAGGTCAATACTTTAGACAGGGTCTGGTTAACGTGTACTGTTTGCTACCAATTTATTTGTTGGGCTAGAAAGATAATTAAGTCACCTTCTCTTTCTGTTTGTGAACAGTCTGCAATCAGCTGACAGCTGTTTTGGTTTTAGTCTTTTATTCACGGAAATGCTGCCCCTTCACATGCCTCAGCACAGGGGAGTAACGGGGCATAAAGCTCCCTCTTTTTCTCCTGTGCAGCCTACCAGTATTGCTACCCATCAAGCACTGTTGTCAGCCTACTACTACCCTCCCTTTGCCAGTGGGCAGTGAGCAGCTTGGCAAGGGCGGGGAGCCTTGAGTCTGTCCCATCAAACGCATTGGCCAAAGCAGCTGAACCAACACGGAGAGGAAAATGGTCTGTGCCAGGTATGACTTTCCCCAGCCAGCCAGGAGGTACCAGGGACTAGAGTAATATGGAGTCCGGCTCTGCTCTGGGCAGTCTAACTTACACCCTTACCATAGTCTAGTACTGCATTAGTTCCATGAATTGTTTTTGCTCGGGAGATTGACTGGCCAACACTAACAAAATGTCCAGCTCAACCGGTTAGACCATATACATAGGTCTATGGGGCTGCTAGGCAAAGGATTGTCTAGCTGAGAAGGTAGGAGCCCAGGGTTTCTGATCTGAAAGCCCCTCGTTCAATATCTGTTGCTGATTTAAATAGAATTGCTCAGACCTCTAACGCTTGGTACTAGAACTGGTCAAAAATGGCATCTGACACTTGTTTTTGTCTTAAATTGGGATGAAAAATTGAAATTTCATATTTTTCTGCAGAACAGAAATGCCAAAAAATGTCAGTTTGGAAACACCGAAAAATCTCATTGAAACATTTTTGCTTTGATAATGTAGAAGTATATTTAAAATTAATATGAGAAAATCAGAGCAATAAACCAGGACTGTCCAAACAAAATAGGCCATTGCAAATTTGAATGATTTCAAACAATTTCTGGGGAAAATATCTTTGATATCGATACGGTCGCATGAAACATTTTGACTTTGACCCAATGTTCTCAACCCGCTCTGTTTGGGACAGTCTTCCCCAGGCAAAGGGAGTGTGTAATCCAGGCTAACACCCCCCCCCCCCCCCCGCTGCAGGGGCTCAAAGTTTGCTACTGACCTCAAGCTGATGTACTGGTTCTTTAGCTCATGGTGTCTGATTCAGAAGTCAGGACAACCCAGCTGTGGGAGCAGTTTGCAAGAAATAGACGTTTGGAAATTCAACGTGTATCTGACTTACCTAAATAGTGAGTGGTCAGAAGGGAAGGAGATAACGTTGTGGTCTCCTTTTATGTACCTCTTTGTAGAGCTGTGGAAAGTAAGAAAAATCCATCTGTGAATGTACTAACTGTGCAAAACAGCCATTCAACCCTCACTCCTTGGTATACTGCATTATTAAAGAGCAGAAGAAATTATTTTTTATTTATGCCTTATCTTTCCCTTCTGCCCGATCTTTTGGAAACTCTTCCCCCTTAAAAACTGCCCCTCATTGACTTCTGTTCTACCGGTTCTGAGTCTTCCAGCCAAGACACCTGTGCCCATGTGCTTGCCCCCCCACAGCTGCCCAGGCCGCTTTGGAGCATTGCCATTTGGGTGATCAGAGGGGGATTCTGGTACCCTCAGAGGCCCTGTCTCTATGCTATGTCTACACTGCAGCTGGGAACAGCAGGCCTTCCAGCCTGGGTAGACGGTCATGTACTACCTCTGCTCGAGCTAGTGTGGAGATTATGGCCTGGGCCAGCCACCTAAAACACACCCAGGGGGTCAGGTGGGCTTGTATTTAGGCAACTATTTTCAGTGCAGTAGCTCGAAGAGAGCTAGCCATGACTGTCTGTCTGCCTGGCCTAGGAGGCATACCCCAGAGTTTGTCCTAAAGAACCCAGCCTTGACTCCTCTCTGTGGGAATCTGACCCACTCCCCATCCCGCAAGAAAATTTCCAATGAAAATTTTGACAAATGAAGAGAGGTGGCTTTTTTTTTTTAAATTAAACATTTCTACAGAATCTTCAAATTTTGTTGGGTGGAAATTTTGAACCCTGAAAAATGGGCCACTAACGGATCCATTTTCTGGTTTGGGCCAAACTATTTTGGTTTTTGGCCAAACTATTTCGGTTGGTGAGTGTTCTGGCTTTTTGACAAAAGATCAAAATCTCCCACAGAAAGCCAATACTTGCATGAAAAAATTCATTTTGTCAAAACCCCCAATTTTCCACTGTGAAACAGCTTTGACGGAAATCTTTCGAGCAGTCCGAGGCTGTCCCCTTCCAATCCTTGAGTCACTCAGTTCTCAGGAGTCTGCCGAGAACCGTGTCCCTGTTCTTCCATTTCAGCCATATTCCACTTGCATACCTGTAACGTTTCGTGTTGATAAGCCAGTGCACAAAGTCCTTGGCCTTCATCTTGTCCAAATATCTGGTAAAATCACTGGTGAAGGTGCCTTCGGAATGCCTCTTGATGTTGGAAGTAAAACTCCGAGCGCTTTTCGATTCGAAAGATTGCCATCTGTTTGGGAGAGAGGGATGGGGAAAAGTTAAGGAGGGTGTTGGGATGGGATGGGTCGGGGTCCTGTGGATAGCACACCGTAGTGGCAGTTGGCAGGCATGAATTCTGTTCCTGCCCTTGCTGCTGACTTGCTATGGCAATGTAACTGTATGTAAGTCACATCCCTTTCATCCTGTGTGTGTTTAGACTAAGTTCTTCAGGGCCCAGACAATCTCTTTCTGGATAGTATCTAGTGTAACAGGGCCCTGATCTTGGTCTGAGCCTGTAGGTGCTACCATAAAACCAAAACATACATTTCCTTACATAGAGCTACACTATATACAATTAATAATACCTCACTCTTCTTTAGTGCGTCTACTGTAGATCTCAAAGTGCTTTACAAAGGGAGTCAGCATCGTATCCACATTTTATAGATGGGGAAACTGAGCCATGGGGCAGTGAAATGATTTGCCCAAGGTCACCCAGTAAACCAGTGGCAGAGCTAGGAGCAACCCAGCTGTGGAGGGGTTGCAAGTTCTTTTGGAGGATAGGATTAAAATTCAAAATGGTCTGAAGTAAATAGGATGAAATTCAATAAGGACAAATGCAAAGGACTCCACTTAGGAAGGAACAATCAGCTGTGCACATACAAAATGGGAAATGACTGCCTAGGAAGGAGTACTGCAGAAAGGGATCTGGGGGTCATAGAGGATCACAAGCTAAATGAGTCTGTGTAACACGGTTGCCAAAGAAACAAACATCATTCTGGGATGTATTAGCAGGACAGGAGTGTTGTAAGTAAGACATGAAAAGTAATTCTTCCGCTCTGATTAGGCCTCAGCTGGAGTATGGTGTCCAGTTCTGGGTGACACATTTCAGGAAAGAGGTGGACAAACTGGAAAAAGTCCAGAGAAGAGCAACCAAAATGATTAAAGGTTTAGAAAACACAACCTATGAGGGAAGATTGAAACAAATGGGTTTGTTTAGTCTGGAATAGACTGAGGGGGGACATAACAGTTTTCAAGTACATAAAAGGTTGTTACAAGGAGGAGGGAGAGAAACTGTTTGTCCTTAACCTCTGAGGATAGGACAAGAAGCAATGGGCTTAAATTGCAGCACGGGAGGTTTAGGGTCAGACGTTAGGAAAAACGTCCTGTGAGGATAGTTAAACACTGGAATAAATTGCCTAGGGACGCTGTGAAATCTCTAACTGGAGATTTTTAAGAACAGGTGAGACAACCACCTGTCAGGGATGGTCTATATAATACTTAGTCCTGCCAGGAGTGCAGGGGACTGGACTAGATGACCTCTTGAGGTTCCTTCCAGTCCTATGATTCTATGATCACCAGGGCTCCTAGACGATACTGCAATGCATAATGACATGGTCCATATTCTGTGCTGCTTTCCTAATACACCTCACCATCTTATTCACTTTTTCATCTGCTGCACATTGTAATATGCCGTATCATCACCTGGCAGCAAAGCCAAATAAAACAGAAAGAAAAGGAGGACTTGTGGCACCTTAGAGACGAACCAATTTATCTGAGCATAAGCTTTCATGAGCTACAGCTCACTGCATCGGATGCTGTAGCTCACGAAAGCTCATGCTCAAATAAATTGGTTAGTCTCTAAGGTGCCACAAGTCCTCCTTTTCTTTTTGCGAATACAGACTAACACGGCTGTTACTCTGAAACCTGTCAAATAAAACAGAGTAATTGACATTGTTAAGCTGTATCTGATGGTAGCATTTCTGATATCTCCACCTACTTCAGCCCAGTACCACCAACCCATGGTGTACTTGTCAGTCTCAAATGCACCTTACCTAGACTCATCGGACAAATCTTTGAGGACAATCTGCCAGCTGGCTGGGATCAACACCGCGATTACTAGTCCATATAGGTAGAGCCACTGTAGGCTTTTCATTTGGCCTTCTGTACAAGAAATAACACCCGACGTTACAATTTGCCAACAAATTAAAGCCAGCCTTAGCTGGATGAATCACAACACAAGTAATTTTAAACTGCATTTCCAGCATTTTGATGGGTAGAAAATTAGATCCTAGGACCTGGTTGCCTATAGGCATATATAATCAAAAGTACATGATTACAAGAAAACAGCTGTATATTTCAAAGACTCGTTTAATGGTAATAAACCTTACCCTGCACTCCTGTCTATATGGTCCCCATTACCACAGCAGCTGAGCACCTTACAATCTTTAGTGTATTTTATTTATATATATCTACACACCCTTTAGAAGGTCTAATTAATAATGGTTCAAAGGTTTGAAATCAGGGGTGCTGGAACAATTTTTATAGTGGGGATGCTGAGAGTCATTGAATCAAATTATAAACCCAGTAGATGATGGAATCCACTTCAAGCCAGGAGGCATAGCAGTGTCCCCTACGCCCCTAGTTCCAGCTCCAATGTTTGAAATTGCTCATTATCCCCATATCTTCCTTTAGCTGGTCACTTCTAGGACAGTGACACATTACTGAAGCAAGTAAATCAGACTGTTTCCTGAGAAGGTTAGTCAAAATCCAAATGATTATTTAATTTTTTTTTAAAAAAATCTCCCTAGTTTTATGAATAATTTAGAATTTCTAACCCTTTCCCTACCATCAGATACATCACCCTGACTTCACTTCTTCAAAGCGCTGAAACTGGATACTAGGAAGGGGGAAAAGGCTTACCTTGCACAAGAACCAATGTTCTCCTAAAATCAGAATCTTGTTTTCCTTGTGCAAACCGGTTGTGGCTAAACTCTGCTCCTCACCAGTGCTTTTAAGCTTGTTAGCAGGATGCTAAAAGATGACAGGTGGGTCACCGGTACTCTGGTTTTTAGTTCCATGGGTCGTTATGAATCATTACATGTGTTTTTTTTTTTTTAAGTGGGTCTATTGCAAAACCTACAGTTGCCGCATTTTTCAACGTCCGCCTTCAGCAACTTGTTTTTTACAGTGCTCGGACCAATCAACCTACCTATCAATTTTTCCCTTGTAGATAAACTGGTCCCTTATTGCCACAACACATCCTATGTGGAGAAATGATTTCTGAGCCTGCAGGGTTTCTGTTCCAAACACCTTTCTGCTCAAGTGAAAAGAAAAGAGCGAGAGTGCCAAATAAACCCACCCCATTTTGGGACAAAAATACTTAAATAGACAATCTTCCTTGATCTCTGGAAGATCAGCCATGAATCTCAAATAACTTAACAGGGATTCAATACGTGTTGGGGTCCTGGCTCACAAGCTTGCCACCTAGGTGCTCTTGCAATATAAATGAATAAGGAATCTCACTGTCGTATAACGACTTACTTAAATTATGGTCCTGGATCGAACTTGTCTACTGAGGATAAACTTTCCATCCCAAGCCCTATTTTGGCCACCTCTAACTTCCCCTGAAACAACAGGCTAGATGCTCGGCTGGTGTAAACTGGCATCACTCTGATCTTGATGGAGCGAAGCCGATTCAAATTAGCTGAGGATCTGGTCCCACTTTTGATTTGGTGCTTGTTCTCAGACCAGCTCTGGGGAGTATTTTGGAGTTGATCAGACCAGCTTGTTTTGATAGCTGTGTCCTGGGGAAAGGACACGGTGTTTTTTCCTTCTGTGAAAATTGTTCTAATCATTTCTATATCACTGAAGCTAGAGAAGGAAAACTACTTAAGAGTCATCCAGCCCAGCCCCCTGCCAGGGCACTATTATCCAATATGGCCTCTGCCCCAGTGCTCCCTGCCAATGCGTGAATGCCACACTAGTCTTTGCAGTGAAGAATTCTGCACAGGTTTGCTGCAAGTCCTTTTAACTCCCTCCAGCAAGAAATCCATTCAGGCTGGAAGGTGACTGGGAGCAACTTTACACCCTCTCCTCAGCCCTACTGTGGAGGAATCATGCTGTCAGGTTATTCACCCCCTACCCAGGAGTCAAGGGAGCTGTGGGGAGATACTTTATGCCTAGGGCAGAGGTAATTGTCAGTGCTTGTATTGCATCCATTGTTGCCATTTGTAGGAGCTGTCCACCGGCTTTGGAGGGAGTGAGGCAGCTGCAGGTTTGCTCTTGGGGAAAGCAGGGCTGAGAGACCTGTCTCTGAGAGTTTTCAGGTCTAGCATTAAACACTGGTGGACAATTTCTGTTGCCTGGAACTGTTGGAGATTTCCCATTACCCCTGTGAGCTAGGTTAGCCTGGGACTCTACACACTCTTTCCCTAAGACCTGGGCCTGTCGGCGGCCCTTTTTGTCTCATTTCCCTGATCTTCCAGTCTCATGTTGATTACAATGCTATTCTGGAGCAAATGTTTGAATGGCGGAACTCCAGTGGGAATTAGAATTTTCACCACCTGTTTAGAACTGTGTAAACTGGAGTCCAACTTTATTGGTCCTCCAAATCTATGGACAATGTTACATACCTTTTTTTAACAATAGGTTATGCTCTTTAGATAAACTACTGGCATTTAATCATGTGTGGAATCGGCCAGAATTTTTTGGCTGAAACTTTCTTTTGCCCCCTTCCTCTTCCCAAAAAGCAGATTTGGCAATACAGAAATGTCTTGTGAATTTTTGTTGACTTTTGCCAGATTGTTGGTATTTGCTGACTTTTGGGGGGGCTGATTGTTCATTGCAGGAAAAACAAACAAAAGCATCATTACAAATGGCCAAAATCGAAACAAGATGGTTTGATATTGTTGCAACAAAACATTTCATTTGACCAGAAACAAAGTTTTTTTTTTCTTGTCTTTGACTTGCCAGAAATTTCAATATTTTCCTTGTTGGTCTGACCCTAAATCTATAATTTTTTCCACCCCAACTACTCAGAATTGCCAAACAAACTGATTCCTTTGAGTAAGCAGGAATTTCAAAGTTTATCAAGAAAACTATTAAAAGAGAAACAGCAAGAATTATGGACCAAGGAGGGAAGAGGAAGAAGATACTATGAAGTATGCCCTCCAAAACAGAGGGTAATGTGCTACTCTAAAGCTCTGACAGGATGTGAATCTACTATATACATCAAGGTGCACTCGGAGACTTTATGTGCACCGTAGCAGTGTCCACACCGGATGTTACAAGCTAGGGTGCTGTAGATTCACACAATGGCTTGCCGTGCAGTAACTTTCCATGTAGACAACTCATTAGTATAAATGAGATTAGAATCTGGCCCTAGGAGTTTGACCATTTACTTCACTGGGAACAGCCCTGAGCACTTTTGAAAATTTCCTACTTCCTGTTCTGTTGCAGGATTGATTCATTCTTCTTCTTCTCAGACTGCTTAACCCAGTCTGATTCCTATAACTTTTGGTATTGACGCAGACGCAATGGCTCCACTTTTTAACTTCTCTGCTGTTTACATTCTTCACGCTTTTCAGTCTCGGAACAGTCCTATTGCAGCCAAGTAATTATCTTTCCACCAAAGAGGGTTTTTTAATATCACTGTCCAAATATCATTGTGGTTCAAACGGGTGCTGGACTAGAAGAGCCTTCTGCTAATTAGGTATAATCATGGTTTTAAAAGAAAGCTTTTGACATCACAAAAGCAAGGCAATAATAGATTAATTAGCTCAACCTTTGGAAAACAGGTCCAAATTGTACTGCTCTCTAGCACGTCACTCCATATTACCTGTTTATTAGTGCTATCCAATTTAGTTTGCAGGGACATTGTTATGATATAGTGTAATGATCTCATGACCTTGTAAGGAACTCCAGACATCAGCTGTGACAGCTACTAGGGATGGGGAGGGGGGATCCAGTTTCAACCTGTATATCTAAAAATATGAAGTTTCATCATGATTCTTATAGCTGCAGAATGAGATGAACACTCCAGTAATGATCAAAAATGTGAATTTTACTGTAACAAAAAAGATTTGCATGAGCTACAAAAACTCCACACTCAGCCGTTCAGGATATACTGATTTATGGGTGAACATTGTCCAAGGGGTGCTGTTTTTAAAGAATTTCCTGAAAGGCATCAATCCATGAAGAAAATGGCTTGGATCCAAAATGAACAGTTAGCCCTGAGACAAAATAGGTGGCTCTTAACACAGTTGTGTTTGAAATCTGAGCCCTTCCTTTCCTGGCGGGGAAGCATTTTGTTCTTCTAAGCGATCTGCCAAGCTCTGGAAAAGATTAACATTTGACATCTGGGCATAACTGACAATTCGTGTTTCTGCTGGGGGCGGGGTGGGAACCATTGTACTGGTGCCAGGAATAGCAATTGTAGAGAAAGTCCTGCCCAGGAGCGCTGTGATGGAGGTTCATAGTAGCTGTGAGGGAATGGAGCATGCTCTGTGCCAGATGGAATCATCATAAACTGTAGCTGCTGAGCACCAACAAGTTTCTATTGAGCATGTGCAAACTGAATTTTTTTCCAACGGCTTATCCCTTGGTTAGATTTGGGCGGCTTTCCCAGTGGGACAGCAAAAGACACATTCCGGACACAGAGGCCACTCCCTTGCCTGTCAGAGGTTGATTAGGGCTCTAAAGGTGGCCAGGCTCTGCCAGCCACATCTTTGCTGGCTCAGCTGCCACACCCCTAGATGATATCAGTTAGAGGGGTTGCATGAATTAATAGGCTCAGCTAAAAGGAGGCTGGGTTGGGGGGAGAGGGATAGGTCAGTGGTTTGAGCATTGGCCTGATAAACCCAGGGTTGTGAGTTCAATCCTTGAGCCATTTAGGGATCTGAGGAAAAAATTGGGGATTGGTCCTGCTTTGAGCAGGGGGTTGGACTAGATGACCTCTTCCAACCCTGATATTCTGTGATAGTACAGAGAGCGCTCAGTGGCAAGGAAGGAAGCAGCAGAGAGCAGCAAAAGGCCTGTCAGATAAGTCAGGGGAGCAAGGTGTGGTCCAGGAAGCCCAGACAGACTGAACTAGGTTAGCCCTTGAAAGCCGCTGGGCTATGACGGGTGGGAAGCAATGGGTGCCCATTGCATGTTGACTAAATTTGGACTCTCCATGGGGAAGAAACCAGAGAGTCAGCAGTCTGGCAAAAGGACTTTGCTTTGAGCCCCGGCAGGGCAGGAGATTATTTTGGTCTGTGTTGGACATGAAGATTCTTTTGTTGGAGCTTTTATTTACTGCCCCTGAACCCCAGGAGGGGGAGCAAACTGAGCTTGATTTGGCTGGAGGGCCAACATGCCAGAACAGGCCACTGGGAGCCAAAGGAGGAGATGAGGGACGTTGTAATACTGCATTCTGCTGCCAGGGGGCGTGCAGGTGGTGACTTCTCTCATTGTATTGCCAAATTTCAAGCCCTTGCTCCAAAGCATGGAGGGGCTGGAGCTTCTTGACTCAACAGTTGTAAAAAAGCATTTTTACCATGGGTGAATTAATGTAACTTTCCCTGACCTCATCCTGGGAAACATCTGAAGTGTGGTAGTTTGAAACTTTTAAAAAAAAAAAAAAAAAGTTCAGCTTGAGGCAGACACCCGGTCTGGAAAAACTTCAGCCAAACTGATTAAAACGTGGCAAAGTTATAAGCCATTGAAAATAGGGTCTTATGGTGGAAAGTGTTGGGCTAACTTAACTGTAGATGTCGTCAGCTGTGCTGGCTAGAATAGTAAGGAACCTTGGCACATGCACGCTTGGAAGGGAGTCATAGAATATTAGGGTTGGAAGAGACCTCAGGAGGTCACCTAGTCCAACCCCCTGCAGGGCTCTGAGATCATGATATGGAGTGGAGAAGGGAACATATGTGGTATTGCTAACCCCCAACATTCAGAAATCATGAGTTTGCTTTAAACGAATCCTTAGATTTAAATATCTATATTTCAGGGGTTCATTTTGTTTGGCGGCTGGTTTCTGAGACTTGAAGGTAAATCATAATAATAAGGTGCACTCAGGTCACATTTCCAGTCTTTGCTGTTGCTGGGGCTAGAAACTAGCTTTTAGTCTTTCAAAGGAAAGCTGAGAGTCCCACCAAATCCCATGGCTCTGGGAGGTGGAGCTTTAAGTAAAACACCACATATTGTGAGACTCATGAGCAAACTGTGAGAGTCAGCAACACCGGGGAGAGACACATTTACGGGAGGGGAGGAGCTATTTCACAGATAATGAATGTTTCCATGAAGAAGATCCTTCTTCCAGCCCATACGTAGTCTAATTTTTGGAGGGTTGTGGTGCCATCTTCTTTCACCACAGGGTGTCTCCCCAGCACAGCAGTAATACAGAGCAGGCATGGATTGGTTCTAAACACTGGGAAACACGCTCCCTTTCAGAGCCAGGAATCCTGATCCCTGGTCTCCTGCTCTAAATACTAGATCCCAAATCTGGGAATGGAACCCAGGACTCCTGATTCCTAGTTCCCCCATAACCGTTAGAGCACACGACCCCTGCTTGTACCTTTTATTGTATATCCTAGAGTACGTGTAACTAAATGGTGCAGACCCCTCTGAGTGCCAGCCTACTGTTTCTGCATGTGCCAACTGAGATTGAAACCGGGCCTTCTCCCGGCCTGTCTTGTCTGAACAGATCAGAGGTGTGCTGAATGGTTCAGCCCAGATCTCACCTGCCCAGCCTGCTGTAAGGATCCCAGACATGTTCATTGCAGAGCATTTGCAGCAGGTAGAGACACACGACTGTGGCTCTTGGCTGCCTCGCTTCGTTGCAGGCCCTGGTTGCTGTCTGTTTTCCTGAGAGTCTGTTCAGTGGCGAAGCCTTCCAGCGGTGACCTCTTCGGCAGGAGGAGGGGTTGCGTGCTGTATGTTATGACTGATGTATGTAGATTCTGTCAGCGCTAGTCTGTCCTGTGTGCTTCATCTGTGCCTTTCCCTTGAGGGGCTGTACTGCCTCTGATAACTTGGTCTCAGTGACAGGGGAGGAACCTTTCCCCTCAATCCTCAGATGAGAGCAGGTGATGGGGACTGGCAGTAGAAGGTAGAGAGGAAGGATGGCCTACTGGTTAGGGTACTATCTTATCACTTAGGCTATGTCTAAACTGTAATTGTAGATGGATCCGAGCTAGCTTTGATCTAGCTAGCTCAGGTATCAATAGTGGTGAAGGTGCTAAAGCATGAATCAGCCACCCCCTTGTGTCCCCAACCTGAGGCCCAGGCTGCCACAGCTTCACTGCTCTTGGTACCCGAGTTAGCTAGAGTAAAGCTAGCTTCGCTATGTCTACATGTGCGGCAATTACAACTGGATATCTAGGTTTGATAGCCAGCACATTGCCATAGCAGTGAACTGGTGCCGGTCCTCCAGACCCCCGGTGAAATAAAGGGACACTCGGATATGATGAGCTCCATCCTCTATGCCTGGCAACCACCGTCACATACGGGGGTCTGGCTCATTTTCCATTGGAAGAGGGCTTGTCCACATCTCCCATGAGTTGTCCTGGTGTGATTCAATCTGCACCAGTCTCTCCGACATAAATCGAAACCCACTGGTTCCTCAACAGGGTCGACGATGAACTGTTTGTTTTTGATAGGGTAGCCAACCCTCCAGGATTGGCCTGGAGGCTGTCGGAATCGGCATCGATCTCCTGGTGACTATTGAAAGCAATCCGGGAGATTTTAATAGGATATTTTAAGAAAATGACATTGTCATGTTGGGGGGAGGGGGGAAACATCTCCCGCAATAGCTTCAGTCAGAGTTGGCAATGTTAGTTTTTGAGCAGTCAAAACGCTGCATGTGACTCTCCATTGAGCCTCGGCATCGAAGTTGAGTGTAAAGGTCTCCATGTGGTTCCATAGAGGGTTGTGGGATTTTAGTCTTGTCTTTGGTGGGTTCTGCAAGACTGCCGTGCAACGGGATCCTCGTGTTTTCATTGACCTGGTTGAGAAAGCTCCTGTAGTCTGTGACGGCTGGGTATGAGAGAGTACTGGGAGCCAGTCCACTGGAGGCGATTTTGAGCATCCCTGACGCCATGCACATAGAGTTATGGAGTTGAGTATTGAGGAGTTTAGCATGACTGCTATGAGACCACACTGGGGGACAGTATTCAGCCACAGAATGTACCAAAGCAATTGTTGCGGTTTGCAAAGTCTGTGGACTGGAGCCCCATGATGTTCCGGCCGGTTTCCTGATAAGCACAACGTGAGACCTGACCTTATTGCAGGTTAGACTCCAACCTAGTCTGAAACCACTTCCCACTAAATAGAAGGATGGGGGTTGTGGGGGAAGGAAAAGTCCCACCCTGTAAATAACTTCCTGTGAGCCACAACCTTTGCCTTCTGAATCAGCCCTACTCCCTTTCCTATTGGTCACACGAACCTTTTTGTCTCCTCCCTCACAACCGCAGTTAGACACAATTTTACACGTGGCTGGCTGTCGGAGTGGCATTGTGTTGCTCTCTGGCCCAGGAGCTAGAGCGAGGCTCCTTCTGTAGATTGCAGCAAACAGTTCCCTGAGCCCTGGTAGCCATTTGTCCATCTCTGCTCCTTGCATCCAGGTGCCCATTGACACTGAGCTCTTAGGCCATTCTCTGAAGCAAGGTCAGGAGACACTGGGATTTGCAATTATGAGCTGTCTATTCAAATTATTTTTTGCCTAATTGTTCATGACTTGCCAGAGTTTATCCTTCTTTCTATTTTCCTCAGTCTGATTTAACTTCCAATTTTTAAAGGATGCCTTTTTGACTAACTGCCTCTTTAACTCTGTTTGGTCAGGATGGCTTTTTTTGTTGTTGTTGTTGGTCCTCTTTCTTTTTCCTTAAATTGGGCTATACATTTAGTTTGAGCCTCTATTATGGTGTGCTTAAAGTTTCCATGCAGCTTGAAGGCATTTCACTGATGGGACCCTTTTTTAATATTCATTTAACTACCTTCCTCATTTTTGTGTAGTTCCTGTCTTTGAAGTAAATGCGACTGTGGTGGGTTTCTGTGGCATTCCCCACCCCCTTCTGATTAAATTTCATTGAAAAATTTCATCCCACAATTAAAATTTGGCAAATTTTTGACGAGCTCCTGTTGACGTATCCTGTCCGGAATCCATTTAGAGGTAGGTTTTGAAAGTTTAGATTTTTATTGGTGAACGTCAGTAAATATTGATTTCACTGTACGAACCAATGAAAGGAGATTTTTCCACCAACAGTAATCAAAATTTAGACAGGCAAAGAAAGAAAAATGGAGTTTGATTTTTAAGGCTATTGACTTTGGATCGTTTGACCTGTGATGTTGACAATTTGTGTTATAATGAGGAGTCTTTGTGGCACCTTGGAGACTAACACAGCTACCATTCTGAAACCTGTATTATAATGGTTATGAAGCTTTAACTTTTTGCATCTAAATGACAACGGTCGTTAAATAATTATTATCCAAACCCCCATAGTTTCCTGCTACTATGAACATTGAAATAGACAAAACCAGAAAAAAAGCTTAAAAATAAACATTGCTATTATCCATCATAATAATAAAAATCAAATTCTGCCCTACTTATAGAATCTACTTCTATAAAATCTTATAGCAAGGGTAAAAATTCTATATAAGTCTCTAGAGCAAATACTTTGGCTCTCTTGTTTAATTTTCATTCCTATTATATCCTAGGATGTGCTAGTGATTATCATCTTTTTTTTTTTAGCACTGCAGAAAATGACCTAGCAAAGAAATTTTTAAAAGTTTGAACTGGTTTCTAGTTCCAGTCCAACCCTCAGTAACAGGAGACGTATGACAAGGAGCGTATTGTTCAACAAAGGTGGGTCAAGAGCCATTGAGTTATCCCACGGTATTGTACTTCCTGGCACGATTACTGGAGGTGGCAAGCTAGCTAGATGCCAAGCAGACGGGGGCTGGGACGGATGCAGGATGCAAAGTCATGTAGTTAAATAGCTGGGGAGTCCAAATATCCTGTAATCAATCCAGGGCTTCCTGGATGTCCTGCTGTGGACACTTGGAACTTCATGGGAGTGGCAGGGACAGAACTTGGACCCTTCTACCCCAAAGAGCAAGAACCATAGAGTGGGCGAACCAGGGCTTAAATTCTCATAGAGCATTTCCTAGAGCCACCCACAGGAGGTGCCAGGGCTTGGGGCTTCAGCCCCGCAGCTTTGAAAATATTTACCAGAGCTCCACTCTAAAGAGCTCCAGCTGAATTTAAGCCCTGAGGTGAACCAGGGGCCAGGACACTACTCTGGAAGCTCTGGCCCCAACAATGCACTTTATGGCAGTGCTCATGGGGCGGGGGGGAAGAGTCCCCTCTTGCCTCAACCCCCAAAATGGGGAGGGATGTTAGGGGGTGCAGGTACCAGGAGAACCCCCTACTGTGGTGAGGAAGCACCCAAAGAGTTGTCAAAGGGATCATTGAGGTGCGGGTGACTGTGCTGGGTTGTTACCTATCTTGGAACCTTGGAGGTAATTTGACTAATGAAGTTGCAGCCTGGTTACAGCCCATACCACGTGTCCTTACCTTCTTCCATGCAGTGAGCACACACCCCTGCTGATTGAGGTAGGGGGAAAGCAGCACTAGTCAGCTAGCATGGGCCACTGAAAGCAACTATTGACTTCCATGGGAGGTGAGGTAGGCCAGCGCTGACCACTTTGGGGCAGGGACTTTCTCTTACTATGGCTATATGTTCACTGCACATTTAACCTGGGCTATTATCTGGGTGTTGCCCTTAACTCCCCTTCTTGTCCACACATTCAACCCTCTCATCAGAGTTTAATGGTGCTTTACACCTGAACTAGCTGGTCCTTCCTGGGGTATAGGCTAAAACCCGAGCAAGGCTTTCATTTGGGCTGGTAACCCTCCCATTTTGCAGTGTGGATATAAGCTAACAAACCACTCAAGGGCTGCTAGTCCTCCAGTGCCTTCCCCCCAAACCCCTGTGTATCGAGAAGGACAGACAAATTTTCCCACAATTCACTGGGAAAAAATATAGCATGGCTCAGTTCACTTCAGCTCAAAGACCCTGGGGCTGTGCCCCCAGAAGTAGCCCCAGTGACTCAAGTAGGGTTTTGCAGTGTGGCTCCTCACTCCTCACCAGAGCTAAGCTAACCTGGGGGGCCGATCACCCGAGTTATCTCTGCAGTGAAGACGGTTCCCTGGGTGTCTGTACAGTACCCAGCCCCATGGAGCCCTAATTTTGGTCTGCACCTACTACATCATCATCATCCTACTACGCCTCTGGCATTTAGGGCAGTGACGAAGCTCCTCCACTCCTGTCTGTTTCTGGCAATGGTTCCCCAGCTTTCAATGGCTCCCCAGCTGTGCCCCAGGTTTTTCAGCTCGGCTTCCACAGCTCTTCGCCATGTTGTTTGCGGGTGGCCTTGTTTTCGCTTGCCTTCCGGTGTCCATCTTATTGCTACACTGGTGATGGAATCAGTTTCTATCCAAAGCACATGAACGATCCATCTCCAACGCCTACTGACAATGTTGGTGCTCAGATCCTCTTGGCTGCACTGTGTTAATAGATCTTGGTTTGAGATTGTTCTGGGCCAAAAGATATGGAGGATTTTTTTGAGGCAGGTTGTATGGACTGAAGACTGTTTGAACATGTCGTACTTTCTCATTCCCCAGCATTCTGCACTATAAAGTAGTGTTGAAAGTACACAGCTCTGATAAATCTTGATTTTGGTTTTGGTGGTGTATTCTGATGATTTCCAGATGGTATTTAAGCTCCTGAAGGTGTTCCTGGCTTTATTGATTTTTTCCGGATGTCCTGGCTTATTCCACTGTCCTGGCTGATGGTGCTGCCCAAGTATGTGAATGTTTCTACATTGGTGAGAACTATTAATTTAGGCTTAAATAGAGACTGGGAGTGGCTAAGTCATTATGCAAGGTAGCCTGTTTCCTCTTGTTTTTTCCTACCCCCCCCCCCCAGATGTTCTGGTTTAACTTGGATTTAAACCTGGAGAGTGGTCAGTTCAGATGAGCTATTACCAGCAGGAGAGTGAGTTTGTGTGTGTATGGGGGTGGGGGGGATGTGAGAAAACCTTGATCTATGCAGGAAATAGCCCGACTTGATTATGTAAAGAGTTGTCACTTTGGATGGGCTAGCACCAGCAGGAGAGTGAATTTGTGTGGGGGGGTGGAGGGTGAGAAAACCTGGATTTGTGCTGGAAATGGCCCACCTGTTGATCACTTTAGATAAGCTATTACCAGCAGGACAGTGGGGTGGGAGGAGGTATTGTTTCATGATTTCTGTGTGTATATAAAGTCTGCTGCAGTTTCCACGGTAAACATCTGATGAAGTGAGCTGTAGCTCACGAAAGCTCATGCTCAAATAAATTGGTTAGTCTCTAAGGTGCCACAAGTACTCCTTTTCTTTTTGCGAATACAGACTAACACGGCTGTTCCTCTGAAACCTGTCATTGGTGAGAACGTGATCCTCTATCGGTACTGGTGATGATGAGCAATAAGTGCTATCCTAATACATATTAAGCATTCAATAGGCACACACAGATTGCTCTAGCTTTGCAATGCAATCTACTGTAATAACAGGAAGTGCGTCTGTTGAGATGCAAATGAACACATGTGAAATGTTTCCTGGGTAGCTCATAAGCAAATGATAACTCAGTAGCTTTAGCCCTGGCAGGAGGCGAATGGGTAGGCAGCAGAGGTGAAAGTAAGCCGGTCAGGTCCGGTGTACCAGCAAGAGCAAGGGATCTGGGGCAAAAATTGGGGATTGGTCCTGCTTTGGGCAGGGGATTGGCCTAGATGACCTCCTGAGGTCCCTTCCAACCCTGAGATTCTGTGATATCCCAGTAACCCCTGCAGCACCCAGTTGCAGCGTGGCCACTCTCCCTTGTGCTGGGGAAGAGAGAAGTAACTTGTGGATGGACCCCTTGAGGTTTTTTTTTTCTTCTTCTTTCTCTCCTGCTCTCTTTACAGTGTATATGGTAACACCCATTGTTTCATGTTCTCTGTGTACATAAAATCTCCCCACTGTATTTTCCACTGCATGCATCCGATGAAGTGAACTGTAGCTCACGAAAGCTTATGCTCAAATACATTTGTTAGTCTCTAAGGTGCCACAAGTCCTCCTTTTCTTTTTGCGGATACAGACTAACACGGCGGCTAATCCTAAACAGGAGATAGTGAGTCCTGCGTCATCCATGACTTGGGGGCGATAAGACCCGTCGTCCCCAAGGGTGCTGATTTCTTTACTCATTTCCACTGAGGCTCCCAAGTTCTTGGCTTGGCCTACATGTTTCCATTCTAGGCTCTGGTTTATATTCTGCAGACACAAGCTACTGGATCCTATCGTGGGATTATTTGAATCATCGCTGAGAATGGCTCACACCCAGGCTGGAGGTTTTGGCTTTGATGCTTGGAGCATGCTGCTGCAAATGTAGGACTGAGGCTTTCTCCACCCCCACTTCGACACGCGGCGTTTCTTTGACAACAGCTGCCTCTAGAACCGGGGTGGGCAAACTTTGTGGCCCAAGGGCCATATCAGGGTTGCAAAACTGTATGGCGGGCCAGGTAGGGAAGGCTGTGCCGCAAACTGCCCCCCCACCCCGGGACCTCACCCCCATCCAACCCCCCTGCTCCCTGTATCCTGACTGCCCAGCCCACTATCCACACCCCCGCCCCCTGACAGGCCCCCCGGGACTCCCAAGCCTATCCAACCCCCTTGTTCCCTGTCCCCTGACCCACCCTCCCTCAGAACCTCCGCCCCATCCAACCGCTCCCTGTCCCCTAACTGCCCCCCAGGACCCCCTGCCCCTTATCCAACCCCACCCGCTCCCTGCCCCCTTACCAGGCTGCTCAGAGCACCAGGACTGGCAGCCGAGCCGGAGCCAGCCACGCTGCCTGGCAGGAGCTCACAGCCCCACCGCCCGGAGCGCTGGCAGCGCGGCGAGCTGAGGCTGCGGAGGAGGGGGGACAGCAAGGGAGGGGCTGGGGGCGAGCCTCCCTGGCCGGGAGCTCAAGGGCCGGCAGGATGGTCCCGCGGGCCAGATGTGGCCCGCGGGCCGTAGTTTGCCCACCTCCGCTCTAGAAGGTGGAGTTGGGATCGCAGTTGGTGTTTCCACAGCATAGTAAATCATAGGACTGGGGTCAGGACTCCTGGGTTCTGTTCCTGGTTCTGAGAGGGATTAGTGGTGAGAAAGGCGAAGCTGGTGACTCGGGAATCCTGCGTTTCGTGCCTGACTCTGGGTTGGGAGTGGATTCTACTGGTTAAAGCTGACTCCGGGAAGGGGGTCTAGTGGTTAGAGCAGTGCCTTTTCCCCTCAAGCAAAAAGAACGAGGAGTACTTGTGGCACCTTAGAGACTAACAAATGTATTTTATTTTACTCTGAAACCTTTCCCCTCAAGGCCGCCCTATTCCATGTGGCCTCCTCTGCCGAAAAGCTCTATAGAAATGCACGGTATTAAGTATCGTTCCAGGTGTTGATCCCACTTATGTAAAGAGATTTCAGACGAGGAAGGTGCTGTAACTGCTCCAGGCGCTGACCTCTGGACAGCTGCCTTGGGTTTGTTATCCGCCTGTCACTTACCAGAATCGAAAACCGCCCACCGGGGCGGCAAGGTTACAAGGAACCAAGAAGGGCGCAAAGAAAGCTCCGAAAGAATGGTTAGAACCCTGCTTCCAAATGGCATGAGGGGGAGGCTGGAGGGAGAAGCAGAGACGAAGAGGATATGGCACCCCTCTCATCCGTACGTGTGTGACAAGATCATGGGATTGATGGATCGTCCCGTCCCGTCCCCCCCCCCAATCCCCAGACCACCTTTATGATGTGTATTAATGGGAAGGCACAGGGTTAAGGCCTAGAAAGGATGACTTTTTGGGGGCTGGGGGGAGATGGTGGAGCTGAAGTATTTAGCCCGGTTTACATGCAGTTTCTGCCCCTGCATTGTAGACACCAGCTGTATGCTAAAGGCTGCCGAGCCGCACGGGATCTGGGTTCCTGGCTTCCTGGCCGGCCCTGCATGGTGGGGTCCAGGCTGGCCGGCCCTGTGTGGCAGGGGTCTGGGCCGGCCGGCCCTGTGGGGTCAGGGCTGCTACCTGGCCCCACAGAGTGGGGTCTAGGGTCCCTGCTGCATGACCCCCCCCACCGGGGGCTCTACTCCTGGCCCCACTCTGTGGAAGGGTCTCTGTGTGGGAGGCACTGGGCATAGGGGTCTGTGTGGGGGTTGGAGGGGTGTGCTGTGGGTCTCAACCTGCAGCCCACTGCACTGGGGATTGCATTAGCATGGTCTACAAACACCAGACAGGGCTGTGTCCATTGCCACTGTGCGGCCTGGAGGGTGCCCTATTGCAGCTTTGGAAGTGCAGACAACTCCCCCAAGTCAGGGGGACTTTAAACAGCCATTCTGGAAGGCTTGCTGATAAAGTGGTGGGGGATGCAGGCTTTCTCCAGTGCCCCCCAGGCTGGCTGACTGAATTCCAGGACCCTCCCTCCCCTGCAGTCACTCTCACAGTTGCTAGACTTGGCTCTGGATCTGGCTCTTCTACCTAATTGCTAATTGCCTGAGCCATTTGCACAATGGTATGTGAATAAAGGACATGCCAAGCCCTATTGCCCAGAAGGGAGCGGGGCTGCGTTCAGCTGACAGACCTGAAGGGCTGCAGTAATTTTTCTGAGTGGCCCTGTGTAGCTACTTTGAATCCAAAGCAGCAGAGACAAAGATCCAATGTCATCTGAATTAACCAAAGATATGTCTTTAAAGCAGATTCGTTAAACTCTGGTGTGGATGCCGATGTCCAGTATTCGAATGGCGTCAGTTGGGTTTAGCTTAATTCACTTTGTCCCCATGTAGACAAGCCCGGACGTCACAAGTGTAATGAGGTTTGGTGAGTCTCATAATAATCCCGCTTCGTGTTTGTACAGAGAGGCAGAGTGGGGCTAATGGCTGAGGCACCCAACTGGGACTCAGGAGATCTCGATGGTGCTCCCAGATCTGTCTCTGACCTGCGGGGTGACCTGGGCAAGTCGCTTTTCTTCCCATCCCTTGCCGGTTTTATCTAGTTATATTGTCCGCTCTGAGAGGCAGGGACTGTCTCTCAACATGTCGGTAGAGTGCCCAGCACAATGATGCCTTGATCTTGGTTGGGTACCATAAAATGCGACTAAGCGCAGTCATATTCTTCATCCATTGAGCTCAACGTGCTTTGCCGAAAGGGAGAGTATCGTTACAGAGATGGGGAAACTGAGTCACAGAGAGGGGGCGCCACCTGCCCACAGTCACGCAGCAAGACAGTGGGGGTTTCAGTCTGTCCCTCCCAGTGGCTGAATTCTAGAGTGTGGGTAGCCATCCTCATAAACAGCACCCCCACATTTTAATATCACCCCAGTGGCTTAACTGAAGGAAGATGATGCAGCCCGATAGACAGAATTTAGCTGTATCAACTTCTGTGCTGAGGGGTGACAGTGGATGCCTCAGGGTAGTGATGGGTGATCTTTCACTTTTGGGTCACTGCTCTGAGTTTAGTCAACCCTGTAATTAGTATACTGTTGGGCAACCTGGTTATATTAATAGCAACAGCTGGTTCTTATATTGAATTTTGCACCAAAAGCGCTCTCAAAGCACTTTACTCTAGGAGATCAGCATCGTTATCCCCATTTTACAGATGGGGAAACCGAGGCACAGATCAGGGACATGATCTACACAAAGTCACGGAGCAGGATAGTAGCAGAGCTGGGACTAGAACCTCCGTGTTTTGAGTCCCAGTCACGGAGGCTACATTCACAGCTGCGCTCCACCCCTGTGCATTAATAGTGCTGTAGCAAAGCAAGGTGCACAATCGAACCGTAGCTTGGTCCTGCCTCCAGGCACAATGGTTTTAACTGTGTTGGGGAGCTACAGTGTTCTCCCTGGGCACCCCCCCAAATGCCATGCCAAATTGCCTTGTTACATTTACCATGGTTCTATCTATACGGTAGATGAGGCCTTCAGGTCAGGAGGCTGCATTAGTCCTTGTTCACACTGCAAGCTGGCACGGTTGACCCCTACATGCGGTTTAGGAGCACACCCCACGTGGCTAGGGCTTGGTTAGGAACCAGAGGAGCTCACTAGTTCATTGACGCTGCCGGCCTAGGCTCTCCTCAGTGAATGCTCCACTTCAGTGGTTCCCGAAGTGGGGAACCGAGGGGGGTTGGCCATGGGCCACGTGGGAGGTCATGGCCTTGAGCCAGGGCCAGTATGCACCGAAAGGGTGTTCCGGCTGTTTTGCCACATGGAGTATGCCATTTTGTTCTCAAATGGCCGCCTCCGCACAATGCTGGCGTGGAGATGGGGGGCATTCCTGCACAGGTGGGGGTATTCTGGTAGTACCAGAAATGAACGGGGTCTGCAACATTTAGTTAGATGCCAAAGGGGTCCTTAGCAGGGGGGAAAAAGTTTGGGAACCACTTCTCTGTTCAAACAGGAATTAATTCAGGAAAGTCCTGTGGCCTGCGTTATACAGGGAGCAGAGGGGATGATCACAATGGCCCCTCCTGGCTTTATAGTCTATGAATCTCACCTCTGCTACTGCCTTGACCTTGATCCAGTCACCGGGCCTCAGTTTCCCCTCCAGTAAAAGAACAGGCACCTGCTTTTGTAATGAATCCAGCTCTCCTAACGCTGGACCATGCTTCCGCTCATGGCGAGCGCTTGTCAAACATCCCAGAATCGCCAGGCCTGTGGGTCACAGTGCCCTGCACCTTGACGTAGTCACTTTCACCAGTGGGTATAAAGCGCTGCTAGATCGGAATGGTCATGATTTGCACTGCTGTGAAAGACCACACAAGGGGGTCTAGCCCCTTCTGGTCAGCTTAATTCACTAGAGCCATGAGGAGAAGCTCTTGTGATGAGCAGAACATTAGCATTGTCCACATTTTTGCACCTCCGTCAGGAAATCTGCCCACCCTCAGTCTAACCCCAATCGAGCATCATATCTGTGGCCCTGTCATATTCAGCCCAGTGAGGCCCTGGAAATGTACAGGTATCTGGTATCAGAAGGGGTATGCTGTGGAGCCTGAATAGCAGGAGGGGTTTGCTTCTGACCAGGATGGAGGTAGATCAGCTCAGTTGTGTGTCAGGGATCCTAGGACTGGAACAGCAAGAGTTGCTGAAAATCAGCAATGAGATACTGTGGCAGATCTGTGTGTGTGTGGGTAAATTGCTTAGTCAACTGCGTGACCACACTTTGGTTCATTATGAAATATGCAGTCTCCAGAGACCAAATAATCTGTACCAATAAAGTTTATTGCTGAAAGTCAATGATAGTGCAGTCCAGGAAGAAAGCAAAAGGACACCAGTTTCTGGGAAGCCATCTTGTGCAGCGTTGTTAAATTCACCATACACGGAAGGCATGCTCCCCGAGTTACACATTTCAGCTTGGAGTACTGAGTGGATGGTTTTACAAGTTACAAAACTCTTTGCACATCACATAAAATCCAGCCCATCAGTTTGGACCGGTTCCTAACCTTGTTGTTCTATACCTTTGATTACCTTTGTTTTGGAGACCAGCACTCCAGGTACTAATTTGTGAAGGTACCTCCCCATCTTGTACTGAAGCAGAACACTCAAGTCTTTTGCCTTTGAACTGCTTTCAACTACCTGAGAGGTGGTTCCAGAGAGGATGGTTCTAGACTATTCTCAGTGGTGGAAGAGGACAGGACAAGGAGTAATGGTCTCAAGTTGCAGTGGGGGAGGTTTAGGTTGGATATTAGGAAAAACTTTTTCACTAGGAGGGTGGTGAAACACTGGAATGCATTGCCTAGGGAGGTGGTGGAATCTCCTTCCTTAGAAGTTTTTAAGGTCAGGCTTGACAAAGCCCTGGCTGGGATGATTTAATTGGGGATGGGTCCTGCTTTTGAGCAGGGGGTTGGACTAGATGACCTACTGAGGTCCCTTCCAACCCTGATATTCTGTGATACGTTTCTTATTTTCTCATGCCAATATTGCCTTCAGTTTTTCAAAGTGTTACGGGATAGAGAGTATAAGTGAACAGGATTATAGAAGAAGAGCTCAGTCCCGTGTGGCTTGAAGGTTTGTTTCTCTCACCAACAGAAGTTGGTCCAATAAAAGAGATTATCTCACCCACTTTCTCTCTCTAATACCCCGGGACTGACATAGCTAGAACTAAACTGCATAGGATTATAGAAAACATAGGCCATGCAACTGCTAGAAATATATATACAATATAATGTTGTATTAATATTGTGTGCTTAATGTATATTAATATACATGGTGTGACTAATACATATTGATAATGTGATATATTTATAATTAGCCCATCCTATATTGATCAACACAGGTCTGGAATAAACAGCAGAAGGCAGTGATTCTCAAACTTTTGTACTGGTGACCCCTTTCACATAGCAAGCGTCCGAGTGCAACCGCCCTTCTAAATTAAAAACACTTTTTAATATATTAAACACCATTATAAATGCTGGAGGCAAAACGGAGTTTGGGGTGGAGGCTGACAGCTCACGACCCCACACATAATAACCTCACGCTCCCCTGAGGGGTCCCGACCCCCGGTTTGAGAACTCCTGCCAGAAGGGCTGTGGGGCACGATTGAGGGGTACTGGCACAGCTGTGTGTGGGTGTGGAGGCTGAAATAGCAGAGGGGCTGTGGGGGGAGGGGCATTGGCAGGGCTCTGTGGTGAAAGCCCAGGAGTGGGATAGCAGGGGGGGTATTCCAGGTGAGGAATGAGGTGCATTGGCCAATGCGAGTGGCAGAACTAGAAAAGCAAGCAAACTGCGGAAGGTCCGGATTAAGGTGTGTATTTGGCTAAACTGCGGGTGTATGAGCTCAGGACCGGCAGGGCAAGAGGGTAGGATTTTTGGGTTGGGATTAAGGTGTGTGTTTGGCCGAGTTGTGTGTGTCCTGAGGCCAGGGCTGGAACAGCAGAGGGTCTGGCTGCTCAGGACAAACTGGGAGAGCTCTTGAAGGAGGCTTGTCCAATGTATGTTTGTGCTTAGGGTTGCTAGTTTTGGTTGGACCTCTTCCTGGAGGTTTCATCACACGATGTCCTCTTTAATTAAAGATTTCTCTTTAATTCCCTGGCAACTCCGGGACGATCCTGGAGCGTTGGTAACCCTACTTGTGCTCTGCCTCTTCGCTCACTTAATAAATGCCCTCCAAAACATACATATAAATAATCCTCTGGCAATTGTTGCACCCTGGCCTCAACGCCAGCTCTGAAATCTCGTCCTGTGGCGAGCAGGCCTAGCACAACATCAGACTCCTCTTAGCACATTTAGACGGAGCATTGCCCTGTGGGCAGGGTGTGGGACAGTGATCTTGAATTCCAGTCCCAGCTCTGCCGTGCAGCTGCTGAGTACCTAGGCCTCTATTTTTTGAGTGCCCACTCAGGACACACCTTGGACTTAATTTGCAGAGGGGCTGAGTGCCCACAATTCCCCTGGAAATTAACCCATGGCTGTGCCTCAATTTCCCCATCTGCAAAATGGGCTTAATGGAGCCTAGCAGGGGTGTTGCCTAGGGTTAGTGTAACACATCCTGGAACAAAAATGATCAGCTGTGCTTTCAGGATTAACCCTTGGTGTCTTTTATTGACAATAAATAATACAATACGTTACAGAGATTCAAGTACAATGTCCAAAATCATATCCTTCATGCACCGAACAAACAGGAATCGCCAACACCAGCGAATGCAGGAAAGAGCAGCTTCCCCTGGGGATAAAGGTTTTGGACGTAGGATGCGCCACAGGAAAAATATATTTGCCGTAACTGTCTGTCGATACCAACCTTGCTGGCCCTTAGGCCACATCCCATCCCTTTCTCCTCCCCTGCTCTGGGCACCCAGTGCTTCCATGGGGTTTAATGGTTGCTCTGGACGCAGGAGAAATGCGGTCTCCGGCCTGTATCGTGCTCTTTTGTGAAAGGTCAGGCCTACGGCTGTATGGAGGTAAAGGCGCAGCAGGCTACCGAGGAGATGAGCGCGTCTGAAGAAGCAGCAGCATCCTCTACAACAAACCACCTAGTCTTGCTCCTTTACGCTTGCTGTCTTGCCCTTTCCAAGGGCCTAAGCAGAGGGTGGAGAGAAATTCAGAGAAAGGCTATTTCCCCGGGTTAACTCCTTAGAGCTTAGTCAGTATTATGTGGTTCTCAGGAGAAGCTTGGGAAGGGAAGGAAGGGGAAGAAAACAAGCAGAAGCTGGGGGTGTGGTTGGGACTTACGGGGATATGCCGTCAGGACTATGGAGCAAGCTAGGACTGGAGGTTACAGGCATTTCCCAGCTCCTCGGGCTACCTCCCAATTGGGCAGTTGTGACCTTGTGCTTCGTGGCTGGGGAACAATCGAATTTCCAGCCCCGCCAAGAAGATGCCGGGCCTAGGGATGACAGAAAGACTTGGGCCCATTAATCTCACTCATCTGCCCGGCCCTTTCCCCCCTTTGCTGTGTCTCCTTCCTTCTGTTCCCCTTTCTCTGTCCCTCCCCCACTTCCCATCTCTGCTGTGCCGTGGGGTATAGTCCTACACAAAAGTCGGCTGGGGGGCAGGGAGCCCAGAGACCTTCAGCTGCTTGGGTGGGGGTGGGATACCCAATGCACAGAGGTGAGGCCTAGTCATACTCTAAGGCAGAAGCTGAATAATCTAAAAGGCCTTGTGCTTGTTTCTCATGGACTTTTTAATTACCCCCAAAGCCAATTATGGGGCTACCAAAATGGGAGATCCAATCCCTTCAGGCCAGGCTGTCTCTAAGAGATTCCCACCCCACCCCACAAAGAGCTACTGAATATCTCCTTGACCCTGCAGAGGACGGTCCAGGTTTCCATCATCCAGGATCACAAGGGGACCCTGTTAAGTTGATCCTGTAAGTGAAAGATGAGGCAGGCGAGGTAATGGCTGAGAGAGACAAGCTTTGGAGCTGCACAGAACTGGTTTTCACATCTGGGTTTGCTCAGGTAGAGCTCCATGTAGCTCAGAAGCTGGTCTCTCTCACCCACAGAAGTTGGTCCAAAAAAGCCATCGCCTCACCCACCTTGTCTCTAATATCCTGGGACCAACACAGCTACAATACTGCACGGCACCCTGTCGGGGCACCCAGGGAGCATTAAAAGAAAAATCAGTGGAAATCACCCACACCCATTTGAGGTGGGCTGTGAAATTCAAACCAGGTTATCACCTCCACCAATGCCCCCCTCCCCCGCTCCAAAAATAAAAAAGAGAGTCTGGGGGTATTTGGATCGGGGGAAATGTCCGGATCTGGGGCTTGTCCCAAAGACAAAGTCAAGTAGTTGAGGCACAACTGAATAATGCTAAAAATCCTGGCACACCCCAGCCATTGACAAGCCCTTCTGAGGCGCAGTGGGTCAATGCCAGTCTGGCCTAGGGCTGATGTTGGTGGGACCCCTTCTGCTGGGTGTGGGTCTCTATTCTTTGGCCAGGAATATTTGTATCAGTCACCCACACAATTGCAGGGTATATGCACAGATATCACATGCACCCTTCTTTTGCATAGAGAGACTATTGGTCTTTGGGGTGTGAGGCCACAGATTGAGAGTCTTGGCTTGTTCTTTGGTTTTTCCCTTCCAGCTATCGCTCTTACGGGGAGGTCAGCTCCATGGACTTTGTCCTTTGCTCCTTCTGCTCTTCCCACTCCTCTTCTGGCTCGTAGGTGCCTTTCACGATGGCTACCCTCTCGGACATGTTCAGCGGATAGGGGAACAGGAAGTAGTTGTACAGCAGGGAAGCCAGGACTGCACCGATGATGGGTCCGAACCAGAAGACCTGGGAAGCCAAGGGTAGAATGCTAATCTCTAATCCTTCAGTAGTGCTTTCCAGCTGTAGATCTCAAAGCACTGTACGAAGCTTGGTATCATTATCCCCAGTTTACAGATGGGGAAGCTGAGGCACAGTGACGTGACTTGCCCCAAATCACACAGCAGGCCAGTGTTCGAGTGAGGAACAGAATCCCCATGTACTGAGTCCCAGCCCACTTCTCTATCCGCTAGGCCACACTGCTTCCCCACAGCGAGCCGTGGGAAAGCCCAGGGGATTTTTCCTTCCATGTTCATACAGCACCTAGCGCAGTGGAGCCGTTGGCCTCTAAGTGCTTCCTTAATGGCCCCCTTCAGTTGTCGTCTCCTAGCAGGTTCCCCTCCACCTCAAATTCCTTATACTCAAACACCCTCCCCCCACGTTCTCAGCCCTGACCTCACTTGCTCTTGAGCTGCCAACGACCAGTGGTCCAGGCCCTGCCAACCAGCAACCAGTGTGCTGCAGACCCCATGCTGCGAGCCACTGTTACTGGAGGGGGATTCTTACCCAATGAGAGGTGCTGAATCTTTTCACTACAACGGCAGGTGCAAAGGATCGGGCGGGGTTCATGGAGCAGCCGGTGAAGTAGATCTGTAAAGGGACATGGGAATTAAGACTGATCACGTTTCCCTTCGGTCTAGTCCTTTTGCGACCGGGGCATTGCTCCAGGTGCGGCTGGAGGAATTGGGGGCTCCCCCCACAGTCAATGCTCCTGCCCTGCTCCCTACAGCACCCCCTGCTGGGAGAGGCTGGGACTGGAATAACTGGACGCTTCCCCACAGCCAGCATTCCTGACCCATTCCTTACAGTGCTGTTCCATGCACCATTCCCTGGATTCTTGCTGGGATTGGAGCAGCCCTCATTTCCCCCTGCCCTGCTCCCTGCAGCACCCCCTGCTGGGAGAGCCAAGGGCTGGAGTAGCTGGGAGAATCCCCCAATAGCCTGCCCTTCAGCCCAGCTACTTACAGCACCCCCGACTGGGAGAGGTTGGGATGAGAGTAGCTGGGCCAGCTCTCCCAGGGCCAGCTCTCCTGCCCGGTGACCCAGACACTCACCCCAACCAGGTGACCCAGGGTGACTGACAGGCCGATGGACAATGCTGGGGAGCCTATGGCGTCAGTCCGGCGTTTATCCGTGGAGGCAAAGATGCACATCACCAGCTGGAAGGTGAGGATGATCTCGACCACCAGCCCCTGCCCTGGGGATGTATTGTTGTTGAGCTGCATGTGAACAAGAAGGATTGTGAATGGCTGCTGAGCTGAGCCAGACTGAAGGGTTTTGTGACCCCCTAAAAAACACAGGGGATTACAGTATTCCCCCCCCCCGACCCCATTTAAGTTCCTAGCAAGGAGATGCCACTGGGTCTATCTGATCTATCTATGTATCCTCCATCTACCCCGCTCTTTCTGAAAGTGCATTTCTCCCCCTAGGCATTTACAAATCACTTATCACCTTCAGATTTCTCCCTTTGCTAACATCCAAATTGCCCCGGAACAGCCAGAGACACTCCGCTCTTCAGTGAGTGAGGGCATAAGCAATACATGGAGGAAGAGGTGAGGACTGGGGTAGGATCCCCCTAAACGGGGACTCGAGGGGGTAACAGCAGGGATCCAGCGGGGATGCCATTGGGGTGGGATGGGCCATTACCACCTGATGTCAGTGCACCTGTTTTCATCTCTTGCCAGCTGCGTGGCAGAAGGATCCAGCCCTATTGGGCTGGGATGAGGCTGAGGCCCAGTTAGGGGGAAGTGGTGAGGAAGCACTGGGAAATGAAGGGACACAAGGCACAGTTATCGGGGGGTGGGGGGAGTTTAGGGTTTGGAGGGGCACAGAACAACCAGTGAGGAACACACAGCCCCTGAAAACCCTCCTTCGAGGCTGAAGGCTCCAAGAATCAACACCTGCACAGCAACTGGTCCACCTCAGACTGGTCTGAAAGGGGGCTGGAATCCACCTCCTACTGGTCTAACTGGGGTTCCCATCATCCACACTCCCCACATCCACACTCCCCACTGTTGATCTAAGAGATCTCCCAGTGCCCCCCCTCTCCTCCCAAAAAACGAAGAGCCCCCCCTTCCTCCTCCAATCTCTCCTCTGCTGGTCTAAGTGGTCTCCCAGCTACTTTCCTCAGACTGGTCATACTGGAAAAAGAGATCTTCCAACCATGTTCCTCATACTGGTCCAAGTGGGTGCCTATCATCCCCTCCACACTGGTTTAAGGGGGTCTTCCAACCTCCTTCCTCTGACTGGGCATACTGGTCTAAAGGGCTCCTAACTCTCCCCCCACCCACACCCCCACACTGGTTTAAGTGGGTTCCCCTCCAGTCCTGGCTTAGCTCCTTTCCCTGCTCTGATCTCCCTGGCTCCAGGAAGAGAGGTTGGAGTCAAGCCCATCTGAAAGGTGCTTGTGACTTACTCGTGCCCTCCGGATAAGAGAAGCATGTAGGGAAAAAAACCCACCTCATTAATTGCACAGCACAATAAATCTGTGCTGTCAGCACCATGTCAGTTATGCTAAGACTGCCGGCATGGTGCTCCCATCTCTCTCCATTTGCATGGACATAGGTATCTCCAGCGCCAGGGTGAACCGGCCTTCATCAACCCTCGTGGTGGGTCCCGATTCCTCACACAAGGCCCGGAACCCATGCGTAGGGTTGCTGAGGCCCTGGGCACAATTAATCATCTGTGGGCAGGAAGAGACTTACCGCATTGATGGCCAGGTTTCCACGGGTGTTGCTCGGGGTCACCAGGTAAAGAATGCCTGCCCCAGCAATGGCCCCCACTAGCTGGGCCACCACGTAGAACACTGTCCGAAGGAAGGAGATGTGGTTCCCCACCAAGAAAGCGATGGTCACCGCCGGGTTGATGTGCGCACCGCTGACGTGACTGAACATCTGGACCATGGTTCCGATGGCCAGGCCGAAAGCCAGGGAGATCTGCACGATGCTCGGCAGGGCTGAAGGCCACTTCAGGGCTGAGCCGAGGCCGAAGAAGACAAAGATCATGGTGGCTAGGAACTCGGCCACTATGGCCCGGAGAAAAGCCATGGTGCAAATTTCCTTATACATGGTGGGATCGGGAGGGGGTAATTGGAGAGAAAGGAGTGTCAGGCTTCTTCTGTCTAGGCTCTGCAAACAACAGCCAGGCGCAGGGCCATATATATACAGGAGCAGCAGGTAGCTGCATTGCCAAAGTGGTGGGTGGAGTCAAGAAATTGGCCAGCCCGCCTGGGCAGCTGGAAAAGTTTACAGCTGAAAAGAACTTCAGTGCCTCTCAGAGAGTGAAGGACTCAGCTGATTGGCAGTGTTTCTTTCCTCCTCTCTAGACAATAGCCCCCTATCCGATGTCTTTGTGGTCGTTAGCATAACTAGCAGGTTGCCTCTTTGGGTCTGGCTTTTATTTTTGAACTGGAGCATGTATTTGGTTTTTTGCCTCCTTAGGTTTAAGGTGGCAAAGTCCTTATTTCTGGCCAGTTTCACTGCCTGGATGGGGGAAGCTCTCCTGGTCATTTTCTCCTCGCAGGGTCCATCCAGAGTGACTCTCACTGCTGATTTACACCAGCATGTCTGAGATTAGAAGCTGGCCCTGGTGCTTAGCTGATGCAGGATGTTGCGGGGGGAGGTGGGGATTTGCTAGAGGATTTATATTGTGCAGACCAGCAATGCACAGGAGGAACTCAGGGATTAGAACTGGGACTTCAATTATGTAGAACAAATGCTGAGGCTTTGCAGACCAGTCCCCTGCATGGCTGCAGTGGTTCTCCTTCAGGATACACGTAGCGCTGGGGGGTACACAGAGGTCTTCCAGGGCATAACGCAGCTCATCTAGATCTTTGCCTAGTTTTACAACAGGCTACATAAAAAAAGCACTAGCGAAGTCAGTACAAATTACAATTTCACACAGACAATGACTTGTTTACACTGCTAACACTGAAATGTAAGTACAGTATTTACATTCCAATTGATTTCTTTTATAATTAGATGGTAAAAACGAGAAAGGAAGCAATTTTTCAGTACTAATGCGCTGGGACACTTTTGTATTTTTATGTCTGATTTTGTAAGCAAGGAGTTTTTAAGTGAGGTGAAACTTGGGGGTTCGCAAGACAAATCAGACACCCGAAAGGGGGACAGTCGTCTGGAAAGGTTGAGAGCCAGTGCTCTAAAGGGAAATATTTCCCTCTTTGCTGCTGCTCTGGTCCTATCCGGCAGGTGGGTGGTTGTGGGGAACAGAGGTTAATACACTTCTTGCCTCCTAGCTGGGGTTCAAATCCTGTCTAAGCGCCCTAGTGGAATGTGTTTGGCTGGGTCGCGGCCTAGGGCCCGGTGGGTATTTGGGCTTGTTCCCCGCACCACACAGCTTTGCTGTCTTAGTTCCGAAGGGGCTGAGCAGCATTGAGGTGGGTCGGCAGATATGCAGGGGAGCTTGGGAAGGGAACAAGCTGGGTAATGCAGGCTGGCAGAGCTCTGAAGGGTGCCTAGGCTTGGAATAACAGCTGGTACCACTGGGAAGGCGAAAAATGGCTGGCAGAGGAGCCCAGGACTGGGTCTGCAGCGGTGAGCTGCACTGGGTGGGTGCCCAGCAAATTGGAAGAGCAAAGGACTGGCAGCACCGGGGCAGGGCGCATGATTTGAATAGCAGGGGATGCTGCAGTAGAACAAAGGTATTGGGGGAGCTCAGGGCTGGAGTAGGAGGGAGGTGCTGGCAAGGGGGAGGTAGAGCTGTCCTAGGTATCCAGGCACGTTGCAGGTGAGGCGCATTGGCAGAGCTTTTTGGAAAGCAAAGCTGGCTTGTCGCCTGCAAACACACACATACTTGACTCTACCCCCTTGGCTTTCGCAAGCCAGAGATTTACACACATATGGTAAATAAACAGAGCCCTTCTCCCCTTTGCAGGGGAGTGTTTGCAAGACCAGAGTACACCGGGCTGGAGAGGTGCTGTTGAGGGTTACCATGGGCTGTTCTGTGCAAAGGCAGGGGAATTCTGCTACTGGGCTTTCCCCCCAGCTACAGCCAATTCTCCCAGGTCTGCTCCTTAGAGGGACCCTCCTCCCACCCAACCCCTTCCCTGTCTGAGACCTGAGGTACCTCTAGGGCAGTAGTTCTCAACCTTTCCAGACAACTGGCCCCCTTTCTGGAGTCTGATTTGTCTTGCCTACCCCCAAGTTTCACCTCACTTAAAAACTCCTTGCTTACAAAACCAGACATAAAAATACAAATGTGTCCCAGCGTACTCGCACAGAAAAATGGTCTTCCTTTCTCATTTTTACCATCTAATTATAAAAGAAATCGATTGGAATCTAAATCTTGTACTTACATTTCAGTGCAAACTACATTGAGCAGTAGAAACAAGTCATGGTCTGTATGAAATTTTAGTTTGTGCTGACTTGGCTAGTGCTTTTCCTGTAGCCTGGTGTAAAACTAGGCAAAGATCTAGAGATGAGTCGAGGTACCCCTTGGAAGACCTCTGCGTGTCCCCAAGGGTATGCGTACCCCTGACTGAGAACCACTGCTCCAGGACACACCCCTTGCTAGGGTGACCAGACAGCAAGTGTGAAAACTCGGGACAGGGAATGGGGGGGGGGGGGGTAATAGGAGCGCCTATAAGAAAAAGACCCCAAAATTGGGACTGTCCCTATACAATCGGGACATCTGGTCACCCTACCCCCTGCCCTCCAACCATTTCTCCTGGGCAGCAGCCGCCAGATATCAGAGACATGGAGGTGAAGGTGCTGATCAGCACAGAGCCCTCGGGGTATAAAGTAGCCCCCAGAATGTGTTATAGAGCAGGGGTAACTCTTCCAGATAAGTGGCACCCAGAAGAAAAAATCACAATGGATGATGGTAGCAGTGAGTACGGGAATGACCCTGACATTCAGGGTAGCCTGGCTAGCCGCCATGGCACCTTGCTCATTGTAGCCTAAGATACCTGCTGCCATCTTGCAGAGCTCTGCCCTGCACCGACAGGGCCTGATTTTTCAAAACAGCTCAGCTCCCACTCCGGCGCTGGATTTTCACAAGAACTCGGCACCTGGTCAGCTGATTGCCTTTAAAAAAATTTCTGGCCGGGAAATTCACAGCGGGCGCCTGAAACTCTGGACCACCTTTAGGCGCTTCTGTAGAAGGGAAGCTCTTTAGCCTCACCAGATTATCCAATTTCTTGGAACCTGGCCCTGAGCTCTTTCTGAAATTCCCTGCGTCTCTGGGCCCTGGCACTTACTTCAGAGCACAGTGAGAGACGGCGGTTTTATGAGCAAGAGGTGCGGGCAGGTTGGACTAACGCCGACGCTGCACGAGGGCTACAGGAACCAGGCCGGGATGCTTTCTGCAGAGGAGTATGTGTCACCTGGTAATTTTCCCTTTTTTTTTTTTTTAAAGCCCATTAACAAGGTCAAGGGCCAGATTTTTATCTCAGTGGTGCCGGTGTAAACGCCTTGGGTTTGAATGGGAATAATTCCAGATTTACACCTCTTTTCCCATGTCAGTCTGCTCGTCCAGAGCAAAAACAAAACCCCACAAAGGCTCTAAGAGGGTGTAGGTTCTGAGCTCTGTACTGCAGGAAGCTGACGTGGTGTTGATATTTTTAATTGCTGAGCTCACTGGGTGGAGCAAAGCCCCTAGTTCACATGTATCCCTGAAGCCATGACTCCCCTCATGTTCACTGCAAATCCCAGAACATTTTTTGTGTGCAAGGTTTAGGGAGTTTGCTAGACAAATTGCATTCCATCTCCCTAAAATTCTCTCTGCAGTTTATATTCTACTAGTGAAAACTCGTTTGTAGCATTGCTAAGAGCTGCTGTGTTCCACCCCAGAGGTGGCTGCATTCTGGCAACCCATACAGGGACACAGTCTTCAAAGTGATTTGGAATCAGAACTGCGTGTGTTCTATTCTCTATAATGTTAAAAGCTTGGGGAGATTTCCCTTTAACTTGAGAATCAGGGACTTGCACTTTAAGAGCAGAAGAAAGCTGAATTCTATTCCTGCTGTCCCCCTGAAGTTCTAAGCATGCAGGAAACTGACAGCCATAAGGTCCTAGATGAATATGGATTGGAAACAGCAGACTTCATAATAATCACATTCCCCCAGCTATGTGGATCATGAGTAGAAAGTAAAGCGAAGGAAAAACCAAGTCTGTTAAGCCAAGAAACACCTAACCCAGCTTGCCCCATTGGCAAATTCTGGTGAAAGTTTTGTACGCTGGGTCCTCAAGATGAGCTGGCTAGATTCCAACATGAGTAATGACTTTCCACCTCCCATAAAACCTAGTTGCAGTGTCAGCTGGCTACCCATAAACTCCTCTCCCCCCTTCCTGAGCACTTTTTCACAATGTTGCTAGCAAAGAAGTACTATTGTGTTCCTCCCTAGAGGAGGCTGCATCTCCCTGTCAGGCAAGCGATCAACACACATGCCATCCATTGTGCAGTTTCAGACCCACTGGGCCTTAAATAAATCAAAGGCCAGTCACCCAACACCCCATTTAAAGACTGTTAACAATCAAACCAGAACTAGTGTAAGTGGGTGAAACTCCCTTGACTTTAAAATGGAGTCCTTCCCCTTCTTCCATCAAGTCTGAATCTGACTCCAGATCTATTTCTTTTGTCGGGGGGCGGGGGAGGGAACCCTGGTGAATTGGGTCTCAGAGTGAAAATTCTCCAACCAGGGGTGGGGAGGCAGGCTTAGATTAATAGGGAAAAATCTCAGGAATGCAAAAGAAAGGCACTTTGTGGTCGTTCTGAAGATGGGATGTTTCTTTGCCCTCCTTAATAATCTTTGCAATCTTAATTTTGCTCTTAGACAAACAATGTAACCTAATAAAATCAAAATCATCCACTTCAGGAGCTCTTTTCTTCCAGAGCCTGATGGGTGTGAACAAATTGGAACTGTCAGAGCTTTTGCCAAACTGCTCTTTGCAAGGTTTGTCACACAGACTTGTCCTTTCCCATGAAGGTGTGTATGTTATTCAGTGGATAAATTTCTGCTTATTGTAATCTCTGGATGGCTGATTTCATTTTCTGATCCTCAACTGGGAAGCTACTGATTTGTAATTTCCAATCAGCCCAGATTTCTGACTGGTCAGTTTCAATGTGGGAGATGAGCCTGTCAAATTAGATTAGATTGTAAACTCCATGAAGCGGGCATCACCGTTTTCATTCTGGGTTTGTACAGCACAACTGGGGCTCATAGGTGCTACCATAAAATATGTAATAACATTAGGAAATCGAATCCTTCCGATGAAACCGACCATCAGGATGAATATGATGGGGTTAAGCAAAAATAACCTGATTTCAGTTTTGAAAAATGTCAGGCATGTATTGATCAGAATAATGATAAAAGTTGCAGACAAAATGGCAAATATCAGCTGCCCCTCCGTTCCCCTTCCTACCCATGTGCTCTTGCCATTGGAGTATTTAATCGTAACTGCTGACTCCAGATGATACATGAAAGAATGTTCAGTGACAATGTGGACATTAACTGTGTATTGTAGTGAACTACCTTGTGTGTGTGTCCAGGCTCAGAAGAGAGGGGTGTGTGTGTGTGTGTGTGTAAAAGCACCACAACCTTCCACTAGCAAGAATCAGAACTGCTCAATCATGCCCAGTTCATCGCTTCATTATCCGGGGTGTTACACTCTTAATCTTCCTCCCATGGTTATAAGGCCTGGATGATCCATTGCCTTTCTTCCTTCCAGCCTCCCTCTGCCTGATCCTGGGGTAGAAGAAGCTCTTTCCAAATCACCAGGACATCTGAGCAAACTTTTTCTCACGTGGGGCAGGATGAGGTTATAGATCTGCACTATTAAAGAAAGATGGCTGCTAGGGCTCCTGCCTGGGGGAGAGGGGAGAATTGACACAGTGATAGTATGTATCTAGTGCTGTTGCTGTGTGTGGTACTTTGCAGATAAGTGAGAGACATGGGGCCTGGTTCTCTCCCGGCATGCACACAGGGGCATTAATCACAGCCCAGCAAACTAGTTGCACACCCACTTTGCACTGATGTAAATGATGATGCAAGGTGCATGGCAATGGAAGTCAGGCCCGCAATCTCTGCCTCTTAGATCATATCAGCAGCAGGGAGTTGTGGTGTTACCTAGAGACGGGTGTGGGCCACAACCCCACATGCAAACACTCCTCCTGACTCTTGCAGGGGGATTAGAGTTCCTGGTCTCGCAAACAGCCCCTCTCTTTGCAACGGGCTGAACCAGCAGCCTGGATCTGAAACTTGCAGATGCGTGAAAATGGCAAAAGTTTGGACCCTGACCTGAGTTTTGTGACTGGAGCCCTGTTCTCGTTCTAGCTGTAACATTCTGGAAGGGACTCTAGGGCAGATGAGGCAGACAATCAGAACTAAACATGAACCCTCCCTTGTCAGGTGAAACGATCTAGCCTCTGTCAGTCAGAATAAAGATTGCTTGATCTTACCCTTCAGTGGAGCCACTTCCCTCGCTGTCTTGTTTTTTCATGAGACGCTGACAGCCAGTAATTAGCCGGCGCACAACTCCCTTTGTTAATCCCCCCCTCTCCAGAGGGGATGGCTTACTGTGTTAATGATCAGGCACCCATCACCTCCAGCACTTCTGTAGAACCACATGTGGGGCTTGTCTACGTGACAGATGATACAACCGGAGCGCTGCAGCTGTGTCACTGTAACGCTGGAGTGTAGACACTTGCTACAGTGATGGAAGGGTGTTTTTTCTCTCCCCGTAGTTAATCCGCCCCCTCGAGAAAGCGGTAGCTAGTTCGACAGGAGAATTCTTCCGTCGACCTAGCGGTGTCTATGGCCTGGTCTACATGAGAAAATTAGGTCGGGTTAACTGTGTTGGTCAGGGGGGTGACAAATCCACGCCCCTGCGTGGCATTGTTAAGCCGACCTAAGTCCCCGCGTAGACGGTTGGCTCCCGCCGACGTAAGTGCCTCTCTGAGCCGATTTAGTTACACCCTCTCCCCCGAGTGGCACCAAGTCACAGTCGATGTAATTAGGTCGACTCGGTGTCCGTGTCGACCTGGTGGTGCTACGTCAATTGTTACTGGCTTTCAGGAGCCGTCCCACAATGCCCCATGCTGACAGTACAATTGATACAAGCGCTCCGGGTGAGGACACGCTCCACCGAAGCAAGGAGCCAAGGGTGCGGTCATACAAGCGATGTAATAATTGCGGTGGCTGGATGTCGACATAATTTTGTAGTGTAGACATGGCCTTAGTCCAGCATCCTTCTATGACGTGTATGTTGGAGGGGAATCTTTCAGGAGAGATCCTCAAGGGTGAGGTCCTGTACGGTCAGACTGGTTGTTAAAGGTGCTGTGGTCTAGTGGTTGGGGAACTGGTGCGGGATCCAGGAGAGCTGGCTTCTGTTCCCAGAACTTTCGCTGGTATAGTGCTGGGCAAGTCGGTTCCCTCTCGCACCCTCTGTCTCTAAGCCGTCTGAAGCAGGGATTCTCTCTTGCAATGGTTTTGTCTTGATTAGGAATTGTGGTCAGGGTTAGGTAAGACCTCAGCCACTTTGTCTAGTCAAATCCTATGTGTCTGTGCAACACGCAACACCATGGGGCCCTGATCTCGGTTGGGGCTAGGGTGACCAGATGTCCCGATTTTATAGGGACAGTCTCAATTTTGGGGGCTTTTTCTTATATAGGCTCCTATTGCCCCCCACTCTGTCCCGATTTTTCACACTTGCCCTCTGGTCACCCTAGTTGGGGCCCTCGGTGCTGCTATGTTCAGCTGGCCCTTTAAAAGGAGAAGTTTATTCTGCAAACATTTCCCACGTCTCTGTGGTATGCTTTGTCTACCTGGCTGGCAGCCTCCACCCAAAGGTGACTGCATTTGGGATGCTTCAGCACGGGAGGTGTTAAATAGTATTAATACTTTGCTAACAGTAATCCTCCACTCTTTTCTAGTGGCTTCCATGCAAAGATCTCAAAGCACTAGACATATTCACAATCTTCAGGGTTTCTAACTGTTGGACGGGTGAGGAAGAAATTTTCCTTGAGGGCAGATTAACCCAAACTGTCTACTTCAGGCTTTCTTCCTCTGAAGTAGCTGATACTGGTCACCACTGGTGACAGGATACTGGAGTAGAGATGGACCCACTGGTCTGATCCAGTCTAGCAATTCCTGTGTTCCTAAACATTATTTATGCACCATTATCCCTCCCGTGAAGCAGGTCTGTATTATTATCTAGATGGGGAAAGCAAGGCACAGCTAGGGGGAAACAACTTGTCCAGGGAATCCAGGACAGAGCGGGGATTAGAATCCAGGAATCCTGATTTTCAGCTTCAACCCTCTCTCCCATTTTGATGCCACTACCAATAACTTCCCAACATACGCTCCAGTTCTTGTCCAACAACAACTGCAGACTTATCTATCTCCCAGTTAAGTACTCTGATTTCTCTTTAATGTGTCCCATCACCACTGACTGATGTGCTAAGGATTCAGGCAACAAAGATCTGATCTGCCCTTGGGAGTGTGCATACCTTTTGAAATGCACCAGCCCCTGAGCTGTCTGAAATTCAAGTCTCCCGTTACACCTGCTGGCCTGAAGGATTGGATGGGATTCATGAGGCAGCAGGGTGAAGTAGTGCAAGAAAAACGAGCGACATTGTGAAAGTGACTCTTCCTCCCTCCTTGATTTTCATTTCGACACCGGTGCACCATTCTGATCTGGTGGCACCTTGCTCTGACAGAACGGAGAATCAGGCCTGATGACTTGAGTACCTTCTCCCCAAGAGGTGTCCGAGGAACACAGCCATGCTTTGTCATGGGAGGCAAAGGGCAAGCTGCAGAGGTCGGGAATAGGTCAACAACAATGGCTTAGCCTGGGGTTGCATTGCTATTTAGTGGGAATGAAAACTACCCCAACAGCCCATGCTGTTTGAACCCGCTGCTGAATGAAATAGATCTTTCGTCCAGTCGCAAACTGGGGAGAGGGGCTTTGTAGACCTGGCATGGAGAAGTGGGAATGGGGGGCATGGGGGGCTAAATGGGGGATCCTGGTATTGGAGAAAGGGCAATTAGGGGGGTTCACAGAACACCTGGTAAGGAGAAGCTAGGGGGGAGTCCCTGAAATAGAGGAGTCTGCAGGGCACCTGTGTGTGTATGTGCGGGGGGGTGGAAGCATGCAAAGAGCCCCTGATGTGTGCCATACGCTTGGCCTGTAGAAACTACAACGTGCATGGCTCTGTAACAATAAATCAACGATGTGGTTGCTTTCCTCCCAACATATTGCCGTTACAAACAGTAGCTGAAATGCAGCCACTTCTGGGGTGGAGGCGAACAATATAGTATGCTGCACAGCTGCAGCGTGGAGCGGAAATTTCCGCCGAGGATGCTGGGGCGAACCACTGCTCTAAAAGCGCTGTGAGCTCTTTCATGCACATGCTGAACAGCATAGACTCGAGATTGCATTGCACCTTGTGGGCCAGATCCAACTGGTGTAAATGGCCGTGACTCCTCTGAAGTCAAAGTAGCTATGTGGATTTACACCAGTTGAGAGCCTGGGCCACGGTCACCTTTTCCACCCATGCAAGATGGGTGGAAAACTGCCTGATCAAAATGAGTCTGTTTCACACGGACATCAGTGCCGGTGCAAGGTAGGGGAGAATCCAGCCCATCGCATAGAGGGGGAGTGATTAGCAGGAAGAGGCAGTTTGGATCTGTTACCTGACAGTCCTCCACAATTATGCCTGTGTTCCTGAGACAAACCATGGAACCCTTTCCCACTGTGCAAGGAGATGCAATCAGCAACATCTTGGCTACAGTCTTAGCTGGTGTTATCTGCAGCATATCACCCCAGGGTGGGGTGTGGGGGATATCGCAGCGCGCCCCGTGGAGGTGCAGTGGGCTGGTTTTTGCAGTGCTCAAGGAAGTCCAATAAATGAATCCCCCAGTGAACGATCTCTTGGTAAAGATGACATATGCCAAGAGCTGGGAGGGAAGTGGTTTGTCCAACCCATGAGAATTTCCAAGATGTTGAAAAATGGTCACCTCTTGCATCAGGATGAAAAAAATCAAAATCTTGACGTTTGTCACAAACGGAAAATCCCACCAAAATGTTTGGCTCAGGTTGACCGAGATATTTCATCCCTGTAACTTGGAAATGTTTTGTTTTAATTTGGACCATTTCGGTTTTTTGAACCTTGAATTTTGAAACAAAACCTTGTTTGGAATCAGAAACCCCAACCGTTTTCCCTGTGGAAAAGGTTGAAATGGGACACTGACAATTTTGAAACGTTTCTCAACAGGAAACAGGAAATTCATCAGCACGGATCCTTTCCCACAAACCCTTTTGATGTTGATGAATTGGCATTTTTCAGCAAAGACACTGATTCAGTCAAAGAACTCCGGATTCCCGCTACATGTGACCCTCTCCACACCAAAGGCTTGACCCAGCTCCCATTGGCACTGTTGGGATGGTTTCCATTGATTCCATGTGGACCTAGGTCAGGCACATAGAGAACAGCAGCTACAGAAACTGGCATAGAATTTGCTCGTCATGTCCCTGTCAATGAACTTAATACCGTCAAGCTCAGCTTCCCTTTGGGCAGCCCCTGGAGTCAACTCACTCAGCAAGGCTGCTCCGACCATGTCCCTTGGAAGCTGGGACATAATATGGGCATAGCTTGAAGCAAAGAGATATGGGCCCCCCAAAGAGGAAGGCTCCTGCTGGGTTCACGTGGGTGCCACCAGCGTCTGCACCCAGGCTGCTGGCTGGCATGATCTGTAGGATGGATGGGAGGGAGGAAGTCCAAGGAAAGCCAATGGCCAGGCCAAAGAAGACAAGCAAGAGTGTTCCAAAGATACCTATGCAATTTCCTCAGGTGTGGCTGGCATATGGTGCAAAAACAATGGCTCCATGGCTCATCCCTTGGTGTGTGTGTGTGTGTGTAGGGGCATCCCGTAACTCAATGCCAACTAGAGGACGCTGAAAGCTCTTGCCATCTGCCATCCTAGGTGGAAAAGTTTTGGACTCATAGAAGCACCGACCTTTCTTTTCTCTGGTTAAACAGAGGCCACAGGTGTCCCTTGGCGCCCTCCTCTGCAGCTTAGTGTGTAAAGTACCCCAAAAAAGGATGGTGTCTTTGCAACACCCAGCAACCAAGGGCACAAGAGTCATAGAGCGGTTGAGTCTCTCTCTCTTTCTCTGTCCTTGGCATTCTCGGGGGAGTGGGGGAGAAAGGGGTTGATGCTCTTTTTTGCATTGGTGTAAATGAGGAGTTATTCTGGATTGAGTGAGAGGAGAATCTACCCTAGATCTAAGCAAACTCCACAGACCAAATAATTCGTTGGCTGAATTAGACTCTTTTTATTCTATTTATGAATTTTCTGGGGTTTTATTTATTTTGGGGGGACAGAAAGCAAATTGGCTGTTTGGATTATTGTTGGTATCACAGTAGGCCAGCTGAGCTTGGGGATGTCATCCATGCAGATAATCAAAGACAACCCTTGCTCCAAAGAGTCTACAACCTAAATAGAGGAGACATTTTAGAGATGGGGGAACTGAGGCACAAGGGATGAAAGCACTTGCCCAAGGACACAGAGAAGATTGTAAATTACACTCAGATCTTCAATTCCAAGTGAGTCCCTTTCCCACAAGAACACCGCTTTCTCTCAGTTGGAGTTGTTCACCTTGACTCTTGAAGTAGGGCCAATTCCAAATGTTCAAAAATCATAAATTAGGCCCCCAAAATCATGAGATTAAAATTAGGGAAATTGGGTTTCTTGTATTTGGGTTTCTGAACCTTTTTGTGGGGGTTGTTTATGGTTTCATACAACAGGTCCAAAATTTGCCAGTGGGACATTTTTCCGTCAGAAAACGCAGCTTAATCAAAATCAACACTTTTCCAGTGGAAACGTGGTGATTTTGATGCAAAAGGCTTTTGATGAGGTTCTTACTGGAATGGGCTGTTTTGATTTTTCATTTTGAAATTTTATATTATCTATTTAAAAAAAAAGAGTCTCAAAATCAGATTTTGATGGATCCCAAATGAATTTTTCCGACACGTTTTGTTTCATGGGAAATTTTGAAATGTCAGAATTTCTCACAGAAGGAAAGGAGGACTTGTGGCGCCTTGGAGACTAACAAATTTATTTGAGCATGAGCTGTAGCTCACGAAAGCTTATGCTCAAATAAATTTGTTAGTCTCTAAGGTGCCACAAGTCCTCCTTTTCTTTTTGCAAATACAGACTAACACGGCTGCTCCTCTGAAACCTCTCACAGAAGGGAAATTCTGCCTTTTCACCAGCTCTATCGTTTAAGCTTTTCTTTGCAACCACAAGGACTACAAATGAAAGCTTGAGAGTCTCGCCGAATCACCTGACTCCAGGAACTGGGGCTTTCAGAAAAACACCGAATGTCCTGAGACTGGCGATAAAATTGGCAACACGGCTATCATCCAGTACTTTGTAATAAGACAGGCCAGCATCAGCCCCAGTGCCTCTCAAATCTGAGGGGATCTCTTCACTGCACCTGGGACTGAGTCTCCCAGCCCGGGTCGACAGCCTTCTGCTAAGTAAGGCTTGCGCTAGCGTGATAAAAATAGATGTTGCTTTGTAGCTGTGTAGATGTTGCTTTGATGTTGCAACTTGGCCTGGATCCCGGCTTTTCAAGCCCTCTCCCGGGCTTCAAAGCCTGAGCTGCAACTTGTGCACGGCTATTTTTAGTAAGCTAGCACACGTCTGTCTGCCCAGGCTGGGAGGCTCGCTTCCAGATGCAGTGGACTTTAGAAGGCCCAGAAGGAATGGATCACTTTGCTGAACAAACTTCATTCCCCAGTAATTCTTCCTGCTGGATTCGGGATGACCGACTTTGATGGGGGAGTAGAGGGAGGTATTGCGTGTGCTCAGATGCAGTGGCGATCGTGCGCACGAAGCTTCGCTCCCCCTGGGGATAATTAAAGAACTTCTCCCTCCAGGACTGTCCGTCTAGCACCTTTCACCAGCACTAAAGGATCCCTGCCGAAATGCATTATTTTCTGCAGAATGCCCAGGGTCCCAGAAAATCCGGTTCTGCGTGTGGATTCCCCTAGCCCGTGTCCCTGTTGGACTGGAAATTCAGCCACCGAGCGCAGAGCCAGCACGGGAGGCCAGCCTTTGATAGCAACCAGCAGTGCCGTCTGTGAATGAGGCAAGAGTCTCTTGACACATATGCTGGTAGGCCCTGTGGCTGGTGAGGGCCGGGCGCCAGCTAGGAAGGAGTGAAAAGACCTGGGAGGAATGAGGACTTGTAATTCTGGCCCTGGGTGGAAAACTAGGAGGAAAGTCCCCGTGGCTTCTTTTATCTCCCCTACGGATCTTGCAAAAGCAGCAGACTCCATTTTCCCATCTTGCACAACTGGTCCATGCAAGGTAGCTGTGACACCTGACTTGCTCTTGCGGGAGCTGGGTTCAAGTCCCTAGTGTACCACAGATTTCCTCTGGGACTTCAGGTAAGCCACTTAGGCTATGTCTACACTAGAGACCTTACAGTGGCACGGCTGTACTGATGCAGGTCTCTCTTGTAGCCTCTCTATGCCAACAGGAGAGAGCGCTCCTATCAACATAATTAAACCACCCCCAACGAGCAGTAGTAGCTATGTCAGTGGGAGAGTGCTGTCCACACTGGCACGTCTGTCGGTGTAACTTATGTCGCTCAAAGGGGTGGTTTTTTTCACACCTCTGGGCGACATAAGTTATACCGACAAAAATGCTAGTGTAGACATAGCCTTAGCCACCCCGTGCCTCAGTTTCCCCCTCTGTAAAATGGGGTTAATAGTAGTGTAAGCAGTGTCAGGATGAGCTCCACCCTGACATCTGGTGGTGAGGTGTGGCAAGTTGTGGAAAAGAACTTCAGGGGCCAATCTCATTTGCATAGGCACCCCACCCTGCCTAGAATGAGGCCATAGCTGCCCAAATGGTTACTTTGGCTGCTGTGGGATCCCCAGTATCTCTGTTATTGGGGCAGGAAGAATAAATTGTTATTACTCTGATTATGGGAACTGTGCTTGGAACTGTACTTGGCCTTTTGTTATGATGGAGGGACTCACCATCAACTAAGTAGCACTTGCTAGGCAAGGGTCATGGGTTCCAGAACTCTGTGAATTGAGAGAGGCTGGGGACAAGTATGAATACTTGGTGGCATGGGCCCCTTACATGCTAATTGCACTTCCTCCTCTCTCCACTGTGGAATATCAGAGCTAATTTTGATTTCATTAGAAGTCTAGTTACAGGCTGCTGAGCTCACTTTGGGCTAACAGTGCACCAGCACTGAGGCTCCCCTACTACAAGCTGAATTCACCAAAGAGCTGAACTGACTAAGAGCTGAAATCACTGAGCGTTGTGTTAAGTAGTGGGGGAGCCTGAAGATATATTGTGGAGCAGTTTGCGGGATGGCTGGAGTGCCTTCTGGACCAGCTGGTGGAGCAGTTCGTGGGGCGGCGAGCGGAGCGGAGCGAAGGCCTGTGGGGCGTTCAGCTTCAGATCATGTAAGGTGCCTCTTACCCCCATCCCATCTCCACCCAGGTTGGGAGGTAAAGCTCCGCAGATAAACTTTCAAACTCTGACCAGGGACAGAGACTTTTGGGTCATTGGACTTTTGGGACTTTGGGTGATTTGGGGTTGCTGGACTCAAGAACCAAAGGGAAAGGGGCATGCCCCAATTTGCTTGGGGTGGGTTTTTTTTTGCTCATGGGTTGTGTTACGAATCCTGTTGGTGGTGTTTCCCCAACATAATGCCACATTGTTTCTCTCTGTTATTAAAAGGCTTTTTGCTACACTCAGACTATGTGCTTGCGAGAGGGGAAGTATTGCCTCTTGGAGGCGCCCAGCGAGGGTGGTATATATTTGTCCCAGGTCACTGGGTGGGGGCTCGAGCCGGTTTTCCATTGTGTTATTGGAATGGAACCCCTAGATATTGAACCCGGCCCTTGTTGCTGCCAACTCTGACTGGCAGAAGGGTTACAGTAGCGATGCCAATTAATCGCAGTTAACTCAAGCGATTAACTCAAAACAAATTACCGCAATTTAAAAAATTAATTGCGATTAATAGCTATTTTAATCACACTGTTAAATAATAGTAGAATACGAGTTTAAACTCCTTATAAATATTTTGGATGTTTTTCTACATTTTCAAGTATATTGATTTCACTTGCAATGCGGAATACAACTTGGATGGTGCTCACTTTATATTCTTATTTTTGATTACACATATTTGCACTATACTAAAGGTAAACAAAAGAAATAGTCTTTTTCAATTCACCTCATACAAGTAAGTGTAATGCAATCACTTTATCATGAAAGTGCAATTTACAAATGCAGATTTGTTTTTGTTACATAACCGCACTCAGAAATAAAACAATGTAAACCTTTAGAGCCTACAAGTCATAAGAACATAAGAATGGCCAGACTGGGTCAGACCAAAAGTCCATCTAGCCCAGTATCCTGTCTCCTGACAGTGGCCAGTGCCAGGTGCTTCAGGGGGAATGAACAGAACAGGTCATCATCAAGTGATCCATCCTGTCGCCCATTCCCAGCCTCTGGCAAACAGAGGCTAGGGACACCATCCCTGCCCATCCTGGCTAATAGCCATTGATGGACCTACCCTCTATGAAAGTCCACTCAGTCCTATTTGTTGTTCAGCCATCTCAGACAGACAAGTTTGTTTACATTTATGGGGTTCTACCGGTAATTCCCCACCCTGTAATGCACGTTCACGATAAAGAGATTGCACGACAGTACTTATGAGGTGAATTGAAAAACCTATTTCTTTTTTTACAGTGCAAATATTTGTCATAAAAATAACAGGAAGTGAGCACTGCACATTTTATATTTTGTGTAGTCACTGAAATCAATATATTTGAAAATGTAGAAAACATCCAAAAATAGTTAATTTTTTTCTGCAGCGATGAAGGTTAGAAACTTAGGTTTTTTTCTTAAATGTGAGCTGATATTGTCACCTAATCACACACATACAGGAGCTGGGAGTTTAAGAACAGCAGGAAATATCCTGAGACCACAATAGAATTATGAGAGTTGGCAAACGTCCCGCCAAACGGCTGATGGTTTTTAGGTTGCAGCGACTCAGCGCCAGCCAAGGGGCAAAACAATAAAGAGGCTGTGTGCCTGCTTGATGAGATGAGAGGCAGCATGGCCTAGTGGCTAGTGCTCTGGCCTAGAGCTGGGTTCTGGTCCCAGCTCTGCCAGTGGGTAACCGTGGGCAAATCATGCCCCCTGTGCCTCAGTTTCCCCATCTGTAAAATGGGGATAATTAAATTGCCCACTTTTGTCAAGTGCTTTGCAATCTGCTGAGGTGGTGTTAATATTATTCTCCGGAGACTGCAGCCATGAGGTGGCGGCTTGCACCAAGCTATGGGAAGCATGGTAGGGTGCTGCGGGAGATCCCCATGGGCAGCTAATCCAGTGGCCACAGGGTAATGGCCAAAGTGAGCCAGATGATAATTGAGGAAGAAAGAGAAAAATAAAAACCCTTTGTGGCATCCCTCTGATGCTGAGTACCTGCATAATGCTGGTGGCTAGGTTGCTGTTTTCGGGGCTAAAAGGACAGGTTCATTTTGGTGTCTTGGAGCCATCTCAGAGCAGAGTGGGGCTGAGCATTTCTGAAATGATAGGATCTCGCATATCTATAGTACCAGCGTTTCACCCTTCTCCACTGGCATCAATAAAACAATGGGCCTGAGGTCTGGAGCATCAGGACTCAAAGGATAAACCTCAAGTCAGGGAGAGCAAGAGGTTATCCCGTGCAATATTTCCATTTTCCTTGTTGATGTGGCAGCCATGCTTTGAGGGTCCATTGATATATGGTTTATAAAGGGTTAATAATACATGTTACAGACATACCATTATTCATGCTTCTAAGTGCCTCAGGAGCAGATGTTATAGTTGGTAATAAGCAACCCCATAGACCTGCTGGATTCTACAGCAATCTATTGTAAGTGATTAACAGCTTATTAAAACAATGCCTTCTCTTTTATTGACCCCTGTTAAAACTATTTATAAACAGAAGCTCAGCTGCAAAGTGTGGTTCCTTTGGCTTAGTCCTGGGTTTCCTTCAGGCAGATCTGATCCCTGTGACACCAGGTGTGATCTGAGTTACATTAGTGTAAATCTGGAGCGACTCCCCTGGTGTAAACGGGGCAGATTCTCAGCTAGTGTAAACTGGTATAGCTCCATTGCAGCAAAGGAGCCGGATTCTGAAGTGGTGTAAATTGCCGCCCCGCCAGTGAAGTGAAGGATCTGCTGCCCAGCTCCTCAGAGGTACTGAGGCACCTAACTCCCATTTGGGGCTTAGGCACCTAAATACCTTGGAGAGGATGGGACCAGCTTCCCAGCTGGTGTAAATTGGTTTACGTTAAAGTAAATAAGCCATTACCCCAGTTGTTGTAATTCAGTGTCATTCCCTTGATGTCAGAGGGTTAGATTCTCAACGGATGTAAATTGGTGTAGCTCCACTGGGGCCAAGGGGCCAGATCCCCAGAGGGCGTAAATCAGCATGAATCCATTGACGTCACTGGCCAGACTGTCAGCTGGTGTAGATCCATTGACTGCTGTAGGTCAGTTGATGCCTGCTGAGAATTTGGCCTACAGGTGTAGCAGAGATCACAAGCGGGTAATAAAAATGTGACACACTGGAGTACTGGTAAGGGACGGATCTTTATTTTGTGTCCCCAGTTAGATGATGTGGACTGGGTTGATAAAAGGTTAATATGTCCGGTCTTACCATCCAAAACAAGTAAAAAAAGCTACAATGTGTTGCTGGTGATAGAAAGGGGGCTGCGTTCCACCCCAGAGGTGGCTGCATTTCAGTGGTGGGTGAGTAATCATTACGCACCCACTTCTACCATCTGGTCTCATTCTGAGGACATAAATGACTATTCTGTGTCAGGATAGCAGAATGTGGTCTAATGCGGAACCAGTTTGTAAAGCACTTTGGGATGAGCTACTATATAAATGCGAGTCTCTTATTTTATTGATTTGACATGTAAATGCAAATTTAAAGTGCTTTATTTGAAATTAATACAACAAATATTCAAATATATTTAAAAAAATCATTTTCATGGCTCCGTTCCATTTCATTTTAGCTTTACTCACAATCACAATGAACAATAAGTTAAAATGTCTATAGCAGAAAGAGAACAGTCATTGACATTGGTTAGTACTGGAATGTAAAAATGAAGAATCTGAATAAATATATGCAGTCATTATTTATGCCAGCTGATTGCGAGGATAAGTTTTGGGTAAGTTCCTTGGGCTCTTCTGTCAGCCAGTAAGAATTACGTTTTCCTTAGGAAAGTAACTACAATAAGAAATATTTTTTAAAAAGAAAAGAAAATTGGTGATTTAAATGATATTGTTTGGACCTGACTCAAATCACATTTTAAATCAGTGAACTCTATCACTTTAGTTCAATCTACAGAGAGACAGGGCAAGTTTTTTGTTTTTGTTTTAAAACTATTCTGATTGGAAGAAGAGGCTTAGGGCACAGGGGGCCATATTTTTAGTCCTGACGCAGAACAGGTTAGGGCACCGCGGCTTTACCTGCCGGGGGAAATGCAGCCACCTCTGGGGTGGGATTTAAGAGCCACAAGGATGCCTGTGACAATTTAATACAAGAATAAGGAGGAGCTTGGGCATACAGTGAATTAGACTTGGAGGCAAATGTCTAGGGAACAAGCCGGGAGATGGCTCTGGGGAATACAGAGGGGCTGTCGTTCTCTGTAGAAACATGGGAGCTGGCACACTGGAGGAACCAGCCAGATGAAGTTTATCAAAGCTCTCCTGATAGGATGGATGATGAGCCGCTTGCTGCTCGTTACATGGGACACACTCCAGTCTGGGTCCAAGCAGCCATTGCAGTGAGAGAAGTGTGAGACACTGGGGGAGCGGACCAGAATAGGTAGCAATCACCCTGCTCCATTAAATGGCAACAGTAATAAAAACAACGCTAATAAATAGCGCTTTCAAGTGCTCAGCAAATATTAATCCATCACGAGAGCTCAGTGAGGTGGGAAGTAGTATTACCCTCCTACAAATGGGGAAACTGAGGTATGGAGAAAAGAAGCGATGTGCCAAATTACATTTGGTGGCAGAGCTAGGAATCGGGCCCAGGAGTTCTGCCTCCTGGGGTTGCCATCCAGAGGCCGCTGGGGTCGGTGTGTTCTGTAGGCAGAGCCGGTGTTTGGTTCAGGCAAGGGGTTGTTGACGGACCGTAAAGGTGGAAAGCTGGCGAGCATAGGGAAGGTTAAGTGAATTGCCCAGGGAATGGGGCACAGCTAACAATGGGAGCAAACCTTTTACGGCTCATTGGGGCAACTTCTGGCCGCTTTACTCTGCTGCGAAAGTGGGGAAAGTGCATTTGTCACTCGTCCGAACGTGTGCTGGTCTAAAAGAGATGCCGGAGAACATGGCTAGCTCCTTTTGAAGCCCATGGGGGCTTAGCTAGACTTTCTCTGTCACCCCCCTTGGCAGAGTCTGCGGGGAGTGCAGCTCCATCGACTGCCTCCGGTGAACGTCGCGCTCTTCCCAGTCCTCCTCAGGCTCGAGGCCTTTGAAGATGGCGAGTCTCTCTGATAGGGTCTTTGTGTGTGGGAAGAGAATATAATTGTAGATCAGCGAGGCCACCACTGCACCAGCCAAGGGCCCCAGCCAGAAGACCTGGGCAGATGGAGAGAGAAAAAATAAGGCTCCCGAATCAGCCACAGGACTCAGAAATTTATCTGGAACTTGAGATGAGCAGCAGATATTTATGGATCTGAATCTGGTCTTCTAGCCACCTAACCTTGAGTTCTCTCTGCATTTGGGAACCAACGGGGCTCAAAATTTGCCCATGGCCATAACCTTTTCATCCCAGTGGGACACATCCATCCATCTATATTTGCTTCATCTTGATCTCCACTGCTTTTTGGACCCAAAACAGACCCTTTTGTCCGAACTACCATCCCCAAAGCGCTGGTGGTTCTGATAAAATGGATCTGAAAACAACACTGGCTTTTTTAGTGGTTGGTTTTGTGGAACCAAGATCAAACCAATGAGCTTTTGCAACACTAAATCTAAGTCCGCTGTAAACTCTCTGTGTAGCCGCTCTAAACCGGTGGGAAAGAGCTCTCCCATTGACTTAATTAATCCACCCCCAACTTTTCACAGTGTGGTGCTTAAATTGGCATAAATTATGTTGCTCAGGGGAGTGGCTAATTCACACCACTGGAGTGACATAATTTATGTCGTCTTAAACTCTAGTGCAGCCATTGCCCAAACCTGGTTTAGGGATTGTGATGAAACCAAAACTTTGGAAAGTGGTGCAGGCTTGTGGTTCGAACACACTACTGAGCATTTAACCTCTTTGGTTCTGTGCTCAGCCGGGCGAATAGAAGATTGGGAATTGTGACTCTTGGGTTTTCTTCCCAGCCTTTGTGGGGAATGAGGACCAGTGGTTAGATCAGGGCTGGGACTGGGAACCAGGACTCCTGAGTTCTGGTCCCAGTTCTGGAAGGGAAAGTGGTCTAGTGGTTAAAGTAGGGAGGCAGGATTTCTTTTCTTTTCTCAGTTCGAGTATTAAATTGCTCTCTGATCTAAAGCAAGGCCCTTCCCCTCTCTGAGGCTTGGTTTGTCCATCTGGGTGAATGGAGATAGTGATATTACCCACCTTTATAAAGTGCTTTGAGATCTTTGAATGTTCATTAGATTGCATCAGTAGATAAGTGCTAAGTAGTATAACTTCAGTGTTATTTATTTAGTCACCTTAATCACCTTGGTGATTTGAGTAAAATGAGACTGAGATGACCACCAAACTCGGTTTGATTTATGCAAAACCCCAGACTGAAGCAATGCAGTTCTGCAAAACTAAAACACAGCTTCCATGTGTTCCAGGACTCTAGTTCTGAATCTGCTCTTGGCAGGCACATTTTCCTGGTCAACATGCAAAAGAAACATTTTTCAAGATGGCTGTTGCCTGACCTCTGACCCAGGAAGTCGATCAAACTCACAGAACTTTTGCTAAAACTTGCCAAGAATGAGCAAAGCGTCTCTTTCTCTACCCCTTTTCTGGTTCGCTGAACACAAACCTTGGATTCCAAACAGATGCCGACCACATCTGATGGAAAAATTGAACCATGCTGGTTCAGACTAGAATCGGGAAAGATTAGTTGGATAATAACTAGAGTTAAAGTCTCTGTAGGTTTTGTGCCTACTGCCAACTCACATAGAACGAACCACACACCCTTTTCCTGTTGCAACTTAGCCAGTTGGTTAGGCAATTCCGGGCTATGGTTTGCTGTATCTATTGCTCCCAATCTCTAGATCTTTCTTCCAGGTGGCAACCAGAGCCTGGTTTGGATAATATTATTATCACCCTTCTCACTGTTAAAATGCCAGCAGCTAGGCTGACTCTCGAGAGTTCTAGAAATATCGACACCACAGTGCCTGGGCTAGAATTGGGTCTCCTGGAATAAGAGATGAATCTTTCATTAAAGGTTACGTCATGTGATGAAACTTCCAGGAATACGTCCAACCACAATTGGCAACCCTATGCACGGCAGCTCGTCCTGCCAAAACTGCACCCAGATCTGCAGCTATGAGGAATGCGGGGGGCTGAATTCTTACCCAATGGGCGCTGAAGTCTCCTACTATCACAGCTGGGGCGAAAGATCTGGCGGGGTTCATAGAGCAGCCGGTGTAGTGGATCTAAGGGGTGGGGGTGAAAAAGGGGCACAGTTATTATTAACCACCAAACTCTTTCAGCAACAAGACTATCTTTAAACGCCTTAGCCTGCTGTTAGCATGCTTCGTTCATTGGCGCAAGCCTTGGGGGGGAGGGATAGCTCAGTGGTTTGAGCATTGGCCTGCTAAACCCAAGGTTGTGAGCTCAATCCTTGAGGGGGCCATTTAGGGATCGGGGCAAAAATTGGGGATTGGTCCTGCTTTGAGCAGGGCGTCAGTCTAGATGACCTCCTGAGGTCCCTTCCAACCCTGATATTCTATGATTCTATGATTTAGTCCTCCAGGCAGGAAAAGAATGACGGGCATCTTTCACCAACCAGTCGTATAGCTAGTTAAATGAGCTAAATTCTCTCATTGCTCCTGCTGGAAGGGGCTGGGCCTTGAGTAGCTGGGAATTTCCCTCCAGCTCTGGGAGCTCTTATGGAAAGCACGGACTAATGGGTAAAGCACAGAATTGTTGCCTGCTCGGCTACACAGGTGTTGGGCAAGTCTCCTCAATTACCTCCCCTGTAATATGGAGATGATACTGACTTAGATCCAAAAGGGGGTCATTCATGTTTGCAAAGGGCTTCAAGATCCGTGGAGGGAATCTGCATACTAGTCTCTGCTGCATCTCTAGTTTGGGGAGTCTGGGGCTGGAGCGATCTATGTTGGGTATTTATTATTTGTAGTGTTACCATAGTGCTTTGGAGCCATGCACATGACCGCATTGTGCTAGGGACTGGGCAAACACAGAATGTTCTCCATTACTGTCGTACCTCAGCACCTCACAACCATTAACTGACTTAGCCTCACAACACCCCTGAGGGCAGGGAATTGCTACTCTTCCCCTTTGGGAAGGCACAGAGAGGCTAAGTGACTTGCCTAAGGTCACACAGGAAAGCTGTTGCAGAGCAAGGAATCAAAACCAGCTCTTACAAATCCCAAGCTGACACCCTAGCCACTGGACCATTCTTCCTCTGCTTGGTAGAGCACCCCACCTAGTGAAACTATCTGGGACATGGGCATGCTTGTGTCATGGCTCTAAAATGCAAAAGCCAGGCCATTGTGACGCACCCCCAGCAAGTGACCCACGGCGACAGAAAGGCCGATGGACAAGGCCGGAGAGCCGACATTATCGCTTCTCTGGTCATCAGTGGAAGCAAAAATGCACAGGACCAGCTGGAAGGTGAGGAACAGCTCGACGGTGACAGCCTGGCCTGGAGTCGTGTCGTTGTGTAGCTGAAACGAGAGGAAAGCAGCTTCTCAGTAATGAGCGCGCGCCCTTCCCCGGTGCTTTAGGAAGAGGAACAGGTCGCTGACTCAGAGACATCGAGATGGCTTGGTGAACTGGGCACAAAAGAAAACCATATGCGTTTTAATACGGCTGAATGTAAATGAAGACATCTGGGAGCAAAGCATGCAGGCCAGACTTACAGGGCAGGGGAGCTCTGTCCTCGGAAGCAGTGACTCTGAAAAAGATTTGGGGGTCATGGTGGGGAATCAGCTGTGTCCGAGCTCCTTGTGTGACATTTGTGGCCAAAAAGGGCTATTACCATCCTAGGAATCACAGACAGGGGAATCTTGAGTAGACGAGGCGCCATAGAGACAGGGCTGGAGCACCCATGGGAAAAAATTAGCACCCACTGGCAGCCAGCTTCCCCCTTTTGCCCCCAGCGCCTCCCGGCCGCCAGCAACCCTGCCGATCAACTCCTCTCCCTGCCTCCGACTCACAACAATCAGCTGTTTCGCGGCATGCAGGGGGCTCTGGGAGGAAGCGGAGGAGCGGGGATGGGGTGTGCTCGGGGGAGGGGGCTGGAAAAGGCGGGGAAGAGACTGTGCAGGGGCAGGAAGAGGCGGGGACTTGGGGGAAAGGTTGGGTGGGGCAGGGCTTGGGGCAGAGCGGGGGCGGGAAGAGGCAGGACAGGGGGCTTGGGGGAAGGGGTTGGGTGGGGGCGGGGGTGGGGGCGGAGCCAGGGTTGAGCACCCCCTGGGCCCAGAGGAAGCTGGTGCCTATGAGTAGAGAGTTTATTTTACCTCTGTATTTGGCATTGGCGGGAGCACTGCTGGAATCCTGTGTCCAGCCCTGGCGCCCACAATTCAAGAAGGATGTTGAGGGGTTCAGAGAAGAGCCAGGGGAATGATTAAAAGATTGGAAAACATCGAAACTGAGCGCTTTGAGTCTATCTATTTAGCTTGCAAAGAGAAGGTGAAGGGGGGACTGGATTGCACAGTCTACAAATATCTCCACGGGGAGCAAATATTTAATCGTGGGCTCTTCGTCCAGCAGAGGAAGATCTAACGCGATCCATGAGCTGAAAGTTGATGCTAGCCCCATTCAGATGGGAAAGAAGGCATGCATTTTTAATGGTGAGAGTAATGAACCCACTGGAACCATGTACCAAGGATCATGGGGGATTCTCCATCACTGCCATTTTTAAATCAAGACGGATTTAAATATTTTGAGGGAAGGTCTCTGGCCTATGTTATCCAGAAGGTCAGATTAGATGATCACAAATGGTCCCTTCTGGCCTTGGACTCTATGAATCTCCCTGCTAAACCCTGCCTGGTCCCTCCATCTGGAAGGCTTGGAGAAGGTACAGAGTAAGTATAGGCTGTGTAAGCTGCTCCACAGCTCTGCCAAGGCACCTTGGTCTTACCAGCATCACCCCCTGCAGTCCCAGGTCCCCACACAGCCCAGCTGATGCCCTTGTATCCTGCTCTGCAAAATCCCTGCTCTGTCAGCCTTTCCTCCACTCCAGCTTTGTCAATGCATCTCAGTCCTCACTTGTGCTCCTAGTCTGGATCCTTCCATCTCTGTCAACATATCGTCTTGACTTGCAAGGAACGTAGGAACTGCCAGAGTGGATCGGAGTCAGGGCTCCACCTAGGTTTTTTTGAGCCCTTCAAAACTCTTTGGCCTCAATACTATCTTGTGGCAATGAGTTCCACAGGCTCATTGTGCATTGTGTGTAAGAGTATTTCCGTGCATGGTTTTGAAGAGTTTGCTGCCTTTCCGTATCGGTCTCCTTGTTCTTGTACGGTGCTATTCCCATGCTGTGCCTCTTTTAAGGAGATCCTGCCAAATGTCTAGTAGTTGGGAGGTGTGCCGTCAAGGACTCTAATGAGACCCACAAAATTCATGTCACTTGTGACCCGAGACAGTTTTTGAAAAGTTCAAGTGTCGGGAAATGAGACTTTTATTTTTCACAATGGTAATCACTGATTTGCTCTCTCTCTCTCTCGTGCACACGCACGCACAGTATGCACCTAGCATGTACCAGTGTCCAGGTCAGCCTTTCCAAGCAGTCACTTCTCTGCTCAGCAATTGCACTAAACCTAATCTGACCACACTTCGAGATAACATCTCCAGTGTACGTTTTGCAATATAAATGGCGGCTCGTGTTTCCTTAATCCAATGTAAGTGACGGTACCACGGGACGTTGCTGGTGAATTGACCAATTTGCGGTGCGAGTGGTGCTCTGGGGTTGGCTGAGATCTTATCTCTGGTCCAGCTACGCTGCTGGAGCCTGAGCCATGCACTGTTAAATACTGAAATCTAGATGTTTTAGACAGAACCAGAAATTCCACCTGCAGTTTTTTTCCCCCTCACTGTATCACCTCTTTGCCAGCCAGGAAGGTTAAGGCCTACATTCTGATCTCCATTACGCTGGTATAAAGCCAGGGATTGCATAACTCCGGATTTACACGGGCGTTACTGAAGCCTGGATTACACACTGCTGTCGGAGGTGTGACCACAGACCCAGCTGAGCTAGCATTGATCTAGTCACTAGAATAGCAATCGCAGTGATGTAGTAAAGTGGTCATCAAAGGGTTAACTAGGTTACTCCCAGTACTCTGGGTTGGAGCCCTGATCCACTTCTCCCTTACTTTCTGTTTAGTCCATGGGAAGTTTTCCCCATCCCCCTCTTCTGTTGTGATGCAGTTAAAAACAAAGAAACAAGTTTCCTGCCTGTGGTCCTGTGAGTCGACTGGTTTTTGTTGCACTGAGCAGTCCCTTTGCAAAATCTGGTGAGCTGGGTTCTCAGCTATTGTTAGGGACACGAGCTATATCCAGACTAGGGATGTCTATCTACAAGTGCGGCAAATTAAATCACACCTCTGATTGCAGTGCAGACTTTGTGCAGTCATTTCGGGAATGTGATTCCTAGTCATACTGGTACAGCTCCTACTGTCGAGGCAGTTCTACAGGTCTAAAAGTGCTTTATTCCAGCATACCTTATTCCTCCTCCCTTACAGGAATGAGTCATACAGATATGAGGATTTTTATATTGGCATAACTGCATTCACACTGGGGCAGGTTGCACTGTTTTCGCTATGTCGGTTCAGTTAAAGCAGTGAACTTTTGGGTGTAGACAAGGCCTGAGAAGAGAAGCTAGCCCCCCTCTTTAGCCTTTTAGTCCAGCGTTGCCAACTCTCATGAGTTTGTCATGAGTCTCATGATAATTATTGTTTTCCTTAAAGCCCCAGCTCCTGGAATCAAGTGATGATTTCAGCCTTTGTTCTTCATGAAAAAGTAAGTTTCTAGCTTCAAAATGTGACCTCAGTTCATCCCAAAGGCTCAAAAAGCAGAGGCCAAATAAAAAGAGCAGCAAATCTAGTATTTTGACGTAATTTCATGATTTTAAAGCCAATCTCAGGATTTTTGGTGCGCATGACTCATGATTTGTGAGCATTTGGGCCTGGCAATACTGTGTTATTTACAAACCAGAGCTGATCCTTTCACCTCCCTGTGTAGCGTGAGGAGCTCTATATGTCACAGGCATGTTGCATCCCGGGGGGAGAGTGATAGAGCTCTGGAACGGCAGGCATCTGTCTGTGCCCAGGACAGGTACATGCAAGGAGCAGCGGGACTGTGTAGGCTTTTCCTACCTTGCTCACTGACCTGGAGGGGAGCTCAGTACTGTGGTCCTTTCAGATGTGCAAAGCCTAGCTCTATGCATCCTTGCTGCTCTGGCTGATTTCATCGCATAAACACGGTGAGCACTACCAGAGGGCACACGAACTATTTAAAGGGATAGTACGCTATTCCTACGCGTGACAAGAGCTGAGAGATGCTGTTAGCTTTCTGTCGGTCCTGACCTGGATTTGATTCAAATTGCTAGATCACTTGAAAAATACAGGGCCTGATGCTACTTGTCCTTGCCTTTGAGTAATCATTCACACCTGCATAGACTTTAAGGTCAGAAGGGACCATCATGATCATCTAGTCTGAATCCTGCACATCGCAGGCCACAGAACCTCGCCCACCCACTGCTGTAATAGACCCCGAACCTCTGGCTGAGTTACTGAAGTCCTCAAATCACGATTTAAAGACTTGTACAAAGGCTACTATCTATTTAAGGTACTTATATGTCCCTCCATTATTGTACTATCCAAAGTCTTTAAGGTATTTATCCTCACAGTTCCCCTGTAAGGCAGAGGTGTGCTATTATCCCCCTTTACATATGGGGAAACTGAGGCGCAGAGTGGCTATGTGATTTGTCTATTATCACACAGGAAATCGGTGACAGAACAGGTACGTGAACTCTGGTCTCCATCATAGGTCATGTTTTCTAGATCTTTAATCATTTTGGTTGCTCTTCTCTGGACTTTCTCCCATTTGTCCATCTCTTTTCTTAAATGTGGCGCCCAGAACTGGACACAATACTCCCGCTGAGCCCTAATCAGCCTGGAGTAGAGCGGAAGAATTACTTCTTGTGTCTTGCTTACAACACTCCTGCTAATACAGCCCAGAATGAAGTTTGCTTTTTGGCAATAGTATTACACTGTTGTTTCATATTTAGCTTGTGATCCACTTTGACCCCCCGATCGATCCCTTTCCGCAGTACTCCTTCCTAGGCAGTCATTTCCCAGTTTGTAGGTGTGCAACTGATTGTTCCTTCCTAAGTGGAGTACTTTGCATTTGGCCTTATTGAATTCCATCCTATTTATATCCCTCAGCCCACGCCACTTCCTGCGGCCCCCATTGGCCTGGAATGGCGAACCACAGCCAGTGAAAGCCGCGATCGGCCGAACCCGCGGAAGTCTCCCACAGTATTCTTGCCAGCAAGTTAAAGAAGTATGGGCTAGATGAATGGACTATAAGGTGGATAGAAAGCTGGCTAGATTGTTGGGCTCAACGGGTAGTAATCAATGGGTCCATGTCTAGTTGGCAGCTGGTATCAAGCGGAGTGCCCCAAAGATTGGTCCTGGGGCTGGTTTTGTTCAATATCTTCATTAATGATCTGGAGGATGGCATAGATTGCACCCTCAACAAGTTTGCAGATGACACTAAACTGGGAGGAGAGGTAGATACGCTGGAGGGGAGGGATAGGATACAGAGGGACCTAGACAAATTAGAGGATTGGGCCAAAAGAAATCTGATGAGATTCAAGAAGGACAAGTGCAGGGTCCTGCACTTAGGACGGAAGAATCCCATGCACCGCTACAGACTAGGGACTGAATGGCTAGGCAGCAGTTCTGCGGAAAAGGACCTAGGGGTTACAGTGGCTGAGAAGCTGGATATGAGTCAACAGTGTGCCGTTGTTGCCAAGAAGGCCAATGGCATTTTGGGATGTATAAGTAGGGGCATTGCCAGCAGATCGAGGGACATGATCGTTCCCCTCTATTCGACATTGGTGAGGCCTCATCTGGAGTACTGTGTCCAGTTTTGGGCCCCACACTACAAGAAGGATGTGAAAAAATTGGAAAATGTCCAGTGGAGGGCAACAGAAATGATTAGGGGGCTGGAGCACATGTCATATGAGGAGCGGCTGAGGGAACTGGGATTATTTAGTCTGCAGAAGAGAAGAATGAGGGGGGATTTGATAGCTGCTTTCAGCTACCTGAAAGGGGGTTCCAAAGAGGATGGCTCTAGACTGTTCTCAGTGGTAGCAGATGACAGAACGAGGAGTAATGGTCTCAAGGTGCAGTGGGGGAGGTTTAGATTGGCTATTAGGAAAAACTTTTTCACTAGGAGGGTGGTGAAGCACTGGAATGCATTACCTAGGGAGGTGGTGGAATCTCCTTCCTTTGAAGTTTTTAAGGCAGTCTTGACAAAGCCCTGGCTGGGATAATTTAGTTGGGATTGGTCCTGCTTTGAGCAGCGGGTTGGACTAGGTCCCAGAATATTCTATGATTCTATGATAAGTGGCAGGTAAACAAACCATCCCAGCCCGCAAGGAGCTTACCCTGACGGGCCGCATGCTAAAGGTTACCGATCCCTGCTTCAGACCATTTCTCCAGTTTGTCCAGATCATTTTGACTTTTAATTCTATTCTCCAAAGCACTTGCAACCTCTCTCAGCTTGTTATCGTCCACAAACTTTATAAGTGTACTCTCTGTGCCATTCTCTAAATCACTGATGAAGATATTGAACAGAACCAGACACAGAACTAACTTTTCGCCACTTGATATGCCCTTCCAGCTTGATTGTGAACCACTGATTACTCTCTGGGAACAGTTTTCCAACCAGTTTTGCACCCACCTTATAGTAGCTCCATCTAGATTGTATTTCCCTAGTTTGTTTATGAGAAGGGTATGCCAGACACTATCAAAAGCCTTACAAAATCAAGATATACCACAGCGACTGCTTCCCCACATCCACAAGACTTGTTATCCTGTCAAAGAAAGCAAGTAGGTTGGTTTGACATGATTTGTTCTTGACAAATCCATGCTGACTGTTACTTATCACCTTCTTATTTTCTAAGTGTCTGCACATCGATTGCTTAATTATTTGCTCCATTATCTTTCTGGGTACTGAGGTTAAGCTGACTGGTGTGTAATTCCCTGGGTTGTCCTTAGATGGGCACTATATTTGCCCTTTTCCAATCCTCTGGAATCGTACCAGTCTGCCATGACTTTTAGAAGATAATCGCTAATGGCTCAGATCTCTCCTCAGTCAGCTCCTTGAGAATGCTAGGATGTGCTTCATCCTGGTGACTTGAAAATTTGTCTAATTTTTAACTTGTTCTTTCCCTATTTTAGCCTCTGAGCCAACCTCATTTTCACTGGCGTTCACTATGTTAGATGTCCAATTACTACTAAACTTTTTGGTGAAAACTGAAACAAAAACGTCATTTAGCACTTCTGCCATTTCCACATTTTCTGTTGCTGTCCCCCAAACTCCCATTGAGTAACGGGTTTACTCTGTCCTTGGTCTTCCTCTTGCTTCTAATGTATTTGTAGAAAGTTTTCTTGTTACCCTTTATGTCTCTAGCTAGTTTGATTTAGTTTCGTGCCTTGGACTTTCTAATTTTGTCCCTACATACTTGTGTGATTTGTTTATATTCATCCTTCAAAATTTGACCTAATTTCCACTTTTTGTAGGATACTTGTTTGAGTTTCAGATCATTGAAGATCTCCTGGTTAAGCCAGGGTGGTCTCTTGCCATACTTCCTATCCTTCCTGTGCAGTGGGATAGTTTGCTTTTGTGCCCTTAGTAATGTCTCTTTGAAAAACTGCCAACTCTCTTGAGCTGTTTTTCCCCGTAGACTTGCTTCCCAAGGGATCTTACCCATCAACCGTTTGCTTAAATCTGCCTTCTTGAAATCCATTATCTTTATTCTGCTCTTTTCCCTCCTCCCATTCCTTAAAAGCATGAACTCTGCCACTGCATGAACACTTTCACCCAAGCTGCCTTCCACTTTCAAATTCTCAACCAGTTGTTCCCCATTTGCCAAACTCAAATCTAGAAGAGCCTCTTCCCTAGTGGCTTTCTCTACCTTCTGAAATAAAAAAATGGTCTCCAATACAGTCCAAGAACTTGTTGGAAAATCTATGCCCAGCTGTGTTATTTTCCCAACAGATGTCTGGGTAGTTGAAGTCCCCTGTCACAACCAAGTCCTGTGCTTTGGATGATTTGGATGAGAATCTGGTCCAGAGATATCAGGCTAGTTTACATAACCGAGAACCTGACCCATAATGTTTTTGTTATTAGGGGCATGGTAAAGGAGAGCCCACATAATGAGAATGCTGGAGTTAACAGCAGTATTACCAACCCCAAGCATTAAAAGACACAAGTCAGGCCTCCAAAAATCATGAGATTTAAAACTATTAATATATTTGGGGTTCTTTTTTGTAGCCTTTTAGTTTTTGAACTTTTAGGATACCCTAGGGTCATTTTCAAACTTTTCTTTGCAGCCATCAAGGCTGGAAACTTACAAGTTTTAAAAATAAAAACTGCCTGTCTCAAAATCATATGACTCCAGGAGCTGGGGATTTAAGAAAGACACCAAATCGCTCAAGACTCGCGATCAAATTATGAGACTTGGCAGTGCTGTTATAGATGCTTTTCTTGTCTTCCTAGGTCAGCATGGGACCAGATTCTCCACTGGCTTGCAACCTGGTGTCATTTACACCTTGCAAAGTGGATTCATAATGCTCATGTTCTGATTTTGTAGCTGCTTAACCTCCCTACCCCACCCTTTTCCCAGGTGTCAATGATGGCACAAAATGCAAGGCAGTGGAGAATCCGGAGCCGGTGTGTTAATGACAGGGCATCAGCTGGGGTTTCTAGGTACAACTCCCCAAGTTCCCTTGTTTTTCTGCCTGTAAGTCAGAGCGTTAAATGTCTCCCTGCAATTTGATGTTGCACAGTGTACGAAACCAGAGTCAAATCCTTCTAACTTGCTACAGACCAGGGCAGGTGAGGCCTCGAGGTGGCACTGCCAGGGCAGGGGTCTCTACCGGGACTTGTGATTAACCAGGTGGGTCCGCTACCAGCCTTTGAAAGTAAAGCATTGAGTGGCATTATCTGATGCGAAGCAGCGATTGTATTTAAAAAAACCCGTCGTACCAGCTCTAATGCCCGGGTGCCTGGAGTGGAACCAGCATCCTGGAAATACTGGCAAGACCTAACGTGGCAAGGAGACAGACTACATAGTCCCACACCAACAAGGATATTGTAGAGGTGGTGGAATATGCTCCCAGAGAAGGGTTAAGCATGGCAGAGCCAGGAACTCTGCAACATCTCTTATGTCAAAATGGCAGCTTGGCTGTGAATTTCCTGACTCCTGTTGGTTGGTCTCATAGGCCGCACTGGGGAATGCTTAGAGTGGGGGGAATTGGGAGCCAGGACCTCCAAGTTCTATTCCCACATCTAGAAGGAAGCACAGTTTAATAGAACGCAGTACTGGGTGTCAGGACACCTGGGTTCATTCCCAGCAGAAGGAGGGAGGCAGGTCAGAGCAAGGTGGGTCTGGGAGGCAGGACTCCAGGGTTCTATTCCCAGCTATACGTGACCTTGCTTGACTTGCCTTTGTTTCCCCAAAAGCCCTACCCATCCATCACTCCTGTCCCCCTGAGAGCTCCTGCCCTGGTGGAATCCTTACCCTGTTGGCGGCCAAGTGTCCCCGGATGTTCGGCGGGGTGAGCTCGTACAGGAGAGCTGCCCCGGCGACTGCCCCCAGAAGCTGCGCCGCCATGTAGAAGACAGCTCTGAGGAAGGAGATGTGAGAGCCCACCAGGCACGCCACTGTCACTGCTGGGTTGATGTGCGCCCCGCTGATGTGCCCCAGGGCCTGGACCAGTGTGGCGATGGCCAAGCCGAAAGCCAGCGAGATCTGCAGGACGTCTGGGGGGGCCAAAGGCCAGCTGAGGGCAGAGCCCAGGCCAAAGAAGATGAAGAGCAGCGTGGCCAGAAACTCAGCAAAGACAGCCCGGGTGAAGGCTACGGAACGGAGCTCCCACATCATGGGGTTTGCCAGGAACGACCCTAACAGCTGCCTGATTGCTGCTGCTGTGGCTGCTGCCTGCAAAGGTGCTGGTGTGCGAGATATCTATCTATATATGTCTGTGTGCAGCAAATCCAGGGATCTGCTGCTGCAGGAGGTGGGGTCAGGGTCTTTGGAAACATGATGCTTTTTTTCCAGCTGTATCTGGCTTCAGACCCTGCCCCCTCTATTAACTTGCGAATGTGGCATGTGCCCATTTCAGGTGCTCATAAATTAGCTTCTAGAGATGCCATAAAACACAAAGCTGAGCTGCGTTATTCCTTTCCTTTTTCTACGGTCCCTCTTCCTGTGTCAGTCATTCCTTTCTCCCCTCTCTTCGCCTCCACTGGCCTTTTCAGTGGGGATGGGAAAATAAGGAAGTGTGTTTTGGGGGAACTAGAGATAGGTCTGAACAGCTTGTCTCAATCTTGAACTTCCTCAAACTTTGAAGTTTGGATCCAGGTCTGAATATCTATCTATCTATCTATCTATCTATCTATCTATCTATCTATCTATCTATCTATCTATCTATCTATCTATCTATCCCATGTACCCACTCTATCTATCTATCCCCATACACAGCTATCTATCTGACTATCTATCTAATTGCTTTTGCTTTCTTTCTTTCTTGCTCCTCGCCATGTCCATCTGAAGTTTGGCAGGACTAGCCCATATTTTTTTACTGGGCCGAGCTAGAAGTCCTGGGTCCCCAAGCCCCAGAAGTTTGAGAAGGTTTGAACACGGCGCTCGAGCTGCTCTTTGTGGCTCCGGCCCATTGCTGCACACAACCTCTAGCTTTTTCAAAGCCTGTGTTAGAACACAAACGGAATCTGGCTGGTGGGGTGTAGCCTTGTCCATAACGGGCATTTGTGTCTGTATCCATAAACCACCAATCAATTTGACGTGGTTGCTGGTATCTGCCAAGGAAAGACCCAGAACTGGACGGATACAGTGATGCCAGCAAGTCTCTTTTGCAGTGGCAGAATTGGATGGGGGCCCTGGACTGGGGGTGCTGCGGGTGAGGGTTGAGGTGCATTGGCAAAACTGTGCATATGAGAGTCCAGGACTGGAATAGTAGGTTTGCATAGGGGAGACGTGTGGGTCAGGATTGTGGCCTGGGGAGTTCTGGAACAGCAAGGGGCCTGGGGACTGTGGGTCAGGCCTGCGGTGCACTGGCAGAGACGTGGAATAGCCCAGGATTGGCACAGCATCGGGGCCTCCGGATTGGGACTGAGCTGCATTGGCAGAGCTCATCTTGCAAAGATGCATCTGTAATACCAGAAAGAAGCTGGAGTCTGAAAGAGCAACTGTTGTCCTGCACCAGCCATTCCAGACTCCCCACATGATAAAGCCATCGGTGACTGCCACTAGCTGCGTCTATAAAGAGATATATAAACTCAATGGAGCTTGATTCAGCAGGCCTCCAGAGTGCATTATCTTTATGACCAAGGAATCCCTGTCTCAGAGTGCCCTACCGGTGAGGTGGGGTCAAAAGTACCAGGCAGAGATAGGACCTGGACTCTAAGAATGATTGGCTAGAAATTATGACCAGTGCAAATGATGCTCCGTGGCTTGAGGGTTTAATGAACTTTTTAAAAGTTTCATTCAGAGTCGGGGGTGGGGGTGGGGTGGGGAGGAGAATTGGAGGATTGAGCCGGTTCTTTTTTGGCCACCTGGGCTGGCCTTTCCGCACCATGGCCTCGTTCTCAGAGTCACCATCACGTTTCCTGAGTGCGTGGGCATTACACACCCCATAATCGCCCTTTCCCTGTTGTTGCGAACAATTGCTCTGCTTCCTCAACGTGCAGGTAATGACTCAGTGTGTCTGACTGCCGAGATACTCAAGTCACTTACCACAATAGTCAACTACCCAGCTGTTCCTGGGGTATCCAGCATTGCTTTTGTTTGCTCAGGGATCCCGATGACAGACATGGATGCTGCTGCTCTCTGTACCAGATTAATAGGATCATGCTGAACCAAGGTGAACCCTACAGTTGCTAACACTGTATTTCAAAACTAAGGGACTGTTGTCTTAGCACCTCTGCCCCACCCCACCTCCTGATATTATCATCATTATTATTATAGCCATCATCATTATTAATATTAATAATAATCCTAATGAATATGCAGTACCCACCTACATTCGCCAGGGATATTTCCAGCTGCTTTTTGCAGCAACTCCCGATCTTGTTGTAAAGAGATGAAAAAAATAAAGGCTGTCCCTTGCAATAAGAGATTGTTGGCGACCCTATGAGCAGTGCTTAATTTGGCAGTTTACAGCCCCGGCACCTCTGGGCTTGCTGCATCAGTTATGTGTGTGAAAATTTCTGTTTTGTCTAAAAGCCATTTTTCATGAGGGAAAAAAAAGTTCAGTGAAAAGGGTTTTTTTTTTTTTTTTTTAACCAGCTCTGCAACAGATCCATCTTTATTTTCTATGGCTTGCTGAGACCATCCTAACCCATGCACCGGCCACACAAGTGAATGTATTCCTGACAGGCTTGGATTGATTTGTTGGGAACATGACACCGGTTCTCATGAGGTTTTGTTTTCTTCTTTCTCAAAGGCCGGGTCTGCCTTACAAAGTTAGATCAACGTAAGCCACCTTGCATCGACCTACTTGTGCACGTCTACACGTAGGTGCTGACTTCTATTTTTCCCCAGGGGGGCTCCGTCCCTGATCTGACCCGAGGCCCCACCCCCTTTCCACCCCTTCCCCAGAGGCCCCACCCTCGCTCCACCTCTTCCTGCCCCTGCTCCAACCCCTCCCCGCTGCCCCCTGCTCTCCACTCACCCCCAAGCGCCTCCCTCAGCCGCCAAACAGCCAAACGGACCACAGGTTGGAAACCACTGACCTAGATAGACTGGGACCAACCTGTAGGGCAGAGAGCACATTCTTATATGCTGCAGCACAGAGAACTTGGCGGTACTCAGTAAATAACATAAGAATCATAGAATATCAGGGTTGGAAGGGACCTCAGGAGGTCATCTAGTCCAACCCCTGCTCAAAGCAGGACCAATCCCCAATTTTTGCCCCAGATCCCTAAATGGATTGAACTCACAACCCTGGGTTTAGCAGGCCAATGCTCAAACCACTGAGCTAATGATAGGCTATTATGTGAGATCATTTATATAAGCAATTAAAGAGAATAATAATGGATCGCTCATGCAATTAATACTAACGAGTGGCTAGCAAGGTGGTAATTCATGAGTAACAGTTTGCTATTACAATTAATGAGCAGCAAAGCAGCATGAATTCTCTAAAGTGCTTTTGCAAAAAGAAATCTTCATCGTTTGCACTTCCAAAGGGGGGTGCACCTGGGAGCCACCGCAGCTGTTGTCTCATCAGATGATCCAGGGTGTTTGTGCTGTGGGTGAGTCAATATATGGCTATTGATGCAATGGATATAGGTTGTCTTCTGTCCTCGAAACTGAAGGGTAATATTTAGGTGAGATACTGTAAGGACCAAACCAAACCTGGACCCATCTTGAAACTTTGGGATTCTGCTGGCACAAACCTAGAAGGTGACTCTCACTCCCCTAATCTAACTAGAGAAGGGAGCAGGCCGGTAGTTAAGGCTGGGAACTGGGCATCTCGGACTCCTGGGTTCTATTCCCAGCTTTGTGAGTCAGGGTGCTCCAATCGTTGTTAATGATAATATGTTGCAACTTTCACCAATCTAACTTTATAATGGTGGTCAGTATCATTACTCTTCTTTTATAGATGGGGAAACTGAGGCACAGAGAGATGGGACTTTCTTTCACGCAGTGAGTGAGCGGGTGAGTCAGGAGTTGAAACCAGGTTTCCAAAAACTCCCAGTTCAGTGTCCTACCCCACTGTACCATGCTGCCTGCCTTAAGCTTGCCACCTGGGGTAATATGAAAACCTTGGTATTGGGTCACTGGGCTATTGCTAGTAACTAGCCTGGACTCCCTATGGCCCTGTGACTAGGAGCACACTTTCTCAGACAGCTGGAAAATAGAACCCAGGAGTCCTGACTCCCAGTTCCTTGCCCTTTCTACAGTTAGGCCATAATAAGGTTCGACCGTTAACCCAATGGTCCAGTAGGGATAGCTGAGTTACTAGTGTAGCTGTGGGCCACTGGACCCATAGGCACCGACTCTGTGGGTGCTCTGGAGCTGGAGCATCCATGGGGGGTGGGAAATGGTGGGTGCTGATCACCCATCAGCTGCTCCCCCTGATCAGCACCTCCCCCTCCCACCAGTGCCTCCTGCCCACCGGCAGCCCTGCTGATCAGCGCCTCCCCGTCCCTCCCAGCGCCTCCTGCCCACTGCAGATCGGAGGTGCTGGGGGAGGGAGGGCAGGGGAGGAGGAGTGAGAGCAGGGTGCGCTCAGGGGAGGGGGGTGGAGCTGGGGCCGGAAGAGGCAAGGCAGGGGTGGGGTCTGGGGGGAAGAGGTGGAGTGGGTGTGGGGCCTGGGGCAGAGCTGGGGGCTGAGCATCCCCCGGCACAGTAGCAAGTTGGTGCCTCTGACTGAACCAGCCCTCGAATCCTGTAACTAGGTCAGCGGACTCCATTATTCTGACCAGTGAATCAGAAAAACTCCATACCAATGAGCCTGCTGATGCGTAATGCCGTTATCAGCTCTTAACTGCAATCAAACATTAATGCTTCTTGTGAATGCTTCCTCTTGGCCTCTGACGTCTTGAGGGATGGACAAGGGGCTGCTTGCTTCCTCCAGCTGGCAGGGAACTAGGGAAACAGCCCGATAATGTGCTTTGTGCAAATTTACCTCTGCGAGTGCCCAGATTACGCAGATAGCCTGGCTTTCTATCAGCACAAACACCTGATGCTATCTCTTTTCTATGTAAAATACCTCAGAGGCACAAGGAATGGGATATTTATTGTATAAGTATTTATTGCTTTCAATTTTCCTGCTTGTATCCAATCATCTGGGTCCAGTGGCCTGCATGCTTGCTACAGCTCTTGCTCCCTGGCTCTGTAGACAATGAAGGTCCTTGGTCCCTCCCACAATTTGCTCCCACTTCTCTCTGTCAAGAGCTGTGTAACGGAGCAAAGATAGCAGACTATTTCTGAAAGTGCTCCGCTAAGGGAAATGAGTAAAAATAAGGTATTTCATGGAGTCCCCCTCTTGTCCCTCTTCTGCATTCCTTTCCCTAGCATCACTGGTTCTTTTTGCATCAGTGGAAACATCTTCTGCCTCTTGCCCAGTACTGTAGTTCCCCAATTTGGTGACTGTGACATTGCAGGTTCTTGGAAGAGCTCCACACCCCTCTTTAAAAATCTGGAGAGCCCCATTCAGCAGGAATTACACATAGGCATTTTGACCGGGGAGACTTGAATGCATCTTGATGCTGTCTATGCCAGTCGTTTTCAACCTGTGGTCCATGGACCCATGGGGGGGTCCGCAGATTTTGTCTCAGGGGTCCGCGAAAGGTTGTCATTACCATAGAACAGTGGCCTTCAACCTGTGGTCTGCAGATGCCTGGGGGTCCGCAGACTGTGTCTAAGATATCATAGAATCATAGAATATCAGGGTTGGAAGGGACCTCAAGAGGTCATCTAGTCCAACCCACTGCTCAAAGCAGGACCAACCCCAACTAAATCATCCCAGCCAGGGCTTTGTCAAGCCTGACCTTAAAAACTTCTAAGGAAGGAGATTCCACCATCTCCCTAGGTAATCCATTCCAGGGCTTCACCACCCTCCTAGTGAAAAAGTTTTTCCTAATAGCCAACCTAAACCTCTCCCACTGCAACTTGAGACCATTGCTCCTTGTTCTGTCATCAGCTACCACTGGGAACAGCCTAGATCCATTCTCTTTGGAATCCCCCTTCAGGTAGTTGAAAGCAGCTATCAAATCCCCCCTCATTCTTCTCTTCTGCAGACTAAATATTCCCAGTTCCCTCAGCCTCTCCTCATAAGTCATGTGCTCCAGCCCCCTAATCATTTTTGTTGCCCTCCGCTGGACTCTCTCCAATTTTTCCACATCCTTCATGTAGTGTGAGGACAAAACTGGACACAGTACTCCAGATGAGGCCTCACCAATGTCAAATAGAGGGGAATGATCACGTCCCTCGATTTGCTGGCAATGCTTCTACTTATGCAGCCCAAAAAGCTGTTAGTCTTCTTGACAACAAGTAGACTCATATCCAGCTTCTCATCCGCTGTAACCCCTAGGTCCTTTTCTGCAGAACTGCTGCCTACCCACTTGGTAGCAGTGCATGGGATTCTTCCATCCTAAGTGCAGGACTCTGCACTTGTCCTTGTTGAACCTCATCAGATTTCTTTTGGCCCAATCCTCTAATTTGTCTAGGTCCCTCTGTGTCCTATCCCTACCCTCCAGCGTATCTACCTCTCCTCCCAGTTTAGAGTCATCTGCAAACTTGCTGAGGGTGCAGTCCACCCCATCCTCTATTAGAAATATTTTAGGGGTTCACAAATGAAAAAAAAGGTTGAAAACCACTGGTCTAAGCTATTCAGGAGGAAACTTATCTGGTATGTGGCACCATAGACAGGCATTTGCCAAGGGGAAAACGCCTTGCCTGTCTTCTCTCTTCATCCACTGAACTTTAATTTTGGTCCATCTGAATGTGATGTGTCTGGTGAAGAGCCTTTTTACATTTGCAGTGTTAATCCAGAAATGGGCTGGAGTATGGGTGGATGGAGTAATGGAGCCATAGCTTCTAGGTGGGTTCTCATGACAGTGTCCTGAAATAGAGACAAAGGCAGTTTGCCCTCAGGAAACCCTACCCCTAAAGAGAGGAAGGACGGTTCCCTCGTTAGGATGCTAGCCTAATTCCCTGCTCTGCCATAGGCTTCCTGTGTGACCTTGGGCAAGTCACTTAGCTGTTCTGTGCCTCAGTTTCCCCACCTGTACAATGGCGATAATAGCATGGCCCTGCCTCACAGAGATATTGTGAGGATAAAGACTGTGAGGTGGCCGGGGGTCATATAGTGCTATTAGAGGCAGGTATACTTGCAACTTGAGCTGTGTTGGTCACTGATTCCTTGCTGACACACACAGGGTGGGTTTTGTTGAGTAGACAAGGCTTGTGCCTCTGTCAGGTCTGAGCCTGATTCCCTGTTGCCTTGGTTGCTATTGATATCCGTGCCAAGCAATTCTGGCTCGCTAGCATTTCACACCCACTACGGATGGCCATGTGCAGCAGCCCAAGGCGCAAGGTAGTGGAGAGTCAGACCTGGTGGCTGGATCTGCTCCTTCACTTCTATTTCCCTCCACGCTTTCTTCTGTCTCTGTCCTCCCCTTCTCTGGTTCCACCACAGGTGCCGACTTTTCCTTCTCCTCGGGGGGTGCTCTCCCTCAGCAAAGCCCTGAGGCCCCGCCCCTTCCCCCAATGCCCCGCCTTCTCTCCGCCTCTTCCTGCCCTCGCTCCGCCCCCTCCTCCTACCCACTGTCCGCCCTCCCCCTGGCCCCTCCCCGAGCCGCCAAACAGCTGTTTGGCGGTGGCAGTGCCCCCATCAGGTTTTTGGCAGCTGCGCCCCCCGCCCCCGATCAGTTGATGAGTGGGGGTGGCAAACAGCTGTGACTGGAGGGTGCTGAGCACCCACTATTTTTCCCCTACGGGTGCTCCAGCTCCGGCGCACCCCCGGAGTCGGCGCCTGTGGTTTCCCCCACCGAGCCTGTGCCGAGCAACGCGCTCTCACTTGGATGTGCCGCTCGCAGCAGGTTGTCCGCTGCTAACGCTTCCTGCAAGTGCTGTGCTGCCTTGCACCTCTCCAAGACAATTCGCCGGCTTAGGGAATGAGATCAAGCAGGAAATCCTGAGTGTTCTCATATCCTGCCGAAATGCCTCATTCCTGTACCAAGGCCCACCGGCTGTGGGAACCCTCTGAAGAACATTAAGAGACTTTCCACCAGGTGCCGATGGGAATCGGACTGTTTGGGCTACGGTGCAAGAGATGCACCCGTCGCTGCAGTGTACGCACGGATGTGTTCATAATTGCATGCCACAATTGTAACATTGTTCTCCTCTCAGTTTGCTGGCACCAGGGGAGGAGAATCGCGGGAGCACAGTATCTCTTTGTTCTTTATGGAAAGGCGATAATCAGATTTTACGTTCTATTGACATGTTGTATTAACGTGACACGTAGCCCAGGTCAGCCATGGAAAAAGTCAACAGTTTCTGGCATTTAGAGCCGAATCCTGAGTCCCACTGGCTTCCACGGTGTTTGGTGTTCTTGTTTTAACAGTGACAGAAGGATTAATTCACCCCTGACTTACTTCAATAACTTCACTGACGTTGTACCTGAGGGTCAGCCAAGGATTGGGTCTGGTGTGTTAGCAAGGCACTTTTCTTTCCAACTCAGTAAGCTATAAGTCCAGTCTTGGTTGCACTCCTTGAGTCCAGGGCCGTCCCTAGCTATTTTGGTGCCCTACGCAGCACCCCCGCAGGGGGCTGTGTGGGGCCCCAGGCCTCTATGGGGGGGGAGCGGGGAGGGGGGCTGGCCCCAGGCCTCCGCTGGCGAGTGCTGGGGGGTGGGTCCCCCCTCCCCCCAAGCCTTGGAGCCAGGGGAGCAGAGCAGGCTGGGGCCAGGTCACTCCACTTCCCACAGGAAGTGGCCAGCCCCCGTCCCCCACGGAGGCTTGGGCCCAGCCCCCCCCCACACACTCCCGTCCGTGGAGGCCTGGGGCCCCAGGCTGCTCTGCTCCCCTGGCTCCCAGGCTTGGGGGGAGGGGGGAACCGCCCCCCCAACACTTGCCGGTGGCGCGGCTGGGAGCCAGGGGAGCGGAGCAGGCTGGGGCCGGGTCGCTCCACTGACCACGCAATGAGTGTGGGGTCGGGCCTGGCTGCAATCTTCAGGGGAGTGGGGGCAGGGCTGGGGTGGAGCAGGGGCAGGGAAGAGGTGGAGCAGGGGCGGGGGCCCTGGGGAAGAGCCAGAGCGGGGGCTGGAGCAGCACGCAGCTGTGCAGGGCACCGGGAAATTTGGTGCCCCAAATTTTCTGCTGTCCTACGCAGCTGCGTGCTTTGCGTATGGGTAAGGACGGCCCTGCTTGAGTCTTTCTTGGGCAAGGTGGACAACAGCGCCGTGTGTTTGGAGTTATGATCTGTAGCGTGTTCTGGGTGACTGAGAGCTCCTTACATCAACAGCGGTGAGCTTCAGGAGCCATGAGCTTTCCCAATCAAGTAAACCCACTTTGGGTACTACATGAGTTCTGGTAGTCCCCATCTCAAAAAAAATTATTAGAATTCAAAAAAGTACAGACAAAGGCAAGAAAAATGATGAAGGGGATGGAGCAGATTCCATAGGAGGAGAGACGAAAAAGACGGGGACTTGTCAGCTTGGCAAAGAGACGACTAAGAGAGGATATGACAGAGGTCTGTAAAATCGTTAATGGTGTGGAGAAAGTGAATCAGGAAGTGTTATTTACTCCTTCTCATAACACAAGCTCCAGGGGTCACCCAATGAAATTAATCAGCAGCTAGTTTAAAACAGACAAAAGGCTGTACTTCTTCACCCAACGCACAGTCAACCCGTGGAACTCCTTGCTAGGGGATGTTGTGAAGGCCAAAAGTATAACTCGGTTCAAAAAAGAATTGGATAAATTCATGGAGCATAGGTCCAGCAATGGCTATTAGCCAAGATGGTCAGGGATGCAACTCCACGCTCTGGCTGTCCCTGGACTCTGATTGCCAGAAGCTGGGAGTGGACGATAGGATGGATCATTTGACGATTGCCTGTTGTGTTCATTTCCTCAGATGCACGTGGCATTTCCCACTGTTGAAAGACAGGACACTGGGCTAGATGGACCACTGGTCTGACCCAGTATGCAAAAAGAAAAGGAGTACTTGTGGCACCTTAGACCCAGTATAGCCGTTCTTATGGTATACACAAAGCATAGGCTAAACTCTCAAAGTCCTATCCCATCCTGAAATGGTTTCAGTATACACTCTAGATTGGAATCATAGAATCATAGAACATCAGGGTTGGAAGGGACCTCAGGAGGTCACCTAGTCCAACCCACTGCTCAAAGCAGGACCAATCCCTAACTAAATCATCCCAGCCAGGGCTTTGTCAAGCCTGACCTTAAAAACCTCTAAGGAAGGAGATTCCACCACCTCCCTAGGTAACCCATTCCAGTGCTTCACCACCCTCCTAGTGAAAAAGTTTTTCCTAATAGCCAACCTAATTCCCCCCCCTGCCCCCCCACTGCAACTTGAGACCATTGCTCCTTGTTCTGTCATCTGCTATCACTGAGAACAATCTAGATCCATCCTCTTTGGAACCCCCTTTCAGGTAGTTGAAAGCAGCTATCAAAACCCCCCTCATTCTTCTCTTCCACAGACTAAACAATCCCAGTTCCCTCAGCCTCTTCTCATAAGTCATGTGTTCCAGTCCCCTAATCATTTTCGTTGCCCTCCGCTGGACTCTTTCCAATTTTTCCACATCCTTCTTGTAGTGTGGGGCCCAAAACTGGACACAGTACTCCAGATGAGGCCTCACCAATGCCAAATAGAGGGGAATGATCATGTCCCTCGATCTGCTGGCAACGCCCCTTCTTATACAGCCCAAAATGCCATTGGCCTTCTTGGCAACAACGGCACACTGTTGACTCATATCCAGCTTCTCATCCACTGTAACTCCCAGGTCCTTTTCTGCAGAACTGCTGCCTAGCCACTCGGTCCGTAGTCTGTCGTGGTGCATGAGTCTGCCGCGGAATCTTTCTTTCTTTCTTTCTTTCTTTCTTTCTTTCTTTCTTTCTTTCTTTCTTTCTTTCTTTCTTTCTCATGATTTGCATGAAGAAACATTCTTTCATACTAACATGAGGCTCATGATGCCTGGAATGTGCAGAGAGAGGGGATGTGGCAGGGAGGGAAGAGCATTGTGTCTGTACTTGGAAAATGCATCATCTATAGAACAGCTTCATAGGAGAGATCTTTCCAGGCCCAGCAATAACATATTATAAAGCAAAAGACAGGGTTGAGTTGGATGACAACATCCCTTTAAGAATGTTTTTTCCCTTGGCAGAGTGGTGGAGTTCATGGGCAGGGCATGGAATATTCTGCATAAGAATCTCTGGGGGACCAGTTAATAGAATAGCTTGTTCCTCTCAATCCATGAAATGGATAAGGCTATAGACCAGGACTGCATGTTAAGCAGATTTTCAAATGAGATACACCCCTCCAGCCTTGCCAGTCCTTCTAAACAGTTTGTGCTCATTTGCTGCCTAGTCAAGCATGAGCCTTACTCCAGGTTAAAATCAAATTGCAACATCATTTCCAGGTGACAGAAGCGAGAGCGTGACCTTAGATTCACCCTGCTGCTGTGAATATACAAGGTCGTGTCTTTGTGAAATGACCTATAAATAATGAGCCAGCTCCCAGCTGACATAAATCAGTGTCACTCCATTGACTTTGATGGAGCGATGTTGATTTGCACCTGCTGGGGATCTGGACCAGTATTGGCCTTCCTCATTTAAATTGGTGTAAATGGAAGGCATTGGAATTACACCAGTGTAAAATGAGGGAGAATCAGGCCCAATAAATGAATGGCCCTGATTCTGATCTCATTGACACTGACGTAAATCAGGAACAGTCCCAATGAAGTCAGTGGAGTTCCACCAATGTAAAAGTGGCGTAAGTGGACTAAGCATTGGGCTTTAGATTTATACACGTCACTTTCCATAGTGCATCTCACTAACTTGGCCCTGAAGCAGAGGAATGCCACCAAAGTAGGCGGAGCTATATTGATTCGCGTGAAACAAGACTTGTGCCCTAAACTTCTACTCCTGCAAAAAGGGCCACTGAGTCTTTTCATGCCCCTACCTGCACCCAGTCTCAGCTTTAGGTGACATCTGGGGCCCTGGTTCAATGCTGTTTCCGACGAAAGAATATCCTTTACTTGACTAAATCACCAACCCCGCAGGCATCTGTGCCTGGATTCGTCAGGGGGATCTCATGTATACGCAGTGACTGCTGCTGCTTAGCTGCAAGACCATGAGGCAATCAGGTCCCAGCTATGCTGGTGAGATGCCATTTTGATCTCGTAAGCCCTACATTGCCCAGGTCAGGGGTGGCCAACCTGGGGCTCCGGAGCCACATGCGGCTCTTCAGAAGTGAACACGCGGCTCCTGGTCTAGGCCCCAACTCCGGGGCTGGAGCTACAGGTACCAACTTGCCAATGTGCCGGGGTGGGGGGGGGTGGGGAGCTCACTGCTCAACCCCTGGCTCTGCCCCAACTCCACCCCTTCCCGCGTCCTCCCCTGAGCCTGCCATGCCCTCGCTCCCCCCCCCTGAGCCCCCTGCACGCCACAAAACAGCTGATCGGGAGGTGCAGGGAGGGAGCGGGAGGCGTTGGTCGGTGGGTGGGGGGCGCTGGGATCAGGGGCGAGCCGATGGGGGGCTGCTGGTGTATTACTGTGGCTGTATGGCAAGGTACCTTGGTAAATTCTGGCTCCTTCTCAGGTTCACATTGGCCACCCCTGGCCTAGGTGTTCCAGTCTGTTACTCACTAGGAACTGAACTAAGGAGAAATGACTCTTGGGGTCTCTGTCCTACTGCACTACTGGCATACTGGGGGAAAAAATCGAAACCCAAGAGGCATAAACTTGCCACAATAGGGATCATGCAACAGTTGAAGTGTCTTCCTGTCACAGGGGACAGATTAATCTTCTTGAGTTGTATATTTTAGTGGCAGTTGTATATTTTAGTGCCCCAGGTACTCAGGGCCTGAGGCTCATTGGCCCCCTTTGCTAGTGCGTTGCATGAGCAGCGGTGCACACCTTTCCTCTTTGCTTTTCGGCTTTCCTCCAGGTGGATGGAAACACCCTGCTACACAGGCTGCAAATCTCGACTCCTCACGAGGGCAACGTCATCACGTCCTCTCTGTGGCGGAGCAGCTATCTTGCTGACTTTGCTGGTACCTTTGTCGCTTTGTGGGTCAAACCCATCCCCCTGTCCTAGCTTTGTCACTAGTCCAAGGGCATAGGACTTGACTATTCCCAGTGTATGGGTGGGGCAGTACGTGTGTTATCTCACGATCTGTGTGGGGAGTTCCGCTGATGTGTGAATTGACTCCATCGCCAGGGGTGATTTGTCTGCTATCTCGTTATCTTTGCTGGTGGGGAGGGCTAGCGTGTGTCTAGCCACCATGCCTCTGAGAGGTGCTTGTTATCTAACCATCTTTGCCAAAGGGAGCTGTTGGTGTGTGCCTAGACACAGTGTCTCTAGGAGAGTTGGTAGGTGTAGGATTGCATTTTTTTTGGCGGTGGTGGTGGTGCCGGGGAAGGTGCTCGTTCTTGTGACTGTTGCTAAAATCTCTCTGAGTATTGGTTGGGTGGAGATCATTCTCAATGTAGAAAAAGGCGGATTTTATTATTAATGTATTGGGATATAAACTGGCCACTAGGAAATTTAGATTAGAAATTAGACGAAGGTTTCTAACCATCAGAGGAGTGAAGTTTTGGAATAGCCTTCCAAGGGAAGCAGTGGGGGCAAAAGATCTATCTGGCTTTAAGATTAAACTTGATAAGTTTATGGAGGAGATGGTATGATGGGATAACATGGTTTTGGTAATTAAATATTCATGGTAAATAGGCTCAATGGCCTGTGATGGGTTATTAGATGGGGTAAGATCTGCGTTACCCAGGAAAGAATTTTCTGTCGTATCTGGCTGATGAATCTTGCCCATATGCTCAGGGTTTAGCTGATCGCCATATTTGGGATCGGGAAGGAATTTTCCTCCAGGGCAGATTGGAAGGCCCTGGAGGTTTTTCGCCTTCCTCTGTAGCATGGGGCACGGGTCACTTGCTGGAGGATTCTCCTTGAAGTCTTTAAACTACGATTTGAGGACTTCAATAGCACAGATATAGGTGTGAGGTTTTTTTTTTTTGTAGGAGTGGTGGGTGAAATTCTGTGGCCTGCGTTGTGCAGGAGGTCAGACTAGACGATCATAATGGTCCCTTCTGACCTAAATATCTATGAATCTATGACTTGCAGCCTCGCAGGTCCACCACTGCAGGCCTGTGATGCACAGCATGTGCCGGGGGTAAAGGTGCCCAAGGGCTTGGGCTGCTGGAAGTGGGGCAAGGCCAGGCAGGCCCCCTGGGAACCCTGGTTTAGAGGCCAGCCCTGCAGCCGTGGCAAGGAGGAGCAGACCTGACCGTTCAAGTTTGGCCCCCACGGTCCCCCCACTGAAGAGAGATATAGCTCCGCTCACTTGATTTTGCCCTCTGTCATGACAGAGGGCTGCAGGGCCAAACCTCAGTGGGCAGTGGGGTGGCCAATGCTGCTTCTCCTTGGCTGTGGGGTCGGCTCCTGCACCCGGACTTCCCCACCAGACCCTTGAGGCCTGCCTAGCCGCACCCTGCTTCCAGCAGCCTGTTTCCCCTCTGCTGTGCCCAAAGGGCTCACTCAGCCTCAAGACTTGGTGCAAGTACCGGGAGCTGTGGTGAGTGCCCGTTTAGGGGAGCTGGCCAAGAGAAAAAAAGTGGGGAGTTGTGCATCCCGTGTGAAAAATTTCTGTGGGGTGCCCCCTGCCCATGTCAATTAAGCCTGGCACTGTCTAGGTCATTGCTGTTATCCTCATGTCATAGCAGGGAAAGGGAGCTTTGTAAGTAACTTGCTTATGATCACAGAGTGAGTCAGTGAGGGAACATGGAGCAGACCTCAGGGTTAGATGCAGGAATCACTGAATAAGATCCTGTTGGCTGTGTTATGTAGGAAGTTAGATGAGCTGATCACAGTGGTCCCTTCTGGCCTTCGAACCCAGGCATCCTGGATCCCAGGCCCTGCTCTTTGTGGATTTGAGCCTTCTGCATTTGGTAAATACTAAATAAGACTTTGCATGTATAGCACTTTCCCCCTCTCTAGATGCCAAAGCATTTTACAAAGCGGGGTAGCCAGCGGCATTCACAGAGTTGGTCAGGGATTTTTCGAAGAAATATTTTGTCGCCAAAATATACCAGTGCATCAAAGCCGATACTTTTCATGGGAAAGCATCCATTCTGGGGAATTTCTGGCCTTGAAAAATAGTTTGCCAACTAAAAAAAAAAAAAAGTTTCCAAATTGTCCAAATGTCCCGTTTTAATATTTTTGAAATGAAAAACGCCTGTTTCCCACGATTCCAAACGACTTTTCGTTTCAAAATGTAAGGTCATTAGATTAAAAACGCGCTTTAACAAAATGATCACAATCCAGGTGAAACGTTTCAAAGCTATTGAAATGAAATGTTTCGATTGACCTGAATTTTTTCTCAGATTTTCAATGTGTGAAAATTTTCGAGATTTCAACTTTTCATCCCCGTTTGGAGTGGGAAAAATGTTCACGGGATGGCTTTGTTTCTTCCACTTGGCTCTGGGTCAAAAAAAGCAATGGTTCAGAGCAGAATTTGTTGCTCTTTCTCACCCAGCTCTAGTTATTCCCCTTTTACAGTTGGGGAAACTGAGGTACAGAGAGGTGATGTGACTAGCCTGAGGTTACACACGAAGGGCTGGTCTACACTAAAAAATTAGTTTGACCCAGCTACGTTGCTCAGAAATCCGCATCCCTGAGTGACATAGTTAAGCCAACTTAAGTCCCCCTATAGACATTGACCTAGGTACCACCCCTGAGGGAGGTGGATTTACTACAGTGATGGGAGAACCCTTCCTGTTGGCGTAGGTAGTGTCTACACTGAAGTGCTGTGTTTTATGTATAGACATAGCCATAGATCATTGACAGAGTCAGGAAGGGAACACCATCACCGCTGGCCCCCAGGTACATGATCGAGCCTGTAGATCTCAGCTTTCTTTCTCATGGCTGGGTTTGCAGGCAACTGGGGAATTCACTGTCAGCAATAGGGTTACTGCATGGGTTATGACTGCTAGAAACAGGTGTGCAGGTCACCTCTTTGCACAGGTGAAAGTAAGTCCAGCGTACCGGCAAGAAAGTGCTGACCATACTGGCAGGGCCGGTGATGGGGGGGAGAGGCAAAAGGGGCAGCTGCCCCGGGGCCTGGCGATTTAAAAGGGCTCCGGGCTCCCGGCCCCCACTACCCCGCAGTGGTGGCTGGGAGCCCTGGACCCTTTAAATTGCCAGTCAAGCCCCGGGCAGCACGGGCCAGGCAGCGCTGAAGGGCTGGCTGGGGGATTTTGGCCCCAGCCCTGCCCCTTCTGCATAAGGCCCCACCCCTCCCAGGGGCCCAGAGCCACCCTCCTTGCCCATGACCCTGGCCGCCCTGCATACCGGTAAGTCCTTTGAGTTACTTTCACCCCTGACTGTTTGTATGAATATGATTTCCCATTCACCCTGTCTATGCTTCTGACTGTTGTCCTAAGAACAGAAGAACATCCAGACTGGGTCAGACCAATGGTCCCGCTAGTCCATTATCCTGTCTTCCGACAGTGTGGGTGCCAGATGCTTCAGAGGAAATGAACAGAACATGGCAATTATTGAGTGAGCCATTCTCTGTCCTCCAGTCCCAGCTGCAGGCAGTTAGAGGCTTAGGGACACCCAGAGCATGGGGTTTCGTTCTTGACCATTTTGGCTAATAGCCATTGATGGACCTGTCCTCCGGGAACTTACCTAATTCTTTTTTGAATCCATTTATACTTTTGGCCTTCACAACATCCGCGGCAACAAATTCTGCTTTGAAACATGTATTTTTTTTTTTTGACCCAGAGCCAAGTGATGGAAACAAAACCAGCATGAGCCCTCTGGGTTTTTCTGAATTGTATTTTCAACACTGGCACCATTGTGGAAGGTTTAAAAATAAAACCAGAGGGCAGAGGTCCCTCGCTAAGCTGCTCGTGCTTACTGAATTGTCTGTTAAATCTTCAGACCCAGCAGGGCCTGTCACTGACAGCTGGGAGCCTGTGCCGTGATGAGAGAGCAGGATTCACTCCGCAAATGGTGAAATCTGTCTTTTGCAAAGCTCTCTGGGGCCAGGAAAACAAAAACAAAACAACCAGGTGCCTGGAGAAGTGACTTGTAAGCAAAATTAATATGAGCATTTCAAACATTTAGCAAAACGAATAAGAGCTTTGCAAGTACTAAGGGGAAACAGCTCCTCTGAATTTGCACCCTCTTCTAGATGCCAGGTTATTTCTGGCTCCTACGTCCTATTAATTATTTGCAATGTTCCTCTCGTAATTTTTCATCCACACACTTCAGTCAGCCTTGTAAAGTCAAAAGCTGGTCTCCTAAACAGGTGTGCTCCTGTTCCTTTGGGAGAAATACCTTTCAAGTGGCCTGGCGTATGCCCTTCTCTGTGCCTCAGTTTACCATCCCATCCTTTGTCTGTTCTTGTCTATTTAGATTGTAAGGAATTTTCATGTTAGGTGTGTGCATACAGCTCCCGAGCAAAACTGGGCCCTGATCTCAGTTGAGGCCCTCCATTAGATGATTAAAATTGAAATTATTGCCCACATTTACACAGCAGAGTTGCGACTAGAACCCAGGTCACTTGATTCCCAGTCCAGTACCGAAGTCAATAAGTGGCCTCCCAATCTGAACCACCGTTAGTAATGCAAGAAAGAGCTTTTAAAAATTGCTATGCATTTTCTATGAACGGTAGTACAGATTTTTAAGGATATTTAAACATTGCAAGGCCTAATTGGTAGGGGATTTGTCTACACAGGGACACAGGAAAATTAATCTGTATGAACTAAAGGTGTGAATTTAAAGTGGGTTAGTTAACCCGCATTAAGTTCCAGTGTAGACACTCTTATTCAGAATTATAGGACAAAAAACACATGTCTGGGAGTTTAAATTCCTAACTTTGTTAAAATCATGGTCTGGCAATGTCTACACTGGCAATTGGATGACAACACTTTTGTCTTTCAGAGGTGTTCTCCCCCCCCCCCCCGCCCCCCGAAAAACAAAAGTTTTGCTGAAGACAAGTGCCAGTATGAACTGCACTTTGTCCGTAGGAGCACACTCCTGCCGACAGTGCAAACGCCACGCGTGGGGGGGTGGATTTTTTTTGTGGGCAGGAGAGCTGACAAAAAGCGTCTACACGGTGCGACTTTTAGCGGCACAGCTGTAGTGACACAGGCATGGCGCTAAAAGTGGTGTAGTGTAGACGTAGCCTCAGTAAAGACACAGGATTTATGCAAAACCAACGAGGAGTCTTTGTGGCATCTTAGAGGTGATGAAGTGGGTTTTAGCCCACAAAAGCTTACGCCCAAATAAATTTGTTAGTGTCGAAGGTGGCACAAAGTTTTTCCTGATACAGACGAACACAGCTACCATTCTGAAACGGATTTATGGTTTTTTTTCTACAATCTGTAATTTATGACTCTCTCCACCCACCTGCGCTATTTTTTGTTTTAAAAAAAAGAAGGACTTGTGGCACCTTAGAGACTAACCAATTTATTTGAGCATGGAGCTTTCGTCAGCTGCAGCTCACTTCATCGGATGCATTCAGTGGAAAATACAGTGGGGAGATTTATATACACAGAGAACATGAAACAATACCCATTTTCCACTGAATGCATCCGATGAAGTGAGCTGCAGCTGACGAAAGCTCATGCTCAAATAAATTGGTTAGTCTCTAAGTTTCAGAGTAACAGCCGTGTTAGTCTGTATTCGCAAAAAGAAAAGGAGTACTTGTGGCACCTTAGAGACTAACCAATTTATAAAGCTCATGCTCAAATAAATTGGTTAGTCTCTAAGGTGCCACAAGTACTCCTTTTCTTTTAGTCTCTAAGGTGCCCCAAGTCCTCCTTTTCTTTTTGCGAATACAGACTAACACGGCTGTTACTCTGAAACCTGTCATTTTTTGTTTTATGACTGCAGAGGTGTCAATGGGCCAGTTCATTTTGAATGGCCCGTAGAATATGTGTTAACTGCTTATGCTAAACAATCCCACCTTGTATAACTGTGACACTCTGAATACCTTTCCGGGACCTAAAGAAGAGCTCTGTATAGCATGAAAGCCTGTCTCTTTCACCAGCAGAAGTTGGTCCAATAAAGGATATTCCCTCCCCAACCTTGTCTCTTTAAAAATGAATTCAGATTGACTTTCCTGAGTGCCCCAGTGTGGACAAGCCCTACATTTTATTTTCAAAAGTGAGATAGGCCCCATAGGAGCCGAAATCCCAAGGATTGTCAGTTAGGCTTTTAAGGGTCTAATTCTCTTTTGAAAATGAGACATAGGCTCCTAAATCAGTTAGGCATGGTAATGATGAGTGAAGCAATGTCTAAATACCTTTAAAAATCTGAGCCAGTGTCTATTTAAAAGTTGTGAGTGTTTTCCTTTCAGAAATGTTCCTGTTATATCAGCTGAGAGTGACTATCTATCTATCTATCTATCTATCTATCTATCTATCTATCTATCTGTAGCTCAATCCCTTCCATGCAGATGTATGCCACATCACAGCCCTCCTTGCCCATGGAATGGGGTCAGGGCATGAGAAACTGGCAGAGAACGTTTGGAACCTGGATGCACCCTCACCTCTGCTGTGCAAATCTGGGACTGCATAGCCTCTGGCGTCTGAGAGCCATTGCGGGATCGGCAGTCAGCCCGTGCGTCCCATGACTATTCTTATTAATAATGGCAACAAAGGCAGAGTCATCATCGTCATCGTAATTTTGCTGGTGCCCAAAGGCCTTTGAGCCTTTCACAGAACAAGTCTAACGTAATTAAAAAGATAAGGGCTGTGTGCCCGACTAAATCCCTCGAGAGGAATCCACGCAAACAGAACCAATGCCAGCTGTCAATAAAGAAGGTGAGTAACACATGCCCACAAGCCTACAAGATCCTTTGGATGGAACTCCAACTTCCTACCCTGTTTTAAAGTGGAGCTTGATACATTTATGGATGGGATTATTTAGCCGGGGATTGTAGGATAGAAGGGGGTTGGACTCAATGAACAAGGACGTCCTTTCCAGTCCTATCTACCTACATTCTGATGCTCAAACATAAACTGAGCCAGAGAGAATTAGACAATTTGTCTAGGGGAAGGTTCTATCCCTTTTCCTCTCCAGTTTATCCCTCAGGACCAGCAGGGGATGCTGTTCCCAGGTGCCAAGATGGGATGTCTGATGACATCTCCGTCTGCTCCTGTGGAAACAGGCATCGATCACGCAGCTCTCTATAGCTGGCACAGTTGAAAAGTCCGGATGAGCCGCAGTGGGTAGCCCTCAAGCATAAGGTAGTAAGGATAAGGCTTTTCAAAAGGCGGCCATGGGTTCAGAGAAGAGTCCTGAGAATGATCAAAGGATTAGAAAGCATGCCGTAAAGAGAGAGACTCAAAGAGCTCAATCCATTTAGTTTAACAAAGAGAAGGTGAAGGGCAGGATGACTTGATTACAGCCCATAAGTAACGACACAAAGATCTAATAACGGGCTCTTCAATCTAGCGGAGAAAGGTCGAATGCGATCCTATGGCTGGAAGTTGAAGCTAGACAAATCCAGACTGGAAATAAGGTGTCAGTTTTTAACAGTGGGAGTAATTAACCATTGGAGCCATTTACCAAGGCTCAGGGTGGATTCTCCATCACGGATCATTTTAAAATCAAGACAGGATGTTTTTCTAAAAGATCGACTCTAGGTATTATTCTGGGGAAACCCCATGGCCTATGTTACAGAGGAACACAGAGTAGATGATCACAATGGCTCTTTCTGGTCTTGGAATCTATGAATAGCAGGATTGTGGTTAACACAGGTGCCCATAATGCATTATCCAGTGTCCAAGGGAGTTGGGATCCCCACTCAGCTGACTTTCAGTGGGAGTGGGCTGTCTCCAAAGCAACCAGAAGAGTTGGATCCTGACTCCCTGTGGGCTTTCAATGGGATAGGGGGGTAAAAATTTTGAAAAGTGCCAAAGTCCCACTGAAAGTCACGCCTTTTGGAGAAATACCTCTCCAGTGTGTACCCTTGTGCCTGTCCCCTCTCTGTGCCCTGGTTTCCCCTCCCGCCCTTTGCCGTGCCCTGTCTATTTCAATTGTGAGCTCTTTGAGGCAGAGGCCTCATGTGTGTGTACAGCCCCTAGCACAACAGGGCCATGAACTTGGTGGGGGCCTCTGCAAGCTGGTTAAAATGGAAAATAATTGCCTACAGTCACCTTCTGATTCCCAGTCCAATACTATGTCCTTGAGACTGCCAGTCTGAACCACAGGGCATTTAAATATCGATTTGAATTTTATATCGACAGTGTCTATTTAAAACCTGTCTTTCTTTCTCGCGCACCCAACTTCTGAACTTCTACCATGTTCCCTGCAGATTAATCCCTTCCATGCCGATGTATGCCACCCTTAGTGCCATCCCTGCCCAAGGGGAATGGGCCAGGGGCAAGTGGCAGGGAATGATGGGAACACAGGTGTATCTGCAGATCTGGGCCTTTGCAATGCCAGTAGCATCTGAGAGCCATCAGGTGATCCTTAGTCAGCCTGTCCGTCTCAGGACTGTCATTAGCCATAATGAAAAAAGAAAAGGAGTACTTGAGGCACCTTAGAGACTAACCAATTTATTTGAGCATAAGCTTTCGTGAGCTACAGCTCACATGGTAGCAACAACAGAATCCTCATCATCCTTTTAATTTAACCCTATAATTCCCTGCCGGTTTCTCACCCACTGGCTCTACTGTGGCATACTTTGAAAGTCAGTGGGACTCAAGCATCTGAGTCATTCGGGGATGTCTACACTGCAGCTGGGCATGGGTATCCCAGCCTGGGCAGACAGATGCTGCGAAGTCTGGCTCGCTCCCAGATGCAGCATAGACCTACGCGGAGGTGCTTTGGCAGTTTAGAGGCCACCAAGCTGCATTTCGTTGAGTCCAGGTGGAACGGCCCTGGCTTCTGACTATGCCAGAGTGAAACTGCCTCCGGCCCAGGAGAGAACTAATCCAGAGAGGAAAAGAAAACTCCTTCCCCTCAGTGCAACCTGCCCCCCCATGCCGCACTGGTACAGCTTGTCAACTTCTTGTCAACTTGCTTGCAGGAAAGATCGATGAACATGGCTACTGCTGAATATGCCAACTCTGATGGTTTGGTCATGAGTCTCGTGGTCATTATTGTTTCCCTTAAAGGCCCAGCTCCTGGAGGCAACTGGATAGGGGATGATTTCAGCCTTCATTCTTCAAGCAAAAGTAAGTTCCTAGCCCTCTTGGCTGTGGAGAAAGCTTCCAAATGTGACCCCAGTGCACCCTAAAGGCTTTAAAAAAAAATAAAAGCAGAAGGCAAATAAACAGAGCAACAAATCTAGGATTTTTACACAATCTCATGATTTTAAAGCCAATCGCACGATTTTTAGTAAGCCTGACTCATGATTTTTGAACATGTGGGGTTGGCAATACTGTAAATAGGACACTCCCGTTCCCCACCCCCCTCCCCGGCATGCAATATTGTTTCCATCTTATCCAGGCTGGGGTTTGACCTTAAGACTTGCATGCCTTCTGCTGTCCGGCCAGACAGCATGTCTGCACTGAGATGGCGTGGCCATGATCTGATGAATATAGATCTGGGATATCACCAGCATGCTGGAGGCATCTTAAGTTGTGCAGTGCAATATCAGGTCTCTGGGGGCTTGGATTTGCTGTGGGCACTAAATAACAATGGTGATAACGCTCGTCGTTACAGGGTTCCATAATGGCAGACCCAAAGGGCCAACGAGAAATGATTTAGCACTGCCAATTGCAACCTCCCCAGAAGCAAAGGAACTGAGCAAGTCCTGCCATCCTAATACACACCTGTCAGCATCACGAGGTGTAGCAAAGGCAGCCAAAATGCAGCCTACTGCCAGCATGGACAGCTTGTCTGGCATCCATCACTCAAGGAAGATCATCTGACATATAAGCTAACCTCTTCTCTGCCCCATCAGCTGAAACCAGATAGTATTTCATAGACATTGTCCTGTCCATGCAGGGATAGCCCGGAGCTAACTAGCCAGCTCCATCACTGTCATCTTTCCACCTCAAGGGAGGTTTGAGACTAGGAGACAATTGCACAAGAGAAGATCTTGACGGCACAGGCTAAAGGTTAGCATAGTTCAGCTGGGTCAGCAGTTTCCCTTCCATCATGTGGGGATCTGCAGATGTCTCATTCCTAGCCCACGTCAGCAGTCGATATGATATGACGATGTCTGCATTTTCCAGGAAGGAGCAGCAGAACCTTAAATTGTGTTTGGGGCGTAATGGTTACACAGGGCAAGTCGATGATAAAACCAGCGAAAAATTAGCAAAGTGTTTGTTGTTTTTCATTGATTGTTTAAAGAAGAATTTCTACTAGCTCCAGAGGAAACTCTGTCCCCCTCTACTCGCATTAAGTAGACCTTACTATCTATCTATCTATCTATCTATCTATCTATCTATCTATCTATCTATCTATCAATCAAATTTCAGGGTTTATATTGTTGCCATTCCTACCATATACTGTAGGCATGCAAAACCAGTAGCAACAGCAAACTCCCTCATGGACTTCATGGAATCTCTGGCCCTTCTCCATTTCTGAGGGATAAAATCTCTACTTGGGATATATCTGTTTATTTGTCTGGTTCTTTTGGTTGATTTTTTGTTACAGTTTTTAGGGTTGGGGTGTCTGGATAGGTGGGGGTGTCCTTGCTGTTCTTGGTATGGTGGAAAGGCTTTTCAGAGGAAGGTGTCTGCAGGATTTCCTAAAGACAGTCAAGCTCTGCTTTCACCCACTCTCCTCTGGAAGCTCATTCAACAGCTTGATCTTTCTTGGTGCACAATGGTTTGTCTTCCGCTCTTGCATGCTTTGTTCTGGGCTTCGGGATCTGCATTGTCCCACATAGGACAGTCTCAACGATTGGTTAGTGTTGGAGTATTTCCACTGAAGTATATAGGTCTACATGAGGTGAATGAATTACTCCTCAGCTTCGATGAGGGTAGCTGGCCCCTTATTGCTAGGGGATATAACGTAGTGTAAAAATCTCCAGATGTTATTTGAGACATGCACTAGCCATGTGGTTTACAGAATGTGCTGGCATCTAATGTCATTTGTAAAGTATTGTTTTAATCAAAAAAAGAAATTTTGGAATAGATTTTCCAAGGTGGTCATCTAAAGTCACCCACCTAAATCCGTATTTAGGGGAAAATGCTTATTTAGACTAAGTATCTTAGGAGCCAACGTCTAATTGACTTTCAAAGGGACGTGAGCGCCTGTATCACTGATAACAATCCCTAGCTCTTATACAGAGCTTTTCATCAGCAGGTCTCAATGTGCTGGACAAAGTAGATCAGGCACATTATTCCCATTTAACAGATGGGGAAACTGAGGCATGGGGTGGTAAAATGACTTGCCAACCATCACGCAGTGGGCCCGTGGCAGAACTTGGAATGGAAAGCGGGTTTCTGAGTTGCACAGTTGTGCTCCATTCACTAGGCAGCACTGCCTATGCTTAGAGTATGTCTCCACGGCTGTAAAAGACCTGTGGCAAAGCCAGCTGATAAGCTCGCAAGGCTCGGGCTGGAGCAGAGGCTCTGTGACCCCACTGGGGGGAGGGTCTCAGAGCTGGAGCCTGAATGTCTACATTGCTCTTTTTAGCTGCATAGCCTGACCCCTGTGAACATGAGTCAGCCGACCTGGGTTCGGAGGGTTTTTTATCCCAGTGTAGGCATACCCTTAGGCCTTAGGCACTTTGTAAACACATAAGTGCTTTTGACAGGCCCAGCCTCAGATGCCTATAGCTAGGTCTGCTTTTTGGATATGCTGAGCACCCAGAACTCCAGCTGAAATCAACGAGAACTGCCAGCGTGCATCACCTCTGAAAACAAGGCCACTTATCTAGGTGACAAAATATGGGATTTGTGTGCTTCAGATGGTCACAAATAAAAATATTGACTATAATTATCAATGGCTACATTTCAGTACATCGAACCAAATTCTGCTCTCAGTTAATCTGGTGTAAATCCAGAACAATGCCTATGCCCACAGATTGAATAGTGTGTGCAGTTCCGGTAACCCCATCTCAAAAAAGATATGTTAGAATTGGAAAAGGCAACAGAGAAGGGAAGCAAAAGTGGATGGGAACCTGGGAGGCAGTGACCATGAGATGGTCGAGTTCAGGATCCCAAGGAAGAAAGGAGAGCAGCAGAATAGGGACCCTGGACTTCAGAAAAGCAGACTTTGACTCCCTGAGGGAACTGATGGGCAGGATCCCCTGGGAGAATAACATGAGCGGGAAAGGAGTCCAGGAGAGCTGGCTGTAAAGAATCCTTATTGAGGTTACAGGAACAAACCATTCCCCTCTATTTGGCATTGGTGAGGCCTCATCTGGAGTACTGTGTCCAGTTTTGGGCCCCACACTACAAGAAGGATGTGGAAAAATTGGAAAGAGTCCAGTGGAGGGCAACAAAAATGATTAGGGGGCTGGAGCACATGACTTATGAGGAGAGGCTGAGGGAACTGGGATTGTTTAGTCTGCGGAAGAGAAGAAGGAGGGGGGATTTGATAGCTGCTTTCAGCTACCTGAAAGGGGGTTCCAAAGAGGATGGATCTAGACTGTTCTCAGTGTTAGCAGATGACAGAACGAGGAGTAATGGTCTCAAGTTGCAGTGGGCCAGTCATGCAGACTTCCTATATGACCGTGGGCCAGTCATGTGATCTTTCAGCTCCTTCTCTATAAATTAGGTATAATAATGATCCTTCCTGCTCCCTGTCTGGAATGAAAGCTCTTCTGTCTTAGGGCCTGTCTCACAGCAAAGAAAAAGCTGCATCTCGCCTATGCCAGCTGGCTCGGGGGCGCGGGGCTTGGGCTGCAGAGCTGTTTCATGGCAATGTACACTTCCGGGCTCGGGCTGGAGCCCAAGCTCTAGGACCCTCCCACGTTGCAGCCTGAGCCCAGGTGTCTACCCAGCAGTCAAACAGCCCTGCTACCTAAGGCAGCTGGCACAGGCTGGCCATGGGTATCTACTTGCTGTGTAGACCTACGCCGGGGTACTAACACGACCCCACAACCACAGTAGCTGAGCACCTCACAGTCTTTAATGTGTTCATTCTCACCACACCCCTTTAAGATGGGGCAGTGCTTTTAGCCTCATTTTACAGATGGGAAACGGAGGCGCACAGTGACCGGGCAGAGGGCATGCGGGAAATCTGCGACAGCTCAGGGAATTCAACCTGCGGTGTCCAAGTCCCAGGCTAGCATGCTAACTACTGCCTCATCCTTCCTCTTTCTGGGGCAGTGGCTGGTTGCCTCTTGCTGGGCATTTGTAATGGACCTCAGCAACAGGCAAACGTCTTACAAACACCTGACGGTGCCTGAAACTCCTTTTGCCATTTCAGAGACTTACCTGGGGGAGGGGATGCTTTGTTTTTGGTTTCTTTTGCTTCCGAACCTAAGGCTGGCTGAGGTCTGCCACCTGTTGAGCCTAATCCCTTTAAAATCCCTTGACAAGCAGGTGGGGCACCTTCAGAGAGGACAGGGATTTAAAAAGCCAGTTTGTAAGTGACCAGAGAAGCTAGCGATCAGGGGAGATTAAGAGAGAGCGTGTGAGAGCCAGATCCACCCCCTGCCCACTCTCCAATCCCCCCACAAACCACACACAGGAACAAGCAAACAAACAGACCCCATCAAGAGTAAAAATAATACAGGCAGAAGTCCAGCAGCAGAGTGGAGGCATAAACTGTCCAGTTTATTGCACTGAAAGCAGCATGTATGATGAGTCCCTGCCCTGTGGGCAGGTGGCGTATGTATGACTTCAGTGCAAGCACTTCATGGACCTCAGAGACAGTGTTTGGGGTCTCGAGATCAGAGTGGCTGACCTGGAGGAGCTAAGGGAAGTGGAGGGGTTTATAGATGAGACTTTCCTGGACACAGCAGAGGGGTCCCACTCCCAGTCTGACAGCGAGGAGAATGAAAGTGTTGGGGAAGGAGAACATCCAGCGGGAGCAGAGGGAGGCGATCCCATAGCTGATGGTATGGTATCCTTCCAGATGATGTCACGGTATCCTCTCGTACTGAGGTTACCTCTCCCGGGGAAGGGACCCCTGTTATGCGGAAGAGACAGGTCATAGTCCTGGGGGATTTGATTATTAGAAATATAAATAGTTGGGTTTGTGATGACTGGGAGAACCTCATGGTGAATTTTCTGCCCCCTCTTGAGACAGCTAGACAGACTTAGGTGCCATGCTGGGGAGGAGCTGGTGGTTGTGGTACACGTACATACCAGTGACATAGGGAAAGGGAGGCAGGAGATCCTGGATACCAATTTAGGCTGACAGGTAAGCGATTAAAGTCCAGGACCTCCATGGTAGCATTTTCTGAAATGCTTCTAGTTTCACATGCAGGGCCAGCTAGACAAGCAGGGTCTCAAAAGCGTGGATGAGACGACGGTGTTGGGAGGAGAGATTTCGTTTTCTTAGGAACTGGGGAATCTATTGGGAAAGGAGAAGCCTATGCAGGAAAGACGGGCTCCACCTAAACCAAAATGGAACCAGACGGCTGGCATGGAAAATTAAAAAGGTCAGAGAGGCGGAGGACAGCCCACAGGTGCGGAGGAGCACACAGTCTGGGTAGACCCATCCCTCAGGGGAGGATTTATTAAAGGGGATGCTCCAGATCAGTGGCTCTTAAACTTTTTTACTGGTGACCCCTTTCACATAGCAAGCCTCTGAGTGCAACCCCCTCTTGTAAATTAAAAACACTTTTTTATATATTTAACACCATTATAAATGCAAAGTGAGATTTGGGGTGGAGATTGACAGCTCATGACTCCCTGAGGGGTCCTGACCCCCAGTTTGAGAACCCCTGCTCTGGATCCTAGGAAAGAAGAGAGGATAGACGTTGATAAAGTACAGGTAGGAACTGAAGGAAAACAATCAAACAAAAGCCAGTCCCATTGCAATTAAACAGCCCCTTCGCCCAAACCCTGCGAACCCGAGTCAGCTGGCACGGGCCTGCCGCGGGTTTTTAATGGCAGTGTAGACATACCCTGCGTTTCTCTCTGAAATGCTGGATTGTGCTGGCTCCTCCCCCTGGTCAGAACAGAACCGATCCCAAGGTAAGCATCCGAAAGCATCATCTGATTTATTCCCGTTCAGCTGGGGCTGGAGAGAGAATCCGAACTTCCCCAGCTCCTGGGAGAAAGTCCTTGAGGAACTTGCAGTTATGGTCTTTTCATTGATGCTGAGTGACCCTGACAGGCTGTCACAGCACTTGTGATAACTCAGTCTCTTTCCAGTTGAATGGTGCGGGACACATCTGTACAGATGCCAGCTGTATACGGCTCAGCTGCATTCTTCCCTTACCAGCTGACGGTGTCTTTTTTGTGTGTGGCCCTTTCATTAAGCCACCCCTTTGCAGTGATTGTAACCGATGCAGGCTTTACCCCCTCCATGCCGACAGCCTGTTATTATCATGACCATCATTCACATTATTTAGACGGAGCCTGAAATGCGCCGGACTTTTTTCGGTGCAAACAGAACAGACGTGACTTCATGCCTGCCCAGAAAAGTTTGTGATCTAATTTTAAACACGATGAAAGAAGGTAATGCGACCAACAATAGCTGGGTGGGTGGGAAGAATTGAGAAAGGACAAGGGTTATGCCAGTGTTCCCTCTAATTTTTTACATACATGTGTGGAGTGAATTTTGTTATGTGCACCAATATGGAGGTGATGTGTGGCGGGGGTGGGGCCGAGGGGTTTGGGTGTGGGTGGGGACTCAGGGTTGGAGTGCAGGGGATGAGGGCTCTGGCTGGGGGTGCGGGATCTGGGGTGGGGCCAGGGATGAGGGGTGTGGGAGAGGGCTCAGGCAGAGGGTTGGGTTGTGGGGGGTGGTGAGGGCTCTGGCTGGGGGTATGAGTTCTGGGGTGGGGCTAGGGATGAGGGGTTCGAGGTACGGGAGGGGGCTTAGGCAGAGGGTTGGTTTGTGAGGGGTGGTGAGGGCTGTGGCTGGGGGTGTGGGCTCTGGAGTGGGGCTGGGGATGAGGGGTTTGGGGTGCAGGCTGCCCTGGGGCTGTGGCGGGGAGAGAGGACTCCCCCTGTCTTCTCTTGCTGCAGCAGCTTGGGGCCGGTGGAGAGGCGCCTCGCTCTGGTGGGGCTGGGCTAGGCCGGGGGAGGGGCACCTCTCCCCGCCTGCGTGGCCCTTGATAGCCAGCCGTGCGGTCGCACAGCTTAGAGGGAACTTAGGTTATGGCAATAGATTGTGTGGTTATAGGATGGCTTGATTTGATCTATAGGGACACTTTTGTCCCTGTGCTGGCCCCTGTCCTGGGACATCTGGGAGCAAATTCAGCCCCTAGCACAAGTCTCCTGCCAATTGTGCCTGGTTTCAGAAGGAGCCCAGACTTGTAAGAACGCCCTTGCCACTCTCAGCTCCAGTAGACCAGCCATGCTCTCCTTGTAGAAGATCTCTTGTGCTGGGGAAGGGTCGAACACCTGCCCTCTGGGCCCAATGCAGGGTGTGATGTTTCTTTCACGTTGGTTTTGCTGCAGAGTGACTGCAGTGACTTCACAGAATCACAGAACTGGAAGGGACCTCGAGAGGTCGTCTCGTCCAGTCCCCTGCACTCATAGCAATGAACTTCCACCAGATTTACACCCGTGGACATGAGGGGAGAATCTACAAAATTGGTCGTAGACTTAAGCTGTTCGAGGCAAGCACTGTTTCTTCGTTCTGTGTTTGTACAGAACCTAGCACCATGGGGTCCTGATCTACAACTAGAGCTGTTGCTGTAACACCGATAGACCCCAGTCGTTGGCAGGCAGGATTGAATCCGGGGTCTCCGGAGCTAAATGCGTGAGCCTCTACTGCATGCACTGAAAGCCACATGGCCCTTAGCTGCAGGCGTAGGACAGACTCATTCATCTCTCAGTGGTCTTGGTGCCACTAGACGGGACAGAACACCACACCCAAGCGGTGTGTGGGTTACACTACAGTGCTATTGCAATACAAATAAATACGAACACTATTCCATTACTGCCAGTAATATGCCAATCCCCACCCACAGCCCAGTCCTTGGAGACACCCAGAAGATGCATAGTATTGATCATAGGGATATACTTGAACTGTCCTGTGAAGCAACATGTTGGCCCTCATTTCCTCACCAGCTTGCACCCTGCAAAGCCGCTCACCCTAGGGCAGTGTACTGAAATGCCCCCAGATCAGAAGGGGAGCTTTTTCAGACCCATGTTGCACAAATGACCACACAAGGTGCACAGCTAGGGAAGAGAAGGCTCATTAAGATAATTAAGTAACACTCCCAGTAGTGCCTCTTCCTTTGTTTCCACTGCTTATAGGATGAAATTTGCGAAGATGCCTAAGGGAGTAAAATCCCACCCTTACATTTTCTGGTTACAGTTTATCTTAAAGTTCCCGTGACAAGGGTGAAAGTGCTGCAGAGTGGAAAGGGTTAACCCTGCAGCTAGTCAGCATTCTTCTCTTGAAACTTGTTGACAGAAAATTGGGTTTTCGGCTCAGTGTAATTTTCAGGGAAAATGTCTGCTTTTCTTGAACACGTCGGATTTTTTTGTTAGGAAAATGAAAGCCGAAGATTTCAGCTGGCAACTGATTTTTGGGATGGTGTCGGCTCAGAATGGTAATTTGGGTGTTTGGGTTATTCGATGAAAGGCATGGAGTTACCCCAGGGCAGCGACATAGCATAGGGCCACTGTAGACCACCGTATGCTGATCACCTGATGCTTACCTCTTCTGTTCATTCCCTCTGGGGCAGACAGGATACTGGGCTAGATGGACCTTTGGTCTGACCCGGTCTGGCCGTTCTTATCTTATGTTATGCTGCCCCTGCTGTACAGCCTTCAGCACTGAGGTCTTGTTGGGGTGGAGTGTGATGGGTGAAGCTTTGGTCTCACCCTGAACATTCCAGCTGTCCAGTTGAATTCATCTGTGTAGCTGAATTCATCTGTCTTCATTCAAACTCTGTTGTTTCTAATTTCCCTCCAGATGATCGATCATGTTAATAACAATCGCTCCTAACGCAGCAGGCCACAGAGCTGGGGCCCCTGAATGGGGGGCTCCGACCCTGGCTTGTGAAGTCCCCGCTGAATCCCTCCTTGCGTTACAGGGGTGGGGCTGAGTTGGGTCTGGGAGTGGGGGCTCCATCCATTGAGCTGTGGGGTCCATGACCCCCTGCCTGTGTCACAGAGCTGGGTCTGAGTTGGGGGGTCTGTGTGGGGGTTGCACCCCGTTGCGGTGAAGTTCCTGATTCCCTCCCTATGCCATAGACCCGGGTTTGAACTGGGTGCGTGAGTGGGGGCCATGAGGTTCATGATCCCCTCCCTGCGTCACAGAGCCGGGGCTGGGATGACACTGGAAGTGAGCCGCACCATGGCGCATTTCACTCCTCAGTCTCACATTATAGAGCTTGTCTCTGGCCTTCCTTTGAGCCCGGAGCAGCTCAGGGGCAAAGCAGAGCCTTTCACTCCAAAGCCGTCCGTCCCTCTGCCAACAGGGCAGGTGGAGACGGCATGTGCGACTGGCAGGGCCGCTGGTTTTGGCTGGACGTATTCCTGGGGAGGTTTCATCACATGACATAATCCTTCATTAAAGATTAATCTTTAATGCCTAGAGACGCCAGGACAATCCTGGAGGGCTGGTCACCCTAGCGACGGTGTTGCAGTGCCTTGGGGAATTACTCCCCCCCCCCCCTCCCCGGGCTGCGATTGGCTCTGATGTGATGTAGCAGAGAAAGAGATGCTGCAGGAAGAGCATCCCTTCTGCATCCTTCCACTCCCCCCCCCCCCCAGCTCCATCCTGGCACTTGCTGGGTGGATTTTGTCCTGGCACGTGATTGCATCCTCCCCCCTTTTTGCCTGGCTTCCTTCCCCCGTCCTGTGGAGTGGAAATGGTACAGTCCTTTCTCCAGCAGACTGGTAGCTCGGTGGATGTTGCTGGAACGTAAGAGCATCAGCACAGGCTGGCTGGACTGCAGCGAGCAAACCTATCACCAGGCGGGCACAAGAGAGGCAAGAGGCGTTCTCTCTCTGCTGCTCCTAGAGCTCTGCACAAGGGTTGGTGCCCAACTGTCGGTGTCCCAAGCAGGAGAGCATCATCCGTGAGGCACGATGACCCAAGGGAAGGTAGGTCGGGACCCAAACACCAGGCTAACCTTTCTACCCCCAAACTTTGCAAAGGGGGAATGGGACTCTTTCGGCCCAGGGAATAAAAATCGTAGCGTTGAGATGGAGCCGAGACCTGGGCGTCCTTGCACTGCCCTGCTGCATCGTGCATGAGTCGGGGGCCTATAACAGAAGGGATCCGGCAGGGAAATGGAGTGGAGGGTTATATCACCGGGAGGTTATAGGGTGAGTGTCCCGATACAGTCTGTATTTGTGCATAGCCCCATGGTATCCTGCCCGTGCCAAGTTGAGATCCATCCTGGCGCTTTGTGAAGGTTATTTTTTCTGTACCACCAGCAGGTTGGCTAAAAAGGAGAAGGTATAACCCCTCGTCCCCTGGCATGTAATTAATGGAATGGGGGTGGGGGGAAGGGGGTTGTGCTTTCCCACCCTCCGTCGAGAAATCAGTTGCCATGGCAATGCAGCATCCTCTGGTTACCACATATATATATATATATATAATCTTGGATACTTCTGGGCTGCAGGATTCTCTCTGGCTGAGTTTTAGTTCTGAGCCCACACGGACATGATGTGCTGTCACTGTATGTACCAGATCAGTGGCTGCCTAGATGTAGATGGTGGCCAGCTACCCCGCTGTCTGTGCTGCAGCCCCATATGAGCTGGTTACATAACCCCCGGCCGATATGTATCCAGAGGTTACATAACCAGCAAGAGGTCTGTCCTGGGACAGCGAGATATGTTTTCTTTCTGGGTCACTATGGCAAGGATGCTCCTTGATTGGCAGGGGGAGAGTCAGAGCCAGTATTCTGCATGTGGTCGGTACCATATGCTCTCTCTGATGGGATGCAGTGGGAGTCTGAATACAGGAGAGGGTAGATGCTGGGGTGGGTACCAGCTCCTTAGACAAGAAATCATTGCATGAAAAGACCATTTTGCAAGGACTCTGTTCCTCTTCCTCACCTTCCGTGGGCTTTTCCCCCATTTGAATGAGGTCATCTCATCCTGGCTCATGTGGCGTTGATGCAATGTCTGCCATTGGTTGATGAGGGACAGTTGTCATCTCTGATCGGTTTATACTGGTTTTGCCAGCTGGCGATTGGTTCTTGTTGTGCTGTGACGGATTTATAGTGGCTTTTTCTAGCCAATGATTGGCATTGGTTGAGTTCACCTGTCCCGTCATTGGTGCGGTCTGAGTTGAGATTGCCAGTGACTGGTGCACGTTGAGATGACACAACCAGTGATTAGTTGATATTGGGTTTATCTAGTTGTTGGCTGGTGCATATGGAGCAAGCTTAGCCTGCGATTGGTGCGTAGTGAGCTGGTGTAGTCTTTGAGTGGTGTTTGTGGATACAAAGCAAACTGTGGGGCTGGCATGTAATGGGCTGGTACCATCTGTAGCTGCTTTGCCCTGTATTGTGCTCATTGTCTCTCTCTATACAGGTACATATCCTCTCTATGTGGGTACATTTTTGGCTCTTTTATAATTTTGGGATTGTTTATGAGCCCAAGCCTTCTTCCCTTAAAGTCAATGACAAGCTATCGTTGATTTCAGTTATCCTATTCAAGGATATTATTTCAGTAACTAGGATGGCGAAAGATTTCTTTTAAAAATAATAGCAATCATACTCATAATAATACCTACTTATATAGCACTTTTCAATCCCAGATTTCAGAAGGCTTTGTGAACTCGGTGAGTACCATTATCCCCGTTTACAGATGGGGAAACTCAAGCACACAAGAGGGGATGTGACTTGCCCAAGGTCACCCAGCAGGTCAGAGCTAAAAATAGACCCGTGTTCTCCTGGGTTCCAGCCCAGTGCTCTGTCTGCTAGGCTAGAATGCTTCCTATGCTGGGCCACGTCAGGGGTGGTGCAGGAATATTTAATCCTGACCCAGCACAGAAGTTATGGGCTTGATGCAGGAATTACTAGGTGCAATTCTCTAGCCCAGGCAATGCGGGAGGTCAGAACGGATGAACATAATGGTTCTCTCTGGCCTTCAAATCTATTATTTAAATGGTAGTTTCAAAGAAACTGCTGATGAAAGTGGATCTGCTTTATGTCCAATTGTATGGGCCCCATTTGAGAACAGAAACAGAAAGTTCCTGGAGTGCTGGCTTAGAGACTGATGACAGTGGACAAAAAACACCTAAGGGCTGATCTACAAATATATTTAAGGTGCCTAACTCCCATTGAAAGTCACTTTTGAAAATCCCACAAGGCAGCTATCTGCATCTTTAGGTGTCTAAATGCCTTTGTCAAGTCTGGCCCTAGGTGACTTTCAATAGGACGTAGGTTCCTAAATTACTGAGATGTTTCTGAAAATTTTACTCAGTGTAAAGTATGGAGGCCAGAATTTTCAAAACTGTCAAGTAGAGCTGGTTGATTTTTTCTTCTCTAAACCTTTTCCTTGTGGAGGGGAGGGAGGATATATATTTTTTTTTTTGCCCAAATGAAATTTTTCATGGGTAAAAAAAAAAAAGGGGGTCGTGGTGATGGGAATGGTGGTTTCTTTTTCTTTGTCGAAAAAGTGAACTTTTTTGTAGGAAATGCAGGGAAAAAAATCAATTAAAAAAAATGTCCCGTGGTCATTAATTCACATTTGGCATCCAGTGCTAGTGCCTAGTGATTTTAGGTGCCCACCATGAGATGCCCTAAGGCAGTGAGACTCAGACTGAGGCTTGGGAGCCGCAAGTGGCTCTTTAATGTGTCTCCTGTGGCACTTTCCAGCACATGATATTAAAATACTGTGTGATTTAATTATTAACCAATCTAAGTTATTAACCAATCAGGATGCTTTTACTATGTTATTAACCAATTGTAGTTGATAAAATAATAATACGTGGTCAGTCATTTAGCTGTGAGAATAATAAATATATATAGTATATGAAGCAATGAATTCACACGACTATGGCTCTTTTGGGTAATGTTGATCGCTAATTTGGCTCCTGAACCCCCGAGGCCTGATTATCACTGCTCTAAGGGTTCTGATGGACAGAAGACTCTCCCTCAGTCATTTCCACTGGCTGTGCCTCCTCTCACGCTCCGTTGCTTATAATTTATTATCCTCTGTCTCCTCCCCAACTGATTTATGTTTTTTTCCTCTCCTCCTTTCCTCTCTTTCTATCCCTGGTTTGCCCTTTCTTCCCTCCATTTCTCTTCTCCCGCTCCCCTCTTCTCTCCTTATATGTCCCTCGTTGGCCCTCTCTTCTCCTCCATTTTGGCCTCTCCCACTCCATATCTGTCCCTCATTGGCTCTCTCTCCTCCTCCATTTTGACCTCCTTCCACCTTCTCTTGGGATGGGGCCTGGCGTGAGGTTCTGTTCACCCTCCACTTTCCAACCCTGAATGTTACTGAGTGTACCGGACTGAATTCACCCAAAGGCAAGATCCAAAGCCCATTGAAGTCGATGGGTGTATTTCCAATGACGTTGATGAGCTTTGGATTAGGCCCAAACCACAGATGAGTTGCCATCTGTGATGTGTCAGCTGATGGTTCCAGCTGTGAGGTTGTTCTTATTCCCTGTCATTCTGTTGTGGCTATTTTAATCCTGATTTCTCTTTGCCACGCAGCTCTCTGTGAATAACAAGCCTCCTAACTCCGAGGGACAGCAGGGACAGGGAGAAAAGAAGGACAATGCAACCGCCCCCTCGGCACCCCCGACGTACGAGGAAGCAACTTCAGGGGAAAGGATGAAAACGGAGGCATTCTCCCCTCCACCGTCTGTGCCCCTCCACCCCAGCTGGGCTTATGTGGATCCCAGTGAGTACTCGCTTGCCCTGCATTGCTGTGAAATTCACTCGGCCAGTTTATTGTCCCTGTTTTACTGATGAGTGAAGCTGAGATGCAGAGACTTGGCCAAGATCACAGAGCAAGTCAGTGGCAGAGCCAGAAATAGAATCCGGGAGTCCTGAACCCCAGGCCTCTGCTCGAATCAGTAGACTCCACTCCGTCTCGGAGCAGGGGATAGAATCTAAGAGTCCTGATTGCCACTCCCCTGCTCTAACCACTAGACCCTACTGCAGGGGTGGCCAGCCAGTGGCTCCGGAGCCACATGCGGCTCTTCAGCGGTTAATATGCGGCTCCTTGTCTGGGCCCCGACTCCGGGGCTGGAGCTACAAGCGACAAATTTCCAGTGTGCCAGGGGGTGCTCACCGCTCAACCCCTGGCTCTGCCACAGGCCCTGCCCCCACTCCACCCCTTCCCACGCCCTCCCCTGAGCCGGCCGTGCCCTCGCTCCTCCCCGCTCCTCCCCAGAGCCTCCTGCACGCCACAAAACAGCTGATCGGGAGGTGCGGGGAGGGAGGGGGAGGCGCTGATCGGCAGGGCTACCGGTGGCGGCTGGGAGTGAGGGTGGGGGCTGCTGCTGACGTGTTACTGTGGCTCTTTGGCAATGTACATTGGTAAATTCTGGCTCTTTCTCAAGCTCAGGTTGGCCACCCCTGCCCTACCCCCTCTCAGAGTGGGGGACAGAACTGACTGTACAGCCCCTGGCAGGGCTGATTTCTTAGTAAGCGAATAGCTGGTTGTGTTATAGTGAATCTCGGGTCTTGTCTTTGGTGGCTGCATCTGACTCCTGGCTTGTTTGGGTTGAATTTCCAGGGGTGTGTGTATGTATGGGGATTATTTCTGTTACATCCTGTAACTGCATCAGTAGGGCTCCGATGACAGTAAAGGTGCGTCCATGGAGACCTCCTGCTGCAGGGAAGCACAGGGCTACTAAGTCGCTGGGCTGTTTATCTGGAGCTCCCTGGTGACACTTGCACCTTGACTGCCTCTGAATCTTTCTCCCTCATCCCCTTCTGCCTCGGTGAACATGTCCGTAACAGAGAGGCGATAAATAACCTGTAATTGCGAGTTACAAGGTTATAAATACACTGGGGGATTGCTTTGATCTATCGACTCCAGACCCATGCAGTTTATGAGCCTGGCAGGATTCCCACGCTGCAGTTGTGTGCCCAGTTGTACGTGCCATCATATGGAGTCCCCCCCACATAGCCTCACCCTGGCAGCTCCCTTGCTGGCCACCACTTTCCTATTATTCCAGGTCCCTTTCCTCTTTCTCTGATCTCTCTGACCCCAGCCTGGCTGCAAGCTGGGGGATCCGATCCCTGGGCTGTGTGTGTGTGTGACGTTGCATTGTGTTGCATTGACAGGTACTGTGTGACGTACGAAGTACCTAGAGGCAAACCTAAAGGCACTGAGTGGCGCACAAAGATGCGTCTTGGTTTATTTTGGCGTGGCAGGCCAAACATTACCTGCCCTGCCCTTGAATAGGCAAGAGCACTGGGTTCCCCTTATTAGCAGAGTGGCCAGATCCTGAGGCTCTCACACAGGTTAAATTCTCATTGACTTTGAGTGTTTGCCTTGGTAAGCAGTGAGTTAATGGGCAAAGCAGGGAAAGAAGTGGCAGCATCTGGGAAGCAAGGAGGGAACAGCACGGGCTCCGGCTTGTACTTTCCCCTGAGGGTGCTCAACACCCACTCCGCCCCAGGTCCCGCCCCCACTCCACCCCTTCCCCCAGGCCCCCACCCCTGCCCTGCCTCTTCCCACCCCCGCTCCACCCTGGCCCCACCCCACCTCTTCTCCACCTCTTCCTGCCCCCTCCCCCGAGAGAACCCCCTTCCCGCTCCTCCCCCTCCCTCCCAGCACCTCTTGCACATTGCGGAAGAGCTGATCACGGCAGGCAGGAGGCGCTGGGGGGAGGGGGGGGGGAGTTGATCTGTGGGGCGGCCGGTGGATGGGAGGCGCTGCGGGGGTGGGAGTGAGCTGGTTGCCAGTGGGTGCTGGACCACCCGCGGAGTTGGCGCCTGTGGTGAGCAGGCTTAAATGGCAGGATGGCCTCGTGCAGGGGTGGTAAATTATTTTTTTGTCGAGGTCCAAATTTCTTGGTCAGGGTATAGTCAAGGTCCAGGCTCCAGAGAAAATAATAATAAAAAAAATAACAATAATGATAACAAGTAAATAAAAAGTTTTCCGGGTCTGTTCAAAAGTGTCTGGTGGTCCAGATTTGACCTGCAGTCTGCCTACCCCTGGCCTATTGTTTAGGGTGTGAGCTAAGGATCTGGGTCAAGTCCCTGCTCTGCAACAGCCTTCCTGGGTGACCTTGAGCAAGTCACTGAGCCTGTCCGTGCCTCAGTTTCCCATCTGTACATTGGAGCTCATATAGCACCCTCTGGAGCCGTGTTGGGAAGATAAATGCATTATAGATGGAGAGGGGGGATTTGATAGCAGCCTTCAACTACCTGAAGGGGCGTTCCAAAGAGGATGCAGCTCGGCTGTTCTCAGTGGTGACAGATGACAGAACAAGGAGCAATGGTCTCAAGTTGCAGTGGGGGAGATCTAGGTTGGATATCAGGAAACACTATTTCACTAGGAGGGTGGTGAAGCACTGGAATGGGTTCCCTAGGGAGGTGGTACAATCTCCTTCCTTAGAGGTTTTTAAGGCCCGGCTTGACAAAGCCCTGGCTGGGATGATTTAGTTGGGGTTGGTCCTGCTTTGAGCAGGGGATTGGGACTAGATGACCTCTTGAGGTCTCTTCCAACCCTAATCTTCTATGATTCTACGAGGCGTTCAGATTGCAGGGTAAGAGGAGCTGTATGAGAACCATTGGGAGGTGAGCTTGCAAGTCTGGATGACAGGGCAGGTGGCAGTGAGGGAAAGAAGGAGGAGAGGAGAAGCTCTTTGGGGAGATATGAAGCTGTGGTGCTTGACACTCTTGTGTGAAGGCTGTGGCCAACCCAGCAGAGACAGAACAGGGCTAACCAGGTGAGTCTGTATAGCCTGAGCTGGCAGCTGTAACAGACTCATGTCCTCTCTGGCATGGAGCGGGGGGTGGGCGGGCAGAGCTGGCGCTAGGCATAAGCGACTAAGCAATTGCTGAGGGCCCTGAGCAACTCAAGGGGGGACCCCATCTGCTTTTTTATGTCTTGCGTGTGGGGCCTCCCTCGAGAATATTCCTGCTTAGGGCTCCCAGTGGCGAGTACTGCCTCTGGAACCGGGGGCAGGGCACACATTGACAAGGGGGTTTAAACCTTTGGAACTCACTGTCACAGGGGGTATCCTTGAGACCGGGATTCTAAAATAATAGACCATTCATAACATGTGCACAACATAAGAGAATTACAAGGGTAACAGCACTTCAGGCCGCAGAGCATATGACAACAGCTGTTCTTGAGGGCTCCCTGTGGACCACATGGTATTGCACAAGAGGCTCCGTGCAAGGTGGTGTTTTTCACCTTCCCATGATGCCATGGGCACTAAGCCCACTGGTGGGAGCTGGGATACAGACTAGACAATTAATTGATCTTTAAATATTCATGGTAAATAGGCCCAATGGCCTGTGATAGGATGTTAGAGGGGGTGGGATCTGAGTTACTACAGAGAATTCTTTCCTGGGTATCTGGTTGGTGAATCTTGCCCACATGCTCAGGGTTCAGCTGATCGCCATATTTGGGGTCAGGAAGGAATTTTTCTCCAGGGCAGATTGGAAGAGGCCCTGGGGGTTTTTAGCCTTCCTCTGTAGCATGGGGCACGGGTCACTGGCTGGAGGATTCTCTGCGCCTTGAGGTCTTTAAACCATGATTTGAGGACTTCAATAGCTCAGACATAGGTGAGAGGTTTATTGCAGGAGTGGGTGGGTGAGATTCTGTGGCCTGTGTTGTGCAGGAGGTCAGACTAGACGTTCATAATGGTCCCTTCTCACCTTAATATCTATGAATCTAGATGGTTGACTGGGTTTGGCAAATCCAATCCCTGAGCTTGCTGTGAGTGACATTGGAGGTGCATTGTGTAGCATAGGCTGGTGCTAAGATGTGGTACGTTGGATTATGGAGGGCTGAGTTGAATTTACCCGCACCCTGGGTCTGAGGCCGAGAACAGAAGAGTTACTGGACTTCCAGCAGCGAGGACTGCAGGCTGAGGCATTTGGGAGACAGGGACTCAGGATCCTGGGTTCTATTTCTGGCTATGCCAAATGTTCCCCGTGTGACTTTGAGCAAGATATTTAGGCACCTACGCCCCCCTCTGTGCTTCAGTGTCCTCATTTGTAACCTCCAGATGTTGACACCTGCCTGCAACACGAGGGGACTGTGGAGCTAAATTCAGAATTGCTTGTAAAGATCATGGAGAGCTTTGGATGGGCCGGGCTAGGGAGATGCAATATGGCCTTGGTAATCTCTTGGTAAACACTTCCTTCTCAGTGCCAGCGACTCTCTCCATTTCCCTGGGAGGTGCTAGAGAGGTGCAGTATGCTCTTAATCTCTTGGTAAACACTTCCTTCTCAGCACCAGCCCCTCTCACCAGCTACAAGATTTTTGTCATCTGTCCACACCGTGATTATTATCAACAGTGCCATCGGCTTCCAGTCAACTCACTTATCGTATTTACATCTCAGTGAATTATGTGAGATTGATCAGCCTCTGGCATTCATGGTACTTCTCTATCATCATTGTCTCTGTATGTGCCTGCCTGCCTATGTATCTGTTTAATTATGGTATTTCTCACTCTGTCTACCTGATCTGATGTACAGTATAGGATGGACTAATGGTTTGAGCACAGAGCTGGGAGCCAGAGATGACTGAATTCTAAACTTGACTTGTAGGCCTGTTCTGTGCCTCAGTTTCCCCATTTCGGTTATCCCTGACCCTCTCTCACTAGATGGCATTGCCTAGTGGCTAGAATACTGGACTGAGACTCAGGATGCCCAGGGTCTATTCCTGGCTCTGCCACTGGTCAGCTGGGTGACTCAAACAAGTCACTTCCCCTCCCTCAGTTTCCTCATCTGTAAAATGGGGATAATGATACTGACCTCCTTTGCAAAGTGCTTTGAGATCTAGTGATGATAAGAGCTAAGGATTATTATTCTGCAACAGCATCACTGGTTGCCATGGCTACTGTTACATCACCTCCTGCCCCCTACTGTCAACTCAGTCATCCAGATAGTCCCATGTATCTGAGGATTTCCCTGCTCTGAACCTTCCCATACATCAGGGGTGACATTTGCTGCAGGCCTGGCTCATGTGCACTAAACCTCAGTGATGATCCACGGGGCAGGTTTGGTTTTAGAATCATAGAAGAACCATAGAATCATAGAATATCAGGGTTGGAAGAGACCTCAGGAGGTCATCTAGTCCAACCCCCTGCTCAAAGCAGGACCATCCCCAACTAAATCATCCCAGCGAGGGCTTTGTCAAGCCGGGCCTTAAAAACCTCTAAAGATGGAGATTCCACCACCTCCCTCGGTAACCCATTCCAGTGCTTCACCCCCCTCCTAGTGAAATAGTCTTCCCTGTTTGGGTGTCCTTATAGGCAAAAAGGGCCTCTTAATGAAGAGCTCTCCACGCAGGTGGTTTGGGAAAAGGTGTAGAAGGCAGTAAGGGACCTGGGTTCTCTCTGATCTCGGCTCAGTGCCAACTCACTCCATGACTGTGGGCGAGTCAGTCAGCCTCCCTGTGTGTAACTCACACCAGGGGCAGGGCAGAGGCCCTCCTTGAAAAAGCCGTCTGTGCCTCTAGGATGAAGTTATCTCCAGGGAAATGGGCTGTCACAAGAAGTGAGGCAGGCACCTGTTAATCTCAGGCCATTAGACAGCGCCAGGGGATTGCAGAGCTAGTTTAGCAGAGTGCTGTGGGTGACAGGGCAGATGCATCCATGTGGGAGTATTTAACATTCAGTGAAAGGTGAGGCTTCCGGCCATGGCTGGAAAGTAAGGGTATAATCTGAGGCCTCAGGGTAGCTATTAAAGATCCCATGACATAGTTCACCCCGTGTCTTGGCCACACTTCCAGTTTGGATAACTGGATTCCACTTCTATAAATTCGCCCCAGAAACAGGATTCTGCTCCGCCTCTTGTTTGCTGTTCAAGAGCTGCTGCCCCCCCCCTCCCCCGCCCCAGACACGTTTGAAACTTTCTTTTGATTTCATTAAAAACCAGTTCAAAAGCACGAAAAATGTTTTGACTGGATCGAGACAAACCAGTTTGTTGGATACAAACACATTTTTTCTTTTCGCTTTTCGACTTGCCGAACTTTTTCAAAAAAGGCTCGTTTTCTGTCCGCCCGGACACATTTCCCCGCTCCTCCCCCGACTTTTCAATCCATTCGTCCCCCCCGGCCCCCGTTGTCTACCCCCAAGCCGCAGGATACAGCCCGACGGTCAGGTCCTGGAGCAGCCTTCAAGTGGACCATTGATCTCCTGGCGTGGCAGAACTCGTCTGGGCTCAGTGGCCATTGCAGCCAGTGTTCCGAGGTTAAACGCTCTTCAGCTGAGTTTGTTGAACCAGAACGGGGACACACTTTTTCTTTTCTATTTTTGAGTTGTGGCTTCGTTAATCAACAGCTGCTTTTTTTTTTTTTTTTTTTTTTTATTACAGTGGATTGTGACCGTTTATGTTGTCACATTTGGCAACTCCCAAACTGCTCGCTTAACAGACTTAAAACTTTCCATGCTCAAAGGGGAGGAAGGGGAAGGTTTCCAGAAAGGTATTCCCTTTCTAACAGTTACAGACCGCGGAGAATACAGGGCCCAGTGCTCAGCTCATCAAAGGCCATTTTATGCCTCTCCGGCAATGTAAAGTGGACTCACAGTGGGTTTAAACTACCCCCTGAGAATCTGCTTTTGTGGAGGGCTTCGCCAGCTTAGGAGGTGGGTAGGGAGCCTGGCCAGAGGACACTATGCTGTGACAATTATCTCTTTTTCAGAGCCTATAGGGAGCCATGAGAGGTTAGGGTAGCCCAAAGGCTGCTCTAATATATACTGAGACTGGGCAGAGCCCTGCACAGTCCCAGAATACAGAGTGCAATGGTGGCCTAACGCCCTCTCGCCATGCCCAAGTTCAGGTAAAGATAATTGGGTGGGCAGTGTTCTCCAGGGCTCCCATCTGCGGAGTGGGTCACTGTATGTGCAGGAAATAGCCCGACTTGATTATGTAAAGAGTTGTCACTTTGGATGGGCTAGCACCAGCAGGAGAGTGAATTTGTGTGGGGGGGGTGGAGGGTGAGAAAACCTGGATTTATGCTGGAAATGGCCCACCTGATGATCACTATAGATAAGCTATTACCAGCAGGACAGTGGGGTGGGAGGAGGTATTGTTTCATATTCTCTGTGTATATATAAAGTCTGCTGCAGTTTCCACGGTATGCATCCGATGAAGTGAGCTGTAGCTCACGAGAGCTCATGCTCAAATAAATTGGTTAGTCTCTAAGGTGCCACAAGTACTCCTTTTCTTTTTGCGAATACAGACTAACATGGCTGTTACTCTGCAACCTGTATGACGTAAGCATTTCTGCTCCAGGACTCCCTCCGTGGGCTGAGGCACAAGGGTGTATGGGGCCATTTCTTCTTCTGTGGGACCCCCACCCAAATGTGGTACAAGAGAAGGTGACCTGGGGCTCATCCTTGGGGAGCATGAGGAGTTGCCTCGCTCGGCCTTGAGATCCCCATCCCCACAACACACAGCAGCTGAAATGTCTCCCAGCAGCCAGTTTGTCCAACGTCCTGTTGAAGGGACTCTTTCCTTCTGCTGAGCAAAAGATGCCAGGCAGGCCGGTCATGTCCCACAGCTCCTGGTTGGCACCTGATTTCTCTGCCTCGGGGTGCGTTACAATGGAGAGGGAAGTCAAGCTCCGGAAGGCGACCGGTGGCTCTGCATTAAATCCTGCCCGCCCACACCCTAGCATATGCAGTTGTTGCAGGGGGGCATGCTACTGTTCCGATCCTTTCGGGCCAGGGCAGGGCAGCTCCCAGGAGATCTGCGCCTTTAGTTCTCCTCCTCTGCAGAGTGGCCCTTAACACTGTTGGAGCGTGGACAGCAAAACGCTTGTGCCTCTCAGCTAGGAGCTCCTGGGGAAGAGTCTTTTCTTCTCTTGCCCTTTCTTGATTTGTGTCTCAGGCCAGACATGGACTGAGGTAGGATCTGAGCTCAGGCAGGATTGGGAGGCAGCGGATAATTCGGAGTCAAAGCCACAGGAAGATGTCCTTGATATGGTTGGCTGGGTAGGAAGATCAAGGGCTCAGGAAGACAGGGTCTAAGCTGGGATGCCTAGCAGAAGTATCTCCCTAGGCTGGCGGTCCAATGTGTGTGGGAAATCTTGAGGTTTGTGTGTGGGGGGGTAATCCAGGCCTGCCATAAACTTTAATCCACCCCTGGTTTCAGACAACACCCCAGTGCCCCCTGGGGAAGAGGCAGAGCACAGTTGGGGTGAGGAGCAAAGCTGGGAGGTGTCATCTGATGTGCCTTTCTCTTTCCAGGTGCCAGCCCAAACTACGGCAGTGGAGGGTACCCAGGGGACACGGAGCTACTCACGACCTTCAACTGGGATGACAGAAATGTGCGCAGAGTGTTCGTCAGAAAGGTACCACCTGGGACAGCCTCCCAAGCTTATGTAGGGATGCGCCAAACCCTGGCTGAAGCTAATGGGCCCCAAGAGGAGGCGGGGAGGCGGCAGGGGAGAATGAAGTAAGACACAGCTCCACGGTCCCTGCCAGCGCAATGATGCGCTAGCCTGGTGCAGGGCTTGGATGGCTCAGGCTGGTGAGACCCAGCGAGCGCCGTGCTGCAGGGCCTTAATGCTAATGTCAATCGGGGCACGTTCAGATCTGCGTCTGAGCTGCCTGGCTCAGGCCCACCTCTGCCCACTGTGGAGGGTGAGCCCCGAATGGTTAATTAATGGTGTCCTGTTGGATCCTGGTGATACCGCAGGGCCGTCTCCATCACGCGTTTGGAACACATGTTCTTCAGGAGTATTAGGGCAGCAAAATGGTTCCTGGGCCAGATGGCGTCAATCAGCATAGCTCCATTGAAGTCAATGGATCTGACCCCCAACTGGGGTAAATCTGTGGAGCTCCAGTGAAGTCAATGGGGCCAGATCCCCAGCTGGTGTAAATTGGTGTCGCTCCACTGAAAGCGATGGGCCAGATTGCCAGTCGGTGTAAATCACACAGCCTAATTGATGTCAATGGAGCCACGTACATCACCTGAGGAGCTGACCGAGGATTTCCATCAGCGGAGGCTCCAGCCTCCTTCCATAGGGGAGCATGGGGGCGGAGTCTGCCTCTAGCCGGGTGTGACTGTTGACCCACACTGACAAGATACTGTGGTTTCTCGTTTCAGGTCTATGCCATTCTTATGCTCCAGCTGTCTGTCACAGTCAGCATTGTGGCTCTCTTCACCTTCTGGTAGGTTTCTGAGTTAGCAACAATCCTCAGCTCTGACGTCTTACTTGTGCACATGGGTATCTTTTCCTTGGGTATCGGTCACTCAGGTCCTTGAGTAGTTTTCACTTGGTCATTATCAGTTACTTGGCTACCTGGATAACTTTCCCTTGAGTGCTGTCCGTCACTCAGGTACCTGGAAATCTTTTCCATGGGTATTAACTGGCATTGATACCCGTGTATCATTTTATTGAGCGTTATCTGTCACTCTGATACCTGGATATTTTTCCCTTGAGCATTGTCAAGTCAGCCCCAGATATGCGGGTATCTTTCCCTTGGGGAGTAGCTTATCTATACTCAAGTAAGCAGGTCTCAGGCTCCCTGTAGCTCGGATAACTTAGTGTTTTGGGTGTGCATAGATCAAATTACATTTAGATCTCGTACTAGATCACCGTCACTTGGAAAAGTTCAGCAACTTGACTGTGAAGTGATTGCTGTTCCGTGTCCCGTGAATGACCCCCCCACACTTTTCTTTCTTTTTCTCCTGCAGTGAGCCAGTCAAAGGTTATGTCCAGTCAAACCCAGCCTGGTACTGGGCTTCCTAGTAAGTATCTAATGCCTTTTCCCATTCAGAAATGGTAGAGCCGATTGTGTATGGCTGAGTTTATTTGGAGGCATTTTTAGAGCTTGCTGCTGCATCTGAACACCTACCCCACATGCAGGAGAGGAAATTCACCTTTGAGACGAGAACAAACATGAGCTTGTGAAAAACAAGAAGTGTACACAGGAAACCTCAAAGTAACCTTAGCTGGAGTGTTTGCTGCTTTGCTGAGATGAGTGCAAACAAAACACTTAACGCTATCAAATGTACTGCAGGGCACTTTAAACAAAATATAGTTAGGTCCCACCAGGCAGCCAGTTTTGAAATATCACCGGTGTTGCTGTATTCAGTAGAAGCCAGAGCTGAGAGGATTTTCCAAGCTGCAGGGTGAAATGTTCAAAAGCGCCCAAGTGGCTTAGAAGCCTGACTCCCATTGACTTGAGGTCCTAAGTCACTTAGGCACCATAGACAAGTTTACTCATAATCTATCACTTTTTAAATTGATGAGAAAGACCAGGTGGCAAAATTCCACTGTGCATTCACAAACAGGAGGTCAGACTAGATCAGAGGTGGGCAAACTATGGCCCGCGGACCACATCCGGCCTGCGGGACTGTCCTGCCCAGCCTGTGAGCTCCTGGATGGGGAGGTTCATCCCCGGCCCCTCCCCTGCAGTCCCATGTCCTCACTGCTATTTTTAGTGAGCCAGTTAGGTCAAGCTAGTGTGGGTATGTCTACATTAGCTGCAAAATCACATCCCTGGCCGCTTACATGTGCTTTGCCTGTTGCCATATTGGGGCCAGATCCTCAGTTGGTGTAAATGGAAGTCAAAGCTGCACAGATTTACACCAGCTGAGGTCTATCTTTCTGTCAGCCATTAAAGAATGCAACAAGTATAAAGGAGGAACGGAAAAGTACGTATGAGTCTGGATTGGAATGCACTGGATTCAAGCTCAGATCCCACCCACGGCGCATGCTGACCAGTCATCCGGCCTGAATAATCATGGAGAATGTATCTTTTTAGCTGAGCCCCGAGGTGTTAAAAATATTTGCCCATGTAGCATTTCCTGTGTCCTCTGCAAGGTTAGTGTCTGCATGCTGGCAGTTAATTAAGCAGGTGGAGTGTGAGATGCAAATGGCCATTAACAGGCCACACTGAACCTGTTTCTTGTTAGTTCACACCCAAAACCCAGAGGTGAGAAACTAGCTTAGAGAAAGTTGGAGAAAGACCCAAAATAGCAGCAGAAGGAGGAAGCTGGTGATGATGCAGTGTTCATGCCCTTAAAGGATAACATGTTCTCCTTAGCACTGGGAGCAAGGTTTGGTAGATCTGAGAGAGCCCCTTTTGAGAAGTGTGGATTCAGATCCTGTTCCAGATCTGAGCTTCTAATTAGGACCCATACTTGTTATCAAGGCAGGTTCCCCAGATATCTCTCCAGCTGCCTTTCCATCTCCTGGCCTCCTCATTTGTCCATATTCTTCCCTCGCAATTCAGGGAACATACCTGACGCCAGTCAGTGTTCTTTTGCAACCCCTACTTTGGGGAAAGGATCCTGGATCATGGAACTTCTGTCTTTCCTTTCCTTTCCTTTCCTTTCCTTTCCTTTCCTTTCCTTTCCTTTCCTTTCCTTTCCTTTCCTCCACTCTACTTATCTATTCTTTCTTTTCTTCCTTCCTTCCTTCCATCCTGCCACACATCATGTCTCTCCGCTATCCATTCTATTGATCCTGTTGCTTTATTTATTCCCTCTGGGTCTGATTCCCATATATACTAAGAGCCCGTTACACCGCTCTGGCAGTGGAAAGGGGCCTTACGGTGGTGTGATTGTAAAGTCCACCCTCTTAAAGGTCCGTTTATACTGCCAGAGAGGCAGAATGAGGCCTGAGGGTAATGAGAATCAGGCCCTCTCTCTCTCTCTCTCCCCCTCTGTCTGTGGGAAGCCTCCTTCCACTCTTCCATGATTATTCCAGTCCCCAGCACTTTCTGTGGCTTCTTCCTGCAGGACCAGACCACAGATCTATCAATGGTGCATTTATCAAAGACTGTGAGGTTTGCCTCCCCGTTCACGTTCCTTATTTATTAGACACATGAGTGGCCAGTTTTCTGATTACCATCAAAGCCTTTGGAACCTGCCTTCTCACCTACCGCTGGGTTGCCTGAGGCACTAGGGGTTATCGGTTTATCGTTACAGGATAGCTGTCGACCCTGTGGAAAAACACAGGGCCGTGTGATGCTCTGGGGAGGGATGGAGGATCCTTTTGTTGCTGGGAGAGGGTCAACTCTCTGGAGGTGGTCAATTCTGGAGATGGTCAACTCTCTGGAGGCGATCAGCTCTGGAGATGGTCAACTCTCTGGAGATGTTCGGCTCTGGAGATGGTCAGCTTTGGAGATGGTCAACTCTCTGGCAATTTGGCTGCTTGGTTTGTGGACCAGTTTAAAAGGTTTTGGGCTCTGTGAGGTATTCTCCCCTCAGATTCCTTTTCTTGTTGAATTTATTATTATTATTATTACTTATTTATGTATTATTGTAAAGGAAGGAGAGTCTGGTGGTTGGGGCACTAACTTGGGATTCAGGAGACTTGGGGCTGAGTTCTTGCCCTGCTACAGACTTCCTGTGTGACCTTGAGCACGTCACATAGGCCTAGATCCTCAAAGGTATTTAAGTGCCTAACACTAGGTGCCCAAGTATACCTCTGAGGATTTGGGCCTTCCTCCCTCTGAGTCCCAGTTCCCCTTCTGTGAAATGGGGGTTTATAGCACGGTTCTGCCTCAGAGGAGTGTTGCACTTGGAGACTAGGGCAATGGATGCCATACAAATACCGTAGGGTATGTCTACACTGCAAAAAAACCCCCGCCAGTGCTGAGTCTCAGAGCCTAAGTCAACTGACTCAGGCTCGCCCTCCGGGACTAAAATAGCAATATAGACATTCAGGCTCAGGCTGGAGCCTGGACTCTAAGCCCCACCCCTCTTGCCGGGTTTCAGAGCCTGGGCTCCAGCCCAAGCAGGGATGGTCACACTGCTCTGTTGAGCCCCGTAGCACAAGTCGAGTCAGCTGACCTGGGTTCTGAGACGTGCTACCGTGGCGCTCTTTCTGCAGTGTAGACGTACCCTAAGAATAGGTCTTAAACCTCCTCCTTTCTCCAATCTGGATCTGGATGGTAAAGCCATTTCCCAGGGTGTTCTAAGGGAGTTCGGCTGTATAGCACCCTGGTGCGTCAGCAGCAAAACGCAGCAGGAACAGTCAAGCCCTAGAGCGCTCCCTCTCCCATGTCAACCGCATTCAACACCAGGTTCTTCCTCCGTCACCCATCCTGTGTGTCTCTCTTCTTTCTCACAGTGCAGTGTTCTTTGTGACATACTTGATCCTGGCTTGCTGCTCCGGACCCAGGTAAAATACTTCCTTCTGCTTTAAACAACCCAACGAACTGACGTACTGGTGCTTTCCTATCACGGCTCCAATCCCGTATGTTCCTGACTCAAGGGCTGCAGCACAAGCCAAAGTTGTATCTCTGAGCAGACGCAGCCCAGATTCTGCACTGTCTGTAGCAGAGGGGTTGCAGGCATGTCTGAGTGCGGCGGTATAGCAGGGGTAATGCAGTTATGTCTCCTTGCCAGAGATTCACGGGGGCCACGTGCTCCTAGCCAGCAGACATGATGCAGCTGTGAGCTGGTGCACGGAGCGGTTGTGCGTTGGCGCATGGCGTGGTTGTGTGCTGACACACGGGGCAGTTGCAAGTCGCTGCGTCAGAGCTGCAACTTGGGAGGAAAAGTCAAAGTTGGATTGTGACTGTAATAGCAGAGGTGATGCTGTTGCATCTCGGTGATGCACCGCCATAGATGCTGTTTATTATTATACGGTGAAAACGCTGCCGTCTTGTCCCAGAGCTGGGGATTCCTGGTTGCTTCGCTGTAATAAAGCGGATCCATCTGTGTTGCAACGTAGCAGTCCCCTGGGCACAGCGCTATAGTTACCCAGCAGAATTAACGTCCCGCGGCATGTGCTGCATGTCTAATTAATTATGTAATTCGCGTTATGCAACCCCTTATGCAATGCCTTTAAACCACTCTGTTCTTTGGATAGTGTTGCTGACTGGCTCTTTTCACCTCACTTGCAGGAGGTATTTTCCATGGAACCTGATCCTCTTGAGTATCTTTGTAAGTAGGGTACCTGCACGGTAACTGACCTGCCCTTTTGGAGTGTCGTCAATTTCACAGAGATTAAGGCCTCCAGAAGGGACCATTAGGATCATCTTGTTCACACAGGCCCTAGAGATTGGCCCAGTAATTGCTACCTTAAACTCAATCCCTGCTGGTAGAACTAGATAAATTGAGATGGGGGGGGGGGGGGAGGCTCTGTAAAAAAATAAATAAATAAAATTTAGGAGGAGGCTGGCCCAGTGGGGCAGAGGGGTATCTGGGTCCCATGCAGCCATGTGGAACTATGAAAGCATCATTCTTAGCCCTACGCATTGGGATGTACCCTCTTAAACCCCGCTTAGAAGGTTAGCATCCATCATCCAGAAACAGTCTCCATTAGGGCCCCTGTTAAAGAGGTTTCGCTGCCTTCTTGACCACGCTGGGTGCCACGACTGGAGGAACTGAAAGACGTCTGCAATAAATGGGTGCCTGTCTCTGGACGGAGCCGAGCATCTGTCCGTAGTAAGCGAATGCAGCTTGCAGCGCCGCCGTAGCTGAGGGGGTGGATGGGGAGCAAAATGGGGCCAGATTCAGGAATGCCAGTTTCATCTTGGTTCCCAGCCTGTGGGATTGCAGCACCGACCCATCGCAGCTGCCAACTCCGGTCTCTGGGTCGGAATAGCTTCTGCTGCCCCTCCGTGACTCCTAAGTGGTCCACATAACTAGGGTTGCCAACACGGTCATATTTAAAAACTGGACACTCCAGCAGGAGTGCCGGAACCTCCCTTGCCCCCCTTTTCCTCCTGAGGCCCCACCCCTGCCCCACCTCTTCCCCCCAAAGCCCTGTCCTTGCCCTAGCTCTTCCCCTGAGGCCCCACCCTCGTCCACTCCTCTTCCCCCTTCCCCCAGTCACTCGCTGCTTTTCCCTTCCCACCCACCCCTTCCCGGGTCAGGAGGGACTTGCCTGCAGAGTCGGGGCTGGGAGCTGCAGGCACCCAACGAAGGCAGGAGGCAGCCCTGGATGAATAGGGGCTGGAGTGGGTGGTGACCCGGTGTCTCTCCACCTCTTCTACGTGCAGTAACCGGACTGTGGGTGTCCGGTCAATAGATCTGACCGGACACTGTCAGGTCCCCTTTTCAACCTGACTTTCCAGTTGAAAACCAGGCAACCGGCTGACCTACAAGTAGCCTCACCACTGGGATAGGCCTGGACGAAGCCTACAGCCTTAGTGGCCAAGGGAACTGGAAAGCCTTCTGCAAGACCACCATTCTGCCTTCACCCCCCTGCCTCCATGAAGGACAATTATGGGACATCTCTGAGTAATTATTCATGGAGTAACTAAGTGCGTCTCCCAGTACTAACGGTTTCTCTTTCTCCCCCCCATCCCTAGACTCTCTCCATGTCCTATCTCACTGGAATGCTCTCCAGGTAGGTCAATCCGTTAGGCATCAGATTTCTTTTCCTTAGTTCGGCTCCACGTTCCAGCTCTTCCCTGCAGCCCCCTGCCTTGGCTTCCCACGTTAGAATGATCTGAGCGACACCGGCCCTTTGTTCCTTTCTGAGCTGCTAACATAGCCAAGCAAAACCTGACCCTTCCTTTGACACCAGCTGCGACCTCCGGAGGAAGCCAGTGTGAACTCCATGTGTTTTGCCAACAGCTGGCTGTGGGGAAGCTCAGATCAACTCCAGCCCCAAAGAGAGCCCGCCCGCCACCACGCGTCGTTGCAGCGGCATTGGCTTTTGGGGAGTCCACCGCCACTCCTGTTGCGGCATCTCCAAGCAGGAGGTGCTGTCAGGAGAGGGGTGGGAATGCTGGCTCAGGGCTCTGCCATTCCCATCCTCTCCCAGCCGCTGTGTAGGGAGCAGAAGAAGTGTCTCTGGGACAGTCCCACCTCTCTTAGTGCAAAGCACAGAAGGACTATTAACAGATCCAGGCTCCTGCTGGAACAAAGAGGGATCGAGGGAAGCAAATTGCAGGCTCAAGGCTGGCCATGCCAGCAGTTTTCTTCCATCTATAGCAGAAGGAGAATCCACACATCAGTCATTTCTCAGGCTTTTCCATACCTATCTAGCCAGGAACCCCCACTGTTTATGCAAAAAGAACAGGAGGACTTGTGGCACCTTAGAGACTAACCAATTTATTTGAGCATAAGCTTTCGTGGGCGACCGCCCACTTCATCGGATGCATAGAGTGGAACATATAGTAAGAAGATATATATTTATATATACATAGAGACAACATGAAAAGGTGGAAGTAGCCATACCAACTGTAAGGGCTAATTAATTAAGTTGAGCTATTTTCAGCAGGAGAAAAAAAACTTTTGTAGTGAGACTCAAGATGGCCCATTTAGATAGTTGACAAGAAGGTGTGAGGACACTTAACATCCATGCTCAAATAAATTGGTTAGTCTCTAAGGTGCCACAAGTCCTCCTTTTCTTTTTGCGAATACAGACTGACACGGCTGCTACTCTGAAACCTGTCAATATGTGTAATGACCCAGTCACTGTTTATGGGAAGAGCAGGGTAATCTCAACCCCTGGTGCTTGTTTGCCAGACCCTAGCACCCTTGCTTTATCAGCACACCCCTGCTAAGCCCCCCTGGGAGCTCCTAATTAGCTCTCTCCTTCCATCCATTTGTGGGATCTAATTAGAAAGGGGGTTTCTGTGTTCCTTTTGCAGCTATTACAACACCAGGTCAGTTCTCTTGTGCCTCGGGATCACAGCCTTGGTGTGTCTTTCCGTCACCATCTTCAGCTTCCAGACCAAGGTGAGACTATCCCAGCCTGTTGGGCAGGGGATGCATCTCAGAGTGGGGAGGGAGATCTCGGTAGGGAAAGAGGAGCTGACATTCATGCAGCAAATGGTTTGGCCAGGAAGTATGGATCTGGGAAAGCGGCTAAAGGCCATGGGGGTGTACAGGAGGGAATGTCTGACAGGGATGGGGGTTGTAGTATGGGTCCTGGGGGGTCTTGGATTTTGGGTGCAGTGGGATGGCAATGCTGAGGTGCATAAGGATTGGATATAGGTGGGGAACTGTATAATAATTATAGGATTTGGAGTTATAAGGCCCAGAGTGTGATGGGTGCTAGGCTACAGGATTTGGGGTGTAGGTGGGGTATGTTGAGTCCTGGGCTATAAGGTTAAGGGTACAGGATTTGGGGTAGGATGAGTGCTGGGCTATAAGAGAAGGTTTGGGGTATAGGTGTGGGTATGAAGGGTGCTGTGTATAGGTGGGGTCTGATGGGTGCTGGGTAGGGGGCTTGGGGTTGAGACAGGGTCTGATGGGTGCTGGGTATGGAGTTTGGAGTCTGGGCGGGGTGGGATGGGTGCTGGGGATGGAGTTTGGGGTCTAGGTGAGGTCAATGGGTGCTGGGTACGGGATTTAGGGTATAGACAGGGTATGGTGGGTGCCAGGTTTGGGGTGTAGGTGGGGTCGATGGGTGCTGGGTATGGGGTTTGGGATATAGGTGGGCTAGTGACTGACAGGGCGATGTGTGTGATGCTGGGTGAGTGGCTGGGCAGGGGGCATGAAGGAGCCAGCACCTTGTCGCTGAGTCCTGCCCTATCAGCCTGCACCTTGCCCACCGCCAGCGCCCCGAGCCAATCAAACCGACGGCCCCTTTTTACCTCCACAGTTTGACTTCACCTCCTGCCAAGGTGTCCTCTTCGTCATGCTCATGGTGCTGCTCTTCAGCGGGATCATCCTGGCCATTCTCCTCCCCTTCCAATACGTAAGTGACCTCTCCTCTCTGCGGACCCCAGGCCGCTCCCATGGTGCCTTCTCCGCAGGGAGGAGGTGCTTGCTGCTCAGCGTCAGATGAGGATGGCCCATGGTGCAAACCTCGATGCAGCCTGATTCCTAGTTAGGAAGGACAGCCTCTCTTATTTGGGCATGGGGTTAAAGGTGGGGAAGGACCTCCCTCCCCCACTTTGGCTGCTTCCTTGTCCTTCTCCAAACTCCGGGCTAAGCTCATCCCTTGGAGTAATTTGGATGCGTCTCCTGCTGGAGTCAACAGGTTCTGATCTGAGTTACAGCTGTGTCTACCCAATGGCGTCACACTGGATTGACACCAACGTAACCCAGATCAGAGTGACTCCGGGGGTATGTATGTGATCTGAGCAGCATTGCCTCTGGAAGGAGCGAATATTTCCCTCTAGCGGCCCGTAAGTGGGTGTGTCCCTCTAGCTACCCATCAGTATGTACATAGGCGCTGACTCCGTGGCGCGCTCCGGGGCTGGAGCACCCACAGAAAAAAATTCTGGGTGCTCAGCACCCACTGGCAGCCCCATGGGTCAGCACCTCCCCCTCCCGCCCTGCTCCTCCTGCCCACTGGTGCTCCTGCCGAACAGCTCCTCCCCCTCCCTTCCAGCGCCGCCCGCCCGCCGTGATCAGCGGTTCCGCGGCCTGCAGGAGGCGCTGGGGGGAAGGGGAGGAGCGCGGGCAGGAAGAGGTGGGGGAGGGGGTGGGAAGAGGTCAGGCAAGATGGGGGCTTGGAGGAAGGGGTGGAGTGGGGGTTGGGCCGGGGGCAGGAGGAGGGGGGCGAGGTGGGGGCTTGGAGGAAGGGGTAGAGGCGGAGCAACCCCGGGATCTTAGTAAGTCGGCTCCCATGGGTGTGTATGTAACTATTGCTACCTTTAGCCATCCGTAAGTGGATACATCCCCATAGATGCCCATAAGTAGGAGAAGTGTGGGGCATCTAGGCACAGCGAGGCTAGACAAACGAAGTGATGGCTCAGGGTGATAAACGAAGACTCTGAGTGAGCCAGAACCCACAGTAATTTGCCCCTTTATCAGCGTTTTCCAGCCGCTGTAGAATTTCCAATGAGGATAAATTGCTGAACGAGAGCTCCCGTGGGGAGGGGGTGGGCGGAAGCAGATACAAAGGCTTGGAGATTGGGGGCGCCGTCACAATCAATCGTGTTAATAATCGGGCCACCAGGAAGTGCAAACAGCTGAGCTGCCAAACCTCCCATGGGTCAGAAGCAGCTGCCAAGCGCGGGTGAAGGCAAAGGCAAGGAAGACTGGGGAGTCGCCCGGGGTGTCCTATCAGGGAGTGAAGCATTCCAGCTCCCCACTCAGAAAAGGGCCGGGGAAAGAATTGCTCCAAGCCACTGTCCGTTGGTGTTGCTGATTGGTTCAAACCGACTGGGTGTAAGATTGGAAGCTCTGTGGGGCAGGGACTATTTTATTGTTCTGCGGTTGTCCAGTGCCTAGCCCTGTGGGGTCCTGATCTGTGACTTCAATGCATATAACAGTAATGAAAATAACGAATAACTCCCCGATATCCAGTCCTGCAGCGCCCCTTTCTCCTCCCCACAGCATCTGAGTAACTCCCCCTGAACCCCATGGAGTCACTCTGGATTTACACCAGTGTCACTGAGTAGCAGCGACTTGAACTGCTTTGGGGAAAAAAAATCCCCTCCCTACCCCCGCTTTGCTACTGCAGAGTTGAATAAACAGCCAGACCTTTTAAATCTCGGAGCTGAATATCAGCTTAGCGATTGTATTCAGAAAAAGCTAACAGATAAACTCAGGAAATTGCCCGTAGCTGGTTGACGCTGGGACCTGAAGGAGGTGATAGACAAGCCAGGTGCTGTGGGCAAATGTGATTCATTGTATCTAGCCCCATCCAGGGGGCAGCAGTGTGCCCGAGTGGTGGGCATACTAGACTGGGTCTCAAGAGACCTGGGTTCTATTCCTCCTGCTGGGTGATCTTGGGCAAGTCAGGGCCCCTCTCTGTGCCTCAGTTTCCCCATCTGCAAAATGGGGCTAATGATCCGGCCCTCCTTTGCAAAGTGCTTTGAGATCTACAGTTGAGAAGAGCTAGTTTATTATTATGCATCTAGTTTTCTCATCTAGTCCCATACACATCTATCTAGCTAATTTTCCTTCCTATGCACTGAACCAGATTATGTCCTAGGGATTTTTGGGAGTAGCAGCCCGGAATACCTGGAGGTTCAGGTCTCCCCACCACACCCCTAAATCCTCTAAGCCATATAAAGCTCCATTCCCTTGTGGGTGGATGTCAGCCGTCAAAGATGGACATGGGGGACTTACTAGAAATGGCTCCAGTACCGCATTTCAGACTGTCCAATGTTGAGAAGTGGTGAGTAAAGAGCTGGGGTTGTGGTTCAGGTCCACATCGAGAGCTAACCCCACATTGGAGGGCATCAAGACTGGGATTTTCAAAGTACCCTAAAAAAGTTAGGCACCCAAATCCCTTGAATATCAATGGGATTTCAGTGCCTAACTCCCTTAGGGTATGCCTACACTGCAGTTGGAGGTGTGATTGCAGCATATATAGACATACCTGAGCTAACTTTAATCTAGCTAGTGCACGAAGCAGTTGCAATGAAGCTGTAGCAGCCCAGACTTCAGTGTGGATGGGCTGAGTACTTACACACGGGCCCAGATTGCACTGAACCCCATGCAGCCGTGGCTCCACTGGTCCCTGAGCTAGCTGGAGTCAGGTTCGTTTGGGTTCATCTGCGTATGTTGCAATCACTCTTGCGACTGCAATGTGGGCATTTTTGGAAACCCAGCTCATGTGTTTTCGGTCCCTTTTGGATTAATGCCAGACGTCCTCATTCGGCCCCAACCTCTGCCCTTTGTGACTTGCCTGGGAGTGGCACTGAGCCTAGGCTGACACTCGAGTAACCGATAACGAGATCTGCTCCAACTGAATTAAAGGATTTGTTCCTTCCTGGGAGATTGGGTTGGCTGAAAATGATGACCTTTGCCCCGGTGTCACCGAAGCGAAAGGTACCAGGGGGTCCTGACTCCCATTCTCCCGCTCTAATGACTACACCATATTCCCCTGCCCGAGCTGGGAAGTGAAGCCAGGAGCCCTGGCTCATAAATCAGCTGCTCTAACCAGTCCAGCACACCCCACTCTTAAAGCTTGGCTTAGAACCCAGGAGTGGGTTTCCTGTTAGCTGCTTTCACCACTGCACCGTGCTGCCCCCTCAAAACTGGGTGTAGAACCCACATTTCCTTGCGCCCAGTTACATGCTTTAACCATCTTCCCTTCTCAAAGCTGGGAATGAAAGCCTGGAGTCCTGATGGCCAGTCCGCTGGTCTAACCACAGCACCACACTCTTCTTCCCATTCTGGGAACAGAACCCAGGAGTCCAGAGGCCCAGTCAGTGACTCTGACCCTTGCCCTGTATTCCCCTCCCCAGGCAGGGAATAGAACTCAGGAATCCTGATACTTAGGCCCCTGTTCTAGCCACTAAAGCACTGGCTACTGATCAGTGTGTTTGCATAAAACCAGCAATATCCCAGGGCCACATGTGTGCGGCCAGCTCTTGGGGGATTATTGTCACGCTCACCTACCTCGCCACCCTCCTGCCATCACCCCTTTGCCGCCATGTTTTCTGTCTCTTTCCACTCCGGCGGATGCTTCTGGCACCCGACGCTGTTCACCTGCAACAAAGGTGTTGGTTGTTCCCGACCGACATCCTGCTACAGGTGGCTAATGACGGTGATTGATTGCAATGCGGGGGAGGAGGTGCTGGCATCCCAGCCTTTGACGTCTTGCTCTCGATCCAGGAGCTTTTATTTTGCAATTCTTCTGCGCTGAGCGCTCAACAGACGCTGGGAAATGTTGACAAAGGAGGACGTTGCCCAGAGTCTGGCAGCCTCCATTAATCGCTTTGGGTACCGCAGTTGTTTACTTGTATCTGACTGGGCTCTAGCAGCTTTCCCAGGGCTCCCCAAGCAGCTGGGCACGTTCCTCTAGGCTGGAGACGGCTGCATTCATCTTTGATCGCAGCTGCTTTAAGCAACTGTCAGCACTGGCCTCTGAATGGAACCTGTTCTTTCTTGAAGGCCACGTTCTTTAGCTCATGACTTGAGGACATGTAGCTACGAAGACCAGTGATTTCAAAAGGGGCGTCTGATGTGGGGTGTCTCAGTGTGAGATGCCATGGATGGCAGAGCATTCGCCATGCCAGCTGAAGTCAATGGCAGCCTGGGGTGTGCACAAAGTGGGGGGAAGCAGGGGCACCCCCAATAATCGTCAGGGGCACAGAACTCCTCCGGCCCTGGGGGTGGGGGGCAAAGGGGGAGAGTGAGCTCCTGCCGGGGCAGTGTGTGTGTGGGGATGGATGAGGGAAGAGCGAACTCCGACCAGGCCTGAGGGGTGGGGGGGGAGAGGTCCTGCCTCTGAAAGTAAGCCCTGGGTGAATCAAGTTGGGCACCCAAAATCCTGATCCATGTGGTCCCTTTTCTAACTGTAAGGCCTAGGTGTGTGTGAGATCATGCCACTTCTTACGGGTCATTGTGATCCTTCTGTCACTGGCTCCTGTGCTCAGTGTGGTCTGGTGGTTCCTTTGCTGGCTTAGGCGACCTGGGTTCTACTCCCATCTCTGCCACTGCCTTGCTGGGATACTGTGGGCCAGTCTCTGTGCCTATGCTTCTTTCCCAAAACTGTGTCCTCCATGTTGTGAGTCAAGCCCTCCCTTCTTGCTGGTCGGGTTTCTCCCTAAAGCTGACTGGTGTATTTGTCTCTTTCCTTTAGGTGCCGTGGCTCCATGCTATCTATGCCGTGCTGGGTGCAATTGTCTTTACTATGGTAAGTGACGCCGAATCCCAAGGAATGGGAGATTGAACTTGGCCAAATCAATCAATCAATCGGGTAGCAAATCGCCTGTCCCTTGCAAGGCAAGACGAGCAGGGGGAAGGAGGTGGGGTGTTTGTACTGAAGGAGGTGGTGGGTTTTGTACTGCAGAGCAGCAGGGACGTGTTTCGGACTTTCCCTTCAGGAGACCTTCATGTCCAAAGGTGGATGACAAATAACAATCCATGGGATCATCTGGGCCTAGTCCCTAGTGTGCCTGTGTCTTTCCCACCACATCAGGGCAGCGTCTGGCCTGGCTGGTGACCCTGGTTTAAGGCCAGTCATGGTATGGAATAGCAACGGGAGTGAGGTTCATCAGCACAGCTGGGAGAGTAGCTCAGGATGGAGGGGCCTTGGCAAAGCAGTGCGTGTCTCTGGGGGTGAAGCGGTTAGGATTGGGGCAGGGAGGCAGTGAGGGGGAAACCTGCTGGTGACGTAGCAGGCTGGGAGGAACTCTGCAGAGCTCCAAGAAGCAGAGACCTTCAGTGTTGCCCAACAGGGGCAAGAGAATGATTTGTTTGGATATTGATTGGGAGTGGGAGCTACAGCTAGACCTTCGTTACCTTGAAAGGGGATTGAACTTCTAAATTCCTGCCTGGAGGGTGACCCAGACCGAAACGGGCCACTGTGGGGCCAAGGAAGCCCAGTCACAAGGGGGCGCTGGAGGGAAGGGCCCCCTGCAATCCTGCATCCTGCCCCAAGGTGGGGCCCTTGACAAGGGGCACTAGCAGAGCTGTGGGTGCGGGCAGCCCGAGACTAGAGTAGCAGAGTGTGACACGGGGGCAGGATGGACATCGCTTGGCAGAGCCATGTGTAGAATTTAGGACTGAGATAGCAGGCGGAGAGGGGTGCTCCATTGCACCCCGGGAGGGGTGGGCGTGGTGTCAGAGCTGTGGGTCCCATGCAGATCTCCCTGCCCCCACTCCCGAGGCCCCTACCCTTTTGGGTCAAAAATACTTGCTTTATTATACCAAAAACAAACGTTGGGCCCGTACACGAGGGAGCTTCCAGGCAGCTTATCGAGCAAGTGTTTCTCCAGAGCGTACATTAGCAGAACCATGTTTGCCGTTCGGAAAGCAGGAAGCACCCGCTGAAAGTGCCACCCCAAATGGGGGGTCAGGAGGACAGCTGCCTTGGGGCGAGGCTGTGCCATCTGGGCCTGCGGGGAAATACAATAGCAGTTGAGCAATTCTTTTAATAGCTAATAAAGTCAGTTATGAAGAACTCAGATGTTTTACGATCGCCCTGTAAAATGTGCCCAGGGTTAAATGGGATATAACTGGCTCGTAAACATATACAATCAGACCCTCAACTGCTGAAGCCGATGGACCGGGCCTCTCGGGCCAATTATTATTTCTGTCACAGAAGCCCTTAGGAGACCCAGACCCCATTGCGCTGGGCATTGCATCTTCACACACGCTGCCCCAAAGAGCATAGTGCAACCAGAAAAGGCGCAGGGACGCGGCGAAAGTTGATAGATGAGACAGACGTAAGGTGGTAGGGGGAATTGGAGGCTCAGAGGCCAGCCCAAGGTCACACAGGTGAGCAGCAGAGCCATTCAGGTCCCCGATTCCCCACCTCCTAGACCGGGCCCCCTCTCTGCGCCGTTTGGCAAAGTCACCCAGTCACCGTGCGGGGAGGGGAAGGGTATAATTCTTTATAGCTGTAGCGTGACTGTGCCTGGAATGTTGTGCTGGGTTTGGGACAGCACGTTACCAGGCGGGTATTGCTCAAGTGGGAGGAAATGCAGAGAACAGCAACAGAAACAATCCCGGGGCTGGGGGAAGGGACTCGCAAGGAAGAATCAGGCTCCTTGGCCAAGCGGCAGCCAAGACGGGGGGCTCCGGGGGTGAGGCGATGGAAGTCCCTGAAGGTAGTCAGCACCAAGGAATTGCTGGGGGTGGGGTATAACTGGGAGGAATGGAATGAAACTAAGAAAGGAGGTAGCATCAGCATAAGTTGCTTGACCATGAGACCTGTGCTGCTGCGGAGTTGTCACCCCAGGGGACGTGGCCAAAGCTCCGTGGGTTAGAACCTGCAAACTGGACAAGACAGAGCCCTCGGTTGTACGCGATGTGGCTCGGGGCCAGGTCACTGTGGTGAGAGAGGGCAGCCCTGCTGGGTGCAAAGGCAAAGGCATTGGCCTGATGGCATGTGAGTTGCCCTGGGGTTATCAGAGAAGTCCGTGGCAGAGGTGGAGTGGAGCCAGGCAAAAGTTTAGTAATAACCTGAAACTCATAGAAACAGTTGCTTAAGGATTGCAAAGCTTAGGAGGTCATGAGTTTCAGTAGCGAGCCTGCAGGGTCCCTGGTTCTAGGCCCCCCTCACCCTTGTCCCCCTGGAACACAGTGACCCTGATGCTTTCAGTCACTCCAGTCCCCTTCATCTGCATGTCACCTCATCTGTTGCTGGTACCAGACTCTAGCAAAGTGGGTGCATGCCAGGGTGGCACTCAGACAAAGAGGGTTAGCTGACCAGTGCCTGGCTGCTGTTTAGCCTGGAAATTAAGATTGGGTTCTCAACTCCCACATGGAGAGAGCCCTCCCTCCTTATCCTCAGCTGGAATTGAATTGCCCAGCGCTATGGGCAGGGCTGGAGTGAAACCAGTTTGGGTCACTGTTGTGACCTGCTTCCATGAGCCATACTGGGAGCTGCATCCTTAACAAAACAGCGCATAATTCCTCCTGCATCTTCGACCACCTTGGGAATAATCCAATGCACTGCGGGATAATGGGGTGGTAGCCTGGCCAAATCTCCTTTTGGAGTGTAGCAATATCTATCCACTCCCCTACACAAGTCACCCAGCAGGCCAGTGGGAGAGTAAGGACTTGAACCCAAGTCTCCTGAGTTCCCATTCGCTGCTTTGCCCGCTGGGCCATGCTGCCTCTCCATGATAAAGTTTTGAAGTGTTGTCATGGGGTGGTAAACAGCAGCTGAGTTCCACCCAAGAACCAGCTGCATTTTAATAGTGGGTATAATTAAGCAATTCTCGTAGCTGTTGATTGGGCTCCTTGGGGGCAAAAGGGTCCTGTGGCAAGCATGCGATGTCTTTGTGGGTCTGTTTTCCCTCTCTCTCCCCTCAGTTCCTGGCATTCGACACGCAGCTGCTGATGGGGAACCGCCGGTACTCACTGAGCCCAGAGGAATACATCTTCGGAGCCCTCAATATCTACCTGGACATCGTCTACATCTTCTCCTTCTTCCTCCAGCTCTTTGGCTCCAGCCGGGAGTAAGTGCAGTGAGAAAGTGTCTGTCCTCGCCCGGCGAAACAGAAAAATGTTAAAAAAAAAAAAGAGGGGAAAATTATAGCCAACCTTTCTGGTCCCTTTGCCAGCTCCATTCCATCTACTGAGCAACCCCCCTGGTTCCTTCTGCAGCCTGTACATATGCTGTTAACCCTTTGTGACCCAGAAAGCAAACTGGAGTGGAAATGCTATGCTTCCTCCCACCCCCTGAAATCAAACCAGAGCAGGGTCGGTAGTGCCGGCAGGGCAGAAGTCTGGGCTCTCCCATTTGCAGAGGGTTCCCCTTCTGGCTTCGGCACATTATTGCATATAGGCACGGTATGCTGTGTGCTGCCGAGATGCAGAGCCTGGCTGTGAAAGGGGAAAAGATGGGGGCTGGGAATTTGTTGGGGTCCTGGCAGGAGAACCAGCAGCTGAACAAAAGAAGGGAGTAGGTTAGGGTTCCAGGATTGCAAAGGTATCCACCTTCCCGCCTCCGTGCGCAATCTGAGTCATGTGATTCCAGTAGAGACGCAGCCTAGAAGTGAATGGCGCCTCTTGGTAGTCCCGCTAGCAGTCATCCACCTGCTGCGAGAAGAGCAGCTCTCCATCAGGGGCAGCCCCCTAAGAGACATCCCCAGCACCCTCTAGGCCTTCCTGTGTCTCCTTTCTACCAGACCACAAAACTGAGAACCCCCTTTCCTCCCATAATGCCTCCCAGGCCAGGCTGATCACTGATGTGGGACTCACCTACCCAGCCAGCTGCCTCAGGGGATGAGTAGATTGGAGCTGTCTAAGGGATGGGCCCCAGGCGGGATTGCAAACAGGTGTCAAGGGGTCATGATACCAGCTTGCCCTTTCTATATCACTAAATGGGGAGGGAAGGTAGGTCCCAGTTAGATCCTGGCTAGATGGGAGCCAGGTCCTGGGGTCCTAGGATGGAAAAGGTGAAGCACCAGCCTATGCAAAGCCAGGAATCCTGTGCCCCTGGGGAAGATGGCGAGATTGGACGAAGACCCTAGGGACTCATGGATTCATTAGTGTCCTACAATAATGGCTTCGAACTCTAGATGCTCCATCGTACAGTGCATCCGGGGTCACCACCACCACGAATGCAGTTGTATTGCTTGGTGAGCATGCACAGCTTGGAAGGGCAGAGAGGTGTCTGCATCACACCCTGGTGGTACTGCACGGATGCCCCCATGCAAGCTCCCCAGACTGCAGATTGGACAGCAGGTGCTGGAGAGGTCTTCTTTCTAACCACTGGAGAGCATCACATCCACCAGCAGGGTTGGGTGGCATTAATGCTCTTGAACAAGATTCCCTGACCCCCCTCCGTCCTCCATCGCAGCAGGGCAGCAGAAGGTTCCTTCTCCTGAGGCGACTTCTGAGATGCTGAAACTGTGGAGCTTGTAAACACTGACGTTACGTGAGTCACCCAAGAACGGGGTGCCAGCTGCAGGTCCCCTAAAGCTGGATCTCCATGCAATTGCCAGGCCTGCCTCGTGTGAGCTGGCACAAAGCATGACGAGCTAGATGTTTCTTGCACTACCCTTTGCTGGTGAGCAGATGTTTCAGCACCTCTCCTCAGAAGGCACTTAGTACTCAAGGAACAATAGCTGACGTGCGGCCTGTCGCTAAGGAGAGAGAGTCTGATGAGTTCTGCAGGGACGGAACCAAATGAAGTTGGACCAAATACCAATATCCCCGTTTAAAAAAGTCCATTCTACCAGCGTGAATAACGTGGCAGAGGAGCTGATCTAGGGTTATCCTGCCCCATTGTTACACGTTCAGGGGAACCCAATGCAGTTTTGAAGAAGGAAACTGAGGGATACACCCAGGAGTACCCAGGAAATACCCACATCATTTAGGGAGGGCTACCGAGGTGGCATTCCAAGAAACCACTTGGAATAGAGTGCCAGGTCTTAGTGTGCTTGTGCCAGGTTGTAGGACCCTGAGGACAAAAAGAGCTGTCCTGCTGACTCATCCTGGCAGCTAGATCAGGTGGATCCTATTAGCCTCAACCCAGGATATAAAAGGAATTTTTGAGTGTCTCCCTGAGACAGAGAAAGCACTAGGGTCAGGAACAGAGGAGGCCCTTCAGGGAGCAGTTGCAGAAACAGCAAAACTCATGCGCAAGCTCCGGTGAGACGTTTCTAATTGTTGTTATGGACCTTAAAGGTAGAGGGGACACTAGGAAAAAGGGTAAGTTTGGACTTGAGCCTGGATGTGTAAGGAGAAAAGGGGGAATGCCCATGCTGCTGACACAGAGTGGCACCCTGAGAAATGCCCACTATCCGGATGGATCACTGAGGATGACCCAAGAACCACCCAGGCGGGGCTCTCTCTCACAGAACTAACTGAAATGCCAGGTAGTGAAAGCAGCCCCTTTGCTATTCAGCTATCCAGGCCCTCATTTTCAGCTCCCCTCCCCTCCAAGCTGGGCCCTTTGGACAACCCCGAGTGCACCAGTATCTTTCCATCTTTGCCCTGTTAATATCCCCCATTTGGAAATCAACTGGCTAATTAACGGTAGGGCCCCAGGCTGAGATAAGATAAGAGGCATTTAATGCTTATTTAAAAGGCGATCTCTCCCCCGATAGGGCCCTTTATCTGAAATCTCCCTGGGAAGACCAGGGCATGTGCGTCAGCAGGTTGCTTCTAGCCATTCCAACCCGCTGGAGGGGGAACCTGTGCCAAGATCTCCATACTGTACATTCCTTCTCTGCTGCTGTCCTGCTTCCCAGGCATGCACACGCCTTCCACACGTGCCTCGGCCCCGCGCTGGGCGAAGCAGAGGAAAGTTACTGTGCACAGGGTTGTAGGAAGTAAATCTCATGTTCCTTTACTGCGCCTCTGCTGATCCCTCATGTTCAGAGATAATCCTGCTCTTCCCACACCCCTGTCCCTCCCGGTTCCTTATTGCCTGATCCAAGGACATCACTTTTGTACACATTCAGGACACAGCGCGGGCACTCTACCAGGGGGATGGGCGTCTGTGGAAGGCTCCATCTGCAGGGACTTAGAGATGCGGCAAAGTGCAGCCCCTCTGAACTTCACAGCGACAATGGGGGAGAGTTGATGGTGTCGTTCTGGATTTACAGCAGTGGGGACAGAGCACAGGATTTGGCCCCTCTGGGTTGTATGTCGACATGTCAGTTGGAGGTGTGATTGCAGCTCGGGTAGGCATACCTCTGCTGGCTTGAATCTAGCCAGCGGGGTTAAAAATAGCAGCGAAGCCCTGGCAGGGTGGACCCCGGCACGGGCTAGCAGTGTGAGTACGTACCCTGGCTTCCAGGTGGGCTTGAACAGCCCGTACTGCTGTTTTTAGGTGTGCTCGGTGGTTGAGGGCAGGCCTACCTGCCACCATTACAGTATAGACTCTGGCTGGGTCAGCATCCTGAGAGATCTGCTGGCAGAAAGTGGCAGCTGTTTACTCAAGTTATACTTCTTGGTAATAATAATTAGCACTTACCGTCTTCAGAGCTGTTTACAGACATATAGGCCAAAATCATCAGCAGTGGCCAGTGAGTTTTATTATTATTATTTTGTGTTGCCGTAGCCCCTGGAGCTCACAGATCAGGACCCCATTGCTAATGGAAGGTTAAAATGCTAAGAGTTTGATTCCCTTACATTCTGGGGACATCAAAAGAGCAGAAGAGAGAAAGTGCTGGCTGCAGAAGCTTTCCAAGCCGGGACCCAGTTCACCATGGCCCTGCGACATGACTCTTCATTTACACCAGTGCAAAGTGGGCACAAAATGCAGGTGTAAATGATGACACATGGTGCAGGTTTAGCAGAGAAGCAGGCCTGATTACTACCAGGTGAAAGGAGAGAGCTGGGTTCATACTGGTCCCAGCACAATTTGCTTCTTAACATATTCGCCCTGCCTGTCTCCTTGAGAATGAGTTCTTACAAAAGACAACCCCTAATCCACAGATTCCTTTATTTATGAAATCCCTACGGCGTGCAAAGGAAGCTGCAAATAGGCTGTTATATATTGTAGCAAATCCATGATCACATTGGCTCTTCCTAGATGTTGCTGCACTGCACGCAGTGGCCATTTAGAACTTCACAGTGACAGTAGGGATAGACCATGGATCTTTCTAGTCCAAAAGCCCAACCCACTGGGTGAAAGGAGAATCTCCATTAGATGCTGGCAGTATAGGGCCTATGACACACATATGAATTATGTTTCTATCTTGTAGCGTGTGGTGGTGCACGTATATATTAGCTGGGTCAGTGCAATATCTTGCACAGGATGCTGCAACCCTTAATACAGAGAGGAGGATGGAGGAAAGGAAATAAGTGCCCTGACAAAGAAAATTATTGAGCACTTGGAAACAGGGGACAGATGGTTTGAGGGATGCGATTACAGGGGAGAAATTGTCTGGATATCCCCCTCACCCCCTAGTCGAACCCTCTCTGCAAGGATCTTAGCAGAAACTGAAAACACAGTTTACCTCATTACCTACCCCCAGACAGCTACTGCAGAGAAGGGCAAATGCTTCCCTCTGCACCTAGGCCAGGGCTGATTTTTTGAGGCATTAGCAGCCTCCTGAGTTGCAATCTTCCAGCCTGAGAAGGACCTGGATGTGGACAGTCACATACTTTAAGGAAAAGTCCAAATCCAAGTCCAAACTTTGCAGCTGCCTCCCGTCTCTACAATGGGTTGAATCAGAACCCTGAATCCAAATGCCTCCTGGACTTCGGGAGAAATTTGGATCTGGCTCCTGGTCCAAACTTTGCCCCCTCTCTCTACAAGCGGCTTGATCCAGATGCCAGGTATACTTTGGGAGAAGCCCCGATCTGGATCCCAACATGGCCACTTGGCCCAATCTCTTCTGCAGTGTGGAGTGATTCACCTTTCACCACCAAGGCCTGACTTGCTGCTACTGCAGTGGAAAACACCTGCATGGCACCTGCTCGTCTCTCTCCAGGGGAAAACAATTAAACCAGAATAGCTTGCTGCCCCTTTGTGTTTCTTGGTGGAATTGCAGGGGCTCCCGTCCTTGCATGTCCCATCTGTTCCGGTTGCTGCTGTCACTGATGCTATTTAGCCTCCTCTGTGGATTTCAGCTGATCCAGCTCTCCAAGCAAAGGCCTGATCCTGTTCCCCGTTGAAGCCAGCAGCAAAAGTCCCTGGCGCTTAGATACAACAGGGATGAGGAACATGTTAGCACCGAGAGGGACGAAGTCTCTGTTGGTTTCAGTGACGCAGGATAGGGGCCCTAAGGGAGACATATCAGAGGGCAAGGGCTGGGTTTTCCCTACAGGGGCTTGGGTGATGCGGGATTGTTTGTCTCCATCCATACAGCTCTTCTTGCTCTGCACTTGTTCTCGAGCCTCGAAATCCCAGGTCCACCTGTGACCAGTGCACTCCTCCCTCCCTCCTTCCATTCCTTTGATTCTGTTGTAAATAAAATTTTGTATTTTCTCTGGACATTGCTAATAAATTGTTGCAAAACTGGGAAGATCCTTGTTTTTCTTTCTGGTGGAGGCGAGGGTAGAGGCAGAATAATGTACAGCAGGCTTTGTAGATTAGTTGTTGTTGTTTTTTTTTCTTTAAGGCCAGAAAGAACCTTTAGATCATAGATTCTAAGGCCATATGGGACCACTGTGATCATCTAGTCTGACCTCCTGTATAAAACAGGCCAGACGATTTCATCTGCTTACTCCGGGATTGAGCTGAGTAACTTGTGTTTGACTAAAACATCTCTTTCCAGAAAGGCATCCAGGCTTGATTCAAAAACTTCAAGAGATGGAGAATCCACCACGGCTGTATCACCCTCAGTGTTAAAACAAAGAGGGCCTTATTTCTCATTTGAATTTGTCCAATAATCACCCTCAGTGTTAAAACAAAGAGGGCCTTATTTCTCATTTGAATTTGTCTGGCTTTAACTTCCAGCCTTTGGTTTCTGTTCTGCCTTTCTCTTCTAGATTAAAGAGCTCTTTAGCAGATGATATTTTTCTCCCCCTGAAGCATAGGCGCCAGCTTCCTCCGGGCCCACGGGGTGCTCAACCCCTCGCTCAACCCCAGGCTCTGCCCCTTCTCCCACGCCCCCACCCGCCCCACCTCTTCCCGCCCAGTTCCGCCCCCTCCTCCCAAGCATGCCCCATGCCCACTCCTCCCCGTCACTCCCAGAGCCTCCTGCATGCCTCAAAACAGCTGATCGCGCAGGCGGTAGGCGCTGGGAGAGAAGGGGAGGCACTGATCGGCGGGGCAGTAGGCGGGCGGGAGGTGCAGGCGGGAGGGGGGAGCTGACTGCCAGTGGGTGCCAAGCACCCACAAATTTTTTTCTGTGGGTGCTCTAGCGCTGGGGTCAGGGCCTATGCCCTGAAGGTATGTATGCACTAACCAAGTCGCCTCTTCTTTTGGATAAACTAATTGAGCTCATATATATATAAAATTTTATTCTCATAGCAAAATGACTAAGAATTATTATTTTATCAACTACAATTGGTTAATAACATAGTAAAAGCATCCTATTAGATTGGTTAATCGTTAAATCACGCGGTGTTTTAATTTCCTGTGCTGCAAGGAGCTGCAGGAGACACTAAACAGCCACTTGTGGCTCACAAGCCTCAGTCTAAGTATCACTGGTGTAGGGGGGTGTGTGTGTGTGTGTGTGTATATATTGCAGTTATTAAATGTGAAACCTATCATGGGACAGAATTCCTAGAAAGGTAACTGACCTGGGTCATTGCCATATAAACATCATTCTATCCATTACCATATATGAGAGGGATAATTAGGAACTCTCAGTGCTGAAGCCTGTTATGATCCTCAACAGAGTAAATTGCTGATGACTCAGGCCGCTTTTGACACACACGGCTTCTTGCGCGGCAGTGCTACGTTAGCTCGGTTTCACCCTTGTTGTGCCAAACGCAATGTATAAGAGCCGATGATTCGCAGTGAGGGAAGGTGCGTGCCTGGGCTCAAAGGAACTGCCATCTGGGATTGAAGCAGTGGTAGGATCCTTTGTCTGACAGAGGCCAGTATCAGCTGGTTCAAAGGCAGGTGCAAGAAATCCTAACGTGAGTTAAGGGGGTACCCTGTTTACTGGATTCCCCCTCAGTTAAAGGTTGGCTTACACCCTCAAGCATGAGGGCTTATATCACTGTGCACTGAGGGGTGTACTACCTCGAGAAGGCATGGTATGGAGCAGACAGCCAAGAGAGCTGGGGTGCAGTCAAGGAGCCCCCCGCTCTGGGCTATATAAACTGGGAAAGGAAGCTGAGCAAGGGAGGAGGGAGTAGGAGCCATGCTGGCTGCTATAGGGTGCAACCCCCCCCCACCCCAGGTCACTAGCCTGACCTGGGCCCTCGTGACTTTGTTCAGAGTAGAAGTTTGGTTGCTCCAACTCAAGGCTCTGTGGTAAGGACCATGTGATCTGGGTTCAGCGGCTCCTCCCCGGCGTGATGCCGAAGGGAAAGGGAGAAACCTGCCCGTTCAGTTTGTTAAACATAAAGGTACGGCTACACTGTAATTAGACGCCCGTGGCTGGCCCGTGCCAGCTGACTTGGGCTCGTGGGGCTTGGGTGGAAGAGCTTTTTCATTGCAGGGTAAAGGTTTGGACTGTAGGACCTTGCGAGGTGGAATTGTTCCAGAACTCAGGCTTGCTGCTAGAATGTCTACACTGCAAATAAACAGCTCCTTACCACAAGCCCTGTGAGCCTGTCAGCTGGCACAGACCAGCCACATGGTTTTAATTGCAGTGTATACATACCCGGATCGGCGGGCAGCGATTGATCCAGCTGGGATAAATCTAGCCTAGATGTGATAAATCAACCCCCGAGAGGTGCAGGCGGAGTCGACGGGGGAGCAGCCGCAATGGACACACCACGGTGAAAACACCATGGTAAGTCGATCTAAGTATGTCAACTTCAGCTACGTTATTCACATAGCTGAAGTTGCATAACTTAGATCAATTTCCCCCCCCACCCCTCCTCCCCCCTAGACCAGGGCTAAGAGAACTAGGAACTTTGCTAGCTGGGGTTGGTTCACAGGCCTTCTTAAAGGGGACATGGGGTTTTTTTGTTAATTTGTTTTTTGCCTCCCCTTTCTCAGATTCTGTATACCCTTCTCCATTTTTATTTACGCGTATTCAGTATAACAGCGGATGGTCTCATTTGCCCCAGAATTCTCCAAACCTTTTCGAATCTTGCTGTGCTTTAGTTCACAATATCTTAGGCCAGTGGTTCTCAACCAGGGATACATGTATCCCTAGGGGTACACAGAGATCTTCCAGGGGGTACATCAATGCATCTAGATATTTGCCTAGTTTTACAACGAGCGACACAAAATGCACTGGTGAAATCAGTGCAAACTAAAATTTCATACAAACAGTGACTTGTTTATACTTCTCTATATACTATACACTGAAATGGAAGGAAATGAATTAGAATATGAATATTGGAATATTTCTAATTGGATGGCAAAAATAAGAACGTCAGCAACTGTTCAGTACTCGTGCGCTGTGACACTTTTGTATTTTTATGTCGTTTTTAAGTGAGGTGAAAGTTGGGGGTACACAAGACAAATCAGACTCCTGAAAGGGGGACAGGAGTCTGGAAAGGTAGAGGGCCACTGGCTTAGGCCAATGAGTTCCAGTGGCGAATTGAAAAGAATTCCTTAAAGGCACAGAGCACTCCTCATCTCAGAGGATCCAAACCCGCAAGGCACTTTCCCCAACCTCTGAAATGCAGCTGCCTCTGGGGGTGGAAGGTAGTAGCCGTCTAAATAGCACAGCAATGCATGACAGAAAATGAGAACAATATGGAATCCAGCTGAAACTAAAGAAGAAAAGGCATGTAAAAGCAGGATGGAATGACCAGCATTGCCATTGGCTAAGGAGAAATAATACCAACATGCAAATAGCGATAATTCATTGATTAACTGAACCAGTCCTTGGGAATAGGCCCTGAGAAGAAAGGCAGATCCTGGGGGATTTGAGAGAAGCTGAGTGAGTTGAGAAGGGGAACATTCCATTCGAATAACTGGATGCCACCTGTTAAATCTGGATTTATTGTGGTTAATACAACAGGAGCATCGACGAGCCCTAACCAGGTTTGATTCCCCCCTGTTTGTCACTTGCCCCATCCCCATGCTGAGACTGCATGGGCTTTACCACTCCAATCTGTGATGCTAGTGTGCTTAACATTCCCGTAACATGTAGATTTAAGCATGCATTATACTCAGGGGTTAGTTCTTGTATGGGAAGTAAGTGATCCTCTACTGAAGCTCCGGGAAGGTTTTCTTTGCTGCCACATGGCATGATCCAGTGCCTCCTGTAGCCACTGTGGTCCAGATCCTCAAAGCAGGTATTTAGATTCCTAACTGTGGTTGCTTTCAGTAAGAATTAGGCACCTAAATGGTCATTGGATCAGGTTTATAGGGACCTGAAACCCTTGTATGGTGTGGCCACACTTTGTGATTTCCCCTAACCCTCTTCCCCTATGTGATGGGGCATCTGCTCACACTGGCCCATAAGGGGTTAATAGAGCCGTAGGGAGCCTGCACAGGAGGCAGCCAATTAGAGACGGGCTGTGAGGAGCAACCAATCAGGGCCAGGCAGGCCCATATAAGAAGGGCTGCAGGGCAGAGCAGCTTCAGTTGCTCCCTGGAGCTTGAGGAGGGACAACTGGCTTCTTTGCAGGAGGAGGAAAGATGGCACCTTGGACAGACCAGTGCTGGGCAGGATTGGGGAGTGAGAGCGAACTCCTGGCTGGCTGCTAAGACTGGCATAGAAAGGCCCGGAGTTAAGAGCAGAGAAGGTGCTAGAGCTGCGGGGAATTGGCCCAGAGAAGTAGACTGTGGGGTTGGAAGGAACACAGCGCATGGCTGCCATCTACAGGGTCCCTGGGCTGGGACCCGGAGCAGTGGATTGGCCTGGGTCCCCTCCCCCTAGCACTGAGGAAGCAGCTGGCCTGTCAGACTGCAATACTATCCCCCGGAAGCGGACGCCTCGGTCCTTGGGGCGACACAGGTCCAGAAGCAGAAGTGACGGTGGGCGAGACACCACCGGGAGCCGATGTACCAACCTGTGGAGCTGGTCCATAAGATGACCAGCAGGAGGCACTAGCATGGTGAGTCACACCCAAACTCCCACTTCCAATGGAAGTGGGATGTGGAAAAATGAGGCACATTGGCTTTCCCTGCTGCTGTCCCACAAATGTCAGGGGCTTCAGCTATGTGCTATATAACTTAGCAGGGCCTGGTATCTGGTTACTACAATCCTCTAAATATTCTATGTTCTAATATATTATATACTTGTAGGAATTCCTAGAAAAGCAACTGACTTGGGTCACTGCCATATAAACATCATTCTATCCATTAACATTTATCTAGGAGGGAAACGCTCTGTGGTGAATCATGTTCTGATTCTTAACAAGAAAAGCCTTTTCTTTTCGTGGATACAGACTAACATGGCTGCTACTCTGAAACCTGATCCCCAACAGAATCAATTGCTGATGACTCAGGCTGCTTTTGACACTTGGCCTCTTGAGTGGCAGCGTTTAATTAGCTCAGTTTCACTCTTGTTATGCAACCATTAGCTATAACAGCAGGTAATTCTCAGAAAGGGAGGGTGGGTGACCTGGCTCCTGGGAACTGCTGTCTGGGATCAAAGCAGTGATAGGATCCTATGTCTGACAGTAGCCAGTAGCAGCTGCTTCAGAGGAAGTTGCAAGAAACCCTAACCTGAGTTAAGGTATCTTCCAGGGTGGATTCTTCCTAACCCCCTCAGTTAGAGGTTGGTTTATGCCCTGAAGCATGAGGGCTTATATCACCATGTGATGGGGTGTACTACCTCTAAAAGGTACAGTCTGGAACAATGTTCCCTCTAACTTTTGACAGGCCACGTGTGCAAAAAATTTCTTCTGTGCAAATTGTTGTGTGCGTGGTGTTTCACCATGTGCGTGGGGTTTAGGATCTGGGTGCGTGCGCACACGTGCACAGCTTAGAGGGAACAGTGGTCTGGAGCGGATAGCCCAGACAGCCGGACCGCAATCAAGGAGTCCCTCGCTCTGCCCTGGGGGCTGGGCTATATAAACAGGAAGAAGGAAGTTGAGCAAGGGAGGAGGAACTTGGAGCCATGCTGGCTGCTATAGGGTGCAACCCCCCAGATCGCTAGCCTGACCTCGGTCCTCATGCCTTTGTTGTTCAGAGTAGAAGTTTGGTTGCTCTGACTCAAGGCTCTGCGGTAAGAGCTGTATGATCTGGGCTCAGCAGCTCCGCCCCGACCTGATGCCAAAGGGAAAAAGAGAGAGCCTGTCAGTGCACTTAATTTAATAATAAGGGCTGAATGTGCACTGAAAACGTACAGCGACATCAATAATGCAAAAAACCCACGCCCCTTTAGAGACATAGCTATGGCGGTGTAGACAGCGCTTGGTCTATGGAAAGAATTCTTCCGTTGAACTAACTACCCTCTCTTGGGGAGGTGGATTAACTACAGCGACAGGAGAACCCCTCCCGTAGCTGTAGTGAATGTCTACACTCAAGCACCACAGTCGCACAGCCTTAGTTTTAGTTTTAAGTGTAGGCATTGCCTAAGAGAACTAGGAATTGCACTGGCTGGGGTTGGTTATGAGGCCTTCTCAAAGAGGATATGTTGGTTTCTTTTGTTAATTTCGTTTTGGCCTCACCTCTCTTGGATCCTCTACACAGGTCCACATTTTTATTTTTTCCTGTGTATTACAACTGGATGTTCTCATCTTCCATAGATTTCAGTGGAGCAGCCATGATAGTCTGTATCTGCAAAAAGAACAGGAGGACTTGTGACACCTTAGAGACTAACACATTTATAAGAGCATAAGCTTTCTTGAGCTACAGCTCACTTCATCAGATGCATAGACTGGAACATATATATATATATATATATATATATATATATATATATATATACAGATAAGTTGGAAGTTACCATACAAACTGTGAGAGACTAATTAGTTAAGATGAGCTATTATCAGCAGGAGTGGGGGGGGGGGAACAAAAGAAAACCTTTGTAGTGATAATCAAGATGGCCCATTTAGACAGTTGACAAGAAGGTGAGAGGATACTTAACATGGGGAAATAGATTCAATATGTGTAATGACCCAGCCACTCACAGGCTCTATTCAAACCCAAGTTTCTCATTGGAGTCTGTTTTTGAAGCTTTTCTCTTGCAAAATTGCCACCCTTAAGTCTTTTACTGAGTGGCCAGAGAGGCTGAAGTGTTCTCCTACTGGTTTTTGAATGTTATGATTCCTGATGTCAGATTTGTGTCCATTTATTCTTTTGCATAGAGACTGTCTGGTTTGGCCAATGTACATGGCAGAGGGGCATTGCTGGCACATGATGGCATAGATCACATTAAGAAAAGGAGTACTTGTGGCACCTTAGAGACTAACCAATTTATTTGAGCATGAGCTTTCGTGAGCTACAGCTCACTTCATCGGATGCATACCGTGGAAACTGCAGCAGACTTTATATATACACAGAGAATATGAAACAATACCTCCTCCCACCCCACTGTCCTGCTCCCCCCCCCCCCCAGATGTTCTGGTTTAACTTGGATTTAAACTTGGAGAGTGGTCAGTTTGGATGAGCTATTACCAGCAGGAGAGTGAGTTTGTGTGTGTATGGGGGTGGGGGGGATGTGAGAGAACCTGGATTTGTGCAGGAAATAGCCCGACTTGATTATGTAAAGAGTTGTCACTTTGGATGGGCTAGCACCAGCAGGAGAGTGAATTTGTGTGGGGGGTTGGAGGGTGAGAGAACCTGGATTTGTGCTGGAAATGGCCCACCTGATGATCACTTTAGATAAGCTATTACCAGCAGGACAGTGGGGTGGGAGGAGGTATTGTTTCATATTCTCTGTGTATATATAAAGTCTGCTGCAGTTTCCACGGTATGCATCCGATGAAGTGAGCTGTAGCTCATGAAAGCTCATGCTCAAATAAATTGGTTAGTCTCTAAGGTGCCACAAGTACTCCTTTTCTTTTTGCGAATACAGACTAACACGGCTGTTACTCTGAAATAGATCACATTGGTAGATGTGCAGGTTAACGAGCCCCTGATGGCGTGGCAAATGTGATTAGGTCCTATGATGGTGTCACAAACCTTTTCAAATCCTGCTCTTGTTCTCAGTCACGGATGGGCCATAAGCCATTGTAGGCAATCACATCATAGCACTGCCTCCATAAACGTATCAAGTTCAGTCTTAAAACAAGTTAGGTTTTTGCCCCTACAACTGCTCTTGGAAGGCTGTTCCAGAACTTCACTCCTGCTTTGTTGATGAAGTAAGACCCAGTTAGCAGAACAAGGCCTTGTTGCGCCGTGAACTCTAGTCATCAAAGTGAGATTTAGGCCCAGATTTTAATTTCAGAAGTATTTAGGCACCTAACTCTCACTGAAATTGATGGGAGTTATGTGCTTAAGTACCTTTGAGGATCTGGGTCCGCACATCTGGAGTGAGGCCCAAACACCAGATCAAGGCCCAGTTGCCCTATTGCCAACCTCAAATGCTCAAAAATAATGAGCCAGACCCCCCAAGCATCATGAGATTGGCTTAAAACTAATGAGATTTTTCAAGAATAATAAGTTTGGAGTTCTACTTATTCGACTCCTGGTTTCAGCCTTTAGGCTGCACTCTACATTTTCAAGCTTTTCTCTACAACCATAAGGACTAGAAAATTATTTTTTGTTTGAAATGAAAGCCGAGATTCTATGCAGTCTCTTGAGGCTGGGAGCTAAGGCTTTAAGAAATTCACCAAAAATTGCAAGACCCATGATAAAATTGTGACTGTTAGCAACAGTGCAGTTGCCATAATAAGACCACAGTAAGGCTTTACGGTCATCTGAGTGAGCCCTAGCTATCCGATTGAGACCTAATAGCTAGAATAAAGCCTAACAGAGAAGTTCGAAGTTGCCCGTGACTTAGACTATGTGTACACTACCGCAGTAAGTTGACACAGAGGCGCTGACTTCTGCTCACACTGATGGGTGCTCGATCCCCTTCTGCCCCGGCCCAACTCTGCCCCGGTCCCACCTGTCACGGAGTCCCTGGGCGATGCTCTGGAACTGCTCCCCATGAAGTCAGTCGGGACTCTGGGGTAGTCGCCTTTCTGTGAGCAGCCTGTCTTCAGGACACACAGCTCACACAGCTTCCACCTTCCTGGGTCTGACCTCGGAGCATTCAGCATCCTCTGCCCCTCCGTGCGCTTTCCCCCAGCGAGTCCGCTCAGGCGGGGCTCCTGGGGAAGCCAGAGGGTCCTGCACCCCAACTTCGCAGTCAGACGTGACTCTCAGCCAGCCAGTAAAACAGAAGGTTTATTAGACGACAGGAACATGGTCTAAAACAGAGCTTGCAGGTGCAGAGAACGGGACCCCTCAGCTGGGTCCATTCTGGGGGGCAGTGAGCCAGACAACCATGTCTGCACTTCACTCCATGTCCCAGCCAGCCCCAAACTGAAAACCCCCTCCAGCCCCTCCTCCTCTGGGCTTTGTTCCTTTCCCGGGCCAGGTGGTCACCTGATTCCTTTGTTCTCCAACCCTTCAGCTCTCACCTTGCAGGGGGGGAAGGGCCCAGGCCATCAGTTGCCAGGAAACAGGGTGTCGGCCATTCTCTGTGTCCAGACTCCTGCACACACCTGCCCTCTAGGGCTCTGCAATGATCATACACCCTTACCCCACCCCCTAGATACTTAAGAACTGCCATGGGGAAACTGAGGCACCCCCACATTATTCAGAGGAAACATTAAGAACAGTCCCACTTCGTCACACCACCCCAATTCCAACTCCTTCCCCAAAGTCTCCGCCCCTTCCCTGCCCCTATTCAGACTCCTTCCCCAAATCCCCGGCCCGGCCCCGCCTCTTTCCTGCCTCCTCCCCTGAGCGCGCCACATTCCTGCTTCTCCCCCCTCCCTCCTGGAGCTTGCTACGCTGCCAAACAGCTGTTTAGCGGCAACAAGCACTGGGAGGTAGGCGGAGGAGCGGGGACAGGGTGTGCTCAGGGGAGGAGTGGAGGTGACACCTTCACACACGTTTCTCTAACCCTGTGGTTCTCAACCAGGGTTACGGGTGCCCCTGGGGGTACACAGAGGTCTTCCAGGGGGTACACCAACAGGCTACACAAAAAGCATTAGCGAAGTCAGGACAAACTAAAATGTCATACAGACAATGACTTGTTTATACTGCTCTGTATACAGTTGGGTGTGTGTTATAGGATTATAGTCTGTTAAAATATGTGTATATTAAATTCAATATGGGGTTTGTAAAGACAGAGCAGCAATCCAAGATGGCGTCTGAACTGCCATCTTGTGACCGCCATCTTGTTGTTTACAGTGATCATGGCCCTGATGAGGGGGGACACTGGTTGGAGGGGGGACTTGCAGTTCAGTGGGGGGCCCTGACTGGAGCGGGCTGAGGCCCCACTACCCCAACCCAGTCCTCGCCTTAACCCTGCCCGAGGCCCCCGCCTCCCTCTGCGCCCCACATGACCAGGTGGTGGTTCAGTGGGGACCTGCGTGGCCCTGTCACTGGGCGCCCGCCCCTTGGTGCCCAGGCCCAGTCCCCGCAGCGCCAGAAGTGGGGGGCTGCAGCATTCGGCCGTCTTCAGCCTTGCAGACATCGACCCGCCAGCACCCCAGTTGCTTTATACTGAAATCAGTCACTGGGGGGGCTGGGCCCGTCCATCAGTGACACTAGGGGGGGCCGGGCCCGTCCACCAGTGACTGATTTCAGCGTCACTAGGGGCCGTCGTCCAGCGTCACAGACACTCCCCAGAGCAAGGCAGGGAGAGGCCAGGGCGTGCCCAAGGTCAGGAGCAGAGCCGGGGCAGAACCCAGGAGTCCTGACTCCAGCCCCACCCCGCACACAGCTGAGTCCTACTTCTACCCACAGGGCTCGAGGGGACGTGGCAAGAGGCGGAGATGGCCCCGTCCGGACTGAAGGCGGTGGTGCGCAAGAGTGAGTGCGGAGCCGGGGGGTCTGAGCCTGGTCGGGGGCAGGGTCTGGTTGGGTGTGGATCTGGGGGGGGGCAGGGCCCAGTTGGGGAGCCCTGGGAGGGGTGCTCCTGGGGGTGTCTCACCCTCGGGGAGGATTAGGAGTCAGTCGGAGCAGAGAGCTCCCCCCCGCCTGCCTGTCACACACCAGGAAGGGGAGGAGGCTGTCTGCCCCACCCCCAAGGGCTGCCCCCTCCCATAGGAGCTGCATTTTGCGGGGGCGTCATCGTCGTCATCTCTTTCCATCAGGATGACTCCCACCAGGGCCGGTGCAAGGATATTTTGTGCACTAGGGGGGAAACTTCCACCTTGCACACTCCCCCCCCCCCCCCCCCCCCCACAACCTCTGAAAACTAGTAAAGTTAGCATTATAAACAGCCTGTCAGAACGGGTAACAGCTGCGCGCGAGGAGAAAAATGGCGTCATAGCCACTTCGTAACATAGTAAAGCAGTACACTTCTGCCCGGCCCCAACACAGAGCTGGCGTAGGCTATCGCTGTAATGTAGGAGAGATCAAGGTAAAGCCTTACACTTCAGAAGCCCAACCCACTGCTGAATCTCCAGCCCAGGCTGCAGTGGAGGGGCCTGTGGCTAAATCCAGACCACAGACCTGGGGTTTAAAAGACCCTTGGAAAGTGGATTCAGTTCTGATGTTCCATGGTTGCCCCCGGAACTGGGACAGAGCAAAAGTGGCCCACAGCTCAGGACGGCCAGTGGTGCTAATAACCTTTAGCTCTTCTCTTAGCTTTTCCTCACTAAATCGCACAATTAGGAGGGCCTGACACGTGACTTCTGAATACTTGGGGTGGGCCATACTGCCCTGGTTCAAGAGGGGTCTCTGAACAGCAATAGCAGGGGGCTGCGGGTCAGGAGTGAAGGGCATCTGCAGAGCCGTGAGGGGGGGAACCCAGGACTGGAATAGCTGCGGGTCAGGAGTGAGGGGCACTGGTGGAGCTGGGAATGGGGGGTGGGAGGGGAGCAAAGGGCTGGGATAGCAGGGGGCTGCAGTCAGGAGTGAGGGGCATCTGCAGAGCCGTGAGGCAGGGATCCCAGGACTGGAATAGCTGCAGGTCAGGAGTGAGGCAGAGCTGGGGGGGACAGACCAGGGCTGGCATAGCAGGGGGCTGTGGACAGGAGTGAGGGGCACTGGCGGAGCTGGGAGTGGGTGGGAGCCCAGGGCTGGGATAGCAAGGGCTCCAGTCAGTAGTGAGGGACACTGGCACAGCTGGTGGGGGCAGTCCAGGGCTGGCCTGGGTGGGGGGGGGGGGTGTAGCTGCAGTTCAGGGTCGAAATGCCTGGGCGGAGATGCGTGGAGAAAGCAGGTTCGTGTCTGCCTTCGCCATGTCTGGATCCAGTCTGTGCTGCCGGCCCCTTACCGTGCACTCGAGCCCCACGTGCCCCAGTGAACGGGGCGTCCGCATGCCGCAGGTGTAAAGGAACTGCAGGAAAGCAGCAGGGAGGCCAGCGCGTCCTGGTGCAGAATAGCCCCTGGAGCCTCATTAGGACCGAGCAGCCAAGTCCTGATGGGCTAGAGGTGGGGTAGGGAGAGGCATTGCTTGAGTTATGGGGGAAACATAGTGTGTTGGGCAGTGCACTCACGCACACCAGCTACCGGGAGTGGGAGTGAGAGTGAGAGCACAGGTCAGGGTCTCGGGGCTATTGCCCTACGGGGCCAGCCAGAATCAGGTGCTTCGTAGGAGTAAAACAAACAGATGTATTATGGTAGCACCCAGGAGCCCCAGTCATGGACCAAGGCCCCATTTTGCAAGGCGTTGTACATTATTCATTAGGTGTATTACAGTGGTGCCCAGGAGCGCCAGTCATCACCAACAAAAAGATGGTGCTTGGCCCGAAGAGCTGACTATCTAATTGCTTAGGTGGGCCGTGGAAGGTGCCCAGGAGACAGGCCAGCAGTTCCCTGAGTGGGGCATGCCTTGGAGGGGTTCTATGTGCAGGACTCAGAATTTGAAGTCTTTGTTGTGTTGCTGTCCCCCATACACAGTGAGGGTCCCTGGATCCCCTCCAGTCAAGAGGTGCTGGACAGGATCTGTTTTCTTCCTGCACGGGGCCAGATCCTTCGTTCAGCTGCGCTCGTATCCAGCCTGGCAGAAAGGAAGGGGGATCAGACCCATGGCCCATCTAGCCTGTCACCCCACCACGATCGCCGACTGGGGGCTCGGCTAGGAGCACATCGCTATCTGGCCTGAAAGCAGCCTCTGAGCCACTTCCCCGAGGCGTCCTTCCACCAGCCAGTGGGTCCTGGCTCAGGGCACAGCCATCCCGTCTGAGCCCCACCACTGATCCTCATCTCTTTCCCTCGCAGAGATCCTCAGCGTTGTCCTTCACAGCGTGAAGAAGGAAAGAGAATGGAAGGTAAGCAGGCCGAACCTGTTGCCCTGGTGTCCCCCTGGGGATATGCTGTATCCATATATCATGCTCCTCCCCCTCCAGCCTCTTGAGATTCATTAGGAACCTGAGCTTTTCCAGGCTGGATCAGATCCCTGCTCTGTCTAGCCCATCATCCGTCCCCAGCTAGGCTTGGGTATGTCTGCCTTCCCACCGCGCTGGATCAGACCCAGCTTGTCCAGCTAGCCCCATATCTCCCCCCCCCCACACACACACACCGGATCAGACCACTGGGACCAGTGAATCAGCCTGGGTGGGAGGAGGAGCAGGAGAGTGCCAAGCATGGGGCAGTATGCACCATTGGCCAGGAAGGTTATTGAGCCCCCGGCATGGACTGGGCTGGGGGATGTGGAGCAGCGGGTTAGGCCGGTGCGGCAGAGGGAGCATTCGGCACGGCAGGAAGGTGGTGGAGATGTTGGGCCAATGGCCTACAGGGCTTTCCTAGGGGAACACGGAGACTCCCCTCGTTCCATTTCTCTGTGCGCAGCACAAGGTCAGGATGGGAATGGGGCCAGTAGGGGCTCCCCAGGAGGCTGCTTCCCCGGAGCTGGGCTTCATGTTCTTTGCCACGTGAGGCACAGACTGTCCCCCAGACCTCTCCGCAGTGCAATCCTGTGGGGGTTGGATGGGCAGGTGCAGCAGGCGGAGAGAGGCAACCTCAGCTGAGACTCAAAGCCAAGGAGAATCGCTGAGGCAAAGGCTCAGGGAGCAGGGGCTGTTGGGGAGGAGGCTCCTGCATCTGCAGCAGCAAGGTGAGTGGAGGGAGACCAGGGGCAGGGGGCGCTGGCAGAGCAGGGTGAAGCCCAGAACCCACAGGGGCTGCCCGCGGAGGGAGCGCTGTAGGAGAGGACTGCGAGCTGGGGCCTGGGGCTTGGGACAGGGCAGCCAGGTTCTCACCTGTCACAATGGCTGGTCGAGGGGTCTGAACAGGTTCCAAACACCCTGCCAGGCTAGCTGGCGTGGCGAAGCTGCAGGTGACCAGCATGGCGCCCGGGGAGGGAGGGGACCCTGATGGTAGTTGCCTGGGATTGCTGCTCGGCCGGCTGTTCCCTGGGCACTGCTCAGAGCCCACTTAGTTCAGCAGCAAGGCAATGCCAGGCCCCATCTGTGGCCGGGCATGGACACTTCTGTGGCAGCGAGAGATAGGACTGGGCCCTAAGGATACCCCGGGCACATGGGCACAAGCCCTGCTCCAGGTGGGGAGGGAGCCCAGAGCCAGGGGGGTAAAAACCAGCCCACCTCCTGATGGCATCATGCTAGGCCCTGAGTCCCCAGGGGCTGGGCATGGGCTGGGCCATTTGAGCAGCAGGGAGGGGCCTCGGCAGGTGCTAACACCCCCTTTCTTCCCCCTTTGCAGTCGATGCAGGCTTTGATCAATGACTTCCAGGGCACCCCCACCTTCAACTACAAGGCAGTTCACGTCTTCTTCCTCAGCCGTGAGTATCGGGGGTCGGGGGATCCCCCAGCTGGGAGCCTGGGCAGTGGCACACTGGAGCCTGGGGGTGGGGGGGTCTCTCTCTGCCGGCAGGCCAGTGCGCAGCACCCTGATTATGCTCTGCCCTCCTGCAGGGGATGCAGCCCCAGCAGGCCAGACCGAATGACCCCACCTATCCCTTCCCCCTCTTCTCCCCCACGGGCCTGCCTCCAGCCAGCACGGCTCACAGACACCTGCAGCATGTGCCCAGAAAGGCGGCCTCTGGCTACCATTCCCAGCATGCATTGCTCCATCAGTCCCAACTCGGTGGGGGGATGGGACAGCACCAGAATACCCAGTGTGTCAGGGTCAGATCTGCTTCTCCCCATTACAGCGGCAGGGGGTGCCCAAGTCCCCGTTCCTCCTTGTGCATCATCCTATGTTGTACACTCCGGTCACTCAGCCCTGCGGGGGGGCTGAGGGCAGGGTGTGAGACAGGGGCTGCGTAGGAGAGATTGTGGCTCCCCCTCGCTGCTGATGCTGCAGAAGGCGAGAACCCGGCATGACTCTGGTTCGTGGGGGCTGGACTCATCGTTGACTCCTGTGTGGCCCTGCTGGCTTGCCCAGGTTCCCCACAGGCGTGCAGCACGACTGCCCCTGCTGTGCCCGGTCTGGCCCCGTCCGTGGGGGCTGGCGCTGTGCTGGGGGTCCTGAGCCCTGTGCCTGTCACTCCCACCCACTGCCTCTGCCTTGCAGCCTGTCCTGAGCCTCTGTTCAAGGAGCTGAGGAAGTCACGGATCACCAAGGTCATCAAAACCCTCAAGGAGATCAACATGGCCATCCTGCCCTATGAGAGCCAGGTGAGGGGTGGCCGGGCTTTGGAGGAGCAGGTCCGCGGGGCAGATGGTGACGTACGACACCCCACCCTTAGTGTTCCATGTGGCTTGGCGGGGGAACCTTTCCCTTCTAGGGCCCCGGGTTTGACGCCAGCACAGGGCAGCAGGGACTAGCTGGCTGCTCACACCCTGTGAGCTGTGGAATCGCTGGCTTGCACCTGGTGGGGATGGTAGATGTATGGGGGAGGAGGGCCCTGCCTCCCTGGCTTTACCAGCTCTTACTGGTGGTTTATACTAGGCCTGCAAGACAGCCCGATACTCCACACGCCTGCCCTTTACCCAACCACCCCATCCCCTCCTTGTGTCATCAGTGGATTTCCCCCCTCCTGCCCCTGAGGGGCAGGACTGGGGTGTCAGCCCCATTGCATTGATGGGGAAACTGAGGCACAGAGAGACATGAGCCTGGTCTACACACAAAAGCTTTGTTGGTGTGGGTTTGTTACGGGGACATGAGAGAAAAAATCCCCCCTGTAACTGATGCAGCTGTGGTGGCAGAGCCCCCGGGTAGGTGCCGTTACGCTGGCAAAGCAGTCCTTTCGCCACTCTAGCTGATTTCATCTGGGGTACCGGTGCCAGCTGTGCTAAGAGAAGCTTTGGCTGGTATAAGCTGAGTGTCCGTCAGGAGGCTTTGCTGGCTCACCCGTCCCGTTGCGCCAGCAAACCCTTCGTGGGCCGATACTATTTATTGGTGTCCAAGCACGTTTGTCCCAATGGCTCGTTCTGTTCGTCCAGTGAAATAAGCGACAGCGGCAGACGCGCCTTGATGCCGGGTTTGCCCGTGGCTATGCTGGTGCTTTCGCCAGACGAGAAGCGTTGCCAAGCCCCCTCCCCCAACATTGAGGGCACCTGGGAGTCTGCAGCCAAGTGAGGACCTGAACCTGGGGCATCTTCATCCCAGGCTGGTACATGAATCTCTGGCTCGCTATCCCTCTACCACAACAGGAGTGGCACTGGCAAAGGGATCTCTCCCTCACTAGGGGCTCGCTACAGCTCCGCCAGGCTGGCCTGATCCAACAGCGCATCTTAGGGGCGCGGTATGGGACACAGCTGGCCTGGCTGCAAGCAGTTGGCACCGGGGTCTGATCTCTGCTCTCCCCTGTCCCCAAGGTGTACTCCCTGGAGAGGCCATAGAGCTTCCACAACTGGTTCAGCCCCTACCGCTTTTTCGAAAAGAACAAGCAGATGGAGAATCTGGCAGAGCAGATTGCCACATTGTGTGAAACCCTGGAGGAGTATCCAGCCATCCGCTACAGGAAGTGAGTGTGCCCAGGGGAAGGGGTACCCAGCTATCCCCTATAGGAAGTGAGTGTGCCATGGAGAAGTACCCAGCCATCCTCTACAGGAAGTGAGTGTGCCCAAAGGGCGAGGGTACCTGGTTACCTCCTACAGGAAGTGCATGTGCCCCTGGGGGAGGAGCTGTTTCCGACCCACAGGGTTTGTCTTTGCTGCAGGGACCATGAAGATAACTTCCACTTGGCGCACGCTGTGTTGGCCAAACTCAAGGCGTTCAAGGCATACGAGCCCAGCATGGGAGAGGTGAGCAAGCTGTGTTGGCCATGCCCTTGCCATAGGACAGAGCCGCGGGGGAGCACATGAGAAGTAGAAGGAAGGAGGAGTGATTTAGAACCTGCTCGGAGATCCTGGCGGGGGGAGGGGTAGGGTCTAGACACCCTTGGAGATCCTGAGGGGTTGGCAGAACAATAGCATTCCCTGTGTGGCTGGATTAATGGCCACAGCCCTTCTCTAACACTGGCTGTGGGCAGATCTCAAAGTGCTCTACAAAGGCTAGTGTCCTTATCCCCTCTGTATAGATGGGGAAACCGAGGCACCAACTGGGGAAGTGTGTGCCCAGCATAATCTCTTTGTTTATAAACAGGGCAGTTCGGTCAGAGAACTAAGCTTCGCACACAGAGCCTCTTCCACACCTGGACACTCCTGTCTGTGTGTGCTCCTACACCCATCACCATGGTATCAGAATCTCACTAATGAATTCAGCCTCCCAGGGGAGGCAGGGTGGCCTGTGTTACAGAAGGGAAACTGAAGCATACAGGGAGTCTGCCAGAGCAGGAATAGAACCCAGCTCTCCCGAGCCTTAGCCACAAGTCAGCCCTGGCCTGTGGGCTTCCCCTAGCTCCTGCCATCCCCATCCCACCCCCAGCAGAGGGCAGCTGCAAACCCACCCTGCCCTGGATTCTCACACAGGAAACCCAGTAGCTCCTGCCCCCCCTAGGAGAAGCAAAGTGATGTAAAATCCAAGGCCTGCCCAGATCTCTCTCTCCTGTTGCCTCTGCTCTTGCTTCCAGCCTTTGCTGAGTTGCTGGGAGACTGTGCACCTGTGACCAACTGGGAATGTTTGTAATATCTTTTATGAATCTGATGCGTGCCTCAGTTTCCCTATATATTTCCTGGCTTCTCTGGCAGGGGGTGAAGGGGAAGGATTCTCGGGGAAGGTAAGAGTCATGCGGGGCGGGGGGGGGGGTGTCACCTCCCTGTCTTGGTGAAATGAAGAGAATCCAACACAGATCAGCCTGGGGGCCAGAAAGACCGTGCCAGCTCCAATGACTCCTGGCTGGATGCTCCCAGCAGGGAATTGGAGCAGGGCCCCCAGCTCGAGAACACAGGGTTGGAAGGTTTGAGCTGGGGGATGAGTGCGGGAAGCTGGGAGCTCTCGCCTGAGAACTGACGAAGGTCAGGCCGAGGCCTGGTCTACACGAGGCAATTGGGTCAGTGCCACTGTGTCGCTCGGGGGTATGGGAAAGGCAGCGTCACTGAAGCGGAGCAGCTGAAGTGGTTTACATGTAGACAGGCCCTGAGTGAGAGACCCGGAGCTGAAAACAGGTTTCTCTGCAGCTCGGCCGGGCTCTGGGCTGACCAGAACGGCCTCTTGCTTTAACCTTCAGTGGGCTGGGCTGCCCAGGCTGGGGTCCAGGTGCCTAAGAAACCCGACTGTTCTGACAACGCTGGGTGAGTGGCCCTGTCACCCGGGCTGAGGGGCGTCGGGCCCTGTGGAGTGGACGGGTCTCTACCAGGATCTGTCCCAGCTGGACTCGCTGGGCAGGGCTCACGGGGTGAAGCCTAGTGGTTCAGTCTCAGGAGGCGGGAAGGCCATGTGGCCTGTCCTGGAGGAAGAGAGAGACTTGTTGGGGTCTGGCACAGCAAAGGGCTTCCTCCCAGAGATTTCCACAGCTGGGACCCTGGCACCGACCCTGTGGATCCATGACTGCACCATTCCTCTCTACTTTCCCATCGACCAAGACAGTGTTGCCTAGTGGATAGAGCCCTGGACTGGGACGGGCGACCCGGGCTCTATTCCCAGCTGGGTGACCTTGTGCAAGTCACCTCCCCTATTTACCCCTCAGTTTCCACATCTGTAAAAGGGGGATAATGCTACCAATCTCGGGCAGGGGGGCCCCCTCTGGGATAGCTGGCTGCCATGGCACAGATGCTCTGTAACTCACAGCTGGCAGCACAGGCCTGCCTCCAGAGGGGAGCCTGGCACACACCTGGCTGCCCAAACCATCTACCCAGGGAAGAGACTGACAGCATGCTTGTTAACCACCGGAGCTACTTGCTGCAGCAGAGCTGGCTCCAGCCTGCAGCCCCAGTCTGATCTGGGCTATTCTCAGGAGCTGATAGCGGCGCTGGGGAGGGAAAATCCTGCTCTGTGCACACCCTGCTGCTGTGACTCCGTTGAGTCCCCCCGGGGATATTCCTGAGGCTCTTGCCAAGCCTCCCTGTCACAGGTGAAAGCACTATCCCCATGTTACAGGGGGGGAAACTGAGGCATGGAGCAGCATGCCAGGAGTAGGTGGCAGAGGCAGGAATAGGAATAGCCCAGATCAGGGGGACGGGGGCTCCCATTGCACTGCCAGGGGGAACTAGAGAGACCCCTGACCCCAGCACCCGAGAGAACCTGTTGAGGGAGGAGCAGCAAGAACCTAAATTCACAGATCATTAACTGTGTGGGTTTCAGTGGGTTAGAGCGGATGGTGCTGGGAGCCTGGACTCCTGGGTTCTATGCTCAGCTCTGGGAGGGCAGTGGGGTCTAGTGGGATAGAGGGGGCCTGGGAGCCAGGACTCCTGGGGTTACCCCCAGCTCTGAGAGGGGTGGGAAGAGCAGGATCTCAGGATTTGATCGGGGAACTAGGACTCCTGGGGCCATGGACTCGTGTGCCTGGGCTGTGGGTGCGTCCCAGGGGTGCTAGGGCTGACCTGTCTGTCCCCGTGCAGGTGTGGACAAGGAGAACCTCACCAAGCTGATCCAGCATGCCAACATCCAGCAGCAGAGAGACATCATCCACAACATGCTGTTCCTGGGCATCTCTCTCACGCCTGGGGTAAGGGACTGGGGCCAGGGGCCAGCAGCTGTCCCCATGCCAAGGGGCAGATCTGTGCTGCACAGGGGAGCCCAGGCCATCCTGGAGGTGCCCCCCTATGGCAGTGACCTACTCCCAGCACAGAGGTGGCCTCTGTCCCTGTACAGTGGGGTGACGCCCTTCCCATATGAGGGTGACCCCCGAGTTACTCCCCATCTGGGGTGACTTCTTCTGCCCTGGCAGAGGATACTGGGAGTCAGGACCTCAGATCGCCAGCGAGCTGGAGCTGGTGACCACTGCTTGGGGTGGCCATGCGGCGAATGGGGGGAAGCAGCTCTGTTCTCCCATCAGTCTCTCTCTCTCTCACTCAGTGATCCATTCTGTTTTCTCTGCCTCTCCCCTGCCAGCCTGGCTGGCGCCACTCAGGTAGGCCACGCTCTCCCTGTCTGCCCCCGTTCCCACCCCGCACCTCCTCCCTGCTGCCTCTCACCCCCTCTCCCTTCCTCCCCCAGAGCAGGCAGCTGCGACCGAAGAGGAAGGCGCGGCTGGAATCCAGCTACCAGCTCTCCCACTGGATCCCCATGCTCAAGGACATCATGGAGGTACCGGGCCATCTGCTTCCTGGCCTTGGGGACTGGGGTCACAACTGGCAGGCTGGGCCCAAGGGGGTGGTTTGGGGTCAGCCATGTGTAGAGCCCTGCATAGCCGTGCCCCATTTCTGCGGATAGTGGATCGGCTGCAGATACAACCGTGCAGGGCTCTACTCCCCAGCAGCGCCTGGCCCGCGGCATCCAGCTCAGGCAGCCCGGGGCACGCAGGGCACTCGGGGCCGCCGGCCCGCAGCCAGTGGCTAGGCAACACGTCGGAGTTGGGGCTGTCCGGCACCCACTCGCCCCACCGCGTGGCTTCCTGTCCAGCAGCTCGAGCAGCACCAATGTCCCCACCAGCTCCTGAGCAGCAGGATTTGGGATTGGAGAGGGTGAGGCCCCGGCACCCCACCCCTCCACCCCACTGTGGTGCAACATGCTCTGCTGCTGCCGTGTACGCTCGTGACCCCCCAGGAGCGGCATGTGATGAGAAACCCCGCCCCCACCCCCTCCACACTGCCCCTTCTCCTCAAGACCCCGCCCTCACACTGCCCCTTCTCGAGACCCCGCCCCCTCCAAGCTGCCCCTTCTCCTCGAGACCCTGCCCCCTCCACACTGCCTCTTCCCTGCAAGACCCCTTCCCCACCCTCGCTAGCTGCTGCCGGTGTGGATGCAGATACAGGTAAAAGGCGGCTTGTGGATCGCAGGCTGATGCACATCCACATTTTTGTATCTGCGCAGGGCTCTAGCCATGTGAGGGGCTCATCAGCGAATCCTCTCCTGCTGCCATCCTTAGGGGTCTTAAATCATAGACATGAGTGCAGGGGAGTTGTCTTACCCGGTGCTGAGATGCTGCCAGCTCTGGGGTGGGGCATGGGCAGTATATACAGGGGTTCCTCACCAGGGCTGAATTCTTCCTAAGGAGTGGCAGGCAGCTGTTAACAGCCGCCCAGCAGCGCTGCCCAAGAGTCTAGGGCAGGAGGTGATCAGTGTGTGGGGCTGGAAGTGCAGAGAATCCAGGCAGCACACTGTTGTGACTGGCACTGGAATCTGAATGTTATGAATTTTTATTACATTATACATTTTACATTATATTATATTATATTATGTAAAAAATTATCTGAATGGTATGAAGTGTTAGGTGGACGTAAGCTGCCTTGCAAACTCAGTGGTGTGGAGCAGTTACAGAGGTTTATGATGCAAACGTTCATTCTAACTTTATACCACGGGCTACAGAGGTTATGGGAGAGATCAATCCTGCAAGCAATTCCACAAGTCGAAACACTCCACACACGCTGATCAGCAGCTGTTGTTACACGGCTAACACACAGGCTGGGTCAAGCTCTGCATTTGTCAGTGTTCAGTGAGGCCTAAGGGCCTGGGCATGAGCTGACACCTGGTCTGCTAGCGTCACAGGACCCATCTAGCCCAGTACCCCGCCCTCTCTCTGCTGCCTCCTTCCCCAAACCAGATCAATGGGGCCAGCCGCCCCAGCACCAGCTACTTCAGAGGAAGGTGCAAGAACCCTCTCCTAGTGGCTAATGATGACATAACCAGTCGGGGAAGGGGGGCATATCCCCCTCATCCTGACAGTCAGCAGTGGCCTTGTGCCCTGTTTTCTAAATTCTGTCCTGACACCATTGCTCCCCCACCATCCTTGTCTGAATCCTGCCAGGCTCGCAATGTCAGTGACATCTAGTGGCAGTGAGTTCCCCTGGCTAATTATGTAACTTCCCTTGACATTTGCTTTCACAGAGCGTCCCATTGCTCTTGCAACACTGGGGCAGGTGAAGGGGGGGCAAATAGGAGCACCCCCCTCCTTTCATTATATTCTGTACCTATTTCAGCCCTGCTTCTTTCGCTCCTCTTTAAACTAAAGCCTGAGCCTTTTTGTTGGTAAATTGGCCTTTTTCTTGACAGTGTTGTAGAAAAAATTTGCTTCTTTCTAAACATTTCAGGTTTTTGATGAGCAATTTAAAAAAAGCCTTCGAAAAATTACCCCTCCCTCCCCCATTTCTCTACCCTTTGTCCTTTTCTCATCTACTGGAAAGTGGATGGGAAGGGATGGAAAAAACTACACACACACATATACATTTTTGGCTTTTGAAAATTTTTTGCAAGGGGTGAAAACATAAGGGTTCCACACACACCCCCAAATTTCCAAGGCAGCTCAATTGTGGGGCTGCTGCTCTTCCTGCTGCCCTTCTAGTGCCAAGGTAGACCAACGCCCTGTCACACTTTAACCCTTAAATGGCCAGCATTGCCAACGCCCATCATTGCATGGTGAGCCCAGCAGTGGGTGGGTGGGTAAGTTGGAATGGGATCAGTAATGAAGAATCTTCACTTTCGTTAGATAAAGTGCCCACCCTCGGCGTGGAGGAGAAGCCCCAGACCTCGCTCCTCCCAAACACAGCCATGCCAGAATGCAAACAAATATTAAAATCTTGTGATTTTTTTAAGCAAATCTCATGATTTTGAGGCCTGACTAGTGACTTCTGAATGTTGGGGCACAAGAGGGGCACCAAAGCTGATGGGCCCGCTCGGCCTTCTTGCCATCAGGACAGAGGCACCTGTGTGGGACCCGGGGTGGCTCGTGCCTCCCCACACTTGGGACAGACAATACTAAACATCTCATGGCTCCCCCTGGCAGCGCGTGGAGGGAAAGCCGCTCCCGAGCTATGGCCACAGAGTCTTCTTTTAGAAGATGACAGGACAAGGAGTAATGGTCTCAAGTTGCAGTGGGGGAGGGTTTAGGTTGGATATTAGGAAAAACTTTTTCACTAGGAGGGTGGTGAAACACTGGAATGCATTACCTAGGGAGGTGGTAGAATCTCCTTCCTTAGAAGTTTTTAAGGTCAGGCTTGACAAAGCCCTGACTGGGATGATTTAATTGGGGATTGGTCCTGCTTTGAGCAGGGGGTTGGACTAAATGACCTCCTGAGGTCCCTTCCAACCCTGATATTCTATGATTCTATGATTCAAGGGAGGCAGTGTGGCCTAGTGGGTAAAGCACTGAACTGGGGTGCAGCAGACTGGAAGTCTATGTCTGACTCTGCCACTGGGTGATCTTGAGCAAATCCCTTCCCTGCCCTCTGCCTCAGTTTCCCCATGTGTACAGTGGGGATGATGACACTGACCTCCTTTGGGAAGTGTTTTGCTGGACAGTGCTATGTAAGATGAATAATAATATTCTGGGCTAGCGGGGTAGGGGCGTCTCTCCTCTCTGGGGCACGGGTTCGAATCTGTCCCAGGGGAGCAGTGTCTGACAGTGGGGGTGGCTGTGGAGAGGGGCTCAGTCCAGTTCCTGTTGGGACAGCACCCGCGTTGCCTGCCGGCTGTGGGACCGGCACGGTGGGGCTACAGAGCCTGAGCTCCGCTCTGCCCCTAGATGGGTCCCTTCAGGGCAGGGCCGTTGGCGTGGGGGATGGGGGTGTGACGCAAGCCTTGGGCTCTGGGGCCGTCGAGCTGGCCCTTTCCCCAGTGCTGGAGTCCCCTCCACAAGGCCCAAAGCTCCCCAGGCCTGAATCCTGGCCCCACGGAGCCCGGCTCGGGGTGGGGGGGTGGGGGGTGTTTCCTGCAGCCGCACGGCCTCTCCGGTACAGCCAGTGGCCTTGGCACTCTGGGGCAAGGCAAGTCACTTTCCAGCCCCCACCCCTGGGGCCAGGGGGCACAGGCCAGCCCAGGGCTCTGAGGAAGATGGGGCGCGCCCTCCGCCCCTCTGGTTTAAACGTCGCTCTGTCCCATCCCCCCGCTCCACGGCCCCGGGCACAGCTCTCCTCTTTCTGCATCTTCCCCTCCTGCTCTTTAGGATCTGGCCCCCTGGGGTACCCAGGTGACAAGGAAACCCGCTCCCGGCTGGGGAGCCATGGTTGGCTTTTGGGCCCCAGGCGTCTGCATGGCCCTGGCTAACGAGCCCCCTGGGAGGGCAGCGCTGCCCGGCCTGGGCCCTGGGGCCTCGGCAGGAGCTGCCACAGAATGCCAGCGGCAAAGCTGCCAGTGGAGGCTTCTCCAGTGCCCTGCAGAGTGGGGGAACTGGGCTGAACTGGGGCCAGCGTCAAGGCCGTGGGAGGGGCCAGCCAGGTAAGGGGCTGGGTTCCCCACTGTTGGGTCCTATGGGGATGCTGGCTGAGTGTCCCTGTGCCCATGGCGTTAGAGGGATCGCAGGGACGAGGCTCTGGGGGCTGCTGGGAGTTTGGAGAGGGGTCCGTGTTCAGCTCCCATCTCCCCACACACGCTTCTGATCCAGAATGGCCTGGGTGCGAGACCTTCCCCTGGCTGGTGCCGAATGGCCAGTGTTTGCTGGGATGCTTTGGACCCGGCAGCTGCTCCCTGCCCCTGGGGGAGGTTCATCGCTGGGGCAGTGCTGCCAGCCCCAGAGACTGAGGGCCTGGGCCCCACAGCAGATCACTCTGTACTCCACCCCTTGCCCTGCCCGAGAAGGCGGGGAAGGCACTCTTGGCCAGTCCTTGGCTGTCAGCTAATGCCCGTCAGAGCATGGACCCATCCCCCTAGGGATGGGGTTGAGACCCCCAAACTCATGTCACACATAGGCCTGCTGGGCACTGGCAGTGGGGCAATCCCTTCTCTGCCAGGGACTGCAGGGGGAGGCTCTTGGGGCAGAGATGGGACCAGCGGGGCATCCCTGGCACAGCGGGGGAGCAGGTCTGTAGTCCTGGCCTGGAGAATCCGTTATCCACCGCTCATTACCCGCTGCCCAGTCAAGGCACCGAAAAGAAACCGTGTGATTGTAGGTGACCTATCGAGTGGCACCTAGTGTGACTCAGAGCGACATGGCTGGCACGAAGGGCTCGGTGAATGGGGAGGGCTGGCTGGGAGCGGGGCACTGACTGAGTCACTGGGCTCCCACAGCCAGAAGAATCTCGGCCCCGGCCTTGCACCACCCCAGGGCCCCAATCTCTGCTGAGGCCTTGCCCACCTCCCTGGCAAGAGGCCCAGCAGCCCTGGTCACTCCCAGGACTAGAGTCACTTGTATTCCAGTCACTCAGTTCATCCCTGGGGTTGAGATGTAGCCACTTCTGGGGTGGGGTGCAGGGGCTATTTATACAGGGATCCTTTGCCCAGCACTGAGATGCAGCCACCTCTGGGGTGGGACGGAGCAGCTCTTTAACAGCCACACAGCACAGTAGATTAGGACAAGTGAAGAATCCCACACCTAGTTGCACTGCGCTGCACAGAGCGTGGGGAGCTGGGCCAGGGAGCCGGGGGGGAGGGATAGCTCAGTGGTTTGAGCATTGGCCTGCTAAACCCAGGGTTGTGAGTTCAATCCTTGAGGGGGCCATTTAGGGATCTGGGGCAAAAATTGGGGACTGGCCCTGCTTTGAGCAGGGGGTTGGACTAGATGACCTCCTGAGGTCCCTTCCAATCCTGATATTCTATGATTCTATGACCAGGCTGCACTGCACATGGGCTCCTTAGTGACAAGCGCTCAGAAACTTAGATTTACAACCCCCAAAATAGCACAAATTGAGCACTATGCTGGGGCCGGCACAGACTAGAAGGGGCAAGTGCCCCCTACTGGGTCCTCCCACCCCACTCACTGCAGCCCCTAGCACCCCATAAGCTCCATCCATGCAGAGTAAGGGGACTGGCACATGGAATTGCAAGCCCAATAGCAAGGATTTCTGATGACTCTGGGGCGGGGGAGTGGAGAATTGCTAATATAGTTCCTATTTTTAAGAAATGGAAAAAAAACGTGGTCCAGGTATCTACAGGCCTTTTAATTTGACCTCAACTGTCTGCAGGGTCTTGGGTCAAATTTTGAGTGAGAAAGTAATGAAGGACAAAGAGGTGAACGGTAACTGGGATAAAATACAACCTGGTTTTACAATCGGTAGGTCCTGCCAGGCCAACCTGATCTGTTTCTCTGCGAAGATAACTGAGGTTTTAGACAAAGGAAATGCAGTAGATCTAATCCAGTGGTTCTCAAACTTTTTGTGTTGGTGACCCCTTTCGAACACCAAACCTCTGAGTGTGACCCCCCCCTTAAAAATTAAAAACACATTTTTGATATTTAACACTATGTTAAATACTAAATTTAAACCCTATTGCTTAAAATGAATTTACCTTTACTCACTGCTTTTAAATTAAGACTAAAACACAGTGGGTGGCGGGGCTCGGGGCTGACAACCCTGTGTGTGCTCCCGGCTGATAACCCTCAGCATGGCCGGGCTCTGCCTGAAAACCCATTACAGGGGTTGGGGCTCACAGCGTCCTGGAGGCCCCAGCTCAGGGCTCACAGCCCCACTCCTGGTTGGGGTCAGCACTTGCAACCCCATGTGGCAGTCGGACTCAGGGATCACAGCCCCGCTCCTGGCCAGGGCTGGGGTCTGAGCTTGCAGCCCTGTGTGGGGGTTGGAGTCGGGGCTCGCAACCACGATTCCCTGTCGGGGTCGGGGCTCACAGCCCGGCCCAGGGGTTGGGGTCAGGACTCACAGCTGCACACCGGGGTCGTGGCTCACAGCCCGGCGCAGGGGTCGGGGTCGGGACTCACAGCCGCACACCGGGGTCAGGGCTCACAGCCTAGCACAGGGGTCAGGACCCACAGCCGTGTGCCCGGGTTGGGGCTCGTAGCCCCGCAGCTCCACACAGGGGTCAGGGCTGACAGCCTGGTGCAGGGGTTGGGGCTTGCAACTTACAGCCGCGCGCTGGGGTCAGGGCTCGTGACCCCCCCACTTAACCGGGTTGTGACCCCCAGTTTGAGAACCAATGATCTAATCTATCTGGATGTAGGTGAGGCATTTGATACAATTGGGAAATTATTAGTTCAATTGGAGAAGATGGGCTTTAATCTGAGAATTGAAAGGTGGATAAGGAACTGGTGAAAAGGACGTGCAGAAAAGGACCTGGGGTTACAGCAGATGAGAAGCTGGAGGTGAGTCAGCAGTGTGCCCATGTTGCCAAAAAGGCTAACAGCATATTGGGCTGCATTAGTAGGAGCATTGCCCACAGATCGAGGGAAGTGATTATTCCCCTCTATTCAGCACTGGTGAGGGCCTCATCTGGAGTATTGCGTCCAGTTTTGGGCCCCCACTACAGAAAGGATGCGGACAAATTGGAGAGAGTCCAGCGGAGGGCAATGAAAATGAGTAGGGAGCTGGGGCACGTGACTTATGGGGAGAGGCTGAGGGAACTGTGGTTATTTTGTCTGCAGAAGAGAAGAGGGAGGGGGGATTTGATAGCTGTCATGGAATCCCCAGGCGATGCTCTGGAACTGCTCCCCATGAAGCCAGTCAGGACTCTGGGGAAGTCTCCTGTCTGTGAGCAGACTGTCTGCAGGACACACAGCTCACACAGCTTCCTGGGTCTGACCTCGGAGCATTCAGCATCCTCTGCCCCTCCGTGCGCTTCCCACAGCGAGTCTGCTCTGGCGGGGCTCCTGGGGAAGCCAGAGGGTCCTGCACCCCAACTTCGCAGTCAGATGTGACTCTCAGCCAGCCAGTAAAACAGAGGTTTATTAAACGACAGGAACATGGTCTAAAACAGAGCTGGTAGGTGCAGAGAACAGGACCCCTCAGCTGGGTCCATTTTGGGGGGCAGTGAGCCAGACAACCACATCTGCCCTTCGCTCCATGTCCCAGCCAGCCCCAAACTGAAACTCCCTCCAGCCCCTCCTCCTCTGGGCTTTGTTCCTTTCCCGGGCCAGGAGCTCACTTGATTCCCTTGTTCTCCAACCCTTTAGCTCTCACCTTGCAGGGGGGAAGGGCCCAGGCCATCAGTGGCCAGGAAACAGGGTGTCGGCCATTCTCTGTGTCCAGACCCCTGCACACACCTGCCCTCTAGGGCTCTGCAGTGATCAGACACCCTTCTCCCACCACCTAGATACTTAAGAACTGCAAAGGGGAAATTGAGGCACCCCCACACTATTCAGAGGAAACATTAAGAACAGTCCCACTTCGTCACATCAGCGCCCCCCCGCAACTCCCCTTCTGAGTCCCTGATGTGGGTCTCCCTCCTGACCCCTATCTGCTGTTCACAAACTCATCCACTAGTGCCCCTGCACTGCGCAGATCTTTAGGCTTCCGGTCCACTAACCACACCTTAAGGTCTGGAGGGCAGATGTCATACAGCTGCCCCAACCCCACCAGGTTACACACCTCCTCTGCGGTAGTGGCCCCTGTGCCCTTCCCCCACCTACGGAGATATTCCCCCAGCAGATTGGTGACCTCCTTGTAAGTGACACCTGGGGTCTTGCGTACACCCCGGAATCGTTTCCTGTACGCCTCGGGGGTCAGTTCAAACTTCAGCAGCAAAGCCTGTTTGAACAGGTCATAGTCCCCCATCTCAATACCATCCATTTGGCTGAAGGGCTCTATGGCCTTGGGATCCAGCAGGGGGGTCAGATAGTGTCATAACCATACAGCTCAGGGTAGCCTAGAATTCCGCCTTACCTAGTGTTGGCCCATTCCCAGCTTCTGGCAAACAGAGGCTAGGTACACTTCAGAGCTTGGTTTTGCATCCCTGCTCATCCTGACTAATTCATGAACTTATCTAGTTCTTTTTTAAACCCTGTTATAGTCTTGGCTTTCACAACTTCCTCTGGCAAGGAGTTCCACAGGTTGACTGTGCATTGTGTGAAGAAATACTTCCTTTTGTTTGTTTTAAACCTGTTGCCTATTAATGTCGTTTGATGACCTCTAGTTCTTGTGTTATGAGAAGCAGAAATAACACTTCCGTATTTACTTTCACCCCATTAGTCTTCTCTTTTCCAAGATGAAAAGTCCCAGTCTTCTCTCTTCTTGTAAGGAAGCTGTTCCATACCCGTAATAATTTTTGTTGCCCCTTTCTGTATCTTTTCCATTTCCAATATATCTTTTTGAGATGGGGCGACCACATCTGCACACAGTATTCAAGATATGAATGTAGTGTGGATTTATATAGAGGCAATATGATATTAATTCAGCTTATGCTCAAATAAATTGATTAGTCTCTAAGGTGCCACAAGTCCTCCTTTTCTTTCTGTTAATGTTGCATTTGTTTAATCACTGTACAGTGCCTAGCACAACAGATCTTTGTCCATGACTAGGGCTCCTGGGCACTATGCTAATACAAATAAATAATAACAATGATGATGCAGAATAGACCTGAGCTCTCCCTCCTGTAGCTGGGCTGGCTCTGCAGAGTTAAGATGAGCAAAATGCAACAAATCCTCCCCCTTCTCATTTTTGTCACGACCGTCACAGCTCTGATTCCAATACACACACACACAGAGCAGGCCAGCTAAGGAGATGCCATTTTTAGCCAGTCACGTTTCAGAGCAAAAGCACATCATGGGACTGAAGTGACAACTTGCCGGCGGGGTAGTAAACATATTTTCTCATGGGCAACCAAATCTGAGATTCAGGTTGACTCTAGACTGTGCAGTCCTTTAAATTCTGTCTTATTTAGACTTATAATCTTGGGGGGAAGGATTTTTTTAGATGGCTGATGCATTCAAATTGTGTGAATTGCAGTGAAGACAGGAGAGAATCTAACTCTTTGTGTTTTTGGTTTGTTTGTTTTAACTAAAACATCAGGAACCAAGTTCTTCATACAGATCATGAGCCACAAGGTAGGTGTAAAAGTGTTGACCTCTCAGGCAGGTGGAGGGGCTCAGGATAGAGTATTACTTTAAGCGTGTATAAGAAAAGATAACTGAGCTGCCCAACCTTTGTGAGCCAGGAAGGCTGGAGTGGGGGCGTAACTCAGCTGTGTGTGGTTCCTTTTATTTATTTAGTGTATGCGATCCAGCTAAGCCTCAGCCTTCTTATCAGTGATGTTCAAGGCATGAAGACCTCCAGGAAGTTGCCATTTTGCAGTCCTCCACAGTGTGCATCATGGTTTGTGGGTTCCCACATTGACCTAGTGGACTATGTCCCCCAGCTGCAGCATGTCTGTGGTCTGGAGAAATGGATGATCCAACTAGCAGATCAAATTTGCTGTGTGAGGTACAAACTGGTTACAAAGCTACAGTCATGTCTTGTGCAGCCAGGGCCTAAATCAGTTTCCTGGGGATCATCCCAGTGAAGTGACTGTTCTTATTAAGGCCCTGTCCTTGCCATAATTCATAATTGACTTTATTACCAGTGGCTGGCTCCAAAATGCGTTTTGCTACAGACGCAACATGGTTAATATCCTGTTAGTACTAGGGCTGTCAAGCAATTAAAAAATGTAATCACGCACTTAAAAATAATAGAATACCATTTAAATATTTGTGGATGTTTTCTACATTTTCAAATATATTTATTTCATTTACAACACAGAATACAAAGTGTACAGTGCTCACTTATATTTCTTTTTTATGACAAATATTTATACTGTACAAAAAGACAAAAGAAATAGTGTTTTTCACTTGACCTAATACAAGTAATATAGTGCAATCTCTTTATCACGAAAGTAGAACTCACAAATGTAGAATTATGTACAAAAAAATTGCATTCTCAAACAAAATGATGTAAAACTTTAGAGCCTACAAGTACACTCAGTCTTACTTCTTGCTCAGCCAATTGCGAAGACAAACAAGTTTGTTTACATTTACAGGAGAGAATGTGTCCATGCTGATGATGAGTTCTGCTCAATAACGATCCAAAGCAGTGTGGCCCAACACATGTTCACTTTCATCATCTGAGTTAGATGCCACCAGCAGAAGGTTGATTTTCTCTTTTGGTGGCTTGGATCTGTAGTTTCCACATTGGAGTATTGCTCTTTTAAGACTTCTGAAAGCATGCTCCACACCTCGACCCTCTCAGATTTTGGAAGGCACTTCAGATTCTTAAACCTTGAGTCGAGTACTGGAGCTATCTTTAGAAATCTCAGATTGGTACCTTCTTTGCGTTTGGTCAGATCTGCAGGGAAAGTGTTCTTCAAATGAGCAACCTGTGCTGGGTCATCATCCGCGACTGCTATAACAGGGAATCTGTGGCGGCGTGCGGGGAAACAGCACAGGGGGCGCACCGCTCTCCCCCAAGGAGTTCAGTCACACACATTATATTTTTAACAAGCGTCATCCGCATGGAAGCACGTCCTCTGGAACAGTGGCTGAGGCAGGAAGGGGCATACGAATGTTCAGCATCTCTGGCATGTAAATACCTTGCAATGCCGGCTACAAAAGTGCCATACAAATGCCTGTTCTCACTTTCAGGTGACATTGTGAATAAGAAGTGGGCAGCATATCTCCCGTAAATGTCAACAGACTTGTTTCTCTCAGTGATTGACTGAACAAGAAGTAGGAGTGAGTAGATGTGTAAGGTCTAAAGTTTTACATTGGTTTGTTTTTGGGTGCAGTTATGTAACAAAAAAATCTACATTTGTAAGTTGCACTTTCACGATAAAGAGATTGCACCTCAGTACTTGTATGAGGTAAATTGAAAAATACGATTTCTTTTGTTTATCATTTTTACAGTGCAAATATTTGCATTAAATAGAATAGAGTGAGCACTGTACCTTTTGTATTCTGTGTTGTAACTGAAATCAATATATTTGAAAATGTAGAAAACATCCCAAAATGTGTAATACACAATAGAATACCAATTGAAATGTAACTGCGATTCATTTTTTTAATAATTTTTTTTTGAGTTGATGGCGTGAGTTAACTGTGATTAATCGACAGCCCTAATTAGTACCATGGTCAGGTAAGGGTGCTGCCCTCTCCAGAGGCATAGCCAGGTGTATGGTGTTGGTTTGAGGCATTGGGGACTTTTTCCCCCCTTAGTAGTTCATGGATGCACGGGCTTGGTGCTCTGGAACCATTGAATGAAGTTCAGGGCTTGTCTACGCTTCCGCTTAAGTTGATGTAACTTATGTCGGTCACGGACATGAAAAAGCCACCCCCCTGAGCTGTCCGCACCGGTGCTAAGTCAGTGGGACACACACTCATTCTGTCATAGCTTCCACCTTTCGCTGAGGTGGAGTAATTATGCTGACAGGAAAGCGCTCTCTGGTCTTCATAGTGCGTTTACACTACTGCCCTTCATTAGTGCAGCTACAGTGAGTCTGGTGAAGAGTAGCCCCCGGACCAGGACCCTCTTGCAGTGTGACTACCCCTCGGGGCACACTCTCACTAGGACAAGCCTCCTGGGCTTCAGCTCCTCCTTGGTCTGACCTCGGAGCATTCAGCATCTCTGTTGCATGCCATAAGCTCCCTGCAGTGAGCCACCTGAATAGGACACCTGGGGAAACCTTACACGCCCTCCAAAGGGGCCATGCACCCCCGACTTCAGTAGTCAGGAGTGACTCTCAGCCAGCGGTGTAAAACAGAAGGGTTTATTAGTTGTCTGGAACACAGCATAGAGCAGAATCTTGTTAGCACAGAAAGCAGGAAGTTACAGCAAAGTTCATCTTGAGGAGACCCAGAGCCACGGGTTCTCCTCCTGAGTCCCAAACCAGGAGTCTGACCAGCCTCCAGCAGCCCACCTTCAGTCACACTCAGTTGCCCCTCCTCCATCCTGTATGCTGTTCCCCAGGCAAACCGGTCACCTGGCCTCCACCTCTCTTTGTTCTCCAATTCCTCCCACTGGCTCTTGCAGAGGATGGGCCCCGGCAATCAGTTGCCAAGATACATCTATTGTCTGGGCCCAGGGAGCTAGAAGGCACTTGCACCTTCCCTCTTGGGGTATCTGCAAAGGTCACACACCCTTATCCCACCACCTAGATACTTGTGCAACACAATGGGAAAACTGAGGCGTGCACAGTATTCATACAAACACTAAGACACTTCCCACTTTGTCACAAGTAGCCATTTGTCCTAAGTACCTATGTCAGTCTTTCTCAATGGCCTGTCCCTCAGATCTCCCCGACACTGTTTAGAAAGGCTGCAAGCTTTGGATTCACCAAGGGCAAGTCATGCCTGACCAGCCTGATTGCCTTCCAGGATGAGATAACTGGCTCTGTGGATATGGGGAAAGCAGTGCATGTGATATATCTTGACTTTAGCAAAGCTTTTGGTACGGTCTCCCACAGTATTCTTGCCAGCAAGTTAAAGTAGTATGGATTGGATGAATGGACTATAAGGTGGATAGAAAGCTGGCTAGATTGTTGGGCTCAACGGGTAGTGACCAATGGCTCCAAGTCTAGTTGGCAGCTGGTATCAAGAAGAGTGCCCCAGGGGTCAATCCTGGGGCTGGTTTTGTTCAACATCTTTATTAGTGATCTGGATGATGGGATTAATTGCACCCTAAGCAAGTTTGCAGGTGACACTAAACTGGGGGGAGAAGTAGATACACTGGAGGGTAGGGAAGGGTCCAGAGTGACCTAGACAAATTGGAGGATTGGGCCAAGAGAAATCTGATAAGGTTCAACAAGGACAAGTGCAGAGTTCTGCACTTAGGAAGGAAGGAAATCCCATGCACTGCTACAGACAGGGGACCGACTGGCTAAGCAGCAGTTCTGCAGAAAAGGACCTGGGGATGACAGTGGATGAGAAGCTGGATATGAGTCAGCAGTGTGCCCTTGTTGCCAAGAAGGCCAATGGTATATTGGGCTGTATTAGTAGGAGCATTGCCAGCAGATGGAGGGAAGTGGTTATTCCCCTCCATTTGGCACTGGTGAGGCCACACCTGGAGTGTTGCGTCCAGTTTTGGTCCCCCCACTACAGAACAGATGTGGACAAATTGGAGGGAGTCCAGCGGAGGGCAACGAAAATTATTAAGGAGCTGGGGCACATGACTTATGAGGAGAGGCTGAGGGAACTGGGGTTATTTAGTCTGCAGAAGAGAAGAGTGAGGGGGAATTTGATAGCAGCCTTTAACTACCTGAAAGGGGGTTCCAAAGAGGATGGAGCTAGGCTGTTCTCAGTGGTAGCAGATGACAGAACAAGAAGCAATGGTCTCAAGTTGCAGTGGGGGAGGTCTAGGTTGGATATTAGGAAACACTATTTCACTAGGAGGGTGGTGAAACACTGGAATGGGTTCCCTAGGGAGATGGTGGAAACTCCATCCTTAGAGGTTTTTAAGGCCCGGCTTGACAGAGCCTTGGCTTGGATGATTTAGTTGGTGTTGGTCTTGCTCTGAGCAGGGGGTTGGACTAGATGACCTCCTGAGGTCCCTTCCAACCCTGATATTCAATGATTCTAAGCTGGTCCCTGGTATCAAAAAGGTTGAAAAATACTGATTTATGTAATCAATCTGGCCCGTCCTCCTTACTTCCAGCTATCTAGAAAACCTCCCACAGTCCGTTGGCCCATGTTCCTTCTGTGCATGCCCTCTGTACATTGATACAAACGCGGATAAATAGCATGGAAGGTGTGAGGGGAGACACATTTGTGATGGCAAGAAAACTGCTGCATGGACACAAACTGAATCCTGAAGAAGAGGTCTATGTATGCTTGAAAGCTTGTGTGTCTCACTATCAGAAGTTGGTCCTCCCCTACCTTGTCCCTTCTGTGTAACTGTTAAGTGATTAAGGTGACTCGTGCCTGTCTCTGGGTCATAGTATGGACTAGGAGGGAACATTTTCAAAAAGTGCCTGTGACTTAGCCCCTCACTATGTTCAGAGAGTGTTGGGCTCTTAAGCACCTGCCAACCTCTGCACTTTACAGGGCCAAGTGCACTGTAGTGCAAATTGCATCCTTAACTCCAGACATGTTTGTTTTAGTTTGATGTTTTTCTAAATCCAGCAGAGATGGCCTTGGAGTATGAAGGTAAATGCAAAAGGATTTACTTCAGAATGCCGTGCTTCTGCCAGTCCTTAGCATGTCACTGCTGGACAACTAGTTCATTTGGTAGCTTCAAGGGTTTTTATAGTAATGTTTATTTCCAGCTCACTGTTCTGCATAAGTACAGTCATTAATATGTACCGGCCACTCTGCACTACTGATTGCGCTTTCCTCATTTTTAATTGAATATTCCACTCACCCAAAATCCGAAGTGAATTTGGTTGGGTTCACACAGTGAGTGCCAACTTAGCAGTTTAGCATTTTTATCTCGGCTATTAAAAATTGATGGCTTAACCCCGTTAGAGGGCAGCTCCAGTACCTAGTATGCTTCCACTCTTGTTAATTGTGTTGATGATGAACTTAGATCTTGTTTTACAGAATGTTTTCTTTTGTCTTTTTATTCCTTCTCTTCCAGTTGATGCTTTGGATCCAGAGAGGTTAATACAATGTCCCTATGATAAGTATCATCGAATCAGGGCCTGTTGGTTTCCCTATCATCTGATAAAGTGCAGGAAGGTAGGATGCATCCGATGAAGTGAGCTGTAGCTCACGGAAGCTTATGCTCAAATAAATTGGTTAGTCTCTAAGGTGCCACAAGTACTCCTTTTCTTTTTGCGAATACAGACTAACATGGCTGTTACTCTGAAGGTAGGATGGGATGTTAAGGTCTCTAATGCACTTGGGAAATCATATTTTTGTAAATGCTAATGCATGGTGAGCTCAGTACGCTGTGCTGCCTTTTGCTAGAAGGATGCCTTCACTTGCTATTAGGCTGGAAGAAGCCGTCTTTATTTCATATTTATATCGCTCATCCATTTACCACTTAGTAAAAGCATCCAGTTCATATTTAGTAATGCCCTTCAGATCAGTGCATTTACCCTGAAGAAAGGTGAAACAGGTTCTTCAGAATACCTAGCTCAGTGATGGGATCCTATTCTCTTCCAACAGTTCACTCATGGGACCAGGCTATTTACTTCCCACTTCAGGCCATGGAGCAAATGCAGCCAGTGTTATATGGATGCCTTCTGGCTGGCCAAAGCAGAAGTGATCTGATGTTGCAGTTAATTCTTTACTTTGCAATCAGAGCAGGAGAGCTGCTAAGCCATCTTTTTTCATATTGCTAATAACTCTATTCAGTGTACATCTGTCTGCAAGTCCCACTTCGCAGTCTTCTATCCTGGGCGAGAATGCTGTATATTTAAGAGGAGAATCTGCTCCTTTCTTTTGTCCTCTCAGTCTAGTATCTTATTTTAAGCTCTCCAGTGCCAGTGTATATTAGTTGTACAGGTATAAGCACACTTATACTGGTATAACTGCCTCCACGTGTTAAGATGATGTACTGGTATGATGGTATTGGTTAGGAATCACACCCCTAGCCAACATCGCTCTAGTGATAGAAAAGCCATGCAGAGCAAGCCTGAGCAGTGGGTTCGTCCTCTTTGTATTCTTGCTCTTTTCTAAGGGTAAAGGCTCTTCATTCAGTGGGGGACAGTAGTGCTCTTCTATGTCCACACTAGTTTACCTATACTGGCAAAATGCTCCCAATATAGATGTGGCCTCAGCTGGAACATTGAGTAACTTCCCTCCTGTTTCAGAAGGGTTAAATTAACTGCAAAGACTTAAGCTCTAGAGCAGGCAGAGACTTATCATAGAATATCTGGGTTGGAAGGGACCTCAGGAGGTCATTTAGTCCAACCCCTGCTCAAAGCAGGACCAATCCCCAATTAAATCATCCCAGCCAGGGCTTTGTCAAGCCTGACCTTAAAAACCTCTAAGGAAGGAGATTCCACCACCTCCCTAGGTAACCCATTCCAGTGCTTCACCACCCTCCTAGTGAAAAAGTTTTTCTTAATATCCAACCTAAACCTCCCCCACTGCAACTGGAGACCATTACTCCTTGTTCTGTCATCAGCTACCACTGAGAACAGCCTAGCTCCATCCTCTTTGGAACCCCCTTTCAGGTAGTTGAAAGCAGCTATCAAATCCCCCCCTCCTTCTTCTCTTCCGCAGACTAAACAATCCCAGTTCCCTCAGCCTCTCCTCATAAGTCACGTGTTCCAGTCCCCTAATCATTCTTGTTGCCCTCCGCTGGACGTTTTCCAATTTTTTCACATCCTTCTTGTAGTGTGGGGCCCAAAAGTGGACACAGTAGTCCAGATGAGGCCTCACCAATGTCGAGTAGAGGGGAACGATCACGTCCCTCGATCTGCTGGCAATGCCCCTACTTATACATCCCAAAATGCCACTGGCCTTCTTGGCAGCAAGGGCACATTGTTGACTCATATCCAGCTTCTCGTCCACTGTAACCCCTAGGTCCTTTTCTGCAGAACTGCGGCCGAGCCTTTTGGTCCCTAGTCTGCAGCGGTGCATGGGATTCTTCCCTCCGAAGTGCAGGACTCTGCACTTGTCCTTGTTGAACCTCATCAGATTTCTTTTGGCACAATCCTCCAACTTGTCTAGGTCCCTCTGTATCCTATCCCTACCCTCCAACCTATCTACTTCTCCTCCCAGTTTAGTGTCATCTGCAAACTTGCTGAGGGTGCAATCCACGCCATCCTCCAGATCATTAATGAAGATACTGAACAAAACCGGACCCAAGACCGACCCTTGGGGCACTCCACTTGATACTGGCTGCCAACTAGACATGGAGCCATTGATCACCACCCATTGAGCCCGACAGTCTAGCCAGCTTTCTATCCACCTTATAGTCCGTTCATCCAGCCCATACTTCTTTAACTTGCTGGCAAGAATATTGTGGGAGACCATGTCAAAAGCTTTGCTAAAGTCAAGGAATAACACATCCACTGCTTTCCCCTCATCCACAGAGCCAGTTATCTCATCATAGAAGGCAATTAGATTAGTCAGGCATGACTTGCGCTTGGTGAATCCATGCTGACTGTTCCTGATCACTTTCCTCTTGTAAGCAGAATCGGGATGAGCTCCACCCTGACATCTGGTGGTGAGGTGTGGCAAGTTGTGGAAAAGAACTTCAGGGGCCGATCTCATTTGCATAGGCACACCCACCCCGCCTAGAATGAGGCTATAGCTGCCCAAATGGTCACTTTGGCTGCTGTGGGATCCCCATTGTCTCTGTTATTGGGGCAGGAAGAATAAATTGTTATTACCCTGATTATGGGAATCAAGGACAGGGGAACTGTACTTGGCCTTTTGTTATGATGGAGGGACTCGCCATCAACTAAGTAGCACTCACTAGGCAAGGGACATGGGTTCCAAAACGCTGTGAAGGGAGAGAGGCTGGGGATGGGTATTAATATTTGGTGGCATGCCCCCCCCCTCTTGTGAGGGCTTTACATGCTAATTGCACTTCCTCCTCTTTCCACTATAATTTTGATTCTATTAGGAGTCTAGTTACAGGCTGCTGAGCTGGCTCAACCATTAGAAGAAAACCACTCGCCCCCTTCAGGCGAACGCCAGGTGGCGAAGCTCCAGGCCCAAGGTGACAGCATGAAGCAGAGTTCAAATCAGAGTCCTGGTGTTACCGTAACACCGGCATGGCAGTCGGTGGCAGGTTGCCAAAGCTCAGGCTCCAGGCCCCGCCCTGCCCTCACCCTGTAGCCCCCTTATCGGCCAGGGAGAGCCTACAGATAACGAGGGATCAATGAAGAGCAGCCGCCCTCTATCCCACACAGGCTCACAGATGAGCCCAGGATGCTGTTAACAGCCACCCAAGGGACAAAGGGTGTTGGATCAATGGGCCCCAGATTCCTGCCAGGGCAGCCATCTCCTCTCACCCCAAAGCTCTGGCACAGAAGGAAAGGCTGCCTGGGAGAACCCCTTGGCAGGGAGCTTTGCTCAGGACGCAAGGGTCCCTCTGCCGGCTCTCGTGCAGGGTGTCCACTGAGGCATGGGGCAGAAGCAGTCAGGTTAATCCAGCTCTGGATTGCCTTTGCACTGCAGCAGCAGCCTCTGAAGACTGATCAGCAAGCAAGGCCACGCCCTGATAAGAGGGCTGGACAGACAGATGCTGTGTGGAAAGGCCAAGCAAAGTGCCCGTGGCCTTCCCCACCCCACCCCACCAGCCCAGCCTTCCCTGCCCAGCATCTGCCAATCCCAGCCTAGCCTTTGCCCCTTCTAGCCCACCGCCCATGCCCCCCATGTCCCAGCCCCCCAATTTTTCCCACCCAGCACCTGCTTCCCCCAACCCAGCCTCCCGCAACCAACACCCCCTCAACTTCCCACCCAGTGCCTGCCACCCTCCTTCCAGCACCTGCTGCTGCCACCGCCCCACCCCCTTCCCCATAAGCCTTCCCTGACACCCTCAGCCAGCCTTCCCTCCCCCCACCCAGTCAGTCTTCCCCATTTGCCACCTCACTCTCTCCAGCCTGCCCTGCCCCACCCAGCATCCCACCCCACAACCCACCCTTTCCCACCCAGTGGCTCAGCTAAGCCTTGCAGCTCCCCTCATTAACAGTGGCAGCTACTTCAGAGGACATCTCTGTGCTGGTTGTTGCTGGCGTACTTTGGAGCTAATAGGCACACAGAGCCCACCATCTATGCAGCGTCACCAGCTTCAGAGCTCAGAAGTGAGGCCCCCAAAATCATGGGATTACAAAACTGATCAGTTTGGGTTCTTTATTTATCCCTCCATGGAGCTGCTGGACTGTGCTCCCCAGCCATGAGCACTAGACACTGACTTCATTGGCTAAGCAAAAACTGGAATTCTCACAAATTCACATGACTCCAGGAGCTGGGACTTTAAGAAAGCCACCAGTTCTCCTGAGAGTCAGTGACCTTGGCTGTGCTCAGGGGAGGCTCAGCTCTGTTCCCAGGTGCCCAGCTGTGCCCTGCTTGGGAGCACTCTGTCATAAGTGTGATACTGGGGAGAAAGGAGCACACAAGGGGCATGGCCCATGCCTGAGAGACAGCTGGACACATTTCCATGTGCAGCATCAGGTTTAAAATGTACCAGACCTTAATAAAGTGGGAATTTTCTGTAACATTTTTAAATAATTCTATGCATGCCTCAGTTTCCCTCTGTACTTCACACTGTTACCCAATGGGTCTGGAGGGTTAAAATGCCCATGGGGCAAAGCAGGAGACATGAGGTTCCTGGACTTTCAGAAAGCCTTTGACAAAGAGCCTTTGGTGGGGGTCCTAAGCAAAGTAAGCAGTCACGGGATAAGAGGGAAAGTCCTCTCACGGATCAGTAACTTAAAAGACAGGAAGCAAAGGATAGGAATAAATGGTCAATATTCAGCATGGAGAGAGGTAAACAGTGGTGTCCCCCAGGGATCTGTACGGGGGGGATGTTCAACATATTCATAAATGATCTGGAAAAGGGGGTAAATGGTGATGTGGTAAAAAGTGCAAATGATAGAAACTTACTCAAGACAGATAAGTCCAAAGCAGACCGTGAAGAATTACAAAGGAACCTCAGACAACTGGGTGACTGGGCAACAAAATGGCAGATGAAATTCCATGTTGGTAAGTGCAAAGTAATGCTCATTGGAAAACATAATCCCAACAATACATATAAAATGAGGGGGGTTTACCATATCAATGATGAGCTGTTACTACTCAAGAAAGATCCTGGGGTCACTGTGGATAGTTCTCTGAAAGCATCTGCTCAGTGTGCAGCAGCAGTCAAAAAAGCGAACAGAATATTAGCAGGGATCAGCACTGTCGACTTTGGGCCTGCAGGGGGATCCGTCAAGTCTGGTGCCACTGGACCCTCCTGCTAGAGAGTGCCAGGTGGAGCAGCAGGAGCTTCCTTCCATCCTGGACACGTTTGAGGTGGCCAGGGACTTGATTGCCATGATGGCACCGCAGTTTCCCACCAGGCAAGATAGACCTCCGGCACCACAAGGCACGGCGCCGTCCAGAAGCAAGCCCATGATGATGAAGCTCTGCTCGCCTTCCCCACGGCACCATCCTCCAACACTGTCCTGCTTGGACCACCCTGCCAGATTGGCTGAAGAAGTTAGCTGTCTGGTTCTTAAACTCAGCAGCACCAGTCGCTCGCTGGGTGCTCAGTGATTCTCTGCCTCCCTGGGCCCAGCTCTTGCCAAGCCCTGCTTCTGCTCTGTTCCTCCACAGCTTCAGCCCAGATCCTGTCCTACACCCAGCCTTGCTCCTGCCTCAGAACCAGCCCTGCTCCCTTCTTCCCTGCCCCCGGTGATCCGGTTCTGACCCTTGGCTCTGATTCCTGACTCCGACTCTCTCTTGATTCTAGAGTGACCAGATATCCCGATTTGATAGGAACAGTCCTGATCTGGGAGTCTTTTTCTTATATAGGTTCCTATTACCCCACCCCCATCCCAATTGTTCACATTTGCTGTCTGGTCACCCTACTTGATTCTTGGCTCTGCCATTTGGATTCTGACTCTAGTTCGAATCTTTGGATCTGCTTCTTGGTTTTGGCCCCGTCTCAATCCCTGCTTTTGGCTTTTGGACACTCACCACTAGGCATGACTCCCAGTCTGACCACTATGCCTGACCACCTACAACCCGGTCTCCTGACATGTGCTCAGTCTGGTTTGTGGTTTAACCATCTGATGAGTTCCATGTAACCTTGTGCATGTCTTTGTGAGGAAACCAAGTATCACCAATAATCAGTGCATGTTACTGCACAGCGATTCTCAAACTGTGGGTCGGGATCCCTTTTTAATAGGGTCACCAGGGCTGGAGTTAGGCTTGCCTGGGCCCAGGGCTGAAGCCCAAGCCTGAGCCCTGGGCAGCAGGGCTGAGACTTGGGCTTCAGCCCTGGGATCAGGTTACAGCTCCCCCCACCCCCTGCCTGGGCCTGAAGCCCTTGGGTTTTGACTTTGGCCCCTTCTGGCCCGGGGGAGCTAGGGCTTGGGCGGGCTCAGGGTTTGGTTCTCCCTCCTGGGGTCGCGTAGTAATTTTTGTTGTCAGAAGGGGGTCGTGGTGCAATGAAGTTTGAGAACCCCTGTTACAGCAAGTTCTCATCTTTCTCTATTAGCGTTTGCCAGCCTAATGCCATGTGGGAAGTGGTTTTGTTTTGCTGTATGGGGTGGCTTGCTGCATCAGGGCCTCTAGTGGTGGAGCAGGTACGGGCTCTGGCTGGGAGTTCAGATGTGGGAGTTCAGATGGGGGGCAAGGACTACGCCCAGGTGTCCTTGCCCCCCCCTCCGGCCTGGAGGCACTCGCAGCAGCTCTGTGTACTAGGCCCAAGTGTCCTTGGCCCCCGGCCTGGAGGCACTCGCAGCAGTTATGCTGAGGATCTGCAACAATATGTTGCAGAGTCAGACTGCCTGAAACTAAACAAGGCCAAACAGGGCAGATATGGAAGACCAATGCTGAATAAAGCAGCTTTATGTATGGTTTAACAAATGATACAGAGAACAAGGGAACTAGCTGGGAACTGGATTGGCTGGCTATATGGATACTTAGGGCAGCTTGCTGTTGGATAGGTATGCTGGGAAAAAGGATGTATAAAAGCCTGTGTAACTTCCTGCTCTGGGTGCAGGATTGGAGATTTTATTCTCCCTGTACCTTTTTGCAGCTGCAAATAAACTTTTCTGCTTCTTCACCCCATTGTGATTATTGGGTGTAGCACACCGGGTAACGAACCAACCTCTCGGCACTCGGTGCCGGCAACAATGCAACAATGCCGGCAAAAAGTGTCATGTTTTCTCTAGTGACGTGCTAACATATTTTGTCACCAGGATAAATAATTCTAATGAATTACCACAGATTTACATTGGTGTAACTGAAATTATGCATTCAATATCCTGTTTCAGGTTAGTAAAAATAAAAGAATGCTGTGGGTTTTGTGGACATGTACAAGATACAGATTTATAAAAACAACATGAAAACAGGGAAAGGGGAAGCCTTATTGAAGCTGTTGGGCATACCAGTTGTCCTTTATTCACGATCAATGTAAAAACAATCAAGCTCTTTTGTGGAATAGATGGCTGACTTAATAGAAGTCACCATCAAGTAAAGCTGGAATAGGAGTTGAGCAGTACAGTGGAAGGGGCTTTCACTGGGGTCTGAATGCAAATGCAGGTGTATGGAGTTCGGGGCAGAGCGGGGAGGAAGAGAGGGAGTGTGACACCGCAGAAGCACAAAGGAGCCCCAGGGAAGTATTTGTAGTGTGATCTCAGAAAAAGTTGAGAGAGAGAGAGAGAGAGAGAGCGTGCGCGCTTTATGGGAGACTGCTAGATAGAAAGAGGCTTGGAATTGTGAGCCAAGAAACTATTCCTGCTGTCGTTAGGGAAATAGAACTTCGTGTACATTCTTTGTAAATAAGCAGGATTGTGTCAAAAAAATGCCTGACTCCATCATCCATTTCTCCCCCTAATGGAAACAACTCACAAGACCCAAAATATTCACTAATTGCTCAGGTCAAAAGGGATAACAATATTGTGAATTCTTTTGTTTTCCTGTTCTTAGATAAAGAATAGACCTGCTTCAGTAAAGAACCATAAACACTGAAAATACTGTTTTGTTCTCTCAGAGCTAGCTCTCAGTAGATCTAGAAAATAAGAGTGTTTGTTGTTATACAATCCTTAGAATTCAATTATTTGCACAAATCATTTTAATTTTTCTCTGATTAGGATTCAAAAATAAGCAATTAGATATTCTGTATAGTGTTTAGGACATTTGTAGGATTAAAATCAGCATGTATTCTGTATACATGGCTTTACCATATGTGCAACCTCACATCTACACTTCTAAGAGGACCACATTTCCTGAAGCAGTTTCAAACCACTTCAAGCTAGGACAGTTTTAAGCTACTTTATGTTTCAAATGTGAATGGTGTCCGCTGTGTCCATTAATTTTTTTAAATTATGACCATGATCTAAGATCCACATTTTCAGAATTTTCTTACATCATTCATATGCTTGGATGCATAAGGCTGCTTTCCTGAACTGCGGTCCATATTTGGAACTGTCTTTATAGTGTAGACTCAACCACCCTCCTTATACAGTTTGGAAGTTGTTCGATACACTCTCGGGACCAGATTTACTCTTCTTTACACAGATTTGGGCCCTAGTCGGGGAGCGACGTACTCATGTAACCGAGCAGCAGAATTTGGCCCTCCTATGGGTTCAGTCTCTCAGTTAGGCCTGTCTTTTTATCTTATCTATTGATATAGCATCCATCCCGAGAGTAGAAGAGCAGCTGTCCCATTTCAGACAAGATACATCAATACCTATATTGATTGTTCCTTTTGAGAAATAAGAAAATAGAGTAAAAGTAAAATGTACTTTTTCTCCCAAATCTATGTGCCATTCCTGATCTTGATTGAACAGGGGAGAGCGTCTTTCCTCTGGATTAAGAATCCAGCTGAGACAACTACCCCAGCCCCACACATTCTACAAGGGAATCCAAAGTCAGAGCAGTGGCATTCAGTGAAGGGTAGCTGCTCTCTTTGAACATCCTGATAGATGAAATAAAGGACTGGGGGTCATCATTAAAAGTACCTTAAATGGGAGCTCAATCCCCAGAGCTATGATTGCCGAATCAGGAAAAAACAAGAAAGTACGTCCTCTCAGGGATTGGCATATTCAAGTTTACAAGAGAGACGATAAAGACTGGCCATGACGTAGAAAAATCAAAATTCAAGTTCCCCAGTAAGAAAAGAGCCTGAGTAATAGTCAGCTAAAGAATGGAAGGGACCAGTTGACCCAGGAAGTTACAAGAGCCTTTATTAAAATGGAGAGCTACTTTTGTCCTTCTGTCTGCTTGCTTCTGGCCAAGGTTGGCTCAGGAATAGAGGGGGAATCTCTTGGGGTCCAGCAACTCTGCTGGCTTGGGAAAGTGTGCACTGCATCACCCACTCCTCCCTATGTGAGACAATCTCTGTGCCTCTGTTTCGATAGTTCAAACCCCTTAAAAATACCTTTCTTTACAGCTCAATACAGAAATTGCCAGAACCTAGTCCTGTACTTTTTTCTTTAAAAACAAACAATGAAATGGGGATGTTTGCACGACAATGATATGAATCCATGTCTGTATTTTTATATCTTTAGACGCCCAACAAATATAAAAAAACCGGAATTAAAATAACAATTAGTAAGTTTGCAAAACTGAGCAATGGAAAGTTTGGAAATGCCAGGATTCAGGGAGTCTGAGTACTGTGCACGTGCATTTTGACACAGTCTTGAATTGCACAATTGTACTATTTTTTTCCACAGGCCCCTCATTCAGTGACCATTGAAGTGTTGTTTGTTGCTTGCCTTCAGATGCTGTGTACATACTTCTGCAACGTGAACACATTAAGTCAGGTTCCAGGTTGCAGTCCTTCTCTTCCAGGGGCTCAGTGGCCAGGGCCCAGTATATCTAAAATATCAGGTAAATCCCTGGGATTAGGGTTGTGGCTGACAGGGCCTATTTCTCAGGCACCATGAAGTTTTCTACTCTAAGGATGAGGCTTGTCTGTGCAGTAGATAGAGCTTTCTCAGGGGACAGTCTGTGACAGGAGAACAAACTCCCATGTCATTCCGAGGCTATTAGAGAGACAAGGTGGGTGAGGGAGAGGGTGACCAGATAGTAAGTATGAAAAATCGTGATGGGGGTGGGGTGGGATTGATAGGCGCCTAAACCCCGAATATCTGGACTGTCCCTATAAACTTAGGACATCTGGTCACCCTAGCTGAGGTAATATCTTCTGTTGGACCAACGTCTGTTGGTGAAAGAAATAACCTTTCAAGGACCTGAAGGAATCATAGAATCATAGAATCATAGAATATCAGGGTTGGAAGGGACCCCAGAAGGTCATCTAGTCCAACCCCCTGCTCGAAGCAGGACCAATTCCCAGTTAAATCATCCCAGCCAGGGCTTTGTCAAGCCTGACCTTAAAAACCTCTAAGGAAGGAGATTCTACCACCTCCCTAGGTAACGCATTCCAGTCTTTCACCACCCTCTTAGTGAAAAAGTTTTTCCTAATATCCAATCTAAACCTCCCCCACTGCAACTTGAGACCATTACTCCTCGTTCTGTCATCTGCTACCATTGAGAACAGTCTAGAGCCATCCTCTTTGGAACCCCCTTTCAGGTAGTTGAAAGCAGCTATCAAATCCCCCCTCATTCTTCTCTTCTGCAGGCTAAACAATCCCAGCTCCCTCAATGCTCCCTCAACATGACACTGCTTTCCCTTCATCCACAGAACCAGTCATCTCATCATAAAAGGCGATTAGATTAGTCAGGCATGACCTTCCCTTGGTGAATCCATGCTGGCTGTTCCTGATCACTTTCCTCTCATGCAAGTGCTTCAGGATTGATTCTTTGAGGACCTGCTCCATGATTTTTCCAGGGACTGAGGTGAGGCTGACTGGCCTTTAGTTCCCAGGATCCTCCTTCTTCCCTTTTTTAAAGATTGGCACTACATTAGCCCTTTTCCAGTCATCCGGGACTTCACTCTGGAAGAACTCTGTGCAGTCCTTTCACCAACAGAAGTTAGTCCAATAAAAGATATTACCATGACAGATGTGAGTCATATTATTAATGTACTAGAGGAAGCTGCTCAGATACTTCATTGATGAGAACCATAGAAAAACCTAGATAGAATAAAGGGAAGGAGAAAGAGAGAGCCTCTTTCTGAGATTATCCTTTTCCTTCTCCCTAATTTGCTAACAATTTTCCTTCTCCCTATTTGCTAACAAAGATATACATTCTTAGTGCTGTTGTGGCTTTGTGCAGAAGTGTGAATTGTCTCAGTAGATTCGGATGTATTTTATCTTTTAGGCAAAGATATCGAAAACAGGGAATACAAACAACACATGTTATTCAAACTCGCACCACTAGGTGGAAGCAGATATTTTGAGTTGTCATTAATTGAGAAACCATTTCAAAAAGCGAAGTCATGTTCTTGGAATTCTGCTTTAAGCCACAAGGCACACAGCTAAGCAGAGTCATCTTCTGAGTGCTGGATCTTTAATTTTTTTTCCATACGAGAACCTGCTTAAAATCCCATTAATGAACTGTGTTCTCTTCACTCTCCTATTTGTCTGTGCTGTGATGTAAAAATATAATTGTCTGTCAATAATGGCTTTTATTTGAAGCAGAGAGTGAGAAAACATGGGTGTAAAATGCTTTGAAGAAGAAAATCTCTCTAGAAATGCAAACTGTTATTATTATTGTTGTTATTGGGTCAAATTCTACAGTAGGTATTTAGACTGATTTCAGTGGAAGTTAGGAGTCTAAAGACCTTTGAGGAGCTGGGCCTCATACCCTACTCAGACAAAACTTTGACTGACTTTAATTCAGCCTAGCCCTGCGTTGGGTTAAGCCCAATATCTTACTGTACATTGTACAGAAGCTTCTTGCTAGCAGGAGTCAATCTGCAGCTGTTTTTTCAGTAATGCTGTCAAGGTTCCTTCCCCACTCTGAACTCTAGGGTACAGATGTGGGGACCTGCATGAAAACCTCCTAAGCTTACTTTTACCAGCTTAGGTTAAAACTTCCCCAAGGTACAAATTAATTTGACCCTTTGCCCTTGGAATTTCCACTGCCACCACCAAACTTTAACTGGGTTAACTGGGTTTACTGGGAAACGTAGTTTGGATACGTCTTTCCCCCCCAAATCCTCCCTCCCAAATCTTGCACCCCACTTCCTGGGGAAGGTTTGGTAAAAATCCTCACCAATTTGCATAGGTGACCACAGACCCACACCCTTGGATCTTAGAACAATGAAAAAGCTTTCAGTTTTCTTACAAGAAGACTTTTAATAGAAGTAAAGGAATACCTCTGTAAAATCAGGATGGTAGATACCTTACAGGGTAATTAGATTCAAAACATAGAGAATCCCTCCAGGCAAAACCTTAAGTTACAAAAAAGACACACAGACAAGAATAGTCATTCTATTCAGTACAACTCTTCTCAGCCATTTAAAGAAATCATTATCTAACACATACCTAGCTAGATTACTTACTAAAAGTTCTCAGACTCCAGTCCTGTTCTGTCCCCAGCAGCACACAGGCAGGCAGACAGAGAGACCCTTTGTTTTTTCTCCCTCCTCCCAGCTTTTGAAAGGATCTTGTCTCCTCATTGGTCATTTTGGTCAGGTGCCAACGAGGTTACCTTTAGCTTCTTAACCCTTTGCGGATGTTTCCTCTGGCCAGGAGGGATTTTAAAGGGGTTTACCCTTCCCTTTATATTTATGACAAATGCATTTTCTGTATTTACCAGCTTTGTTTTCTTGCACCCTCAGTCATTTTGGGCCTTGTACATAATGTGTATAAATGGAATATTTATCATCCTCTCTGACTGTAATGTGTTTTAAGTGATGGTATATTGTCAAGCTGCATTCAGTATGGGTTGATCTGTTGATCCTCATTAGTGAGAGAAGTGTATGAATTACGAGCCCAAGCAGGATCCCGCTGCTCATTGCTGCAGCTCAACTTGCACTGCTGCAGAACACTATTTGTGTGTGTGCACAAGGCTTGTGTTGTGAAAACCTTGCCCCCTGTAAATACACTCAAAGTCAACCTCTGATCCAGCTCTTGTCAAATGCAGCCAGTTAACATCACAGTGACCACGGGTGTAAAGCTGTGGCCTCCTCCTTTTGAGGGTCTACTGTTGCCCAAGCTCTAAGTCAAGCTGAGGCAGTGTTGGGGTGATGATGTGCTAATTTATGAGCTCCTTGATGCCTGCACAGTGTTTGTCATGGCTTTGCCACACATACTCTTGTTCTGTTCTTGATCTTAATTTATTCTGTGGCATTACATAGTTCATGGTGTTACTTGTCACATGCATGAACACTCTTCCCATCACTGGTCCATCCGTAGTGGACTTATATGTGGATGCCTTGCCCGGATGGTAACAGCTGCAATGAGCAAGCATTCTTACAATTACCTGTGCTCCTACCTGATGCTGCATTTTTGAAAGGCCCAACTTTATGGAGCCAGGTGTAGACAGTGAGGGGTGCAGAACACCAGCACAGAGACAGGCAAACTCTCTGTGCTGACCATGCCCTTAGCTTCTTGCAGAGTGGCCTGCTGTTTATGTACTAAAACTGGAGTAGGCCTCAACGGTGTGCCACTGGATACTTTCCATCTTGTGCAAATGTACGAGTCCCCAGTTTACACAATGGCATGGAACAGGGGCTGAGTCACATCAAACCCTGAATCAGGAAGAAAGTTCCCGAAATAGGTAGCTCTATATTAGTTATCTGCTGGTACCTGGTCAAAGGGGGCTTTTTTGCTTGCTTTATTATCCTCTTGTCTGTTTGTTGTGCTGTTAAGATGTGTTAATTAATTAATGACAGTTAAGGACCATCTTGTTCTCTGTTTCTACAGGTCCGAGCGCAATGGGATCCTACTCTGTGACTGGGACTGTGAGGCAGTACTGCAATACAAATAATCACATGCTGATCTCCAGAAATATTTTTATACCGTGGCCATCCCCACTAGCTTAAGAGATTAGTCACGGAAAATGGAAGTTTGTGAACCTGACATCTGCAGTTTAACTCAGTCCCCTTGTCTCCTGCACTGAGTGTTCTTTCTGCTCAATACACACTCAATGGTAGGCATGCCCACAGAATAGGGTTATGAAGATGGGTCTCTGGGAGGCTTTGATTTCCTCTACCATGGGATGCTATTGCAGGAAGGAGGTTTGCTGGGAAGAGATGGGGTCCGTCTGACCAAGAAGGAGAAGAACATCTTCATGCACTGACTCACCAACCTTAGGAGAAGAGCTTAAAACTAAGTTCAGAGGGGGCAGGTGAAAAAAGCCACCAGGTAAAAAAAGGTGGCCTTAATAGAGGACTAGCTGTGTGGGGAGAAGTAGATGTGGAAAATTGCAGTAGAATTATAGGAGAAACAAGAGGGAAATCCATGGGGGCATCTGCTTAACATCTTAGATGTCTGTACACACAAGCAAGGAGGAATACTAATGGGGAATAAACAGTAAGAACTGGGAGTTTTAGAACATAAATCTTAACTGAGCTTAACTGCATCACAGATACTTGATGGGATAAATCTCATGACTGGACTATTGGTATAGAGGGCTATAGCTTGTTGAGGAAGGACAGGCAGAAAAAAAAAGAGAGGACATATTGCATTGTAAACCTGTTCTGAGGTCCAGAAGGAGGTGAGAAGCAGACCAGTTGAAAGTCTCTGAGTAAAGATAAAAGAGGGAATAAACAGGGGTGAGGTCCTGGTAGGGGTCTATTACAGACCACCAAATCAGGAAGAGGAGGGAGAGGAGGCATTTCTAGAACAAACAACAGAAATATGCAAAACACAAATCCTGATTGTATTGGGGGACTTCACCTACCCAGACATCCGCTGAAAAAGGAATATGGTAAAACCCCAAATTACCCAATAAGTTTCTGGAATGTACTGGGGACAATGCTTTGTTTCAGAAAATGGAGGAAGAAACCGGGGGGACAGCCACTGTAGACTTGATTCTGACCAGCAGGGAGGAGCTGGTTGTGAATGTGAAGGTGGAAGGTGATTTGGGTGAAAGGGATCATGAAGGATAGATTTCATGATTCTAAGGAAAGGAAGGAATGAGAATGACAGGAGAAGGACTGCCAAAAGCAGACTTTAACATCCTCAGAGAATTGGTAGGTAGCGACCCATGGGGAAAACGTCTAAGGCATAAAGGAGTTCAGGAAAGCTGGCAGTTTCTCCAGGAGACAATATTAAAGGCACAACTGCCAATGCAAAGGAAAGAGAGGAAGAATAGTAAGAGGCCAATGGCTCCATCAGAAGTTTTGTAATGACCTGAAAATCAAAAAGAAATCCTACAAAATGGGGAAACATGGACGAATTACTAAGGAGGAGTACAAAAGAATAGTGTGTCCGTGTAAGGGCAAAATCAGAAAGGGTAAGGCACCAAATCAGTTATACATAGCAAAGGACACATGTCATTGTAATTCTTTTTCCATATGGTTTACTGCAAAGAGTGTCACCACTCTGAATGCTTTAAAGGCAACATCATCTCCAAAATCAAGTGTGGGCTCTACATATGGCCATACAGATGACACCACACTGTATTAAACACAACAAAAAATAATTTAGTTGATTTGTTTGGCAGGACATGGAAATGAAGAATAAATTTCAATTCATTTTAAAACAATATAAAAATCAAGATTTGTAATACAGTCCAATAAGATTTCATCAAGCTTTTTAATCAACCAAATTAAAAAGCAAAAGAAACCAACCACCCACACTCAAGTGTCACTGTGCATTCCAACCAACCACCCACACTCAAGTGTCACTGTGCATTCTCCAAGGCAGTTTCTTCTCTTTCTTTGTTCGGTGCTTTTATTTTCTATCCATTCAACCAGGAGCAGATTTTCCAGTAAAACCAATATTGGAAAGTGTGGCAAACTGAGAGAGGGACGGAACCAAAATTCAAAACGATTTCGAGCGAATGAGAAATTCTACACTGGAGCAAATTTAGCCACCTATTGGACTGCGTACATGGATGGGCCCAGATATTGAAATGTATTTAGGTTCCTCACATCTATTGATTTCAGTGCGAGTTAGGAGCCTAAATACCTTTGAGACTCTTGTCCATGTCATCACAGAACCTACCTGGTCAGCAGCAGTTTATGTGCTATGTCACAGTCACAGTGATGTCATAATAGTGCTTGCATAATCTTAACTGGCTATTCCGGACAGGACAGCCTGAGAGGCCAGCTGCCTATCAGTACTGGAGCTCTTTGGAGAAAGGACTGGAGGAAGTGTTGAGGAAAGATTAAAACATGAATAAATTTGTGAGTGATCAGGAGGTAACCGACAGAGGTAAGGGTCAGCATTGTATTCTCTATATCCATTCTATATTCACACACACATTTAGAAAGCATAGGCATACAGATGAGCTGTAATGTTCTCCATTTGTGTGAGCAGAACCTCAGCTGCTGTAAACCAGTGTCCCTCCTTTGACTTCCTTGTAGCTGTGTTGATTTACACCAGTTGAGGAGTTGGCCTACAGCCTCTGGACCTGGAAACTTTCCTGAGAATCTGAGTTTCTAGGGAATGTTATGGGGGAGGTCTTCCTTCTTTTCTCCCAGTTGTTTTATGTTTGTTATGGGTCCTCATTTTGTGTCTTCTGCATCCATAGAGCCAACTCCATCAGCGATAGGGGAAATTAGAACAAAAAAGGCAGAAGGACTTCTCCTCTAGCTGTCTAAATGAAGCTCTGCTACTATCTTAAATGCAAGAGAACAAAGCATGGGGTCACATTTCTTAGCAACACTAGTGCTCCTCATCCCACACAGATGGGCAGAGTAGGTTACAGTCATGATTCCGTTTGCATCTGGGTGTTACAACTGAAGGATGCAATTTGCATAACGGATGGGCAATCACCTAACCTCAAGTAGTCTTTCCTGGGAAGGGGAAATCTTGTTAGTTCCTCCTTCATGCTTGGAATGCTGTTACAATGGAGACAGATAAATACGGCATTTCAGATTTCTTGTGAAATATTAAGTCTCCTGGAGAATTTCTGCCCTGAGGGAAGAGATACATGGGAGATCAAATCCTGGTTTTTTTCATACACCAGCTATTTCATTGTTTCCTAGAGTTTAAGGCCAGAAGGGACCATTAGATCATCTAGTCTGACTTCCTGTATTTCACAGGCCACTAAATTTCACCTAGCAACCCTACACTGAACCCCAAAACTTGTCTTGGACAAAAACATTTCAGTCTGTAGGAGACAAAACTGTTGTGTGCCGTCGGCAGAGGACAGGAGAGACTGAGGTTCCACCAATGCCTGAGGCCCTTGCAATGGCCGAGAATTGATTGGGTCAGATATACTCAGATTATCCTAGCAGGTGATCAGTGCCCCATCCTGCCACTCAAAGGTCCCTGCCAATCCGACCAGGGGGAAATTCCTTCCCACCCACAACTCTGGAGATCAGTTGGACCCTGAGCATGTGAGCAGGACAGCTAAGGAAACAGATTCTCTGAACCATTTTAGAGCACTAGTCCACCCTACCAGGTGTCCCATCTCCTGCTATGGTCAATCCCTGATGCTTCAGATGAAGGTTGGAGGGACCCACCCCACCCCACCCCACTCACAGCGTACACCTCGCCAATTGTGCGTGGGGGTGGGGGGTGGGGGAATTCCTTTATGACCTCTACAGGCAACTGTACAGGGGGGAGGGATAGCTCAGTGGTTTGAGCTGTGAGTTCAATCCTTGAGGGGGCCATTTAGGGATCTGGGGCAAAAGTTGGGGATTGGTCCTGCTTTCAGCAGGGGGTCGGACTAGATGACCTCCTGAGGTCCCTTCCAACCCTGATATTCTATGAACTGGATGAACTCCGTTCCATGAGTCTTCTCTGCAAGTATTTAAACGACCATAAAAGAAGATTAAAGGCTTTCTTCAAAACAAGGGGCCTAAAGTTAAGCTTCTAAATTCATACTGAGGTCTCCAACAGTGGCCTGATCAAGAGATACCGAGCCCCAAAAGTTCCCAGCATAGCTAATAGGTACATCTGGGTGCTCAAGATTTTTGAAAATGAGGCCCTGACTAAGCAAAACTCCTCAGCATGTGCTTAACTTTAGCTCTATTTCTTGGCTTAGAGTTAAATTATTATTCTGTATGCTATCAAAACTCATCAATTGACAGTAAAGAGGGAAAGGAAGATTATTTTACGTGGGGACCTACTTGAAAGGAGCAAATTTGCTTCGTTATGATTTCCCCCCAAGCACACTGGGGAGTTCAGCAAACAAACCTGGTCATGAGGAGGAAGGAAGAGGATTTCCAGGATTCCCAGGTCTACATCTCACAGTGTTTGGGCTCCTGCAGAATCTTGACTGGATAGTGAATTAAAGAGGCCAGCACCAATTTCTGCTGTCAGTGGTAACCAGCCGAATCCTTTTATTTAATTTCAGGTGTTTATAATGAGGTTGTTTCCCTCCTGGCACATATGGATGACCAAGATAAGGGCAAAATTGCCCTCAGGATTGCCTTTATAGCCGAGACCAAGCTGGCTATCGTTCTGACAGTTCTGCTCGAGAAACTGCAAAAGGATGAGGTAGGGCAGTTTCATGAAATTGCATCCGCTTTCCAGGTGTCCACACCAAATTCTGCCTGACTTCATGGGGGTACAAGGGACTGCACGGGGGTAATTCAGTGTAGAACTTGGCCTGGTGCACCATCAGGAGAATCAGTATTCGCCCTTCTGTCCTCAGGCGTAAACTCATCATGCAAAATGCTGTTCTTACAGATCAGGATGATACAATGCTCTATAAAGAGAGCATTGCCCTTTTACACACAGTGGAGTACATGGGCTGTAGACAGTAAAAGTACACCATCGGACTAGCAGTAATCTCTTCTAATAATACTTTGCCCTTCTTTAGCATCTTCGTCCAAAAATCTCAAAGCACTTCCCTAATACTAATGAATTAAGACTCACAGCACCCTTGTGAGAATGGGAAGCATTATCCCCATTTACGGATGACTTGTGTCACAGGGAATTAAGTAACTTGCTCAACACCACTTAGCAAGTTAGTCAAAGAATGTGAATAAAACCCAAGTGAACTGACTCCCTGCTCTAAAGCCTAGCCAACACTCCTTTGTTATGATGACATATTATTGAGATTATAGCATTGAAGGGACCCTTATCTATATATTTTCTACTGGGGGAATTCTGCAAGAAAAAAATAAAAATGATGCGTACAATATTTTAGAGGTTCTGCAAAATTCTGCATATTTTGTTTGTCAAAATAATACAATATAATTACACCCGTTAAAATGATTTTTGGTTATTTATTTCAAAATACCTGTCAGCAAGTATGTCTGTATGAATACAGACAACAAAAAGGATTCAGGAAATGTTTTTTGACAAACCAATTCCTTACTCTGCATGTTAATACAGAACTCAGAGTAATAATTCATTTAAACTCAATACAGAACCATATTTCTTGCACCCCTTAGGCGCAGTGCAAAGGCTTGGTAGAGTCAAGGGTAATGGAGGGAAGTAAATTGCTGGGAAGGAGCCTGGGTGTGAACTTGGAGCGTTGCTGGGTATGGGTGGGAAAAGTATGGAACAGTTTTTTTGGGAGGGGCAGGGAGGAATTGTTAGGCAGCTCCCCCCATGCAGACCCTGTCTGACCCCTGACCTCTCCCATTCAGTAAGGCACATCTGCCCCTGTCTCCATGTGTTCCTGCACACCCATGGGTCCTTGCACCCCCGTCCACATGTGTCCCTCCACCCCCACTCAGAAACCCACTCCCCCCATCCCCATGTGTGTTAGGGGGCTTATTCATTCACCCACTCACTTCCCTGGTCCTTCTCAGATGAACAGAGAGCAACAATACCCGAAGTCCAAAGGTGCAAACAATTCCATGTTTATTGGGTGAACTTCCAGCAAGCATGATTTCAGTTTCCTTCCTTAGTGTCCCCCTTCCCAGCTCTGACACCACAGAGCCTTACAGCTGTGTCCCTGTTCCCATTCCTGCCCTTAGCCAAACATGATTCCAATTTCCCCAGCCCCATTCCCTGTTCCCATTTCCCCCTTTAGCAAAACATGATTCCAATTTCCCCACCCCCATTCCCTGTTCCCATTTCCCCCACCCACACACCCACCCCCTCACTTCCTGATTGACTGCAGACTCTATAGTAAAACTTGACTTCTGCTTAGCTGTACCTTAACCAATCCTTTTCCTGAAATTTAACTAACCAATCCTAACATATTGTAACATGATTATGTAACCAATTATATCCCACCACCTTAATTAGTTTACAGCCAGCAAAATTAATTATACAGCAGAGAGAAACAATCACAGAACCAGACAGAGATTATACAGACAAACAATGGGGAAATGGGGACTACAGTGATAGAACAAACCCAGAAATGAGGATTTCACATCCCTGCTAGTGATAAGTGAGTTCTTGCCAGACAGGATGCTATCAAACTAAGTTTCCTTTTACATCTTCTAGGCCCTTCCCTTTCTCTGGAGGCAATAGGCATTATCAGGACAGGATTGTGTTCCGAACAGCCCAATAGCACCTTATTTCAATGTGACTAGTTGGGAATGTGAAGAGGTGACTGGTCGCTTCCCAGCTTATGGCTGCCTCTGCTGCTTAGCCAGAGGCCTTAGCCTAAGAACAGGGCCTCAGACTGTCACAGTAAGAGAAGGACCTTACACTGGCAGACAGTGATTTTCATTCTTTCTTTTATACCTCTAGAACTAGCCAAGTGATAAGAATACACCTAAATTCTTAGCTGATAGGCCTTTACAGACAGGCCTGAACATCTATATCCTAACAATGTGTCCCTGTCCCCCCTCCCCCTGTCCCCATGTGTCTCTGTGCCCCCAGCCAACCGGCCCCTGTCCTTATGTAGCTCTGCACATATTAAAGCCCTGCTTTATTTTTTCTCGGTCCCAACTGATCCTACAACTCCTCCATAGTTAGTCTCATCTGTGAAGTTCTACACTGATGGGCCATATAAAAGACACCTTCACGCGTGCTACTGTCCGTGTAGATCTAAGGGCTGAGCTCATTGCCCCCGGGAGCGGTTGAGGACTCACTGCAGGAGTTGGGTATTTTATATTCCACATTTACAAATTCTGCCTGGAGTGGCTAGAGCAAGGGCAAGGTGCTCATTTTTATTGTTTGTTCTGAATAAATGAAACTAGAGAAGGGGGCAGTGAAGGGCGCTTCCTCTGGCTCTTTTCTCTCCAGGAAGATTAAACAATGTCAGTTGCTCGGCTGCTTCTGAAGCGCTGCTGAATGCGGTGCTTGTGGAGGGCAGGGCATGTTTTACGCCAATTAAGCCACCAATTAGGGCAGGGGCTTATTAGCTACAGTACTGTCTGGTCGGCAAGAAAAACTTTTCCCAATTCTTCTCCTTTATGTTTTGTCCCCAGCAAAACAGAATAGACATTTACTATGTCCTGGAGAAACTCTTACAGCAGGACACCCAGGGCCTAGAGAGACGGCTTCTGAAGAAAATAATAACCCTAGCCTCAAACCACATGACAGAGACTCAGGTAAGTTAGTTCTCCCGAGATACCAATCAAAGGATCCAAAGCTTTAACTCATTCAAACTCTCTTTTGGGGGGATAAACTATATACTGAAATGAAAATGTATTCTTCTGTTAGAGGTCCACACCTTCCTCCAGACCAAAGCCCGGGTCCTAGACAGCACTTGTGCACATGCATAAGATGGGACAACTCACATGCTGAAAGTTACACATGTGCTGACGAAGCAGCTTGCAAGCAACTCAAAGGCTGAAAACTGTTTAGCCAAGTGACTCAAGTGACTCAAGGAATATTTATGACGAATGACTCTACCCTCAGAAAGTTGGGTTGGTTCATTCACAACTCGTGCACAGAAATAAGGACTTGACTCATGTAAACAACTCTGGCTAGTGCAACCGGCTTCAGTCACCTCAGTCTCTCTCTTTTGGTTTTTGGTTTTAGGAAGCAAGAAATGAAGTAAAAGTGGCAGCTAGCAACACCTTAGTGACTCTGGCACGCTGCTATTTCAGTGATGTCATGTTAGAGCTGGTGTATCATCTGGAGCTGCCTGAAGAGTTTATTTTCATGACATTGGGCAACCTGTCATCCGCCTATGGTATGGTCACTTCCCTCTTTTCTTTCAAAGTGATTGTTTTTCATTTAAGGACAGGGGATTATCTCTCGACCTAAAAATGTTACCGCTAAACAGAGCTCTGTTTGAGTGTGTGTGTGTAGAAACACAAGATTAACTGCTGTTGCTAGTTCTGGCCTCCAGATCATGAGCGATCCAGCCGGAGGTGCAAGCTCTAACCTATGCCCCTGAGTGAAGTACCTTAAGGATGGGAATGAGTGGAAGATCAGGTCTAGTGGAGCTCTTCTCCACCCCACTTGCCATCCCGCCCCAGTGCTCTCTCCCCTTGCTCTGGGAGTGAGTTGGGCATTGGGCACAGCTGTACACCTGTGGAGGATTCCCCTCTTCAGGGTGAATCCCCCACTGGCTTTCAATGGCGGCTTTAAAGCCATTCTGCTCTGCTTACGCAGCGCCAATGGCCTCGGAACCCATAGCATCCTGCCCCACAGTGTTTCTACGTGTGTTGTAAGAAGGCAGAGAGCAGCTGATTGTCTGTCTTCCTTCTCTTCTGGCCTTTCTCTGCAGCACTTAAGTGTATCCCTTTTGTGGGAATGATCCTGAAGGACATGATCTCCATGTTGGCGTTAGTCAAGGACAGCAGGATGAGACAAGCCTTTTGCGGTGGTAAGTGCCAGCACTTCCTGTAGGTGCCCCAAATGGATATTTAGGGGGTCTTGGTACAGATTTAAGTGACTGACCAAGTTTGCAAACAGGCCCTGAACTGTGCTCCCTTCCCTGGATTGCACCAGGTGCTGCATTCCTTGGCTCCCGTAGCACTCAGTGAAGTTGAGAGTGCTCCTTCCTTTGCAGGAGGTGCTGAGCATTTGTAAGTTCAGGCCCTTTATGACTCACGCATATCGTTTAAAATAAACAGACACAAAGGCTGAAGCTGCCCCTCTGCCAGGAGGCTCCTGGGGGAGGAGGTGAAGGGAGCAGATTTCATTACTGTACATTTAAAAATCCCCTGTTTCCCACTCCTCCACCCATTCTCTCTCCTCAGTTTCTTCTTCATCATCATCATCATCATCATCTCCTTTCACCCTCTTTCTCTGTCTACTCCACTTCTCTCTTCCTTTGCTTTTCAGGTGATGCTCAGTAAGGGGTTAATCCTGCGCCCTTGAGGGAAATGGGAATTTTGCCATCCACTTCATAGAGAACAGGATTGGGCCCTAATTCGTCTTAGCAAGGACACTAGATGCACCTACTTTTAGGGCAAAGTGCTCCCCACTACCTTCAAATCCCACTAAAGCCAATGGCAGTGAGGAGCACTGAACATCTTTCAGACAAACTGTAACTCAGGATGAAATCATACAGTGTTCGGGTTCAATAAACAATAACTGCAGGGGACGAGAGTCTTCAAATGATGGTAATTGAAAAAAGATGGAGAGATGTACAAAGAAAAAAGCCTTTTAAGAAACAAGAAATGGAATGGGGAAAAGAGAAATAGCTCCCAATTGAGATGGGATTTCAGCATCTAGTCCTGATAGTAGCTGCCATGGTACTGGAGTAAACGATAGGCCTGGGTGTCTTCTCTGAGAAAGCAACTTCTCCTCATTATTACTATGTCCTTTTCACATGGCCTGTCTTCTCTCCTTCTGTGCAGTTCTGGAAAAATGCTCAAGGGCAGTGAATGTATATTTTATGAACTGGGAAAAGTGCCCATTCCCCAGAATGGGTGAATCACAATTCTGGAAGAACATTCTTCCCTTATATTGCCATGTGACCAGCAACTGGCTGACCTGTGAGGAGCTGGAGGTGAGAATTGCTGGCTTTCTAAACCTTTAGCGGAAATTGTGATGTTACATTCTGTGTGTCTGGCACTCTTTGTGATGATGGCATTTAATGGTAGGTCCTTTTGGATGGAACAGATTGTCATGTAAAACATCGAAAACCCATACGTTTATAATGTCACCACATCATGGAAATTCGGTCTGTACCCAGTGTACATGGAGTCTAGTTTTGTGCACCTAATGTGCAGATGAACCCGGGATAGTGGGCTAAATTAATTCCTGGTCTAAGTCCATTCAGCCCCAGTGGAGTTACAGCAGGGATGAGTTGGCCTAGAATGCATACTAATCTGGGGAAATATTTTACCTGGTCTAGTTGTGAGGTGCATTAGAATATAATCCGGACACCAACCCTACGAGTCCTGGTTCTTTACCAGGAAATATTGGGATAGGACCGTTCCGACAGTGGAACAAGGGAAACTGCACTCATTAGAAGTAGGAAAGGTGTGCCTATTGGAAGATATTGAATGAATTCATAGGAACATAAATTCTGTGTCTCATCTATGCAGCTCAAGCAGGCCGTCATCAAAGCCCTTGGTCCCATGATGGGCATCCTGCTACACAAAAAGGAGCCGCAAAATCCAATATTTAAAGAGATCTCATGGCTCCTTGAGCAATATAAGGAGGAAATTGATGTTTTTCACGTCACCAAGGTGAGGTACCACTCATGAAGGTAACTGTCTCTGTGTGTGCCTGTATGACCTGCAGGAGGAATTTGCTGCCAGTGGGGTTTCCTGGTCTAGATAGTGACTTGTTAGATAATAAATATGCACACAAGTTCTGGGTTTATACACATGGTGACCCAGGCAACAAGATTTGTAGGTAACTGCCTCTTCTGAAAAGCATCCTCTGTTTCCTGGGGAGGAGGAGAAGGAGATAAAAAACAAAACACCTGCACAACAAGATACTCCCTCCTTGTGATTTACCAAAACATCCTGTCAACTCTGTGTCTCTCTTTTAGATCATAAGCTCCTCAGAGCAGGGGCTACCATATGTTGTCTCTGGTCGATACCAAGCCAACTGTCAACGGTTGAAAATTAATAATAAGGAGGCTTGAGGGTCATTGCTTTGCATTGCATAACTCAATAGATATAAAATCATTGCCTGTCTGTTTCATCTACCATTCTATGCAGTGCTGTTGTAGCCATGTTGGTCCAAGATATTGGAGCGACAAGGTGGGTGTGATAATCTAATTGAAGATATTGTCTCACTCACCTTGTCTCTCTATTTCATCCCCCCTCAGTACCACATGAGCAAGAAGTAAGGGGCCATATTCTGTCTTCAGTGGGGCTACACAGTTGTAAATGAAGTCATGAGACAGCTCTAACTTCTTGGTAGTGATATTTACTCACCGTCTATGTTGGTTGAAGCTTTCTAGTACGAAGTATGTGGTCACTTTGGGGGTTGAAATACCCATGATTTGGAGGGAACCAATGCATCATGGACTTCTTTGATAGCATCAGGGCACTACACAACTGTGTAAACATAGTAAAATATGTAGATGGCATCTGAGACATTCTGGAAGCTTCAAGCAGCAAAGGAGAAAAGTGTGTTAGATGCAGGAAGGAATTCGATTTTCATCTTTTTTTTAATCAATAACCTGGCAGAGGACATAAAATCATCACTGATAAAGTTGGCAGATGAGATAAAAATGGGGGAGTGGTAAATAATGGAGAGGAGAGCTCATGGATTCAGAGTGATCTAGATCACTTAGCAAACTGGGCGCAAAGAAACAATATGCCTTTAAATACGGCTGAATGTAAATGTATGTGTCTAGGCACAAGGGATTTAGGCCACACATACCTGATGGGGGATGCTGTCCTGGGAAGCAGTGACTCTGAAAAAGATTTTGGGGGTCATGGGGCATAATCAGCTGAACATGAACTCATGCTGTGGCCAAAAAAGCTAAAGCTGGGGTGCATCAAAAGGGGAATCTCAAGGAGGAGCACAGTGGTTATTTTACCTCTAAATCTGGCACTTGTCTGACGACTGTTGGAATCCTGTGTCCAGTTCTAGTGCCCACAATTCAAAAAGGGTGTTGATAAATTGACAGAAGAGCCACAGTGACGAAAGGATTAGAAAATGTGCCTTACAGAGGGAGAATCAAGGAAGTCAATCTCTTTAGTTTAATACACAGAAAGTAAAAGGCTGTGTGATGGGGTTTACCTACCCCGCATTGGTTCAGCAGGGGTTAATCCTGCTTTGTGGGCCGAGGAGGCCATGCCCCCTCATCTCTGCTCGGCATGCTTCAGCTGGACCCAGGATACAAAAGAGAGCCGCTCAGCTCAGGCTGGGATGGCTGCCGAAGGGAGCAGAGGCGCATTGCAGGCTCCTGCAGAGAGACTGCCAGTGCTCCAGGATTCAGAGGCCAGCTGGACTGTGGCTGCAGCTGACCCCCAGCCACCCAATGCCAGAGATGGAGGAGAGACCCCAGAATCCCTGAGAGTCCCAGCTGCGGAAGAACGGGTGGGAAGCAGCCTAGGTGGACGAAGCATTGATCCAGTTGAGGTAGCGGGCTTGACTCAGCATGCTTTGGAAGGATCCCCGCTGAGTTGCTGGCAGATACCCCTGCGCCCTGGGCTGGGACCCTGTGGAATAGGTAGGACCCAGTGGAGAAGGGCTCACCACTAGGTAACACTTCCCTGCCACAAAAGGTGGTTCTATCGACTCTGGCCACTAGGCCGCATTGCCCTGCAGCCAAGGGTGGGTCTACTGACTTTGGCCACTAGGCCGCACTGCCATCCCTAGAAGGGCAGCCCAAGTGACTCAGGCTGTTGGGCCGCGGTCCCTCACCCAAGGGCTGCTGCACTGATCCCGACCATTAGGCGATGCTGCCCTAGGAGCCTGGACTGCTGTGGTGGCTAGGGAGACTAGGCCAGTTGGGCCACTCCAGATCTACTTCAATTCCTCCTCAACCTGATACCACCCTGATGGGGTGGACCTATCCTGTGACAGGGTGACTTAATTACAGTCTATAATATCTTACATGAGGGACTCCTATTATCTAATGGGCTCTTCTGTCTAGCAGAGAAAGGTGTCACTTGATCCAATGGCTAGAAACTGAAGCTAGACACTTTCAGACTGGAAATACGGCGTACATTTTTAATGGTGAGATAATTAACCATTAGAGCCATTTATCAAGGGCCGAGGCGGATTCTGACGATTTTTCAATCAGGATTGGTATGTTTTTCTAAAAGCTCTGCTCTGGGAATGATTCTGGGCAAGGTCTATGGCCTGTGTCATACCGACCGGAGGTCAGACTAGATGATGGCAAGAATCCGGTCCGGCCTTGGAATCTAGGAATCCCCTGAATCTGCTTCAGTCACTACATATGGCTCCTTTGTGTGCCCACCATCTGACTTTCGCCCTCTGTTGCAGAGTCTGAGCCAGCTCTTGGAGGTCTCTGGTGAATATAAGATCCCTCTACCTAAAGCGAAGTTTCAAGCCATCTGCAGAGCTCTGCACAACCAGGTGAGGGGTGGTTTTGCTTGGATCCCTTGAGCTTAGGCACAGCAGATCTGAAGCATATTAACACTGAAAAATCGATGGAATGATCGTGGAGAGCCTGGGGACCTCCTCATGCCTTACTGATTTCTGCAGGCTCAAGAGTAAGCAGGGAGCGCTCTCATTTTCTTAGCTACTATCCAGCTCAGTTTGTAAAGCAATTTCACCATAAGCCGATTACCAGGGGGAGTCAGAGTTGTAAAGTAAAAACTGTGGCTGTGTCTTGATTAGGTCAGCTCTGCTGCTCAAAACACTTTAGCTTCTCTTATCTAATGTATTGGTCATTGTCTTTGAGTCTTGCTGTGCATGCAGGACCATCTCCCTAGGGTTCAGACCTCTAGTTGGACAAGCAGGAAGCGGAAGCTTAGAAATTAATTGAACATTTTTCTTTTCCATTGCTTCTGATTAGCTTTTCTTTGACCATTTCCCTTCTTCCCACAGATCTGTTCTCCAGCTAAGCAGCTCAGCATTGAAAACCACAAAGAGCTGTTCCATTGTGTACTTCTGCTAGGTAAGGGGAAGACACTCTGAGTGACACTGTGGTTTCTTTGTAACTTCCTTACCTTTGTGAGGTACGGTAAGAAGAAGAGTTCTGCAGGCAGTGAGGACGCGATTTCTTCCCTTGCAGCCCGTTCTTCTCCTGATGACATGCTAGCATTTCTACACAAGCAGCAGGAGATTGAGCATGAGGCCGTTCGTGTGATGTCTTTAGAGCTCCTGAGGGCTATTGTTGGGGCTGACTGTAAGTAACACAGGAGCAACTGTGCCAGCTGCCCTCTTGGCCGACATGCTGAGGGTTGAGCTGAGGACATCCAGAGCTAAAAGCTTGAGCTACTAGAGATTGAGCTAAAGAACCAAGGCTGTGTAGGCCCGGCAGGGCTGCAACAGACTCATCACCTCTGCAACTGGGGCACAGAGGCTCTAGAACACACAGTCACCAGTGGTTTGGAGATCCACTAAGGGACCAAATGCTGCCCTAAGTTACCCCCATATGGCCCCATATGAAAATCAACAGGTTCAACTAAGTGCTGAATGTAGCCCAAGATATTTGTCAAGGTCTTTTTCAACTTCAAATACAGAAGTTAACTTGGGGCTAATGCACGTTAACAATAATCAGATAAAAATAGAATAATACTCCTGACTCGAGAATCCTAAGTATTATACACTCTAGACTAGATTCTGAGTCCTGTTATGCCGGTGTAAACACAGATTAACTTCAGGTTTCAGAGTAACAGCCGTGTTAGTCTGTATTCGCAAAAAGAAAAGGAGCACGAAAGCTCATGCTCAAATAAATTGGTTAGTCTCTAAGGTGCCACAAGTACTCCTTTTCTTTTTGCAGATTAACTTCAGTCACCTCAGTCTATCAAACTCCTTTATAATATTTCCATCATGGTAGTAGGATGGCACTATTTAGAGAAATGGAATTACTTTAGATTTACACTGGTGCAACTAAGACCAGAATCTGGTCCTATGTTTTCCCCACTGATTCTGTAGAGGAGAGAAGCTTGGTACTATTCTTAACTAGGGCCCTTTGAAATCCAGGATTAATTCCAGTGTGGAAAGTGAGTGTGTGTGGAACAAAGAAGTACTGTACACCTCTCCTTATCTTTCAGTGCCTGAGACAAGAGTTAAAAAGCTTCTGATTGTGAAATCCACTCTCAGTGATCAGAATGCTACGGTAAGATTGTGTGTGCAACAGTGAACTATTTCAATTTTTTCAGTGTTATGGGATGAATGGATATCTGGGTGGAGCTTCATTCAGATCCAGATGGGAGACTGCAGAATAGAGAAGGCATGTCATTCTCCTGCCGGTGTTAAATGTATCCATGTTTCTAATCCAAGGAGCCAAAATCAAAAGCATAATGGCCCAACTTGACTATCATACACATTGTAAGGAGAGTGATCCCTTTAGATAAGCTATTACCAGCAGGAGAGTGGGATGGGAGGAGGTATTGTTTCATGGTCTCTGTGTATATAATGTCTTCTGCAGTTTCCACAGTATGCATCTGATGAAGTGAGCTGTAGCTCACGAAAGCTTATGCTCAAATAAATTGGTTAGTCTCTAAGGTGCCACAAGTACTCCTTTTCTTTTTGTCTTGATACAGTGGAAGTGCCTCTCGTTAAGTTATTATGGGTCATACACAGGTTGCCTGGTCTGCCAGTGTCACAAATGCATTCTTGGTTCTTATGCTCCCAGGGTGGTAAAGGAAAATTTCTATTTAACCAGCTAAGAACATAAAACATAAGAATGGCTAACCTGCCTCCCGCAAAAGAATGGTTCCTCTGGTCCAGTATCCTGGCTTCTGACTGCATTGTGTGAAGAAATGCTTCCTTTGGTTTGTTTTAAACCTGCTGCCTATTAATTTCATTGGGGGACCCCTTGGTCTTGTGTTAGGTGAAGGGCTAAATAACACTTCCTTATTGACTTTCTCTACACCAGTCATGATTTTATAGACCTCTAGCATATTCCCTCTTCGTCGTCTCTTTTCCAAGCTGAAACGTTGCTCTTTTTTTAATCTCCCTTGGGTGAGAAGTTATCCCATAGGCCTAATTTGTGTTGCACTTCTCCGTATTTCTTCCCATTCTAACACATCTTTTTTGAGATGAGATGACCAAAACTGCATGCAGTATTCAAGGTGTGGGGGTCCTGTAGATTCATATTGTGGCATAATGATAGTTGCTGTCTTCTTATCGATCCTTTTCCTAAGGGTTCCTAACATGTTGTTAACTTTTTTGACTGCATGTTGAGCGGATGCTTTCAGAGAACTGTACACAATGACTCTGAGGTCTCTTTCTTGAGTGATAACAGCTAATTTAGACCCCATCCATTTGTATGTACAATTGGGATTATCTTTTCCAAAGTGCATTACCCAGTACAGTACAGGAATCAGGGGCACAATGTTACCAGATGTGCCTGTTACTTTGGGGTAGGCTCATTGATCAGGGTTACTCTTCTTGGGGGAAGGGGGGGAGGGTCTGTCATTCTATTAATGTGCTGCTTATGTCACTTGTGTGGAGCTCTCCTCCTTCCTTCTGCAAGTCCCCTCCCAGTGGAGCTACCCTGCAGGACCTCGGTTCCCCAGGGCTGGGTCCCTCCAGCCGAGAACGAGATGAACACGCACGCACGCACGCACTAGCAGAGCGAGTCTGAGCGGACCAGGTCCATCAGCCCTCTCCAGCTGATCCTCTCATATGGCCCTGTACTCAATGGGCTGGGTTAAGCAGCACTTTCAGCTGCTCCCCTCTGACGTGCCCCAAGTTTAACACATCCCTGTCCCACTTTCACGTTACAATTGTACTGGTAGTAACCCACTTCATGAGCAAACCCCACAGTATTTTTGGGCACTACCGGGATCTTTAGCTTAGGTAAAAGAAGGGTTGCTGCAGAGTAAATGGGGGAAGCGGAAAATACAGAGTATAATTGGGAGGGAGAGAGAGAGAGAGAGAGAGAGAGAGAAGCAACCAGCTGAACCATAAAAGTTATTTGTTGAATAATAGTGATAACTACACAAGGAGGGCTAAACAAACATAATGGTTACATTTGAAAGGTTAATACCTGAGGAAGAAAAGAAAATGGAGGGGCGGGGGTGGGGGGGGGATATCTCACCCACTCCATGAGGCTTGAACTGGTTGGGGTTCCCAGGTGGTGTTGGTAGCTCACGGTCCTGAGTGCTGGAGACAGGCAGAGCCCCCCGCACGGTCAGTCAGGAGATGGAATCCCAGTGGAACTGAAGCAGAGGTTGGGTCTATACATCAGAACCCTTACTTGGGCATAGGTAGGGGGTTTTGTAGAGAAAATACAATGGTTCAAGGGAGAACACTAGATTTGTTTATGGGTAAACTGATGGGTTTTCAAGGGTTTTCTTTAGGCTAGACAATAGGAGCTGATCACTCTTGGCTATGGGTGGTGGTTTTTTCCAGGGAGCTCACAAGGTAACGAGGCTGCTTCAGTATTTTAGGATAATAAAGATTTATTACTAGAATTGGTGTGATAATTGCTGAGCTAGGTGTGTGCAGGCGTAGGTTCATTAGCATCTGGAGCAGGGATTCCCATGATGCAGTGCGTCCCTGCTTTTCTGGTCCCAGAGTTCAGTGCGGTTCTCTGTTCCTCATTCTTCATGCTAATTCCTATCCCATCTTTCATGCAGATGAGGCTAGGGGAGTTGTCTCTGTTCTTCATTTTGTATGCAAATGGAGATGTCTTAATCTTGTCACCCTTCTCAGGAGGGGTCTAGGTGTGACTCCCAACACTCTTCATTGTTCTCTGCAAGCCTTTTCTCTGATGGGTTTTGGTTCAAACAGAGACTGGTGGGGGCGGGGGGTGTCTTTCATGAGTCAGACAGGCTAGATACTGCGCCCTGGTTCCCCAAAAACACAGAGCTGACTGGTCTCAACAATAAGGATGGCAAGTGAAGTCTAGTCCAACTGGAGACCATTCATTCTTCCTTCTTCCTTCTTTTTTCATTAGACTCAGGGAACTTTTGATCGGTTTGGATCTCTGATTGGACGAATAGCACCATACAGCTGTGATTCGCTGGCCACGTCCCGTCAGTGGGTGGTTGACTGTATCAGCTGCCTTCTCTGTATACAAGGTGAGGAGACCATTAGCAGGCATAAGGAATTCTTCACCTTCTTTCACTGTTGTAATGTCCATTTGTCTGCCTATCTAGTTCTTTCTGTCCTGTCTGTTGTCGCTTAGATAACAGAATGGTGGGCATCTTGTAAATACCTCATTAGAAGAGAAGATTCTGACGTGTAAAGAGCCTAGCACACTTTTGGGAACTGTACAACTAATAAATGGTCTGCATACAGGTGGATAAACACTGAATTCCTTAGGGCTTTTCTACACAGGGACACTAAGGAAAGTTAATCCAAATGAACTAAAGGTGTATATTTAAAGTGCATGAGGTAAATGGCATTAAACACATGTGTGGATGCTCGGATTCTGAATTAAAATGGGCCTTATTAATTGTAGTGAATTCCATGGATGAAACTAACCTGAATGAAGGCCACTTTAATTCTAAATAAGTGTGTCCCCATAGGTGTTTAATGAAGTTTAACTCATGCTTTTTGAAAATGAATGGGGATTAGCTTTCTTGAATATCTCCATGGAGACAAGCAAGATATTTCAGTTCTGCAGAAAAGGACCTAGGGGTGACAGTGGACGAGAAGCTGGATATGACCCAGCAGTGTGCCCTTGTTGCCAAGAAGGCCAATGGCATTTTGGGATGTATAAGTAGGGGCATAGCGAGCAGATCGAGGGACGTGATCGTCCCCCTCTATTCGACATTGGTGAGGCCTCATCTGGAGTACTGTGTCCAGTTTTGGGCCCCACACTACAAGAAAGATGTGGATAAATTGGAGAGAGTCCAGCGAAGGGCAACAAAAATGATTAAGGGTCTGGAACACATGAGTTATGAGGAGAGGCTGAGGGAACTGGGATTGTTTAGTCTGCAGAAGAGAAGAATGAGGGGGGATTTGATAGCTGCTTTCAACTACCTGAGAGGTAGTTCCAGAGAGGATGGTTCTAGACAATTCTCAGTGGTGGAAGAGGACAGGACAAGGAGTAATGGTCTCAAGTTGCAGTGGGGGAGGTTTAGGTTGGATATTAGGAAAAACTTTTTCACTAGGAGGGTGGTGAAACACTGGAATGCGTTACCTAGGGAGGTGGTAGAATCTCCTTCCGTAGAAGTTTTTAAGGTCAGGCTTGACAAAGCCCTGGCTGGGATGATTTAGTTGGGGATTGGTCCTGCTTTGAGCAGGGGGTTGGACTAGATGACCTCCTGAGGTCCCTTCCAACCCTGATATTCTATGATTCAATGATTCTATGATAGAACATGGATCCTCCCATATGAAGATCCATGCAGTAGGGGTTCAGTTTCCTTAATCGTTACAGTACTTTTTCTCCTTTTCTCCACTCCAGGCCAGTCCATAAACCTGGGCTCAGCAGAGGAGGAGCTGAGATGTCTCCGTGAAGCACTAAGAGCTCCAGACCCCGAGGCTCTGTTTCAGGCATCTTCCAAAATGGCCAGGGTAACTGACTCAAAAAGCTTGTGCGGATGTGCGAGTGACCGGGCACCGTTCATTTGACATTTGCTCTTTCATGATGCCTTTCCGTACTCGGAGGGAGCTGTGGGAGCGGGGCGTTGGTTGCTAGTAACCAGCAAGATGCTTTTCATAGATGTGTGCTCTGAATGCCACGTAAAAACCAGATTCCACAGAATGTTGCATGCCCATGAAAATGCGCACGTGGATGCACACACATGTACCTATCCAGCAGGGCCGGCTCTTGCTTTTTCACTGATCCAGAGCGGTGAAGCACAAAAAATAATGAAATAAAAGACCCCCATGCCGCCCTAAGCTTGGCTGAAACACCGCCCCTTGCAATCTGCCGCCCCAAGCATGAGCTTCCTCGGCGGGTGCCTGGAGCCGGCCCTGCCATCCAGCCATCCAGGAGAAAAACTGTGTAAGTGGAACATCAAGCTGAGAAACCACCCAGGATTCATTCTGTCACCTTGTGGGTTTGCCTTCGCCGATATTTGTGTGCACTCCTCTCTTGACTGACTTCTGTGTGCTGTAAAAAGATGCAGTGTATGTCAGAGACTACAAACGGGAAACTTACCTCCTGCCTATCCAGTACAATGTTGTGCTAACTGTGCAACAGAGTCTTTGCCTCTCACCTGATATCATTAGTGTAGAAGACAAAAATGTAGTCTATAGACTAGAGAGAGAATTGTAATCCCAAATGGCGAGCTAGACAGGAGGCTAATTCACCATTTGCTGATGCAGGTATCTTTTTTTCCATTTTGAAAAGTGCTGGAGCCAGACATCATTGCGGTCTCTCCTGTTTTTGATTTGTTCCCAGGTTGTTAGTCAGTACTTTCCCTCGGAACAGGCCACAGACTTTATTGAGGCCACATTGGGTGGTCTGCTGTCTGCTAGCTCCACCTGTGCCACGGCAGCTGGACTGTGGATGAAGATCATCCTGAAGGAGTGTGGAGGTGCCATGCTGGACGAGGTAAAACTGGGAACTGGAGAGCTTTTCTGCCTGAACTCTAGACTTTTTGATCTTTGCCCTCATGTGTAAGGAAGAAAAATCTTGCTGTTTCTCCCCCTCGGACATAGAGTCGATTCCATCTCTGTTTCTACCCTAAGATAGGCAATGGCAGAATCAATAGCAGTAGACCGAGATAATCCAAGGGAAAAGGAAGATGGTTGGTTGTTTATTGGTCTAGCTTGTTGCCAAAGTATTCAGCCAAGAAAGGCTTGAGAAAACAGACTCTGGGGAAAAGACAAGAAGACAGAATGACTGGCACTTGGAGGCCTCCAGGTATTAGGAGGCCTATGGTTAAGGGCTACATGGATTAAAAAGAGCACTGGGCTATTGCCAGCCTCTTGCCAGGTTTCTGAGCCTGGGCTCCAGCCCGAGCAGGAACAGCTCCACTTTTAGCCCCATGGTGCAAGCCCCACAGGCCCAGGTTGACCTGAGCTCTGAAACTCAGTGCTGTGGGATTTTTTTCCTGTGTAGACCTACCCTTTAAGAAGAGAAGGAGGGAGGGAGAAAACGCTAGTGTCTTTGGGATCCACTATTTATATGCCTTATTCTGGCGCCCAGTGCATTAGGGCTAGATGAAAGGAGCACTCCACAAATCTTCTAACAAGGCTGGTGAAAGGCCTCAGGACAGGGAACCCTCGCAGCAGAACTGCCATGTTTGCACAGTGTTTTGAAGATGTGAAGGGCTAGGAATGAATATGAGAGGTAGTCCCCTGTTCATAGTCCCAGGCATTTGCACACTGTCTTTAAAGCACTTGCATATTTTGTGCTTGTGGTTGTTGATGAGCTCTGCGTTCTTCTAGGCAAATGGTCAGATTTGGCTGCTTAAATCACACCTGCAAAATCTGGGCAAGCAAAGCCGCCTTTTGTGCATGTGAACTGGTTTATGTAATGCATAGCTGGGCACCACCACATTAAATTACCTGATGTGTCTATGTGTGTGTCAGGGTTAATTTTTATAGCCGTGTGTGGTTAATTTGTGTGGGTTCAAGTTACGCAGACGTATTTGAACATTTGCTTCTTGAAGTGAGGCATTTCTAAAAAAGCAGCAAATGGCTAAATCAAGGTTTTGATTCTGTAGAGTGAATGGAGAGAAAGAAAAAGGGACATTTCTTTCTGGTTTTGTTCCTTCCAGGTGCCAGATATCCTGGCTATACTATATCGCCACATGCCTACGATCCAGGAGGGCAGCTTGAGGCAGTTCCTTGTGGAGGCAGTGTCCATTCTAGCTCACCATCACCAAGAGGCAGTGATCTCCAGCCTCCTCAGCAAACGTCTGCCGATGGACAGGTATATACCGCTACCTATTGCATTCATCTTGGTAAAACATGGATCCCACAGCTTTACTAGGAGATGTAGGGCTTCATTTAAGCAGCAGACAGTTTGGGATCATTCCTAAGGGTTAAGAGCCTGGCTCTTTCTGCAGGAAGGTCCAAGAACACGTTAAGGTGGGGTGCGGAGAGAAATTAAGTGTCATTCTGTTTCCATTCATGAATAGCTGCTTTGACATCCTAAAGACCTATCTTTACTGGTATAACTGGAGTGTACTGTTGGAAACATCTACCTCTCTAGACGCCTGAATTGAGCTCACTCTGGAAATGAGCAGTGGCTGTTGGTTTCCTGGTAGCATGACAGCTTCAGGTGCAAATCCCTGGCTGATTGCAAAGACTAGGGCCAATATTATCATCAGACCTCTGCTTGGTATCAGTGAGGGTGGGGCTGCTAGAGCAGTGTTGCCATCCTTGGTACTTAAAAGTGGACTGGAAGCAGATCCACCATTTCATTTAAAGATCCCTAACTGAGTTATCAGTGATCAGTGCTGGAATCTAAGAGCATAAGAACAGCCATACTGGGTCAGACCAAAAGGCCATCTAGCCCAGTAGTCTGTCTTGTGACGTGACCAGTGCCACATGCCCCAAAGGAAATGAACACAACAGGTCGTTGTCAAGTGATCCATCCCCTGTTGCCCAGTCCCAGCTTTTGGCAAACAGAGGGTAGGGACACCATTTGTGAAGGGGACATAGGATGGCCATGAATATTCATTCTCATAGTTGTATGTCCATCGAGTAGGAATCTGGCTGTTCTTTCATCCACTTGCCTTCCAAACCCTAGATCTTTGGGAGCCACATGCTCATGAATCCATATTGACTGGGAAGTGGAGAAAACAGGAAGTGAGGTTGGCGCTCTGTGTCCTGTCCTTCTGAAGTCTAGTATTAATGGTTAGGCTGCAGGAAGACTAGGTCACTTAACTTAGTTCTGTACCTGGAAACTCCATATTTAAACACAAGGAGAGTTAAAGGAGGACAGGACTCCTAACTCTCTCATCATAGGCAAGGAGAACATTTGGTCTTTACTAAAATATGACGCATTCAGGGTGAGCCACAAAAGTGTCCAGGGCTCACCTGTAACTTCTGTTAAACTGCAGTGACACCGCTGAGCTGTGGAGATCTCTGGGGGGAGACCCCTTGCTGGCCACTCAAGTCCTACAAGCCCTAATAGAGAAGATAAAGACTCCAGCAAGAACAGAAGGCAGCATCACCTCAGAGACAGAAATTGACAGGCATTTGGCAGCTGCTGAACCTCTCTCAGTAAGTTAGATGACAGACACGTCTTTCAGGCTTTCCTGTGCCCTGTGACAATCCTGCTGATGGAAAGCGGGAAGTGTGGTATAATATTGCTGTGTGGGCACTTCTCCTCTGATGGACTGTTTCCCTGAGTCCGGCTCTGCTGTCTGTGGAACAAATACGGCAGTTTTAGCTACGTTACTGATTTCCTTAATACTGTCTGGCCATTAGAAAGTCTTTGGAGCAGGTTTCTCACAGTGCTTTGCAAATCTTCCTTTGGACTCACAGCATGCCTTGGGAGGTCATACACATTTATACAGATGTGGGAAAGTGAGCCACGAGTTAAGCAAGTTGCTCGCTGTCATTCAAGTTACTGGCCGAAGGGAGAATTTAGTACAGCAGATATCAGAAGGGGAGAGAGGGTGTGATGGTGTTGGGAAGAGATCTCCTTTTTTACCATGCTCTCCTTTCAGGCAACATGTGCCATCTTTGAGGTGGTGTCAGCCCTGCAGTCGAGCAAAGCTGTGCGGGAACTGCTCCCAGAGTTGTTTCCTGTTCTCCTGCAGCAGGTCAGCCAAACCCTCGGACAAAAGCTGCCTTTGCCAACAAGAAGCAGCCCGAGCGAAATCCGAAAAGGGCTACAACTTCCTGAGGGCAACCCTTGCCGGTAATTAGAAGGAAGGGAGAGAAACAAAGAGAATTCCAGGAGAGTTGTGTGACGCTCCCCAGGAGTTCCCAGGGTTACGAGGCACCTTACCACCACGTGCCCTTCGAGTGAGGAAGTCTTGTCTGTGCCTGCTGTGGGTCAGTTCCCTGAAACTACCAGGCTCTGGCAAAACAAACCCTGCCACCCAGGCCTCCTCAGACCTCAGTCTCTTTGTACAGCTTAATGACAGGCACCCACCCACCCCCGAGTCTTCTGACCATTCCGTATAGTGTCCAGCCCTTTATCCACTGAACTCCCACAGAATTGTCAGGCCTGCTGTTCCCAATGGAACAGTACACACCAGTTTATTACTTCTTCTTTAGACTCTGTACTCGATACTTATACTCTGTACTGCAAAACACACAGCACTTAGATGTATTTCTAGTGAAAAGAAGAACCGAGATTATCAAAGAACAGAGATTCCAGTGATCGTGAGTAAGAATGCAAGCAAAAAATGGTTACATTTCAAATGAAATCATAACCTGCTCCTAGAAACTAAACTTAACCAACAGGTTAACCTCCTGTCTCAAGATGTTTCTCACCCAAAGTTCTCAACCAAGCCTGATCGCGACCCCTCTTTCATGAAGCAAATTCACGGTCCATCTACTTCCTAAGTGAAAGATGTCCCCCAAATAGACTAGAGCAAACCTTTGATGTGTACCCCAAAATTGGGTCCCCACCCCCGTCTACTTCCTGCTACTTTTCTTTCTTTGAAGTTCTCACAGTCCTTCTCAACTGAATGTACATTAAGCATGTAGGGTTCACATGTAAACAAACAGATGGATAAACATTTCTTGCCTGAAAGAAAACCATTTTGTCACCTTTCCTGGTGACTAGTTCCGAGACACAGATCCTAAGAATGTAATTTTCAATGCATATCCATGACTCTTGACACAGCATCTGTACATGCGTTTCACAATGATATTGGTGACATGGGCTTTTATTTGAGACTCATGGGGCAATCTTTTAGTGAGCTAGAATGTATGTACCAGGCCCCTCGGCACCCACTCTGTGCCCCTCGCCAGTTAACACTAAGATTCCTGAGTCCTCAGTTGACTTCAGCTCTGGTAGCACATTAATGTACATTTCCCACCAATCTCGCAACATTATTAGTTTCTCTTCTTCTTGTGTTTCTTTATTCCATGCCAACAAGGTGCTCAAATTACAGACTTCATGGTTTTATAATGTCTCTGAATTTTCCTAGGAAACCAGGATCTCAGCTCTGTTCACGGATGGGCAGCAGGTATCAAATAAACATAAGGAAGTACTACTTCACACAACACACGGTCAACCTGTGGAACTCATTGCCAAGGGGTGTTGTGAAGGCCAAAAGTATAACTGGGTTTAAAAAAAAAAAGAATTAGATAAGTTCATGGAGAACAGGTCCATCAATGGCTATTAGGCAAGATGGTCAGGGATGCAACCCCAAGCTCTGGGTGTCCCTAGGCCTCTGACCGCCAGAAACTGAGACTGGACAACAGGGATTGGATCATTTCATGATTGCCCTGTTCTGTTCATTCCTGCTGAAGAAGCTGGCATTGACCACTGTTGGAAGACAGTGTACTGGACTAGATGGACCATTGGACTGAGCCAGTAAGGCTGATCTTATGTAGTGGCCACAGTGGGTCAGGTTTTCAAGATGGGTGCCTCAGTTCTGTCCACAAAACTTGAATTTGTTCAGATGGATGGGTACCTAGTTATGTGATTGCTGGCGCTGCAGACACGAGTATATATTCTGCTCATGCTGTTGGCCCATGTGCAGGCCCATTTTAGGTACCTATGTGACGGGGTGGTAGGCTGTGCCCCGGCCTCTTCCATGGACACAGACTGCTCTGAGTCCCTCCAAAGTGTTCTAGGGATGCCTGCTCCTGAGATCCTGGTGGTAAGGGCTCTGATGACTGTTTGACCCCACTGCATGATCTTAAGTCACCTTTACACTTGACCTTTGTTTTCTTTCTCCTCCCTCTTGTCTCTACTTTCGTGTCTAGGTTCCTCCAGCCCCTTTACATATATTTCCTCTTTACCTGGCCCTTCAGGTTTTATTTCCACCCTCCTGGGCCTCCATACCTGCCTTGGTGTCCCTGTTAGAAAGGGATTCCAGTCCATGCCCAGTAGAAGGCAGTGGGGCAATCCATCCACTACCCCTACATGTTTCTGCCTAAACTTCCCCTTAATTTTCAGAGTCACCTCTGCCATTGGGCAGAATTTATTGTCCCCATGGACCTGGTATTCAGTTTTGATCCTACCTCTGGGAAGTATCCAGTGGGGTTTCCCTAACTCCTGCCAGATTAGCAAACAGGATGAAGCTGTGTCCATTAGTCCCTTTGGTGGCTCCTCCCTACCCAGACCGATACGGTAGGTACTTTCTTTTTTCTTCCCTGCCTGGGAGTCTTGTCCCAACCACAAAACTGGGCAAACCCACAGTCCATTTTCGGACAGTCTCTTTTTAGATGTCCTTCAGGTCCATGTCGGAAGCACGCCGTAGGCCAAGCTCCCACTACAGTTCCTTGAGGCTCCTCCCTCTTCTTCTTGCTGCCCTTCCCAGCTGTAGGCACTCTGGTCCTTCTCAAATCTAGTCCCTTAAACCACTGACTCACTCTGGGAATGTCTGCCTCTGCAAATTCCTCTCACTTTAACTGTGGGGTCCAGATGAACTGGCTGGCGCCACAGAACCCATACTCGGGTATGCTCAGGGAGACTCTGAAGAAACTTCCAGAACCATGCAGTCCATGACCTCCCCCATGGTCTGAGTATCTGGCCTTACCAATGAGTGGCCCAATCTTTTAATTTCTGTCCAAATGCACAGAGGCATAATCCCTCAATCCATCTTTCAACTCTACATTTCTGGCAGTACTTTTCTGTGGACAGGCCCCACCTCGTCCAGCATGGCTGCCTTAATCATGTCATAATCTCTTGCCTGCTCATCACTAAAAGCCCTAGATGTGCTTCCCCGGTTAAATAGGGTGTCAGTTGAAGGGCCCACATTGTTCTGTCCCTAGGAGGTCTCACTGCTGCTCCTTGAAGAGTAACCAAAAACACATCGGGGTTGTTCACGGGTCCCATTTTACAGTCTGATCTCCTGTGCCTGGTTTCCATTTCCTGTCACGGGACTCACCAAACTTTGGGGGAGTTGTTGCTAGACCTGGGCTTGTTCCCATATAAATTCCTGCCGACTCTTTTGCTGTTAAACCTACCGGGCAAGGAAAGGCTGTTTTTCTGCCTGCTGGGATTGTTGGAAGGTCTGTCGGGTCTTCTACACCAGCGGTCTCCAAACTGGGGTGCACGGAATGATCCCTGCGAGGGCGTGGCAGGAGAAGCGCCACCGGACGGCACTGCGCCGTTTTTTTCCTTCGGCGGCAGCTCTGCACGTCCACGGCTGGTGCTCCCCTCTGGCGGCCCGCCTGCGGCAGGTCGGTGGCACGTCTGTGGCAGGTCACCCTGGGGGTGCGTGAGCCAAAATGTTTGGAGACCACTGTTCTACACCAGCCATTCTCAACCGGGCCGGTTTTAGGGGGTCTGCCAAGCAGGGTTGGCTTTAGACTAGCTGGGGCTCAGGGCAGAAAGCTGAAGCCTTGAGCCCAGCCCCTGCACTAAAGCCCCAAGCCCCTGCACCCTGTGGGGTTAAAATCTGGAGCCAGGAGCCCCAAACTCTGATGCCTGGCAGGGCAGAGGCCTGGAACTGGGCCATGGAGTATTTCTAGCATGTTGAGGGTGGGGGGAGGCTCAGAAACAGAAAGGTTGAGAACCCCTGTTCTACACTTCTCTTTGCTGCTTCATCACCCATTTCAGTGTTCCCTCCATCGCCTGGACTGCCAAACCTCTACACCGGCTTCTGCAACAGGCTCTCCATTTGCATAGATAACAGTGAAATCCCTGATGAGCTCCCGGCTGTGACAGAGAGGGGTGTTGCACCCCCACATCTTCCACAAACACAGACCGCGTTGAGACTTTTTTGCTTGTAAACACCAACGTATAGTCTATTTAATCCCCCTACCAATACATAGCACCTTTATATTGTATCTCAACTTTCTAAGCTCTTCTCCAAAAGTCAGGTGGGGGGTAAGGTGTTTCCACTCAGAGACCTCACTTTGTCAGGCTCTCCTAGCTTTTTGTCTTTCTGTTTCTCTTAGGGTGACCAGACAGCAAGTGTGAAAAATCAGGACGGGGGCGGGGGAGTGGGGATAGGCACCTGTATAAGATAAAGCCCCAAATATTGGGACATCTGGTCACCCAAGTTTCTTTCTCTGTCTGTTCCCCTCAAAGGGCTCCTGCCCATGTCCTTTTATACAGTTTCCCTGTTAATGGAATGATTGCTTCCTTGACTCACTAGCCCCAATCTGACCTCGTAATCAGGTACACCTCTATCCAATTAGGCCTTCTGTGAGGAACCGAATTAGTACGAATAGTGACCAGAGTGCTGACTCAAGTGCAAACCCTCAGCACTCTGTCACCTCATATCTGGAGATATGACCCCAAAATGTCCATTAGTGATCACCACACTCTATGCCCCCTGTTTCTGGGTCCTGATCACGTATCTTTTCCATATCACTGTACTCTGCTAGTGCCCATACTCCTTGCAGAAAGAGAAAAAGCCCTGGCTGGGATGATTTAATTGGGGATGGGTCCTGCTTTTGAGCAGGGGGTTGGACTAGATGACCTCCTGAGCTCCCTTCCAACCCTGATATTCTATGATTCTATGAAAAAGAACTGCAAAATTTTGTCCCTAGCAAAACTAGTCCTATGAGATGTATGAGACTGAAACTTACCTCCCAGCATCAAGTCCTTCCAGGGACACTGGTGTCCAGGACATTGCCAATGGGTGAACTGCCGACTGAACAGCAGACCTGAGAAGTAACCGGGGCTTCCTGACTCTCTGTTCAAGCTGCACCTTCCTCCTGATTGCTGCAGTTCTGTGCCTCTCTTTCCCCAGGCTTTCTATCAAAGCATTAGAATCTGTGCTTTTCAAGGGTGGGAATGAGAGACTGGTGAGAGCGCTCAGGAAGCAGAGGACTTGGACTCTTGTGGAAAACCCCAAGACACACCATGAGGGAGTGTGTCTGCTGGTGAGGTAAGAGATCTAGGAGGCATCATTTTATCCTTGGGAATGAGTAGCCAATAGAGTGGCTGAGAGAGAACCTCCCGTTTATAGCTTTGTGGGCGGGGGGTGCGGGGGTGTCCTGGGTGGAAACACACAGCTCCCACTCCTAGATATCAGAGCTGTATGCTCAGAGCAGCTGAGTTTTTGAAGTGTGCAATCTAGCCCATGAGCGGTTTCTTTTGTCTTCCAGGCCTCTGCTAAGATCTGGACTCATAACACCTGAGATCATACAGAGCCTCCTCCCCTGGGTGAATTCCCCCTCAGAAAACCACCGAGTCACAAGCACAGCTTTCCTTGCCCAGGTAAGACACAGGGCTCTGAAGAGCAGTTTCACCATTAGACTCTTGTCTGCCTTTCTTTCGGGAGTTGTACAGTTCAGTTCATAGGAGTAATTGTCATTTTAGACAGTAGAATAGGTCCTCCTTTATATGGAAACCTCACCAGGAACTTCACGATACCTTTCTGAGTCCTTCTCTCTCTCTCTGTGTTTTTTATTGCCGTCATTGCCTATACTAGCTACACAACCACAGGTGCTGGCTGAGAGAGATACGGACAGAGTTTGGATGACTGGACCTCTTCTGCCAAGTCCTAGTGCTGATCCTAACCAACAGCTCCTGATTTTGGTTTAGCTCAGCACATCTTCTGAATGAACCGAGTGTCCTAATACTACCCACCAAGCAACCTACAACTACATTAATGTCTATCTTAGGTTCTCATTACTCTAGTATCGGAGTACCTCTAAACTCTTTAATGTCTGTATCCCCACCACACTCCTGCGAGGTAGGGAAGCACTATGTTTCCTATTTTACAGGCAGGGAACTGATGCACAGAAGGGCTAAGTGACTTGCCCAAGGTCACACAGGAAGTCTTTGAGGGAGCAGGAAATGGAACCTGGGTCTCCTAAGTCCTAGGCTAGTGTGGGGATACCTGCTGGAGCATCCTCCCTTTCCACAGTCTTCCTCCAACATCTGCATCATATTTCCCACTTATGCTAAGCAACTATCTTCGGGGCTTATCTGGTTCTAAGAAAAACAACCTCTCTGTGCCTGTGATGGGCTGTACCTGGGTTTTAAGGCTCCTTACAAGAGGCCCCATGGTCCTACTACATCCTGCCCCAGGAAAAGAGCCCCCAGTCTGGGTCTGTCTAGAGAGGCCTCATGAAAGCAGCCAATCCGAGCTCATCAGGCTCGGCTAAAAGGAGCTGAAGGGCTTTAGCAGGTCAGTTCCTGGCAGGAACTGGAGGGGCAAGAAAGGGAGCTGCTCTCTGGCCACAGAAATTCAGGGGACAGCCAGAGTTTGATTCTGGCAGCCTTTACTTAAGCTGGGTTTTCAGGAAGAGAGTCCCGAAGAACTTTAACCCTGAGGTTAGGGTGAAGCTAAAAGTGGCCGGTAGGAAGAAGCGACAATGACCTGAAATCAAGCAGTGCCTAGCTCCTGTTTATAGGATCCATGGTTTGGAACCCAGAGTTAGGGGCAGGCCCAGGTTCCCCTACCACCAACAGTGGCATAAGCCCCATGGAGGGGACAATGCTAATGGAGAGCTTGAACAAAGGGCAGAATGTAAAGGACCCAGAGTTGGGGCTGGAGCCCCTAGTGAGGGCAATGGGACTGTTCTTGACTACCCCAGAAGGGGTTCATTTGGACTTTGGGACTCAGCCAGAGGCCTGAGCCACAGAAGACTCACTGAGGACGACTGGCAGGGTGCACCAGGGGTGAGAAAAGGACTGTGATACCATACCCAGCCACTAAGAGGCTCTCAAGAGGTGAGTGGATCCCTATTCTAGTGCCCAAAAGGAAAGCTCCATGTTTTGTAGACCTTTCTCATTTGTGTGGAATTTCTCATTTGTGTTACAGTGTATTATGTGCCAAGTATCAGAGGGGTAGCCATATTTGTCTGTATCCTCAAGACTGGGGCTGTAGGAGGACTCCTTGTTGTTTTTAGTGTATGACATGTCTGCTCAGATTCTATTCCCAATCTTAATGATCATATTGGGGCTAATGGACAGGTTGATTTTCTTTCAGCTAATGAGTGATCCCATGCTCAGGGAGAAGAAGTTCCTTAAGCCAGTCTTAAACATCCTGGAAGAAAAGTCACATGATAGGAACAGCATTGTCCGGCAGATGGCTGTAAGAGGCCTGGGAAATTTAGTCTATGGGGCGCCTGAGAAGGTAAGAGAGAATACTGACTAGAATGCAGCATAACTAGAGAAACCAAGGAAAATAGTTGTTCGGAGTTTACAGAGGCTGCACACAATGCACTAGGCCAAATTCTGCTCTCTCACATACCCGAGTAACCTCTTTGCAGTCAATACAGAGCAAGCTAGATCCTTTGCTAAACTGGGCATAAGCAAACAATCTGTGCACTTTAATATGACCATGTGTAAATGTCTCCATCTAGGAACAAAAAAAAATGCAGGCCATACTTACAGGATGAGAGACTCTATCCCAAAAAGCAATGATGCTGAAAACCACTTGAGTCATGGCAGAGAATCAGTTGAACATAAGGTGTCCCAATGCGAAGTTGTGGCCAAAAGGGCTGAAATGATCCTTAGAGGCATAAAGAGAGGAAACTTGACTAAGAGTAAAGAAGTTCTTTTCCCTCTGAATATGACACTCATGTGAGCACTGCTGGAATGCTGTGTCCAGATCAGGTGTCCACAATTCAAGAAGGATGCTGATAAATTAGAGAGGATTCAGAGAAGAGTCCCAAGAATTCTCAAAGGATTGGCAAAGATACCGCTAGTGATAGACTCAAGGAGCTCAATCTATTTAGCTGTACAAAAAGAAGGTTAAGGAGTGACTTGAGGACAGTCTAGAACTACTCACATGGGGAACACATTTTGAGAATGGGTTCTTCCCATTAGCAAACAAAGGTATAAGAAGATTCAATGGGGGAAAATGAAGCTAGACTAATTCAGACTGGTAATAAGCCATTGATTTTTAATGGTAATTTTAATTAACCATTGGAACAATTTATCAAGGGTTGTAGTGGATTCTCTGTCACTAGCAATTTTAAAATCAAGATTGAACGTTTTTCTAAAAGATACACTCTAGTTCCAACAGAGACTATTTCGGGGAAGTTCAATGTTATGCAGGAGGTCAGACTGGATAATCACAAGGGTTTCTTTTGGCCTTGGAATCTAAGTAACTAGGAATCTAATAATAGGATGACACAGGTGTATTATGGCACCAAGTTTGGCTCATTGTAGCTCGAACCTGGTCTGAAATATAGCTATAGGTCTCCGGGGAGGGGGATCGGAGGGTGGGAGGGGGAGATGAAATTCCCACAGCTTCATAACTGCTTAAGAAAATGTATTAGAAGTGTGATCAGTGATCAGTGTTCTTTAATGTCGTATGTTTGTCCAGCTGAAAAAGCACAAGAAGTTTCTTATGGTCATCCTGATCAGGGCCTTAAGTGACCCTTTCAGTTCTGAAGTCATTGGCGAGAGCATGAAAGCAGTGGCCAAAGTCCTGAAGGAGCTGAAAGAGAAGGACATAGGTTCTTCCTTCAGAGACCTCACCCAAGAGATCCGGACCTACTTTGACAACGTATGTGACCCGAACTCTCCAGCCCCAGTTCAAGCGATCTTGATTAGACTCCATTTACTCCCTGGGCATTGCTCATGTCAGAGTGAAGAGATGTTTCGGCCCCAGGGAAGAGAGGTGTTTTACGGAGGAGGAGAACATAAGGAGGATGGGGATGACATCCCTGCTCCCACAGTCTCCCCCTTCTGTTCTTCTTTCTTGCCACTGAGAACCTTAAAGAAAGTCTGAATACTAGATTAGGTAGCTAGATAACCATGAAAAGGGGGTTCCAAGGTACAATAGAGAGCGTTGGGCCTGCTCTCTACCATTTTTACGTGAGAGGGTTGGAATGATTCCGTTTTGCAGAGAATTTTGAGATGTCAAATTTTGGTTTTGTTCCTATTTGTGGCAATTCCTCTCCCCAAACTTCAAAACTCTTTGTGAAACAGAATTCCTCTTCTTAGCCGAGCTCTATTGAAAGCCTTGGGTCCGGGCAGTCTGCTCTCAGACTATCCCGGTGCTGGGAACCCAGGAAACTGTGGGAGCTAGAAGTGCCAGGGAGTTGCAAATTTGAGAGCCAGGGTCCCAGACGCTGGGGGTTTGGAAGCCCACGATCCCAGTCAGCCTGCTAGATCAGCTTCCAGGGAGCTGAATGGGTGCACTGGCAAGACAGCAGGCAGGTTTCTAAGGACCCCTGCCTGGCTTCTGGAGGAATTTCATCAAAATGGAACTGTCGCTCAAATAGTTTAATGAATCAGCAAATTCGAAACAAAAATTAGTTCATGAAAGTGTTCCCGACTAGCTGTAGTTGGAATCCCTCGACTTTAGCGTAGAAGAGATGGCTGTGCGAGGTTCGTGATGTGATTGTCCCTTAGTTACTAACTTGTGGGGCTTTCTTGGCTGTAGGAGGATGATGCTCTTCGTTTATGGTCCTTTGTCCTATTTGGCATCCTGGCCCGCCTGACCAAAAGAAAATGGAAGGGCTATTTCGCTGAGCAGGTTCGACAGAGCTGGGTCACACTTCTGCTGCACCTGCAAGACCCGAACCCCAGGGTTTCAGTGGTAAGACCGAGAGTGACTTATTTACTAAGCCAAAGGAATCTTCCTCCCAATGACAGGGGAGCTCTGCTATTCCTGCCTGCTCTGGAGGCCCAAATTCCCCCCTCAGTTCATTGCCCTCCTGCTGAGTCAGTTCCCGCCAGGTTGGTCCATGGCTGCCTCACCAGAATCCAGGATAGGTCATGGGTCTGAGCCCGACAGCTCTCTATTCCTGTGTGTCTCTGCACCCCAGGCCCCTGCCTCCCCAGAACAGAAGAGAGACCTGGTGAAGCAGCTTTCGTAGGTAGATCTGTTCCAAAAAGACATTGATGCTACCTCCAGGTTGCAGTGGAAGCTCTCCCCTCTATTAGTCATTCCTGCATGTTTTCTGCCAATTACATCCAGATGAATCCCTTTTTATATTGGAATAGATGAGCAGTCAAGCAGATGAGTTCCCTTTGAATGACCAAAGCACTCAGTAGGGAACAATTAAATGGTGTGACACGCTTCCTTTTTTCAGGAATGCAGAACTACGTTTCACCTCTGTGTCCCGTTTTTGGGACTGAAGAGGCTCCAAACTGCCGTGAATGAACACCTTGATGGCACAGCCGAGCTGAAGCCTGAAGAGCTCCAGGTGGACATTTGCAGACACCTTGTGAGTGAGCTGTTGAAGTGTCTGAGATTCTTGACTGGAGTGGTATGTGGTGGTGTAGAGGTGTGGGGGGGATGTGTGATGGGTAATGGAAATAGCGGTCAGAGTGGGATATATGACTGAGGGTGATGGGAAATGTAAATCTGCCACAGATCCCCATTTTTCCCACGTCCACCCAGTCACCTGTTCTTTCTCTGATTTACCTGTGGCTCGTAAAAGCATGTGCTGGCAGTCAAAGGGCACTTCTAGCCAGAGAGAGCTCATGTGTCCCTGATTTCCTCTAGGCCAAAGAGAATGCCGAGCTGCTGGAGAACTTGTACAAAAGCACCATCATGTACTTCTTTAGCAGATGGGAAGAGATCCGGGCAGTTGCAGCCAAGTTAGCTGGTGAGAGATGATGCCCAGTGTCCGTTTTGGTATTCCCATTGAGGGAGAGAGAAAAAATCCCACTGTGCAGCACTGAGCTGCCATTAATCTCTCTATGCCTCAGCTTCCCATACATAAATGGGGATGTTAATATCCCTACCTCTCCAGTGTGGTGGTCGGAGGAAATCATGACTTGCTATAAAGTGCTTTGGGATTGTTGCAGGGAAAGCACGGTGCAGTCATTTAGTAGTAGAGGCTGGGACACTGTCTCATAGGGCATGTTTACACTTGGAGCTGGGGGGCTAATTCCCAGCTTGATGAAACATACCCGCACTAGCCCTGAGTGCTAAAAATAGAGAGTAGCTGCGATGGCAGGAGCAGGAGGAAGTTTAACCACCCCAAGTATGATCCCATCCAAACCCCAAAGTCGATTCTCAAGGTGGCTAGCTCCTCCCACTGCTCGTGCTGCTTTAGCTACATTCTAATTTTAGTATGCGAGCGCTGTCCGAGCTAGAGTGGGCCTGTCCCATTGAACTGGGAGTGATCCCCCTCGCTCAAAGTGCAGACCCACCCACAGTGTTGCTCAGTGCTCTTCACTACTACTTCATCATTGGGAGGCATGCAGCCCACCTGCCCTCAGCACCTGCTCTTTCAGGTTCCTGGCCACACCACCTTGTCAAGGAGGCAAAAGGTTCCTCCGCTTTGGCCCTGTGCCCTCTTCTCCCAAGCATACCCAGGTGAGACAGGCAGGCATTGTGGCCTAAGTCCCACCTGTCAGTCACCTTGTGGGATCCCTGCTTAGAACTCACTTATTCCTGGCCCCAGTCCTTTGCTCAGACCACTAGACCAAGACACTAGCGTACTATGTCTCCAATAACTGACAGCAGTGGCAAGAGGAACACAGACTCTTTAAAGCAAATGGGTTTTGTGTAAACATTCTTAAAAAAAAAGTCTTTCTCATTCTCTTCAGTGTGGACTCTAAACTGCACTAGCATCCTCTTGCCCACAGCTCACCCTTAGGTCCACAGTAGGAGAGGCCAAAGACCTGTCTAGGGGCTGCTAATATCACTTTGCACTCAACAAGGGAAGGTTTTATTGTTGTTGTTTGTTTTCCATTGTGTATTTAGGCATCATCCTGGAACACACAGACAGGCAGCGTATGAAATGGCTGAACCTGGACCATCTGCTGATGTGTAAGTAATAAATACAGCTGAAGTTCTGCTCATCTGTGAGTTCTAAAGGAATTTAGCTGACAAGCAGCAGTAACCGATACCACTGGTGCAAAGTGCATCAGCCACACATCCAAGGAGAAATTCAGTCTTGCCCAGTAGAAAGTCAGCTTTAATTTCCCCTGAAGGAGGCAGCTGCAGGGGGTGTGATATGAGTCCGTGCATCTCCTGGTTGTCCTGGCAAGGCCCCCTCCGCAGCCAGTGCTATCCACTCTTTGGGCTTTATTGGCTCTCTGTGGACTGCCCAGGTGAGGAGAAATTGGAGCCACTTTCTGCTCCCCCAAATTTCCCACCAGCAATTTTTCTTCCAGTAGGTGCCCTGCATCCTGCACAAACCAGCTTGGACCTGGTCTCTGTTCAATTCCAGGGTTATTGGACCTCAGACCTTGGCTCCTGAATAGAGATGGAAAATAAACTTAAAAGTGGAAGCTATTGAAACAATGGACCTTCTTCCATTTACAGCAGAGTGGATGACTTTCTGGTCGAGTCAGGGCCTCCCCACTTGTTGGGAGCATGGAAGGGAGCCAATGGAGGAACCTAAAGCTTTCTTTGTATTGGAGAGCTTCTGTAGCATGGTATTCAGAGATAGTAAGTCTCCAGCTATTTCAGGCACAGGTGACAATATGAAAAGTGAGGCATATTCATCTCTCATGTATTTTCCATCCCAATAGAAGGACTGAGCCCAGTTTCACATTTTACAATGTGATCATTCAGCTCTGGTAGTTCAAGATTCTGTGATCACGCTTAGCTGTGATTTGACAGTCTGTACACTAGCATGTTGTCCTCTGTCATTTCAGCTCTCCAGTTCCTCAAGAAAGACCCAAGTCCCTCTGTCCAGCTGGTGGCAACTGAGGTCCTAAATGACATCTGTCCTGGCCGAGTGCTTGGGGAATGAAGCGGGAGAGAAACAGAAGAAGGCGCTCCAGTAGTATAACGGCCGTACCGTCAATCAAACGTTAACCCCACCCTTGGCCCTCGTAAGCCTTGCCCACCGGTCACTGGAAGTCCCAAGCCATGAGGTATTACTTCCAGGGTCAAGGCAGACAAATGACCGGAAGGAACGTGTGTCATGTGACCCCTCTAAGAACTCCTCCCATTGTCCTCTACCAATCGGAATGGGTTTCGCCCTGATAGGAACGCCCCAAGAGAAGATTTGACCAATCAGGGGGAGTTCCGGGGCAGGATGACCTATCTGGAAGTGGTTCGTGTGACCCCTCTAAGAATACCTCCCACCACCGTCTACCAATCAGTAGGGGTTTGAGCCAATGGGGACCACCCCGAGAGGAGGTTTGACCAATCATGGGGAGTTCCGGGGTGGGGTGATCTGTCTGGAAGTGGTTCGTGTGACCCCTCTAAGAATACCTCCCACCACCGTCTACCAATCAGTAGGGGTTTGAGCCACTGGGGACCACCCCGAGAGGAGGTTTGACCAATCATGGGGAGTTCCGGGGTGGGGTGATCTGTCTGGAAGTGGTTTGTGTGACCCCTCTAAGAATTCCTCCCACCGCCCTCTACCAATCAGGAGGGGTTTCAGCCACTGGAGACCACCCCGAGAGGAGATTTGACCAACTGGGGGGAGTTCCAGGGTGGGGTGACCCGTCCGGAAGTGCTTCGTGTGACCCCTCTAAGAACTCCTCCCACCACCTTCTACCAATCGCGATGGGTTTCGGCTGCAGAGGACCGCCCCGAGAAGAGATTTGACCAAAATGGGGCAGGTTCTCGGATTGGGTGAACCGTCCAGAAGAGGGTCCTGTGAGCCCTCTAAGAACTCCTCCCAACGCCCTCTGCCAATCAGAGTGCAGCACCATCACCCCATAAGTCCCAGCGCTGGGCAGAGGAAGCCATCTCTCACCAAGAAGACATGTTTTAGAAATTGTGGAAAGGCTGAGAGGAAACATGGACTCCTTTACCACCCCCGTGAGACCTTCAGATTTTGTTTTAGCTCCGAGGACCTTTGGAGTTGTGTGGAGAAAGCGCTACGGCAGTGACAGTTCCGAGGAGGGCCCTTTGACTCAACCGTTGATGGATACGTCGGAACCCGACCCCAAAATCCAAACCTTTGTGAGGCATCCCGATGAGTGTGACAGCCTCTCATTGTCCAGGCCCTAAAGTTGGAAGGCGATTGTGGCTTTGGGGAGTCACAAGGTGAACGGGAAAGACAGCGCTCAGGTAAATGAATGATTAAGAAGCGACGGTCGATCATGGGGGTGTAATGGGGTTAGGAATCGACCTGGCATTGCATTAATCTAAAAACAGGCAGTGGGATGCTTACACTGTTTTTTGTCTGAAAATCTCTCAACAGCTCGACGATGCCTTTCTAGAGGCCTTTGAGAAGTTACACATCGGTAGCCCTGTGGGAGTAAATCCATCGCGCATCAGCTGTTTTTGCTCCTGTCTGAGACCCGGATCTCAAGAGGAAAATCCAGAAAAGGACAAAAATGGAAGAATGAACCAGCTCAGACTCCCTCATGGTAGGGATCATGGCCTCCTTTGTTTCAGGCGGCTGTAAAAGATTCTGTTAAACCAGGCGATTAATAAAACTTATTTAAATGTGCCAGAATGAACGTGTCCTCCTCCATACTTGTGTTCGTAAAAGACGGTCCCAGGAACAGCCATGTCTCCACAGACGGCTCTGTTAAAGAAAATCTGTTAAACCCCCAGGAAAGTTGGGGGCTTTGACAGGGTCAATCTTCTTTTTCAAGTGGCCAAAAAGCATCATAAAACTTTAAATAGAAGACAGGTCAGAGCTTGGCTTTCACACCAGGATGCTTACGCTTTACACAAACCAGCTCAAATACGTTTTAAAAGAACCAGGACCGTTGTTTCAGATGTGGACGGGCAATGGCAGGCAGATTTGGTCCGTATGCACCGCTTCTCCAAACACAACAGCGGTTTTAAATACATCTTAACAGTGATAGACATTCTATCCAAATATGCCTGGGCCTTAGGCCTAAAAGACAAGATGAGCGGTGAGGAATCCAAGGCCTTGAAAGCTATTTTTAGCCAAGGTCACATGCCTCAAAAATGACAAACTAATCGGTGGAAAGAATTTTGAAACAAACCTTTTAGCAGATTGTTGAAACGGCACAGTGTTAACGCTTTTTGTTACTGATAATGAAGTCAAAGCAGGGGTTGTGGAGCCATTTTAACAGAAGTTGAAAAAGATATGGAGGATGTGGCGATATTTTACAGCCCATAACGCCTTTCGCCACATTGACCTGTTACCTGACTTTATGAAGAGTTACAACCAGAGCTTTTACAGAACTCTACGTACCAGACCTGCTGATGTTAACCCTTCCAATTCTCTGAAGATATGGAAACCGGTTGATAGAGACGGTTTTAAAATAAAACCGGTTGTTGCCCCTTTTAGAAAAGGCGACCACGTGAGACTATCTAAAACCAAAGGAGCTTTTGAAAAAGGTTGTGAACAGACGTTTACCAATGAGATATTTATAGTGGATGAAGCCTGAACCAGGAGCCCGAGACCTGTATACCGATTAAAAGATTACGAGAGTGAGACAGTTACTGGATATTTTTACCCTGAAGATTTACAAAAAGTAAACCCCAAACAAGACAAGATTTGCAGGATCGAAAAAGTTCTAGCAGAGAAAGGAAAAGGGAGAAAAAAGCAGCTACTGGTGAAATGGTTTGCGGGGGGGCGATAAGTTTACCAGCTGGGTGGAAGCTTCTCAGTTCTGACGTTTAGACACAAACAAACAAAAAGATTCCTCCTGCAAAGACTGAGGGAGCGAAAAATGAGCGACGGCGGGTTTTACATGACTTTGCCCAGCAATGCCAGCTCTGCAGTTTTTCCTCAAAACACCAGCTCGAACTTTACAATACAGCTAATTAAGCCCTTGGATCTCCCGGGTGCCTGGGAGGTGGGGTTAGTGGAAATACAACACCCGCACAGCTGGAACGCTATCAACGAGGACACCCCTTTTGAAATCACCTTTGAAGATATGGCATAGAGTTTTATCCTACGACGAGGTTATTACTCGTCCATAGCCGAATGATTGGATCATATGAACAGTACCGTGGCTCGTCATCCCCCACCACCTGAGGTGGTCATGAACGATGACCCTGTGGGTAGAAAAGTTAGCCTTAAATCCGCTGATTTTACTTTGATGTTTTCTACCAGCAGGGAGCTAGCTAACATTCTAGGTTTGGGCCCCAAGCGCAGCGTCCAAAAATTCCCCTTCTGGGCAGACATCACAGGGGGAGTTAATTCCCTGTATCTGCAAACAGATATTGTAGAACACCAGTTTGTGAGGGACTTTTCTGTTCCCCTGTTACACTGTGTCCCTGTCTGAGGAAGGAACAATGAGTTTGTCACCATCACCTACGATAAACCTCATCACATTCCTGTCGGAAAACACCACATCGATACCATTACCATTGAAATAAAGACAGATCAGAACAGATACGTCTCATTTGTTGAACGGAGTGGATGTGAAAATTTAAACTGACGCGCAGATAAGACGCTTTCTGTTTAATGGGCAGTGCAGCCGAAGGCTTTAAATTGCACATTGTATCAGCATCGCTTTTTGTGAAGAAAGTACGGGTGGCCCTGAGCGTTCGTCTGGGGCACGCGGAGTCCCTGCTTACCACAAATGCTAAATATCCCGTGGACCGTGTGGGAATGAAAGTGTTTAGCATCCCCGTGGGCAGCAGGGTCAATAACCAGGAGAACCTGTTTTTTGGGACAGTTACCCAAAATGCTTGTCCTAGGGTTTGTCTTATGCCTTGAGTGGAAGTTACACTAAAAATCCCTTTCATTTTAAACATTATGATATTAATTTTGTGGCCTTGTATGTGGATGGTGAACAGATACCAACCAAGCCTCTGCAACCAGACTTCGAGGCAGGATGCTGCGTGAGAGAATACATGAATCTGGTAGAGACACTGGTAAACACATGACAGATCGTGAGGAGTTTCCACAGGGTTACACCTTGTTTGCCTTTGACCTGTCTCCCGACCAGGAATGCACCGATGACTATTCCCTGATTAAAACCGGGAACCTGAGAGCAGAAATACGTTTTGGGAAGGCTTTAACCATCACCATCAATCTGATCGTGCATGAGGTTTTTGACAACATCATAGAGAGAAATCAGAGGAGAGACGTTCTGCTTGACCGTATGTGAACATGGACACCGTGCAGCTCTCGTGTGTCTTATCAAGGTGCCTTACACAAAAAAGAATTTCTTAGATGCGTTCCCTTGTGATTTGGCTCCCTGGCGACAAGCTGTCTCAGAGACTCCTAGGTTTGTATCGCGCATCCACACAACCAACCTGGTGAACACTGGCTTGCCTTGTGTCTGGCGGAGCGTAACCGTGGAGAGTTTTTAGACTCATACGGGCACCCCCCGAAGAGCATGTTGTTTCCTAAAAGCATTATGAAATGTTTAAACAAAAATGCCACAGGCATTGTGTTTCACAGTAGACAATTACAAGACCCCCGCTCTGTCGCCTGCGGCTATCACTAAGTGTTTTTCTTACATCATCAGAGCAAGGGTTTATCTTTTGACCTGATTTTAAAATTGTATTCTAACGACTTAGTGCAAAACGACCGGATGGTGATGAATTTTCTAAAAAATACATTTAAATTCTTGGGCATGCCTAGCCTTCCTCAAAATGTGTTTCAACAAGCCCAGACATGTGTATCTTGCAATGCTTTTTATAGCCATGTTATCCAATATTCTCAGGCATAACAGACAATGTTTTGTTTGGCATTATCCAACACATTTTTTATAAAGTAACTTTTCCCACAGTTGCTAGGCCCCGCGAGAATTGCAGAAAAGGGGTGTTTCCACCTCGTATCCATTTTAAAATCCGTAGGGCAGGGTTTTAAAGCCTTCTCCTAGGACCCTCTTGTCGTAAATGACTTTCTGTGTTTTCTTAAGGGTTTTGGTCTCTATTTATCACTTTTTTTTTGCTCCTTACGATAGAGGGCTGCTGCACCTCTCTCTTTTTTGAGGCGTTTTCTCGCAGGCCCGTGCAATAGTCCAGGACTAGATCTTTCAAACTGTCAAAGTTGATCTTTTGACAGTTTGCCTAGTTCAGGGTAATACCTTTGACTTTCATACAGGCCTTTCCTCCCGACCTGTATACCGGTATGTTTTCGGGCCTGCCGACACAAACTCGGTGATGTGTTGATCTGGCGGGATCTCGCTCGTGAGGGAATTTAGAAAGAGTTTAGCGATTTGGCGTTTAGCGGGGTTAAACCTGATCTCGTGTTGGCACAAACGCACGCCTTCTTTCTGGTAGAAATCGTTCATGTACTTATTTTGTTTTTCTTCATCTGTGCACCAGCTGGGATACCCTGACGCCTCTTGTTTCTGGCGGAGGTGTCATTTGATGTACTCTGAAAAGAGTTCATCGGATTTTTCATTAAAAAGCCAGATTTCATATATTTTTGCCACCGCGTACCCCTTCGTTATGGCCGCGTTCAATTCCACCCTGCACCAAGTCCCCAGGATGGCCCTCTCCTTGTCAGTATGGATGCACATCTCCCGCTGCTCGGTTTCCGCACAGGTTTGGCATAGCGGGAACATAAGCTTGCCACCCACTCTGACAGGTAAGAATGGGAAAAAGAAGCCTTGTGTGGGGTACACTTTAAGTTTTGCAATTCCAAAATAATTTGCAAGGGGTCCCAATTTGTCATAAACTATATCGGGGTGTCCGATAGGGTATTCTTTGGTTTTCTTTACAAAAGGGTAGAAGCTGGTAAAATCATAATAGTGGATTTCTTCCCCGGAGTTAAGTTTGTAATATAGACAGATCGCGTTTGTCCTCCCCCCAAAAAGAGCATCCCTAGGCATGAGAGGCTAGGGCAACTGGGCTCATTTTAAATACCTGCAAGCTCCCTGTTTGTTTCTTTCATCACTTCCCACTCTTGCTCCCAAAGAGTCCTCACTACAAAACCAAGTTATTTCAGATAGTCGGTCTTGAGCTGCGTCTTGTAATAAGGAAATCCAAAAGTTGTCCCCATCATAGGGTTTTGTGCTTTTTCACAATGACAGGTAGCACAACTGTGGAAAAGAACACCCATTAAACTCTAAGGCTGTGTGTACCCTGTCAACACTGGCATAACCCTCTAAAGAGTAGGAGCCTACCTGTAGTTCCCCACCGTGTAAAGCATGCCCTATTTGTATAGTTTCTTGGTGAGAGGTATACAACAGCCACTGAATAGATGGGGTCGAATATCTTTTTCTGCCTGTGATCATTGTCTGGAGGGAGAAGAGCTACCGTGTTAGGCTCCAAAAACATAAACCTGTACATAGCCATGCAGGCAGATGCAGTGTTATGTACCAGAATGGATCTATACACAGTTTTATCTCAGTGAATTTACGAGGTTCTCTCTCTACTAGATCTCCTTTCTCCATCATTTTCATAATCTCTTTTCTGTATAGGATACAAAGCTGTCTCAAAATTTTGACATCCTGCTGACAGTAATACGCGAGCTCTTTCTGCAAGTCAAATGTCTCCTACCTGTGGGCCTGCTACCAGTCGAGAAACTCTGCTTTTTCCCTGGGCATCATGCTTTCTACACCATAGTGCTCCACACCGGGCATAGGCCCCACGTCATTTTGATTTTCTAAAGTGTTCAAAAAATGTGGAAAATACCCTTTGCACCCTTCAAACCCCATCACCTGCGGGAGCTAACCAAGCTTCATGGGCAAAAAGTTTAAAGAGTCTATAAAACAAATGCCCAGGGCCTTAACTTCCACACACATTAGTTTACTACCCTGAGTGATCAGTTCTAGGCACATCTTTTCCTTCAGTAACTGTCTAATGATGAAGTATGCATCGTAACCTTTGGAATTGTGCGCCTGGAACGTGTAGACCCGGAACTCTTTGCCAATAAAGGTCTGAACAAACATAGAAAGACACTCATCACCCTTAAATTCCCAGGACTTTTCCGGCTTGAGGGACATAGCAAAAATGTAATTGGGAGTGTGCAAGCCAGTCTCCTGTGTGTATTCGGAATCATAACAAATACACTTTTCTGAGGATTCGGGCTTTCTAAGGCTGTCCATAAAACCGAGGTGACCGTCTACATCACCAGCGATCAAACCCTGACCCTGCTTACAGCGCCTCCCTTTACGTCTGTGCCGCTTGTCCACGTAAGACTGACCCTTATCGCACAACGTTTTAGACAGGCATTCAGCTTGTTCTGTCGATGCCCAGTCGATGTGTCTGTCTAAACGCTCTCTGGACTGACAATACAGTCTACAGCGAGGACACCTCAGCTGCACGTCCACGCTGTCTGAGCAGGTTACGCTCAAGCAGAGGCAGCAGCTGTACCTGCGAGAGTGGCCGTGACTGTGCACCGTGGGGCAAAACTCACCATAATTTTTGCTCCGAACAACTTTTTCACAACCCCATAGTAATGCTCATCGTGCAACAGGATGAAATAAGTCTTGGGGTAAACTGCCCCCCCGCCTGTTTAAAAAAAGCCCCTTTCGCCGCATACAGCACCACCTGTGTGTTGACTCCTAAATGCTGTTCAGACATTGCTACGTCACTGAGCATAATCTTTTTTTCATCTGACCAGCCCAGTTTCTCATGCAACTTTCTCGCCCCCGCTAACGATTCCGTGTCCGTAGGTTTATGGTCGGACATGACGGCCAAGAGCCCACGCGCAAAACACAGATTGGTAGCCGTGTAAGTCAGGTCTACTAAACATTGTCTCTTTTTTATGGATGATTTGACTACTGAGGATAGAATTTAAAACTCTACGAGCGGCCCCCACCCCTGTTTTTTTAAAACTGTCCCAACGAGGTGCAATGTCCCATTGACATGCAACTCTATTGCTCTGTGGCAGCTTTGAGGTCTGATTGAAGAAATCCTCATCAGACAGCTCATCCCTAGTTCTTCAGACCGAAAACAACGGGTTAGTTCAATTAAGGCTCTCTAAATGTAACTGAACATAATCATCAGGGCCTACCCTACCATTAACGTCATCGAGAACTAACTGTATCCCCCTGTGTATGGCTTCAACAACCTGCTGAGCTGAATTTATTCGCTCAAGATTGACAAAATGAAATTCCTCACAATACACCAACCCCCCAAATCTAGGTAATTCACGTTGCCAACTTCTCACTCTCTCCATACACACCTCTGCATTTTCAGGGTTACTTGGGGATTCTTCTACGGGACCATCTACATCAGATGCTATTTGAGAGTCAGACTCTGAGGCGCCTCCGTGAGGGTCATCGGGAGGAAATGGGGACCCATCATTCTAGAGAGCCCTCTGGGGAATTTTCTAAACCAGACTCTGTGTGAGAGTCTGATTCCACCTCCCCATTTTCAGACATTCCAGTTTGAGAGCCTCCAGTCGAGGGCATCTCTTTTTGTCCCCCCTCCCCATTACCTCTTTAGCCCTTTTTAAAATTTTTACAGCGACCCTGGCCTGGAACTTTTTGGCAGCCATTTGTTTCTCCACCAAGCGCTGTCCCCCCTTTTGTTTACACCTGAGCTGATGTGTATCCTTGAGGGTGCCCCTTTTACCCAGGCCCCTTTCCACAACTAGTCACGCCTGCGCAGAGCCAAAAATTGAAGTATTTTTCAAAAAGTCACCCACCAAAGCTTTTGCTTTCTTGATGTGCTTTCCAGCCCTCCTTTCTTTTAGACCCCCTGAAGATACACCGTTCACCGGTATTCTGAACGAAGCATCATATTTTCCCCAAACCTTTTTAGAATGCCGTTCTTTTAGAACCCCCGAGGATACAGCCTCCCTCAGTCTTCTGAACGAAGCATCGTAGGTGGGCGTTTTCACTCACGGTTTTCTCAGGCCTTGGTGTGGAGGTGGCCGCTGAGGAACTGGAGTTGTGTTTGCGTGGTTGGTTTTTACCAGAGTCTTTTGTTTTGTCCTTGGCTTTGACGTATTTGAGGTTTGGACTGCCCTGATGCTTCATCTGCACTCTTGTGCTGTTTTGAGTTGTTAAAGGTCTCAAAGCAGATTTCTGGTTCTTTGGCTGGTCTGGTGGAGGTGTCCCTGTAGCTCTGACTACAGCATTGTCAGGAGAACTGCACATTCCCGATTAGGGGGGAAGGGACATATTACAAAACTTAACTTTACCATCTTTCTCACCCACACCGATGTATTTACTTAAAATACAAAACCTCATAACCTCCCAAACACAGTATATTTACTGGGCTTCATCCATCCATCTGGTGAATTTTTCTTTTCAGCTGTCTTTCACCATTATTATAAATCACATGAAACTGTCTTGTAAACTTAAAAATAAAATATTCATTAGGGTGTTTTTCTATTTAAAAAGTCAGAGCTTTAAAATAAAATAATCCATTTCAGGCTGTACAACAAACAGGAGTGTTGAGTTTATTTCTACCACTTTAAAACAAAAAACAACAAACCCGCAAACATTTTTTTAAATGCACCTCAGTTTGCAAAATAAAAACCAAACTGCTTTTAAAATCAACTTTTAAAATCCAGTTTAAAACACATTTTGCACATTAAAAAAGCACCCTGTTAATTTGAAACACACCATTACCATCAGTTTGCAGCCATATACTTAAAAAAAAAACCACCTATGTTTTTTTACACAGAGAGAGAGAGAGAGAGAGTGAGAATTTAAAACACAGTTTGCAACAAAATACTTTTCAATAAACCCACATGCATTTAAAAGCCAATTGCAGAAAGTTACGCCCCCCACCCCCACCCCACCCCCATATGTGTTTGGGCCTTTGGATTAAAGAACAAGCAAAAATGTTAGTTAGTATTACCCCCAAATCCCTATCCAACCTGTGTAATACCTGAAGTTATTAAGCAAAACTACAGTTAAACTGGGTTTTACCTTGGCCCGGTGATGAAATGCAGTTTAAAGTGACTGGTTCCATGCTAAACAGATCACACTGCAAGAAACATAGGCACCATTATTTACTAAGACAGCATGGCCAACGAGTGATATAATAGAATATATATTTTCAGAGTTAAAAACAGGGAGCATGGCTCCTTTTGCAGTCCAGCAGCCATTCAAGAGAGTTTCTGTTGAAAGAGTCTCCAAAATACATGAGGTTTTTACACCATCCTAAGCCTTTGTTTCAAACAGACTTCAAAATAGGAGCTAGCAGGTTGATTTGATCGCTACAACTCTCAAATAATAGCTACTTAAGGACGTTAGGCACCCCTCCCTAACATTCCCTTTTGTGATCTGGGGTGGGGGAATTTGTTATACCAATAAAATAAAAACCAGCAGGATCTTATTAAAAGGGACAAGGCAAAATGCCACATTTATTGTGCATACAGAAAGAATCATAGTAAGCAGTTAGTTATAGCTATAACATTCCATTCAATTTCATATTTATTCACACATTCATTCATACACACACACACACACACACACACAGAGGTTCTGCAAGGTTGTTATCATAGTTACCAGCCTTAGAGTTGCTCATGCCAAGCCCCTGGCCAGGTGGCCTGGACACGGGGAGGGAGCAGGGCCTTGTCAGATGCACATCTGACGAGCCTGGAAGTTGGTTTGCAGAATCAGACCCCAAAGTTTTCCATTTCTAGAGTCCATTTTTATAGGAATTTATTCCTATGCCAGCCTATGGGAATTGCTTCATCATGCTGTTGCTGAATCAATCAGCAGATGACACATTCCTGATGGCTCCGTCTTGTTCTTCGGTTCTCCCATCCTTGAGGCTGTTGGGTGGATTCCAGTCTGCCCTCCGGGGGTCCTCTGGTTGACGCCTTCTTTGGCCGACGGACACTGGATTCTTAGGCTGCACCTCCCTGATCATTCAGTTATTATCCACACCAAGCATCCATCCACATACATCCTCTATTTCTATTTTAAAGCACAATTGTTAACAAAGCCAGATAAATACAACAAAAGGGCGGGGAGTCTCTGTGTGCTGTTTCTGTTGTTACAAAGTGTTGCTTTGAGAACAGACTCCGTCTAGGATGTACTAACACAATTAGCAGCTTGCAACTTTCACACGGAGAGGGAGAGAAACAGTACCAAAACCCAAGAGACCTCTTAATTAGTAATACCCTGGAATTTAAACTATGGGGAATCAAACTCATTTGTGATTTTAATACAGAACTTCTTTAGTATGATCCAACAAATTAAGCTGTCTGCACAACCGAGCTGCTTTTGGCCACATTTTTTTTCCTTTTAGTTAAAATACATTTTTCTGTAGGGCCTTCTTACAGTATTAAACAGTAAACCACCAATCCGTAATGTAACTGTACCCATTTCCAAGTGGGGACCCTTTGCAGATCTCAGTAAATGTCTTTGGGGCTTGTTTTTTAAACATGTTTCTTTCATGCTTAAAGTTTGGGGTGGGGGGTTGAAATAAAATGGTTGTATCACAACCATAATAAGCACCCACAGCTTTTAAAAATTTGTCTTTTGAGCAAATGATTGTTCTAAAGCATGGTGAAGATTTGTGAACCCTTCAAACATTTCAGTTTTGGGTTAGACCCGTGTGTGTGTGTGTGTGTGTGTGTGTGTGTGGTGGGATTTTTTGGTTGGTTGTTTTGGTTTTTTTGGGTAAATATAGTATTTTAAACTTTTAATGGCTTTGAATTGCTAGAAAGAGTGACCCATAGCATTCAAACAACTCCTGGGTCATATTTAAACTGTCCAGTAGAGTTCTGCCAGTTCCTGGGTCATTTTCACTGTCCAATAGTGCTCTACCAACTCCAGGGATTATATTTAAACTGCCCAATCGCATCTGCGAATTCCTGAGGTTTTATTTCATTTCATATTAATCCGAACTCACCCACCCACCTCCCTTACTATGGGTGCACACCCATGAAATTTATCCCTCTAGCAACAAGGGTAAGTAATCACAGTTACCTTCGCTAGTCAGTGGGGGTGTGGTTAAAACCATTCAGTTCAACAGGATGAGTCAACTCTATTGTACTCAAACACATGTCTGAACCATCCCTGTTTTGTTTTCGTGTTGTAAGCAGAGGCAGGATGAGCTCTACCCTGACATCTGGTGGTGAGTTGTGGAAAAGGACTTCAGGAGCTGATCTCGTTTGCACAGGACACTCACCCCACCTAGCCTGAGCCCACAGGAGCCCAAATGGTCACTTTGGCGGCTGTGGGATCCCCAGTTTCTCTGTTATTGGGGCAGGAAGAATAAAGTGCTGTTATCCTGATTATGTGAATCAAGGACAGTGGAACTGTCCTTGGCCTTTTATGACGGAGGGACTCGCCATCAACTAAGTAGCACTCGCTAGGCAAGGGACAAGGATTCCAAAACCCAGTGAATTGAGAGAGTTTGGAGGTTTGTGCCTAGTGGTGTGAGCTCCCTTCTGAGGGCCCCAAACACCAATTGCACTTTCTCTCCATGGTGTAATGTCAGAGGTAATTTTGATTCTATTAGGAGTTTGGTTACAGACTGCAGAGCTGACGTCACTTTGGGTTCATGGTGCCCCAGCTCTGAGGCCCCCCTACTACTTAACACAGTATTCAGTGATTTCAACTTGTCATAGAGAAGCTTCAGTGCCCCGCTAGTGGGGGCTTGACCCGGTTTTGCATTGTGTTACTGGGAGGGAACTCCTAGATACTGAATCCAGCCCCTGTTGTGGCCAACTCTGATGGGCAGAAGGGTTACACTGTAAACACATTTTTAGGATTTGTTCCCCTCCCACTTCACAGCTTTTTGCTGTAAATGGGTCTCTTTTACACAAAGACACAAGACCTAGGTTCTCACAAACCATTTTTTTTCATTTCAAGTCATACAGCTTCTTGAAAACAAACCCAGAGGCTCCATTAAAACTTTTAGCTCACTTAAGGGCCAGAGACCTTCTAACAGAAACACAGATAATCACAAAGCCCTTTTCATTCGATTTTTTTAAATGTACAGCGACCAAGTTTTATATTGCATGTTTGTCCCTTCATCATTCTCTCAATTAATCCTTTTAGATTTCTTACAAATAGACTTTTTCTTAAGCAGGGTTCTGTCACTTTTTGTGTGGACCAGACGGTCAATGTAACGCTGTAAGCAGGCATCTTCCAGTTTGGACATTTTCTTTAAAACATGGTCAGGGTCTCCACTGAATTGCACAGCATTTCTCAAGGTCACCCCTTGCGCTAAATGTTCTTGGGTTAGGCACAGACGTTGCATAACATAACCTATGGCAATAATAGTGTTCAATAAGCTTTCCAAACATAGCTCAGCACACAGGTCCCAGAGCTTGCAGTTTCTATCCATTGAAGTCCAATTCACACAGTCATGGTGCCATTGGGCTGGGGCATCTATGACACAGCCCTCACCATTTTCAAAAAGCTTTTCCCTAAGACAGTGATGAAGAACAGCATAAACAGCAACGTGTACAATAGTCCGCATAACATTTTTACGCTCGTGATGTGGCACTGGCTCAGCGAGTTCCATGCCAAGCCTCCTCCTAAACTCCTCGTAGCCGTCCTCCTCGGAGTCATCTTCAACAATTTCTAGCGGCGTTGAGCAAAAACAAGGCCGGCCTGGTTCACCTTCGCTGCTTGATGCAACGCCGTCCAGGGCCTCCGGGTCCTCTGGAAAGGCATCGTCAAGCTGTCGAGAGATTTTCAGACAAGAATCCAGCGTAAGTTCCCACTCCTTGTTTTTAGATTTACACAACCCCTGGTTCCTAACCTCATTACACCCAATCATCGACCGTCGCTTCTTAATCATTCATGTACCTGAGCTATGTCTTTTCCATTCACCTTGTCTGCCAGTGCCTCCCCCAAGCCATGATCGCCTTCCTCCTCCAGGGTGGCGGATGACGAGAGGCCACCATGCTCATCGGGGTGTCTCATGAGCTGTTGGGCTTCAGGTTCGGATACTGGCATATCCATCAATGGCTGGGCCAAAGGAATCCCCTTGGCTTCTCTCTCATCCTCTTCAGAACTGTCGCTGCTGTAGCGCTTTCTCCACACAACTCCAAAGGTCCTCGGGGCTAAAACAAAGTCTGAAGTTCTCACAGGGGTGGTAAAGGAGTCCACGTTTCCTCTCAGCCTTTCCACAATTTCTAAAACACGTCTTCTTGGTAAGAGATGGCCTCCTCTTCCCAGCGCTGGGACTTATGAGGTGATGGTTCTGCACTCTGATTGGCAGAGGACATTGGAAGGAGTCCTTAGAGGGGTCACATGACCCTCTTCTGGGTGGTTGAGCCCATCCCAGAACCCACCCTATTTTGGTCGAATCTCCTTTTGGGGCTGTCCTCTGTGGCCAAAACCCATCGCGATTGGTAGAGGGTGGTGGGAGGAGTTCTTAGAGGGGTCACACGAGCCACTTCCTGACGGGTCACCCTGCCCCAGAATTCCCCCCAATTGGGCAAATCTCCTCTCGGGGTGGTCCCCAGCGGCTGAAACCCCTGCTGATTGGTAGAGGGCAGTGGGATGAGTTCTTAGAGGGGTCACACAAACCCCGGAACTCCCCCTGATTGGTCAAATCTTCTCTCGAAGCGTTCCTGTGGGGGCAGAATCCATCCTGATCAGCAGAGGACAGTGGGAGGAGTTCTTACAGGGGTCACATGACACACCTTGCTTCCGGACATGTGTCCACCTTGACCCTGGAAGTAATACTCCCAAGAGGTGGGACTTCCAGTGACCTGTGTGCAGGGCTTACGGGATCAAGGGATGGGGTTAACGTTTGATTGATGGTAGGGCCCTTATACTACTCGCTCCCGCTACCCAAAATTGGAACAAAAGAGACGATAATACTGGAGAGACAGAAAGGAATGTTTGAAATGTTTTAAATTCTTGTACAGTGCTGTAAATTCTTTTCCCCAAATTAATTCAAAACATTAATTTGTATTTTTGATTTTTCTATGTTTTGTTCTTGTTTTATAACACAATACAGCAACTATAAAACTGGCCAGTATTATGCTTTTATAAATAGAATACAACAGCCATAACAGTGGCCCGTATTAGCCATTCTCCTACTGCTCAGATGCTGTAAGGGAGAGAAGGCTCAGGCCCTGTAAAGTAGGCTGGGTTGATTTTTTATGACTCCAAGTGTTTTTATTACACATCAGGACATCTAGTCATTCTGATGGACGTGCAGCCTCTGGACAAGCTCAGTGATAAGCATGTACATTACACTGCTTGCTCAGGGGTCATTACTATAGAAACAGCCAAGTACTGGCCCAGATCCTCAAATACACCTGAGCTTTAGACTCTGGGTTGTTCTAACTTATGCTGTCTTGTAACAGCCATTGCTGTACGGGAGATTGCTGTAGCACCGGGGTCGGCAACGTTTGGCATGCAGCCCCCCAGGGTAAGCCCCCTGGCGGGCCAGGCCAGTTTGTTTACCTGTCGCGTCCACAGCTTTGGCCGATCGCGGATCCCACTGGCCGCAGTTCCCCACTGCAGGCCAACGGGGGCTGCAGGAAGCCGTGGCCAGCACATCCCTCACCCCGCGCTGCTTCCCGCAGTAAAACAGAAGGTTTATTAGACGACAGGAACATGGTCTAATACAGAGCTTGTAGGTGTCGAGAACCGGACCCTTCAGCTGGGTCCATTTTGGGGGGCAGTGAGCCAGACAACCACGTCTACCCTTCACTCCATGTCCCAGCCAGCCCCAAACTGAAACTCCCTCCAGCCCCTCCTCCTCTGGGCTTTGTCCCTTTCCCCGGCCAGGAGGGCACCTGATTTCTTTGTTCTCCAACCCTTAGGTCTCACCTTGCAGGGGGGAAGGGCCCAGGCCACCAGTTGCCAGGAAACAGGGTGTCGGCCATTCTCTGTGTCCAGACCCCTGCACACACCTGCCCTCTAGGGATCTGCAACGATCATACATCCTTACCCCACCACCTAGATACTTAAGAACTGCCTAGGGGAAACCGAGGCACCCCCACACTATTCAGAGGAAACATTAAGAACAGTCCCACTTCGTCACACTGGGTATGAGATTTTGCTGTTTGTGCAGGGAGCTGGGAGCCCCAGGGCGCCCTGTTTAACCCTGGGACTTGGTGCCTCACCAAGAGGCCCTGCAATGAGTGTTGGGCTGAAACCCAGCCAGCTTGGTTTACATCCGGCCCACAACAGCGTCGGATGGAGCGAATAGGCCAAAGTGAAAGCAGAGCCTCTCCCCAAGCCTCTGGGAAAGACTGACCTGCCTTGCGGGGCGGGTGCGCAATTCCTAGCTTCTCCCTCCCTCCCGCCTGCTGTTAACGGAGGCAAACAGAGACGGCAATAAACCCCCCTGGTAGGAACGAGCCTGTGCCGCTGGGGAACGGAGCCACCTGGAGCAGATTAAAAGACCTAGTCCCAGAGCCAGGGCAAGCGCTCTCCTCTGGACAGCGGTTGGGGACGTCATACAGGGCGGCTTTAGGGCCCAGGGTTCTCATCCTGGCGCTTCAGCTGCTCGTTACCTGGGGCCTCCTGTTCTGCAGCACTGAGTCTCACAGCTGCACTGAAGTCACTGGGGCAGATCCACTGCTCGTGTCAGTGACCACGGCTCCAGGAACGGGGCTGGAGAATGTGCTGTGCCCCTGGACAGGGCTGGGACAAACTACCCCAGCTGAGGTCTGCCCCGATGGGAGCTATGGGGAGCCCAGCGTACTGGAAGCTGCTGCCGTCCCTGGGTTTGTGATGGAGAATGTGGGGTGATGGGGGGGGCAATTCAGCACAAACAGCTCCTTTCGATTTCCTCCCAGCCACCCCAGCATGCCTGGGGACTCCCCTCCCCAATCAATCAAAGCCCAAGACGGGGATCTGAAGCTCAATATGAAGTTAATCCTCCGCCAGCTGATGTAACCCACGCACCTTCTGGGTGTGGTGCTGTGTCCCATCGAGTGGCACCAGGACCATTCGAGAGAGAGAGATAAGATGAGTCTGCTCTGCAGCCGTCGCTAACAGCCAGGGGGCTTTTAGCTCATGCAATAGAGGCTCACTAAGCTCCAGAGGCCCCAGGTTTGATCTCCACCCGCCGACGACCAGGGTCTGTGGGAGTGACGCTGGCGTGGCTGGCAAGGGGCAGCAGGAAGGGTTTCCACTGAGCGTTAAGGGAAAGGAACTTGCTGGCTGTGGCACGGTGCAGCCGGCTGGTTGGCACACCGGGAAAGGAACAGGGAGAAGAGCTCCGGCCCTGGCTGGTTCCCAGCTCTTGTCTTGGCCTTGTAAAAGGCTGACAGACGTAGTGCGAGCTTTGAAAGCGAACACACCGTGTTCTGGGCCTGGAGCAGCGGCTGGGAAGCGTTCCCAATCAACAACCGCGCCGGGATCCCTGTAATCCGCACCAGAGTGCAGGGGGAGGGGAGGGAGCTGGAGGGCCTTTGAAAACACAGACAGCTTGATGCCAGCCTTCCCTGGCTGCATGAAGCTATCCTCCAGAACCATGCCACCAAGGACCCAGTCCTGCAGCAGGACAGCCGGAGGGTTGGTGTCGCTATCCTCCTGTTCTACAGAGGGGGAAACTGAGGCACAGAGCTGGGCCACGTCAGGGCGCGGCTGGGGATGGAGCCCGTCAGATCCTCACGAGCTGCTGTGCGGCACTAGCCCTTGTGTCTGCGCCAGGTATGAACCCAGGCCCCTTGTGCAGGCCCAGCTGTCCGTCCCCTGGCGGGCAGCAGGGCCCATGCGGGAGCCCCCACGCAGTCCCCCACCACCCTCGGCTGCAAAGCAGCCCCAGCCCCACGGCAGGGTTACGTTCTCCTCCCCTGCCCTGTGTTCTGGCTCCTCCAGGACCCTTCACGAGGCTGGCAGGGGAGAGCTGAGCTTGCAGCCTGGCCAGGCTGGAGCTGGCCCAAAGGAAACACCTCCACGGTCTTTCCAGGTGCCACCCAGTCCCCCGGCGCCTGCAGGAAGGTTTGGGGTAATCACACACACCCTGGGTCTCCCAGCCACCAACGCTTTGCCCGGAGCCTGGCTCGGAGGGAAGCGCAGACGCAGTCCAGCCAGCCTTGACGTCCCTCTCCGCGGAGCTGGGAACGCGCCTGGAGCTGCCAGCCCAGTCCTGTCTACTCAGCGAACGGCTTGCTGCTGCTCTTTCCCGGGTCTCCTCCTCCCTCCCCAGCCCTGGAGCCAGACGAACACCCACACACAGGCCTACTGTGCCCATGGCTGTACAGCGGCTGCAGGGCTGCAGCCATTGCGTCCTGGACATATTCAAGGGGAGCCCGATGGGATTGGCCAGGCAAGGAGGGCATGAGCCCTGCCCAGCTAGGATGGGGCACCATCCCCACGCTGCTGCATCAAAGCCAGCCCTGGCTCGGAGCGATTCTGCAACCATCCGCCCGCTGGAGAAAGACATCAAGGTGAACTTGTCCCAGCTTGGAACTCCCTGAAGCCAATGGGATACATTTGGGTTAGGAAAAAGAAAAGGAGGACTTGTGGCACCTTAGAGACTAACCAATTTAGTTGAGCATAAGCTAAAGCTCACTTCATCGGATGCTTATGCTCAAATAAATTGGTTAGTTTCTAAGGTGCCACAAGTACGCTTTTTCTTTTTGCGAATACAGACTAACACGGCTGCTCCTCTGAAACCTGTCATGATTTGGGTTAGGGTGAATATATGTCAAGAAGACAAAACCACTCCTTGAGAGGGGCATGGCAGTGAGCTAGGCCCAGCCTGAGGGCCTCAGAGACCCCCTTGTCCCACCCTCTCTGCCTAGCTTCGGAACAGTCTAGGGGGTTCTCTGTGTGTGAAATTCCTCTCACTCTGCCTTCATTACCGGGGCTGGAGGGGGGCTGGACTATTTAGCTGCATGCAGCACATTGGCTTCTTGGGGTGAAGTCCCATCACAGAGAGGTGCACACAGGGCTAGGGAATGGGCAGCTCCCTCAGACAGTCACAGTAGTCTACAAAACACGCCTAATACAAATCCGGGGAAGTGTGCTTTATGGGTCAGGTCCCAGGCAGGAGAGGGGAGAGCCGCACTGAGAAGGCCAGAGGTTGCCGTTCTCTGCAGCAGAATCACAGGGCACAGCAGGGGCTTAGCGCTCTCCTCGGCCTACAGGACTCAGACCGGGGGTCATGCTGGCGTGTCTGAGAGCTGACGATGAGCAGGAGCCACATGGCTCAGAGAAGCACAGCGATCTCATGGACCAGTTTCCAACTGGCCAGGCTGCGCCTTCACTCTCAGAGCCATGAGCCAGGCCCACTGTGTCACTAAGGCAGGGTGGGCAAACTTTTTGGCCCGAGGGCCACATGGGGTTGTAAAACGGTATGGAGGGCCGGGTAGGGAAGACTGGGCCTCCCCAAATAGCATGGCTCCCACCCCATCCACCCCCTCCCACTTCCCGCCCCCCAACTGCCCCCCTCAGAATCCCCGACCCATCCAACCCTCTGCTCCCTGTCCCCTGACCGCCCCCTCCGGGGACTTCCGCACCCTAACTGCCCCCGGGACCCCAACCCCCCCCCACTCCCTGTCCCGTATCCACACCCCGGGGGAGGGGAGGCAGCGGGGGAGGGGCCGGGGATTGGACAGGACGGTCCTGCGGGCCAGACGTCGTTTGCCCACGTCCTGTCCGGCCGCCTGAGCTCCCGGCCGGGGAGCGAACCCCGGCCCCTCCCCCGCAGCCGCTCGCCCTCTGCCCGCTGCTCCTGCCGGTCCCGCGGGCCCTAGTTTGCGCGTGTTGGTCGCAGGCCGGGACTCAGAAGTGAGGGTTCTGGGTGCAGGGGGAATGGGACTGTGCAGGGGGTCCAGATGAAGGTGGTTGGAGGTTAGCAGGGGAGGCTGGGTGCTGAGGACTCAGCATGGGGGTCCAGGTGCTGGGGGGTTCAGTGGGATGGGGGGCTCATTTGGGATAGTCCAGGTGCAGGGGGCTAGTCAGGGCACGGGTCTGGATGCAGGGAGGAGGAGCTCAGCACAGATCCAGACGCAGGGGGGGCTCTGTGGGGGTAGGTCTGGATGCAGGGGGTCTCCATCCCTGCTGAAGGCAGCACAGAAGTGAGGGTGTCAATCCTGCAATGCCCCTAGAGCAGCCTTGGAACACTCCCCCATCCCCTTTTGGGTTGGGGCCCCCACTATTACAACAGCCTGAAATTTCAGGGGTAAACTTCCGAAAATGTGAAATTGTCTTATTTTCAAATCCTAGGGCTGTGAAATTGACCAGAATGAACTGTGAATTTGGTAGGGCCCTAGTAATAACAGAAAGTTTATCACTGCTGTACTCAGTCTCATAGTGTGCTCCATCGCAAACGTGACAAAACCCAATACAAGAATACACTACCAATTATGGGTTTTGCTCACAAGAGTGAAACAAGCCTAATCGAGGAAAGCATACACTCATGCCCACACAGCAGTCTCAAATAGATAGATTACTCTGCGCTTCATCCCACATGTAGTGAAGGTTGACGGACATGTTCCATCCAAGGGCTGGCTGCAATTCAGCAAAGGATAAAATAATACCATGTGTAAAGCACTGAAATCCTTCTGGATAAAAGGCACCAGAGGATCATAAAGTGTTATCAATAGTCACAACCACACATCTAATAACCAGAGGACTAAACCTACTAACCAGAGTTTGCTTCAAATAATTCCTTTCCTACTCAGTGGAGTCCAAGGGCTGTGTTATGGTGGGAACGCCAAATCCCACCCCCTTTACTTCACTACTGATGGAGGAGAAGGGCTTCCTGCTCAGGTATTGTCCCTGAATGTTATTTGAGACTCATGCATTTTTCTGTTAGACTTGGCTACAAAGTGCCTCTTTAATTTGATGGTTTCCCAGTCTGCTGAGAAGAATGGAAACCGTCTTCTCTCCAAGACACAAACCCATCCCTGCTGTCTAGTTAGAGGGAACCAATACCATTCTCTCCATCCGTCCATCCCCATTCTCTCCCATCCCTGTCAGCTGCTTCTTCCCTTCTCTCTGAGTTTTCTTTTTCAGGCTATAGATACATTACAGCTTAGTGCAGATGGGCAGAGTCCCTGCGTGTTTCTGGAGAGGCTCAGCCCTGGCACTGTGTCAGGGTCGGGTGCAGCCTCACCTCTGAGTCCATGTCTCAGGGGAGGCGGGGGGCTTCAGGGTGATCTCCCACCTCCATACAGCCAGTGCGCGACTCTTGCCCCTGTTGCTGCACCCGCACTGCAAAAATGTGGGAATGACACAAGCAGCTGTGGGGAAGCCGTGGGAGCCTTGGCCAGGACTGCCATTTAGGGAGGGTGGAGGGGCACCCCCATCTCGAGTTCCATACCAGAGGTCTGTTCGTGGCACATAGTCAGAGCTCTTACCTGCTGCGCCATGCAGGTGCCCTCCTCCAGCTCCTGCGGTCTATTTCCTCCACTGCACTAGGGTGTCTGGGGGTGGGCAGGCAAGGAAGAGGTCAGATGCTGAAGGAGTGGGGATCAGTGAGTTAGATACAATTGTTGTTATTGGGTCTCTGCATGAGAATAAAATATATGCAAAGACTGTAACCCAGTTCTTCCTCTCCTTGAACTTGAGCCTGCTATGGTGTCATTATCCTGCGTTTGTGGCATCACACTATGGTCATGGAAAAGCAAATGGAGTAAATTCAGCATTATTGTGTAACGGCAGCTTCTAGCAGGACTCCTGAGAGTTTTCTCAGTATTAAGTGACTTGCCTGAAATGTGTCAGGCTGTGTGTGCCCGCCTTTTCCCCCACGAGTACGACGGGATGACTTGTCTCACACCGGTGCTCTTGGGAATGCTTCTAAAGCACTCTGGAGACTGAAGCAGCTGTACTAGTGTTCCTAAAAAGGGTAAAGGAAATGGGATTTAATTCTAATCCTGCTGAGATCACTTTCCAGTGCACAAAGGAGGCCTTGTCAGAGAGCCGCTTTTCAATGAGACCTTTTCTGCGGTCGGGTAGTGGTAGAGGTACCGTGAACAGAGCTTAGCTGAATATTGGGGATAGAAGGCCTGTTTCTTGGTTGAGAAACTGTACCCTCTGCTATACGACAGACTACCCCTTGACTTCACCACACCTTTGTCGGGATCTCCTCTCAGACGAATTCTCCCAGGGCCTGTATTTCAGGCTTTGCTGAAGTTTCAAGGGAAGGCTGATAAGAACCAGTCTTCAGCAATTTTTGTTGGCAGAGTGGTGATTTGAAGAGAGCACTTTCCTTCTTTACAGGCAGTGGCGTAGCTAGGGCAGGGAAACTGGGCAGGCAATGATGGGGCAGTTGGGGATAGGGAGACCTGCCTCCCCCACCATCTCCAGCCGTCCTTCACTGCTCAGCAGACACCTGACCATGAGGCTGCCTGGGGGAGGGCGGGGGTGTACCTTGTAGGGGCAGGGCTGGAGACCAGGGCAGCAGCATGTGGCGCTGGCAGGAGCGGGACACGGATGGACACCGACCCAGTGTTGGGAGTCCCAGCCTGTGGATTCGGGGGGCTCCAGCCCCGATCTGGGTGGGCCTGGATGCTAAGTGGGTGGGCCACAGCCCACTCAGGCCCACCCATGGCTACAGCCCTGTCAGGTGCTTGCTGACTCCTAATCTAACGCACAGATTAACGGTAAAGCTGCCCTGCATTAGGGTTTCATTGTGGGGGAATCTGTCAAGTTCTTCGAGTGCTTGCTCATGTCGATTCCAAGTAGGTGTGCGTATGCCGCGTGTACAGTCGTCGGAAGGTTTTTCCCCAAGCAGTACCCGTCGGGTCAGCTGTGGAGCTCCCGGAGCTGCGCCTTCATGGCGGTGTATATAGGTCCCTGCCGACCCGCCACCTCTTCAATTCGTTCTTACTGCCTCTGACGGTCGTTGGAGCTGTGTGTCTCTCTTGCCTCTGCAAGCAGTTTCCCCAGTGATTGGACTTTCTGTTAACCTGTAAATAGTTAATTAGTTAGGGTTAGTTTTCAGTAATTAGTTTGATAGAAGTGGGGGGTTCCCCCAAGCCCAGTTCCCTCCCCTCTTGGGGTTTGGCACATGCCTCCATCCCAAGAGTTTAAGCCGTGCGGGACCTGCTACAAGCTCATCTCAATGGGTGACCCCCAGGACTCCTGCCTAAAGTGTCTGGGGGAGGCACATCAAACAGCTCGCTTCAAGAGCTGCAAAGTTCTCCGCCCGAGAACAAAGAAAGAAAGGGACTTCAGGCTCAAAGAACTCCTTATGGAGGCAGCCCTCCGTCCCCTGCCGGCTCTGGGCGAGCAGGACTTGGCATTAAGCACCTCTGTGCGCAGCGCTCTGGCCTCTGTTAGAGAAACTACGGCTCGCACTCACCGATGCCACCTAAGCAGCACAAGAAGACGAATAGAGGGCGCTCACCCATGGTCAGAGCACTGAGTCTGACAGCATAAGCGGTCTGCGTCCTACGCAGGGATCAGCACTGTCGACTTTGGGCCTGCAGAGGGATCCGTCAAGTCTGGTGCCACTGGACCCTCCTGCTAGAGAGTGCCAGGTGGAGGAGCAGGAGCTTCCTTCCATCCTGGACACGTTTGAGGTGGCCAGGGACTTGATTGCCATGATGGCACTGCAGTTTCCCACCAGGCAAGATAGACCTCCGGCACCACAAGGCACGGCGCCGTCCAGAAGCAAGCCCATGATGATGAAGCTCTGCTCGCCTTCCCCACGGCACCATCCTCCGACACTGTCCTGCTTGGACCACCCTGCCAGACTGGCTGAAGAAGTTAGCTGTCTGGTTCTTAAACTCAGCAGCAGCAGTCGCTCGCTGGGTGCTCAGTGATTCTCTGCCTCCCTGGGCTCAGCTCTTGCCAAGCCCTGCTTCTGCTCTGTTCCTCCACAGCTTCAGCCCAGATCCTGTCCTACACCCAGCCTTGCTCCTGCCTCAGAACCAGCCCTGCTCCCTTCTTCCCTGCCCCCGGTGATCCGGTTCTGACCCTTGGCTCTGATTCCTGACTCCGACTCTCTCTTGATTCTAGAGTGATCAGATATCCCGATTTGATAGGAACAGTCCTGATCTGGGGGTCTTTTTCTTATATAGGTTCCTATTACCCCACCCCCATCCCAATTGTTCACATTTGCTGTCTGGTCACCCTACTTGATTCTTGGCTCTGCCATTTGGATTCTGACTCTAGTTCTAATCTTTGGACCTGCTTCTTGGTTTTGGCCCTGTCTCAATTCCTGCTTTTGGCATTTGGACACTCACCACTAGGCATGACTCCCAGTCTGACCACTATGCCTGACCACCTACAACCCGGTCTCCTGACATGTGCTCAGTCTGGTTTGTGGTTTAACCATCTGATGAGTTCCATGTAACCTTGTGCATGTCTTTGTGAGGAAACCAAGTATCACCAATAATCAGTGCATGTTACTGCACAGCGATTCTCAAACTGTGGGTCGGGATCCCTTTTTAATAGGGTCACCAGGGCTGGAGTTAGACTTGCCTGGGCCCAGGGCTGAAGCCCAAGCCTGAGCCCTGGGAAGCAGGGCTGAGACTTGGGCTTCAGCCCTGGGATCAGGTTACAGCTCCCCCCACCCCCTGCCTGGGCCTGAAGCCCTTGGGTTTTGACTTTGGCCCCTTCTGGCCCGGGGGAGCTAGGGCTTGGGTGGGCTCAGGGTTTGGTTCTCCCTCCTGGGGTCGCGTAGTAATTTTTGTTGTCAGAAGGGGGTCGTGGTGCAATGAAGTTTGAGAACCCCTGTTATAGCAAGTTCTTATCTTTCTCTATTAGCGTTTGCCATCCTAATGCCATGTGGGAAGTGGTTTTGTTTTGCTGTATGGGGGTGGCTTGCTGCATCAGGGCCTCTAGTGGTTGAGCACGTACGGGCTCTGGCTGGGAGTTCAGATGTGGGAGGTCAGTGGGGACACTGGGGCATGGCCACTAGGTATCTCGAGGGGATGGAAGACCACGAGTGTCGATGAAGCCCCCTCGCACTAGGCCCAGGTGTCCTTGCCCCCCCGACTCCGGCCTGGAGGCACTCGCAGCAGCTCTGTGTACTAGGCCCAAGTGTCCTTGGGCCCCGGCCTGGAGGCACTCGCAGCAGTTATGCTGAGGATCTGCAACAATATGTTGCAGAGTCAGACTGCCTGAAACTAAACAAGGCCAAACAGGGCAGATATGGAAGACCAATGCTGAATAAAGCAGCTTTATGTATGGTTTAACAAATGATACAGAGAACAAGGGAACTAGCTGGGAACTGGATTGGCTGGCTATATGGATACTTAGGGCAGCTTGCTATTGGATAGGTATGCTGGGAAAAAGGACGTATAAAAGCCGGTGTAACTTCCTGCTCTGGGTGCAGGATTGGAGATTTTATTCTCCCTGTACCTTTTTGCAGCTGCAAATAAACTTTTCTGCTTCTTCACCCCGTTGTGATTATTGGGTGTAGCACACCGGGTAGCGAACCAACCTCAGCTGTTGTTTAGCCTCTCGGCACTGGGTGCCGGCAACAATAACAATTATCAAAAAGTGTCATGTTTTCTCTAGTGACGTGCTAACATATTTTGTCACCAGGAAAAATATGGAATAAGTCTAATGAATTACCACAGATTTACATTGGTGTAACTGAAATTATGCATTCAATATCCTGTTTCAGGTTAGTAAAAATAAAAGAATGCTGTGGGTTTTGTGGACATGTACAAGATACAGATTTATAAAAACAAGATGAAAACAGGTAGTTACGCTGGGGAAAGGGGAAGCCTTATTGAAGCTGTTGGGCATACCAGTTGTCCTTTATTCAGGATCAATGTAAAAACAATCAAGCTCTTTTGTGGAATAGATGGCTGACTTAATAGAAGTCACCATCAAGTAAAGCTGGAATAGGAGTTGAGCCATACAGTGGAAGGGGCTTTCACTGGGGTCTGAATGCAAATGCAGAGGGATGGGGTTCGGGGCGGGGGGGGAGGAAGAGAGGGAGTGTGACACCGCAGAAGCACAAAGGAGCCCCAGGGAAGTATTTGTAGTGTGATCTCAGAAAAAGTTGAGAGAGAGAGAGAGAGAGCATGCGCGCTTTATGATAGACTGCTGGATAGAAAGAGGCTTGGAATTGTGAGCCAAGAAACTAATCCTGCTGTCGTTAGGGAAATAGAACTTTGTGTACATTCTTTGTAAATAAGCAGGATTGTGTCAAAAAAATACCTGACTCCATCATCCATTTCTCCCCCTAATGGAAACAACTCACAAGACCCAAAATATTCACTAATTGCTCAGGTCAAAAGGGATAACAATATTGTGAATTCTTTTGTTTTCCTGTTCTTAGATAAACAATAGACCTGCTTCAGTAAAGAACCATAAACACTGAAAATACTGTTTTGTTCTCTCAGAGCTAGCTCTCAGTAGATCTAGAAAATAAGAGTGTTTGTTGTTATACAATCCTTAGAATTCAATTATTTGCACAAATCATTTTAATTTTTCTCTGATTAGGATTCAAAAATAAGCAATTAGATATTCTGTATAGTGTTTAGGAAATTTGTAGGATTAAAATCAGCATGTATTCTGTATACATGGCTTTACCATATATGCAACCTCACATCTACACTTGTAAGAGGACCACATTTCATGAAGGAGTTTCAAACCACTTCAAGCTAGGACAGTTTTAAGCTACTTTATGTTTCAAATGTGAATGGTGTCCGCTGTGTCAATTAATCTTTTTAAATTATGACCATGATCTAAGATCCACATTTTCAGAATTTTCTTCCATCATTCATATGCTTGGATGCATAAGGCTGCTTTCCTGAACTGCGGTCCATATTTGGAACTGTCTTTATAGTGTAGACTCAACCACCCTCCTTATACAGTTTGGAAGTTGTTCGATACTCCCTCGGGACCAGATTTACTCTTCTTTACACAGATTTGGGCCCTAGTCGGGGAGCGACGTACTCATGTAACCGAGGAGCAGAATTTGACCCTCCTATGGGTTCAGTCTCTCAGTTAGGCCTGTCTTTTTATCTTATCTATTGATATAGCATCCATCCCGAGAGTAGAAGAGCAGCTGTCCCATTTCAGACAAGATACATCAATACCTATATTGATTATTCACAATGGAGTTTTTATCTTTGTTGTACTGTTCCTTTTGAGAAATAAGAAAACAGAGTAAAAGTAAAATGTACTTTTTCTCCCAAATCTATGTGCCATTCCTGATCTTGATTGAACAGGGGAGAGCGTCTTTCCTCTGGATTAAGAATCCAGCTGAGACAACTACCCCAGCCCCACACATTCTACAAGGGAATCCAAAGTCAGAGCAGTGGCATTCAGTGAAGGGTAGCTGCTCTCTTTGAACATCCTGATAGATGAAATAAAGGACTGGGGGTCATCATTAAAAGTAGCTTAAATGGGAGCTCAATCCCCAGAGCTATGATTGCCGAATCAGGAAAAAACAAGAAAGTACGTCCTCTCAGGGATTGGCATATTCAAGTTTACAAGAGAGACGATAAAGACTGGCCATGACGTAGAAAAATCAAAATTCAAGTTCGCCAGTAAGAAAAGAGCCTGAGTAATAGTCAGCTAAAGAATGGAAGGGACCAGTTGACCCAGGAAGTTACAAGAGCCTTTATTAAAATGGAGAGCTACTTTTGTCCTTCTGTCTGCTTGCTTCTGGCCAAGGTTGGCTCAGGAATAGAGGGGGAATCTCTTGGGGTCCAGCAACTCTGCTGGCTTGGGAAAGTGTGCACTGCATCACCCACTCCTCCCTGTGTGAGACAATCTCTGTGCCTCTGTTTCGACAGTTCAAAACCCTTAAAAATACCTTTCTTTACAGCTCAATACAGAAATTGCCAGAACCTAGTCCTGTACTTTTTTCTTTAAAAACAAACAATGAAATGGGGATGTTTGCACAACAATGATGTGAATCCATGTCTGTATTTTTATATCTTTAGACGCTCAACAAATATACAAAAATCTGCATTAAAATAACAATTAGTAAGTTTGCAAAACTGAGCAATGGAAAGTTTGGAAATGCCAGGATTCAGGGAGTCTGAGTCCTGTGCACGTGCATTTTGACACAGCTTTTAATTGCACAATTGTCCTATTTTTTTCCACAGGCCCCTCATTCAGTGACCATTGAAGTGTTGTTTGTTGCTTGCCTTCAGATGCTGTGTACATACTTCTGCAACGTGAACACATCAAGTCAGGTTCCAGGTCGCAGTCCTTCTCTTCCAGGGGCTCAGTGGCCAGGGCCCAGTATATCTAAAATATCAGGTAAATCCCTGGGATTAGGGTTGTGGCTGACAGGGCCTATTTCTCAGGCACCATGAAGTTTTCTACTCGAAGGATGAGGCTTGTCTGTGCAGTAGATAGAGCTTTCTCAGGGGACAGTCTTTGACAGGAGAACAAACTCCCATGTCATTCTGAGGCTATTAGAGAGACAAGGTGGGTGAGGGAGAGGGTGACCAGATAGTAAGTATGAAAAATCGTGATGGGGGTGGGGTGGGATTGATAGGCGCCTAAACCCCGAATATCTGGACTGTCCCTATAAACTTAGGACATCTGGTCACCCTAGCTGAGGTAATATCTTCTGTTGGACCAACTTCTGTTGGTGAAAGAAATAACCTTTCAAGGACCTGAAGGAGAACTCTGTGCAGTCCTTTCACCAACAGAAGTTAGTCCAATAAAAGATATTACCATGACAGATGTGAGTCATATTATTAATGTACTAGAGGAAGCTGCTCAGATACTTCATTGATGAGAACCGTAGAAAAACCTAGATAGAATAAAGTGAAGGAGAAAGAGAGAGCCTCTTTCTGAGATTATCCTTTTCCTTCTCCCTAATGATCCTATTTGCTAACAAAGATATACATTCTTAGTGCTGTTGTGGCTTTGTGCAGAAGTGTGAATTGTCTCAGTAGATTCGGATGTATTTTATCTTTTAGGCAAAGATATCGAAAACAGGGAATACAAACAACACATGTTATGCAAACCCGCACCACTAGGTGACAGCAGATATGTTGAGTTGTCATTAGCTGAGAAACCATTTCAAAAAGCGAAGTAATGTTCTTGGAATTCTGCTTTAAGCCACAAGGCACACAGCTAAGCAGAGTCATCTTCTGAGTGCTGGAGCTTTAATTTTTTTTCCATATGAGAACCTGCTTAAAATCCCATTAATGAACTGTGTTCTCTTCACTCTCCTATTTGTCTGTGCTGTGACGGAAAAATATAATTGTTTGTCAATAACGGCTTTTATTTGAAGCAGAGAGTGAGAAAACATGTGTGTAAAATGCTTTGAAGAAGAAAATCTCTCTAGAAATGCAAATTATTATTATTATTATTGTTGTTATTGGGTCAAATTCTACAGTAGGTCTTTAGGCTCCTAGCTTCCACTGATTTCAGTGGAAGTTAGGAGTCTAAAGACCTTTGAGGAGCTGGGCCTCATACCCTACTCAGACAAAACTTTGACTGACTTTAATTCAGCCTAGCCCTGCGCTGGGTTAAGCCCAATATCTTACTGTACATTGTACAGAAGCTTCTTGCTAGCAGGAGTCAATCTGCAGCTGTTTTTTCAGTAATGCTGTCAAGGTTCCTTCCCCACTCTGAACTCTAGGGTACAGATGTGGGGACCTGCATGAAAACCTCCTAAGCTTACTTTTACCAGCATAGGTTAAACCTTCCCCAAGGTACAAATTAATTTGACCCTTTGCCCTTGGAATTTCCACTGCCACCACCAAACTTTAACTGGGTTTACTAGGAAACATAGTTTGGACACGTCTTTCCCCCCCAAATCCTCCCAACTCTTGCACCCCACTTCCTGGGGAAGGTTTGGTAAAAATCCTCACCAATTTGCATAGGTGACCACAGACCCACACCCTTGGATCTTAGAACAATGAAAAAGCATTCAGTTTTCTTACAAGAAGACTTTTAATAGAAGGAAAGGAATAGCTCTGTAAAATCAGGATGGTAGATACCTTACAGGGTAATTCCATTCAAAACATAGAGAATCCCTCTAGGCAAAACCTTAAGTTACAAAAAAGACACACAGACAAGAATAGTCATTCTATTCAGCACAACTCTTCTCAGCCATTTAAAGAAATCATAATCTAACACATACCTAGCTAGATTACTTACTAAAAGTTCTCAGACTCCAGTCCTGTTCTGTCCCCAGCACAAGCAGCAGACAGAGACAGAGACACAGACCCTTTGTTTTTTCTCCCTCCTCCCAGCTTTTGAAAGGATCTTGTCTCCTCATTGGTCATTTTGGTCAGGTGCCAACGAGGTTACCTTTAGCTTCTTAACCCTTTGCAGGTGAGAGGATGTTTCCTCTGGCCAGGAGGGATTTTAAAGGGTTTACCCTTCCCTTTATATTTATGACAAATGCATTTTCTGTATTTACCAGCTTTGTTTTCTTGCACCCTCAGTCATTTTGGGCCTTGTACATAATGTGTATAAATGGAATATTTATCATCCTCTCTGACTGTAATGTGTTTTAAGTGATGGTATATTGTCAAGCTGCATTCAGTATGGGTTGATCTGTTGATCCTCATTAGTGAGAGAAGTGTATGAATTACGAGCCCAAGCAGGATCCCGCTGCTCATTGCTGCAGCTCAACTTGCACTGCTGCAGAACACTATTTGTGTGTGTGCACAAGGCTTGTGTTGTGAAAACCTTGCCCCTTGTACACTCAAAGTCAACCTCTGATCCAGCTCTTGTCAAATGCAGCCAGTTAACATCACAGTGACCACGGGTGTAAAGCTGTGGCCTCCTCCTTTTGAGGGTCTACTGTTGCCCAAGCTCTAAGTCAAGCTGAGGCAGTGTTGGGGTGATGAGGTGCTAATTTATGAGCTCCTTGATGCCTGCACAGTGTTTGTCATGGCTTTGCCACACATACTCTTGTTCTGTTCTTGATCTTAATTTGTTCTGTGGCATTACATAGTTCATGGTGTTACTTGTCACATGCATGAACACTCTTCCCATCACTGGTCCATCCGTAGTGGACTTATATGTGGATGCCTTGCCCGGATGGTAACAGCTGCAATGAGCAAGCATTCTTACAATTACCTGTGCTCCTACCTGATGCTGCATTTTTGAAAGGCCCGACTTTATGGAGCCAGGTGTAGACAGTGAGGGGTGCAGAACACCAGCACAGAGACAGGCAAACTCTCTGTGCTGACCATGCCCTTAGCTTCTTGCAGAGTGGCCTGCTGTTTATGTACTAAAACTGGAGTAGGCCTCAACGGTGTGCCACTGGATACTTTCCATCTTGTGCAAATGTACGAGTCCCCAGTTTACACAATGGCATGGAACAGGGGCTGAGTCACATCAGACCCTGAATCAGGAAGAAAGTTCCCGAAATAGGTAGCACTATATTAGTTATCTGCTGGTACCTGGTCAAAGGGGGCTTTTTTGCTTGCTTTATTATCCTCTTGTCTGTTTGTTGTGCTGTTAAGATTTGTTAATTAATTAATGACAGTTACGGACCATCTTGTTCTCTGTTTGTACAGGTCCGAGCGCAATGGGATCCTGGTTTGTGACTGGGACTGTGAGGCAGTACTGCAATACAAATAATTACATGCTGATCTCCAGAAATATTTTTATACCGTGGCCATCCCCACTAGCTTAAGAGATTAGTCACGGAAAATGGAAGTTTGTGAACCTGACATCTGCAGTTTAACTCAGTCCCCTTGTCTCCTGCACTGAGTGTTCTTTCTGCTCAATACACACTCAATGGTAGGCATGCCCACAAAATAGGGTTATGAAGATGGGTCTCTGGGAGGCTTTGACTTCCTCTACCATGGGATGCTATTGCAGGAAGGAGGTTTGCTGGGAAGAGATGGGGTCCGTCTGACCAAGAAGGAGAAGAACATCTTCATGCACTGACTCACCAACCTTAGGAGAAGAGCTTAAAACTAAGTTCAGAGGGGGCAGGTGAAAAAAGCCACCAGGTAAAAAAAGGTGGCCTTAATAGAGGACTAGCTGTGTGGGGAGAAGTAGATGTGGAGAATTGCAGTAGAATTATAGGAGAAACAAGAGGGAAATCCATGGGGGCATCTGCTTAACATCTTAGATGTCTGTACACACAAGCAAGGAGGAATAATAATGGGGGATAAACAATAAGAACTGGGAGTTTTAGTACATAAATCTTAACTGAGCTTAACTGCATCACAGATACTTGATGGGATAGATCTCATGACTGGACTATTGGTATAGAGGGCTATAGCTTGTTGAGGAAGGACAGGCAGAAAAAAAAAGAGAGGACATATTGCATTGTAAACCTGTTCTGAGGTCCAGAAGGAGGTGAGAAGCAGACCAGTTGAAAGTCTCTGAGTAAAGATAAAAGAGGGAATAAACAGGGGTGAGGTCCTGGTAGGGGTCTATTACAGACCACCAAATCAGGAAGAGGAGGGAGAGGAGGCATTTCTAGAACAAACAACAGAAATATGCAAAACACAAATCCTGATTGTAATGGGGGACTTTACCTACCCAGACATCTGCTGAAAAAGGAATATGGTAAAACCCCAAATTACCCAATCAGTTCCTGGAATGTACTGGGGACAATGCTTTGTTTCAGAAAATGGAGGAAGAAACCGGGGGGACAGCCATTTTAGACTTGATTCTGACCAGCAGGGGGGAGCTGGTGGTGAATGTGAAGGTGGAAGGTGATTTGGGTGAAAGGGATCATGAAGGATAGATTTCATGATTCTAAGGAAAGGAAGGAATGAGAATGACAGGAGAAGGACTGCCAAAAGCAGACTTTAACATCCTCAGAGAATTGGTAGGTAGCGACCCATGGAGAAAACGTCTAAGGCATAAAGGAGTTCAGGAAAGCTGGCAGTTTCTCCAGGAGACAATATTAAAGGCACAACTGCCAATGCAAAGGAAAGAGAGGAAGAATAGTAAGAGGCCAATGGCTCCATCAGAAGTTTTGTAATGACCTGAAAATCAAAAAGAAATCCTACAAAATGGGGAAACATGGATGAATTACTAAGGAGGAGTACAAAAGAATAGTTTGTCCGTGTAAGGGCAAAATCAGAAAGGGTAAGGCACCAAATCAGTTATACATAGCAAAGGAAACATGTCATTGTAATTCTTTTTCCATATGGTTTACTGCAAAGAGTGTCATCACTCTGAATGCTTTAAAGGCAACATCATCTCCAAAATCAAGTGTGGGCTCTACATATGGCCATACAGATGACACCACACTGTATTAAACACAACAAAAAATAATTTAGTTGATTTGTTTGGCAGGACATGGAAATGAAGAATAAATTTCAATTCATTGTAAAACAATATAAAAATCAATATTTGTAATACAGTCCAATAAGATTTCATCAAGCTTTTTAATCAACCAAATTAAAAAGCAAAAGAAACCAACCACCCACACTCAAGTGTCACTGTGCATTCTCCAAGGCAGTTTCTTCTCTTTCTTTGTTCGGTGCTTTTATTTTCTATCCATTCAACCAGGAGCAGATTTTCCAATAAAACCAATATTGGAAAGTGTGGCAAACTGAGAGAGGGACGGAACCAAAATTCAAAATGATTTAGAGCGAATGAGAAATTCTACACTGGAGCAAATTTAGCCACCTATTGGACTGCGTACATGGATGGGCCCAGATATTGAAATGTATTTAGGTTCCTCACATCTATTGATTTCAGTGCGAGTTAGGAGCCTAAATACCTTTGAGGCTCTTGTCCATGTCATCACAGCACCTACCTGATCAGCAGCAGTTTATGTGTTATGTCACAGTCACAGTGATGTCATAATAGTGCTTGCATAATCTTAACTGGCTATTCCGGACAGGACAGCCTGAGAGGCCAGCTGCCTATCAGTACTGGAGCTCTTTGGAGAAAGGACTGGAGGAAGTGTTGAGGAAAGATTAAAAGATGAATAAATTTGTGAGTGATCAGGAGGTAACCGACAGAGGTAAGGGTCAGCATTGTATTCTGTATATCCATTCTATATTCACACACACATTTAGAAAGCATAGGCATACAGATGAGCTGTAATGTTCTCCATTTGTATGAGCAGAACCTCAGCTGCTGTAAACCAGTGTCCCTCTGTTGACTTCCTTGTAGCTGTGTTGATTTACACCAGTTGAGGAGTTGGCCTACAGCCTCTGGACCTGGAAACTTTCCTGAGAATCTGAGTTTCTAGGGAATGTTATGGGGGAGGTCTTCCTTCTTTTCTCCCAGTTGTTTTATGTTTGTTATGGGTCCTCATTTTGTGTTTTCTGCATCCATGGAGCCAACTCCATCAGCGATAGGGGAAATTAGAACAAAAAAGGCAGAAGGACTTCTCCTCTAGCTGTCTAAATGAAGCTCTGCTAATATCTTAAATGCAAGAGAACAAAGCATGGGGTCACATTTCTTAGCAACACTAGTGCTCCTCATCCCACACAGATGGGCAGAGTAGGTTACAGTTATGATTCCGTTTGCATCTGGGTGTTACAACTGAAGGATGCAATTTGCATAACGGATGGGCAATCACCTAACCTCAAGTAGTCTTTCCTGGGAAGGGGAAATCTTGTTAGTTCCTCCTTCATGCTTGGAATGCTGTTACAATGGAGACAGATAAATACGGCATTTCAGATTTCTTGTGAAATATTAAGTCTCCTGGAGAATTTCTGCCCAGAGCGAAGAGATACATGGGAGATCAAATCCTGATTTTTTTCATACACCAGCTATTTCATTGTTTCCTAGAGTTTAAGGCCAGAAGGGACCATTAGATCATCTAGTCTGACTTCCTGTATTTCACAGGCCACTAAATTTCACCTAGCAACCCTACACTGAACCCCAAAACTTGTCTTGGACAAAAACATTTCAGTCTGTAGGAGACAAAACTGTTGTGTGCCGTCGGCAGAGGACAGGAGAGACTGAGGTTCCACCAACGCCTGAGGCCCTTCCAATGGTCGAGAATTGATTGGGTCAGATATACTCAGATTATCCTAGCAGGTGATCAGTGCCCCATCCTGCCACTCAAAGGTCCCTGCCAATCCGACCAGGGGGAAATTCCTTCCCACCCACAACTCTGGAGATGAGTTGGACCCTGAGCATGTGAGCAGGACAGCTAAGGAAACAGATTCTCTGAACCATTTTAGAGCACTGGTCCACCCTACCATGTGTCCCATCTCCTGCTATGGTCAATCCCTGATGCTTCAGATGAAGGTTGGAGGGACCCACCCCACCCCACTCACAGTGTACACCCCGCCAATTGTGCATGGGGGTGGGGGTGGGGCTTGGGGGCGGGGGAATTCCTTTATGACCTCTACAGGCAACTGTACAGGGGGGAGGGATAGCTCAGTGGTTTGAGCATTGGCCTGCTAAACCCAGGGTTGTGAGTTCAATCCTTGAGGGGGCCATTTAGGGATCTGGGGCAAAAGTTGGGGATTGGTCCTGCTTTGAGCAGGGGGTCAGACTAGATGACCTCCTGAGGTCCCTTCCAATCCTGATATTCTATGAACTGGATGAACTCCGTTCCATGAGTCTTCTCTGCAAGTATTTAAACGACAATAAAAGAAGATTAAAGGCTTTCTTCAAAACAAGGGGCCTAAAGTTAAGCTTCTAAATTCATACTGAGGTCTCCAACAGTGGCCTGATTTTCAAGAGATACCAAGCCCCAAAAGTTCCCAGCATAGCTAACAGGTACATCTGGGTGCTCAGGATTTTTGAAAATGGGGCCCTGACTAAGCAAAACTCTTCAGCATGTGCTTAACTTTAGCTCTATTTCTTGGCTTAGAGTTAAATTATTATTCTGTATGCTATCAAAACTCATCAACTGACAGTAAAGAGGGAAAGGAAGATTATTTTACGTGGGGACCTACTTGAAAGGAGCAAATTTGCTTCATTATGATTTCCCCCCAAGCACACTGGGCAGTTCAGCAAACAAACCTGGTCATGAGGAGGAAGGAAGAGGATTTCCAGGATTCCCAGGTCTACTTCTCACAGTGTTTGGGCTCCTGCAGAATCTTGACTGGATAGTGAATTAAAGAGGCCAGCACCAATTTCTGCTATCAGTGGTAACCAGCTGAATCCTTTTATTTAATTTCAGGTGTTTATAATGAGGTTGTTTCCCTCCTGGCACATATGGATGACCAAGATAAGGGCAAAATTGCCCTCAGGATTGCCTTTATAGCCGAGACCAAGTTGGCTATCGTTCTGACAGTTCTGCTCGAGAAACTGCAAAAGGATGAGGTAGGGCAGTTTCATGAAATTACATCCGCTTTCCAGGTGTCCACACCAAATTCTGCCTGACTTCATGGGGGTACAAGGGACTGCACGGGGGTAATTCAGTGTAGAACTTGGCCTGGCGCACCATCAGGAGAATCAGTATTCGCCCTTCTGTCCTCAGGCGTAAACTCATCATGCAAAATGCTGTTCTTACAGATCAGGATGATATAATGCTCTATAAAGAGAGCATTGTCCTTTTACACACAGTGGAGTACATGGGCTGTAGACAGTAAAAGTACACGATCGGACTAGCAGTAATCTCTTCTAATAATACTTTGCCCTTCTTTCACATCTTCATCCAAAAATCTCAAAGCACTTCCCTAATACTAATGAATTAAGACTCACAGCACCCTTGTGAGAATGGGAAGCATTATCCCCATTTACGGATGACTTGTGTCACAGGGAATTAAGTAACTTGCTCAACACCACTTAGCAAGTTAGTCAAAGAATGTGAATAAAACCCAAGTGAACTGACTCCCTGCTCTAAATCCTAGCCAACACTCCTTTGTTATGATGACATATTATTGAGATTATAGCATTGAAGGGACCCTTATCTATATATTTTCTACTGGGGGAATTCTGCAAGAAAAAAATAAAAATAATGCATACAATATTTTAGAAGTTCTGCAAAATTCTGCATATTTTGTTTGTCAAAATAATACAATATAATTACACCCGTTAAAAGTATTTTTGGTTATTTATTTCAAAATACCTGTCAGCAAGTATGTCTGTATGAATACAGTCAACAAAAAGGATTCAGGAAATGTTTTTTGACAAACCAATTCCTTAGTCTGCATGTTAATACAGAACTCTGAGTAATAATTCATTTAAACTCAATACAGAACCATATTTCTTGCACCCCTTAGGCACAGTGCAAAGGCTTGGTAGAGTCAGGGGTAATGGAGGGAAGTAAATTGCTGGGAAGGAGCCTGGGTGTGAACTTGGAGCGTTGCTGGGTATGGGTGGGAAAAGTATGGAACAGTTTTTTTGGGAGGGGCAGGGAGGAATTGTTAGGCAGCTCCCCCCATGCAGACCCTGTCTGACCCCTAACCTCTCCCATTCAGTAAGGCACATCTGCCCCTGTCTCCATGTGTTCCTGCACACCCATGGGTCCTTGCACCCCCGTCCACATGTGTCCCTCCACCCCCACTCAGAAACCCACTCCCCCCATCCCCATGTGTGTTAGGGGGCTTATTCCTTCACCCACTCACTTCCCTGGTCCTTCTCGCATGAACAGAGAGCAACAATACCCGAAGTCCAAAGGTGCAAACAATTCCATGTTTATTGGGTGAACTTCCAGCAAGCATGATTTCAGTTTCCTTCCTTAGTGTCCCCCTTCCCAGCTCTGACACCACAGAGCCTTATAGCTGTGTCCCTGTTCCCATTCCTGCCCTTAGCCAAACATGATTCCAATTTCCCCAGCCCCATTCCCTGTTCCCATTTCCCCCTTTAGCAAAACATGATTCCAATTTCCCCACCCCCATTCCCTGTTCCCATTTCCCCCACCCGCACACCCACCCCCTCACTTCCTGATTGACTGCAGACTATATAGTAAAACTTGACTTCTGCTTAGCTGTACCTTAACCAATCCTTTTCCTGAAATTTAACTAACCAATCCTAACATATTGTAACATGATTATGTAACCAATTATATCCCACCACCTTAATTAGTTTACAGCCAGCAAAATTAATGATACAGCAGAGAGAAACAATCACAGAACCAGACAGAGATTATACAGACAAACAATGGGGAAATGGGGACTACAGTGATAGAACAAACCCAGAAATGAGGATTTCACATCCCTGCTAGTGATAAGTGAGTTCTTGCCAGACAGGATGCTTTCAAACTAAGTTTCCTTTTACATCTTCTAGGCCCTTCCCTTTCTCTGGAGGCAATAGGCATTATCAGGACAGGATTGTGTTCCGAACAGCCCAATAGCACCTTATTTCAATGTGACTAGTTGGGAATGTGAAGAGGTGACTGGTCGCTTCCCAGCTTATGGCTGCCTCTGCTGCTTAGCCAGAGGCCTTAGCCTAAGAACAGGGCCTCAGACTGTCACAGTAAGAGAAGGACCTTACACTGGCAGACAGTGATTTTCATTCTTTCTTTTATACCTCTAGAACTAGCCAAGTGATAAGAATACACCTAAATTCTTAGCTGATAGGCCTTTACAGACAGGCCTGAACATCTATATCCTAACAATGTGTCCCTGTCCCCCCTCCCCCTGTCCCCATGTGTCTCTGTGCCCCCAGCCAACCAGCCCCTGTCCTTATGTAGCTCTGCACCTCCTCCCCCATCACTATGGGGCCCTGAACCTCCCTCCTCCTCTAACTCTGTGCCTCCACTCCCATTCAGCCCCTGCCCCAGTCTGTCCTCCCCCACTAGCCCTTATAAGCCCCTGACTGACCTCAACCCAGCATCCCACACTGTCTGTCTCCCCATAGCCCCTGTCTCCTGACCTGGCCTGCTGTGAAGAAGACAGGCTCTCTCTCTTCCTTCGCTGATAGGGAGTTGCTGCTTTGTTCTATTGCCACAGCACCCTTTGGTGGGCAAGAGATGGAAAGGCAGCAGCATTTCAGCAGAAGCTTTTTACTGTGCAAAAAAATAAAACTATGCGGGGCTCATTAATTATGCACGTGTGCAGTAGTGCAGAATTGCCCCAGGAGGAATATTCAGACCCCTTTTTTTCCATTGATTAATACTTGCATCCAACAAAGTCCATTTCCCTATTAAGGGCCAACACAGAAGGCATTTTAGTTTCCATTGAAGTACTAGGAGGCCAACTGAACCGCTTGTCTTGGCCTCCGACTCCTTTAATTATTTGAATTACTTGATTAATTATAAAAAGAAAAGGAGTACTTGTAAGATCTTGTTTTCATAGAATATCAGGGTTGGAAGGGACCTCAGAGGTCATCTAGTCCAACCCCCTGCTCAAAGCAGGACCAATCCCCAATTTTTACCCCAGATCCCTAAATGGCCCCCTCAAGGACTGAACTCACAACCCTGGGTTTAGCAGGCCAATGCTCAAACCACTTGTGGCACCTTAGAGACTAACCAATTTCTTTGAGCGTAAGCTTTCATGAGCTACAGCTCACTTCATCGGATTCATTCAGTGGAAAATACAGTGAGGAGATTTAGATACACACAGAACATGAAAAAATGGGTGTTATCATACTCACTGTAAGGAGAGTGATTAATTATGTTAATTCATGTGATTAATTACTTGAATTACTTGAATTATGTAGTGCTTATGTATTGATAAGTTGTCAGTGACAATTTTCAATGAAAAAAATCCTCCTTACATTTAAAAATGAATGGAAGGGGCTTCTCCCCAGTGGAGCTGTCTGTTATGATTGCAGTTTGCAGAAGCATGCCTTTTAAAGCAGAACCACTGGAACGTATAGCCAATCAAGAGATCTGATGCAGACCCTGTCTGACCCCTAAGCTCTCCCATTCAGAGATCTGATTGGCTTTGAACCTTCCAAAGTGGGTTATGACCTTGGCATGCAGGTCACACAGATGTCTAGACTCACAGGAGACCGAGACGGAAAAGACCTCTTGGATCATCCAGTCCATTTCCCTGCTAATGCAGGAGCATTCCCAGCAGCCATTTTCCACTGTTTTGGCCAAACTAATTTGAAAAGCCCCTAAGGACCGAACTTCCGCCTCTTTCCTAGGAAGACTATGTCATAACCTAATAGCCCTGTCTTACAGTTGGGGCATTTTTCCTGTTATCAAAGTCTAAATTGAATGTCCTTTTTTAGCTTAATCCCATTACTCCTACTTTTACCAAAATGTATTATCCTAAAAAATTCCTCTCCCTCCTTGGTGTTCACACCCTCCAGGTAGTTGTATGGTATTATCCTCTCTCCTTCAGAGTCATCCCTTGGCCGCATCAGACACAGACAGCTCTTTCCGTCTGTCTGCAGAAGCAGGGGTCTGCTCGGGCCCAATTTTTAAGCCCGACCTGAACTGGCCCCCGGCCCACTCACCTCACCCTGAGAGGGCTGAATCATTTTCCATCCTGGTCCCAACCTTTCCCCCCAAACCGGATCCTGCCGCTGCATCCTGCTCATGGGGCTGGTGCAGCGGCCACTGTGTGCAGCAATGGCTCCATCCTCTGACACGGCCCCTGCTGCGCTGGGTCTGTGCTGCAGAGAGAGGGAGATGCTGTGACTCCTCGGCATCCTTGCTCCACAGCGCGTGCAGCGCAGGAAGGAGGTGGTGGCTGGCAGGAACACGCAGTCCCGGTTGTGCCGATCCCAGGGGCTAAAGGAGGAGAGCCGACCTGACCCCACCCCAAGAGGGTCCAGTTGTTTTCTCACCCAACCTGACCCGGACGCCTGTGGTCAGGTCCCCTAGGATTTGGGTCAGGTTGCAGGGCTCTATCCAGAAGTCACTTCTGCCAGCCCCCTGCATTCTTTTTTGCTCTCCCAGGAATGACTTCCATTTGTTGATCTCTCTGGGAATGTGGTGCTAGAAAAGGCACTCATCCAGATGCAGTCACAGCTCAGCTGAACAGAGAGGAACTGTTATCTTCCTGCTTTGTGCCATGATCCCTGTGTGTAAAAGACCCGACCCACATGGCTCTTTGTGGTAGCCATCACACCTTGCATATACCTCTTGACTTTGTTTTCCACTGTCACCCCCAGGGCACTTGTTGCTTCCCACTTTTCTCCCTCCCATTCTGTCAGTTACTTCTACCTCCTTTCCAGGGGTGCTAGTTTGCAGTTTTCTGAAATGAATCTTGGTCTCTCCTCAGGCTTTTAATTTCTCAGTGTCCCGCTTTATTTTTTCTCGGTCCCAACTGATCCTACAACTCCTCCATAGTTAGTCTCATCTGTGAAGTTCTACACTGATGGGCCACATAAAAGACACCTTCACGCGTGCTACTGTCCGTGTAGATCTAAGGGCTGAGCTCATTGCCCCCGGGAGCGGTTGAGGACTCACTGCAGGAGTTGGGTATTTTATATTCCACATTTACAAATTCTGCCTGGAGTGGCTAGAGCAAGGGCAAGGTGCTCATTTTTATTGTTTGTTCTGAATAAATGAAACTAGAGAAGGGGGCAGTGAAGGGCGCTTCCTCTGGCTCTTTTCTCTCCAGGAAGATTAAACAATGTCAGTTGCTCGGCTGCTTCTGAAGCGCTGCTGAATGCGGTGCTTGTGGAGGGCAGGGCATGTTTTACGCCAATTAAGCCACCAATTAGGGCAGGGGCTTATTAGCTACAGTACTGTCTGGTCGGCAAGAAAAACTTTTCCCAATTCTTCTCCTTTATGTTTTGTCCCCAGCAAAACAGAATAGACATTTACTATGTCCTGGAGAAACTCTTACAGCAGGACACCCAGGGCCTAGAGAGACGGCTTCTGAAGAAAATAATAACCCTAGCCTCAAACCACATGACAGAGACTCAGGTAAGTTAGTTCTCCCGAGATACCAATCAAAGGATCCAAAGCTTTAACTCATTCAAACTCTCTTTTGGGGGGATAAACTATATACTGAAATGAAAATGTATTCTTCTGTTAGAGGTCCACACCTTCCTCCAGACCAAAGCCCGGGTCCTAGACAGCACTTGTGCACATGCATAAGATGGGACAACTCACATGCTGAAAGTTACACATGTGCTGACGAAGCAGCTTGCAAGCAACTCAAAGGCTGAAAACTGTTTAGCCAAGTGACTCAAGTGACTCAAGGAATATTTATGACGAATGACTCTACCCTCAGAAAGTTGGGTTGGTTCATTCACAACTCGTGCACAGAAATAAGGACTTGACTCATGTAAACAACTCTGGCTAGTGCAACCGGCTTCAGTCACCTCAGTCTCTCTCTTTTGGTTTTTGGTTTTAGGAAGCAAGAAATGAAGTAAAAGTGGCAGCTAGCAACACCTTAGTGACTCTGGCACGCTGCTATTTCAGTGATGTCATGTTAGAGCTGGTGTATCATCTGGAGGTGCCTGAAGAGTTTATTTTCATGACATTGGGCAACCTGTCATCCGCCTATGGTATGGTCACTTCCCTCTTTTCTTTCAAAGTGATTGTTTTTCATTTAAGGACAGGGGATTATCTCTCGACCTAAAAATGTTACCGCTAAACAGAGCTCTGTTTGAGTGTGTGTGTGTAGAAACACAAGATTAACTGCTGTTGCTAGTTCTGGCCTCCAGATCATGAGCGATCCAGCTGGAGGTGCAAGCTCTAACCTATGCCCCTGAGTGAAGTACCTTAAGGATGGGAATGAGTGGAAGATCAGGTCTAGTGGAGCTCTTCTCCACCCCACTTGCCATCCCGCCCCAGTGCTCTCTCCCCTTGCTCTGGGAGTGAGTTGGGCATTGGGCACAGCTGTACACCTGTGGAGGATTCCCCTCTTCAGGGTGAATCCCCCACTGGCTTTCAATGGCGGCTTTAAAGCCATTCTGCTCTGCTTACGCAGCGCCAATGGCCTCGGAACCCATAGCATCCTGCCCCACAGTGTTTCTACGTGTGTTGTAAGAAGGCAGAGAGCAGCTGATTGTCTGTCTTCCTTCTCTTCTGGCCTTTCTCTGCAGCACTTAAGTGTATCCCTTTTGTGGGAATGATCCTGAAGGACATGATCTCCATGTTGGCGTTAGTCAAGGACAGCAGGATGAGACAAGCATTTTGCGGTGGTAAGTGCCAGCACTTCCTGTAGGTGCCCCAAATGGATATTTAGGGGGTCTTGGTACAGATTTAAGTGACTGACCAAGTTTGCAAACAGGCCCTGAACTGTGCTCCCTTCCCTGGATTGCACCAGGTGCTGCATTCCTTGGCTCCCGTAGCACTCAGTGAAGTTGAGAGTGCTCCTTCCTTTGCAGGAGGTGCTGAGCATTTGTAAGTTCAGGCCCTTTATGACTCACGCATATCGTTTAAAATAAACAGACACAAAGGCTGAAGCTGCCCCTCTGCCAGGAGGCTCCTGGGGGAGGAGGTGAAGGGAGCAGATTTCATTACTGTACATTTAAAAATCCCCTGTTTCCCACTCCTCCACCCATTCTCTCTCCTCAGTTTCTTCATCATCATCATCATCATCATCATCTCCTTTCACCCTCTTTCTCTGTCTACTCCACTTCTCTCTTCCTTTGCTTTTCAGGTGATGCTCAGTAAGGGGTTAATCCTGCGCCCTTGAGGGAAATGGGAATTTTGCCATCCACTTCATAGAGAACAGGATTGGGCCCTAATTCGTCTTAGCAAGGACACTAGATGCACCTACTTCTAGGGCAAAGTGCTCCCCACTACCTTCAAATCCCACTAAAGCCAATGGCAGTGAGGAGCACTGAACATCTTTCAGACAAACTGTAACTCAGGATGAAATCATACAGTGTTCGGGTTCAATAAACAATAACTGCAGGGGACGAGAGTCTTCTAATGATGGTAATTGAAAAAAGATGGAGAGATGTACAAAGAAAAAAGCCTTTTAAGAAACAAGAAATGGAATGGGGAAAAGAGAAATAGCTCCCAACTGAGATGGGATTTCAGCATCTAGTCCTGATAGTAGCTGCCATGGTACTGGAGTAAACGATAGGCCTGGGTGTCTTCTCTGAGAAAGCAACTTCTCCTCATTATTACTATGTCCTTTTCACATGGCCTGTCTTCTCTCCTTCTGTGCAGTTCTGGAAAAATGCTCAAGGGCAGTGAATGTATATTTTATGAACTGGGAAAAGTGCCCATTCCCCAGAATGGGTGAATCACAATTCTGCAAGAACATTCTTCCCTTATATAGTCATGTGACCAGCAACTGGCTGAGCTGTGAGGAGCTGGAGGTGAGAATTGCTGGCTTTCTAAACCTTTAGCGGAAATTGTGATGTTACATTCTGTGTGTCTGGCACTCTTTGTGATGATGGCATTTAATGGTAGGTCCTTTTGGATGGAACAGATTGTCATGTAAAACATCGAAAACCCATACGTTTCTAATGTCACCACATCATGGAAATTCGGTCTGTACCCAGTGTACATGGAGTCTAGTTTTGTGCACCTAATGTGCAGATGAACCCGGGATAGTGGGCTAAATTAATTCCTGGTCTAAGTCCATTCAGCCCCAGTGGAGTTACAGCAGGGATGAGTTGGCCTAGAATGCATACTAATCTGGGGAAATATTTTACCTGGTCTAGTTGTGAGGTGCATTAGAATATAATCCTGACACCAACCCTACGAGTCCTGGTTCTTTACCAGGAAATATTGGGATAGGACCGTTCCGACAGTGGAACAAGGGAAACTGCACTCATTAGAAGTAGGAAAGGTGTGCCTATTGGAAGATATTGAATGAATTCATAGGAACATAAATTCTGTGTCTCATCTATGCAGCTCAAGAAGGCCGTCATCAAAGCCCTTGGTCCCATGATGGGCATCCTGCTACACAAAAAGGAGCCGCAAAATCCAATATTTAAAGAGATCTCATGGCTCCTTGAGCAATATAAGGAGGAAATTGATGTTTTTCACGTCACCAAGGTGAGGTACCACTCATGAAGGTAACTGTCTCTGTGTGTGCCTGTATGACCTGCAGGAGGAATTTGCTGCCAGTGGGGTTTCCTGGTCTAGATAGTGACTTGTTAGATAATAAATATGCACACAAGTTCTGGGTTTATACACATGGTGACCCAGGCAACAAGATTTGTAGGTAACTGCCTCTTCTGAAAAGCATCCTCTGTTTCCTGGGGAGGAGGAGAAGGAGATAAAAAACAAAACACCTGCACAACAAGATACTCCCTCCTTGTGATTTACCAAAACATCCTGTCAACTCTGTGTCTCTCTTTTAGATCATAAGCTCCTCAGAGCAGGGGCTACCATATGTTGTCTCTGGTCGATACCAAGCCAACTGTCAACGGTTGAAAATTAATAATAAGGAGGCTTGAGGGTCATTGCTTTGCATTGCATAACTCAATAGATATAAAATCATTGCCTGTCTGTTTCATCTACCATTCTATGCAGTGCTGTTGTAGCCATGTTGGTCCAAGATATTGGAGCGACAAGGTGGGTGTGATAATCTAATTGAAGATATTGTCTCACTCACCTTGTCTCTCTATTTCATCCCCCCTCAGTACCACATGAGCAAGAAGTAAGGGGCCATATTCTGTCTTCAGTGGGGCTACACAGTTGTAAATGAAGTCATGAGACAGCTCTAACTTCTTGGTAGTGATATTTACTCACCGTCTATGTTGGTTGAAGCTTTCTAGTACGAAGTATGTGGTCACTTTGGGGGTTGAAATACCCATGATTTGGAGGGAACCAATGCATCATGGACTTCTTTGATAGCATCAGGGCACTACACAACTGTGTAAACATAGTAAAATATGTAGATGGCATCCGAGACATTCTGGAAGCTTCAAGCAGCAAAGGAGAAAAGTGTGTTAGATGCAGGAAGGAATTCGATTTTCATCTTTTTTTTAATCAATAACCTGGCAGAGGACATAAAATCATCACTGATAAAGTTGGCAGATGAGATAAAAATGGGGGAGTGGTAAATAATGGAGAGGAGAGCTCATGGATTCAGAGTGATCTAGATCACTTAGCAAACTGGGCGCAAAGAAACAATATGCCTTTAAATACGGCTGAATGTAAATGTATGTGTCTAGGCACAAGGGATTTAGGCCACACATACCTGATGGGGGATGCTGTCCTGGGAAGCAGTGACTCTGAAAAAGATTTTGGGGGTCATGGGGCATAATCAGCTGAACATGAACTCATGCTGTGGCCAAAAAAGCTAAAGCTGGGGTGCATCAAAAGGGGAATCTCAAGGAGGAGCACAGTGGTTATTTTACCTCTAAATCTGGCACTTGTCTGACGACTGTTGGAATCCTGTGTCCAGTTCTAGTGGCCACAATTCAAAAAGGGTGTTGATAAATTGACAGAAGAGCCACAGTGACGAAAGGATTAGAAAATGTGCCTTACAGAGGGAGAATCAAGGAAGTCAATCTCTTTAGTTTAATACACAGAAAGTAAAAGGCTGTGTGATGGGGTTTACCTACCCCGCATTGGTTCAGCAGGGGTTAATCCTGCTTTGTGGGCCGAGGAGGCCATGCCCCCTCATCTCTGCTCGGCATGCTTCAGCTGGACCCAGGATACAAAAGAGAGCCGCTCAGCTCAGGCTGGGATGGCTGCCGAAGGGAGCAGAGGCGCATTGCAGGCTCCTGCAGAGAGACTGCCAGTGCTCCAGGATTCAGAGGCCAGCTGGACTGTGGCTGCAGCTGACCCCCAGCCACCCAATGCCAGAGATGGAGGAGAGACCCCAGAATCCCTGAGAGTCCCAGCTGCGGAAGAACGGGTGGGAAGCAGCCTAGGTGGACGAAGCATTGATCCAGTTGAGGTAGCGGGCTTGACTCAGCATGCTTTGGAAGGATCCCCGCTGAGTTGGTGGCAGATACCCCTGCGCCCTGGGCTGGGACCCTGTGGAATAGGTAGGACCCAGTGGAGAAGGGCTCACCACTAGGTAACACTTCCCTGCCACAAAAGGTGGTTCTATCGACTCTGGCCACTAGGCCGCATTGCCCTGCAGCCAAGGGTGGGTCTACTGACTTTGGCCACTAGGCCGCACTGCCATCCCTAGAAGGGCAGCCCAAGTGACTCAGGCTGTTGGGCCGCGGTCCCTCACCCAAGGGCTGCTGCACTGATCCCGACCATTAGGCGATGCTGCCCTAGGAGCCTGGACTGCTGTGGTGGCTAGGGAGACTAGGCCAGTTGGGCCACTCCAGATCTACTTCAATTCCTCCTCAACCTGATACCACCCTGATGGGGTGGACCTATCCTGTGACAGGGTGACTTAATTACAGTCTATAATATCTTACATGAGGGACTCCTATTATCTAATGGGCTCTTCTGTCTAGCAGAGAAAGGTGTCACTTGATCCAATGGCTAGAAACTGAAGCTAGACACTTTCAGACTGGAAATACGGCGTACATTTTTAATGGTGAGATAATTAACCATTAGAGCCATTTATCAAGGGCCGAGGCGGATTCTGACGATTTTTCAATCAGGATTGGTATGTTTTTCTAAAAGCTCTGCTCTGGGAATGATTCTGGGCAAGGTCTATGGCCTGTGTCATACCGACCGGAGGTCAGACTAGATGATGGCAAGAATCCGGTCCGGCCTTGGAATCTAGGAATCCCCTGAATCTGCTTCAGTCACTACATATGGCTCCTTTGTGTGCCCACCATCTGACTTTCGCCCTCTGTTGCAGAGTCTGAGCCAGCTCTTGGAGGTCTCTGGTGAATATAAGATCCCTCTACCTAAAGCGAAGTTTCAAGCCATCTGCAGAGCTCTGCACAACCAGGTGAGGGGTGGTTTTGCTTGGATCCCTTGAGCTTAGGCACAGCAGATCTGAAGCATATTAACACTGAAAAATCGATGGAATGATCGTGGAGAGCCTGGGGACCTCCTCATGCCTTACTGATTTCTGCAGGCTCAAGAGTAAGCAGGGAGCGCTCTCATTTTCTTAGCTACTATCCAGCTCAGTTTGTAAAGCAATTTCACCATAAGCCGATTACCAGGGGGAGTCAGAGTTGTAAAGTAAAAACTGTGGCTGTGTCTTGATTAGGTCAGCTCTGCTACTCAAAACACTTTAGCTTCTCTTATCTAATGTATTGGTCATTGTCTTTGAGTCTTGCTGTGCATGCAGGACCATCTCCCTGGGGTTCAGACCTCTAGTTGGACAAGCAGGAAGCGGAAGCTTAGAAATTCATTGAACATTTTTCTTTTCCATTGCTTGTGATTAGTTTTTCTTTGTCCATTTCCCTTCTTCCCACAGATCTGTTCTCCAGCTAAGCAGCTCAGCATAGAAAACCACAAAGAGCTGTTCCATTGTGTACTTCTGCTAGGTAAGGGGAAGAGACTCTGAGTGACACTGTGGTTTCTTTGTAACTTCCTTACCTTTGTGAGGTACGGTAAGAAGAAGAGTTCTGCAGGCAGTGAGGACGTGATTTCTTCCCTTGCAGCCCGTTCTTCTCCTGATGACATGCTAGCATTTCTACACAAGCAGCAGGAGATTGAGCATGAGGCCGTTCGTGTGATGTCTTTAGAGCTCCTGAGGGCTATTGTTGGGGCTGACTGTAAGTAACACAGGAGCAACTGTGCCAGCTGCCCTCTTGGCCGACATGCTGAGGGTTGAGCTGAGGACATCCAGAGCTAAAAGCTTGAGCTACTAGAGATTGAGCTAAAGAACCAAGGCTGTGTAGGCCCGGCAGGGCTGCAACAGACTCATCACCTCTGCAACTGGGGCACAGAGGCTCTAGAACACACAGTCACCAGTGGTTTGGAGATCCACTAAGGGACCAAATGCTGCCCTAAGTTACCCCCATATGGCCCCATATGGAAATCAACAGGTTCAACTAAGTGCTGAATGTAGCCCAAGATATTTGTCAAGGTCTTTTTCAACTTCAAATACAGAAGTTAACTTGGGGCTAATGCACGTTAACAATAATCAGATAAAAATAGAATAATACTCCTGACTCGAGAATCCTAAGTATTATACACTCTAGACTAGATTCTGAGTCCTGTTATGCCGGTGTAAACACAGATTAACTTCAGGTTTCAGAGTAACAGCCGTGTTAGTCTGTATTTGCAAAAAGAAAAGGAGCACGAAAGCTCATGCTCAAATAAATTGGTTAGTCTCTAAGGTGCCACAAGTACTCCTTTTCTTTTTGCAGATTAACTTCAGTCACCTCAGTCTATCAAACTCCTTTATAATATTTCCATCATGGTAGTAGGATGGCACTATTTAGAGAAATGGAATTACTTTAGATTTACACTGGTGCAACTGAGACCAGAATCTGGTCCTATGTTTTCCCCACTGATTCTGTAGAGGAGAGAAGCTTGGTACTATTCTTAACTAGGGCCCTTTGAAATCCAGGATTAATTCCAGTGTGGAAAGTGAGTGTGTGTGGAACAAAGAAGTACTGTACACCTCTCCTTATCTTTCAGTGCCTGAGACAAGAGTTAAAAAGCTTCTGATTGTGAAATCCACTCTCAGTGATCAGAATGCTACGGTAAGATTGTGTGTGGAACAGTGAACTATTTCAATTTTTTCAGTGTTATGGGATGAATGGATATCTGGGTGGAGCTTTCATTCAGATCCAGATGGGAGACTGCAGAATAGAGAAGGCATGTCATTCTCCTGCCGGTGTTAAATGTATCCATGTTTCTAATCCAAGGAGACAAAATCAAAAGCATAATGGCCCAACTTGACTATCATACACATTGTAAGGAGAGTGATCCCTTTAGATAAGCTATTACCAGCAGGAGAGTGGGATGGGAGGAGGTATTGTTTCATGGTCTCTGTGTATATAATGTCTTCTGCAGTTTCCACAGTATGCATCTGATGAAGTGAGCTGTAGCTCACGAAAGCTTATGCTCAAATAAATTGGTTAGTCTCTAAGGTGCCACAAGTACTCCTTTTCTTTTTGTCTTGATACAGTGGAAGTGCCTCTCGTTAAGTTATTATGGGTCATACACAGGTTGCCTGGTCTGCCAGTGTCACAAATGCATTCTTGGTTCTTATGCTCCCAGGGTGGTAAAGGAAAATTTCTATTTAACCAGCTAAGAACATAAAACATAAGAATGGCTAACCTGCCTCCCGCAAAAGAATGGTTCATCTGGTCCAGTATCCTGGCTTCTGACTGCATTGTGTGAAGAAATGCTTCCTTTGGTTTGTTTTAAACCTGCTGCCTATTAATTTCATTGGGGGACCCCTTGGTCTTGTGTTAGGTGAAGGGCTAAATAACACTTCCTTATTGACTTTCTCTACACCAGTCATGATTTTATAGACCTCTAGCATATTCCCTCTTCGTCGTCTCTTTTCTAAGCTGAAACGTCGCTCTTTTTTTAATCTCCCTTGGGTGAGAAGTTATCCCATAGGCCTAATTTGTGTTGCACTTCTCCGTATTTCTTCCCGTTCTAACACATCTTTTTTGAGATGAGATGACCAAAACTGCATGCAGTATTCAAGGTGTGGGGGTCCTGTAGATTCATATCGTGGCATAATGATAGTTGCTGTCTTCTTATCGATCCTTTTCCTAAGGGTTCCTAACATGTTGTTAACTTTTTTGACTGCATGTTGAGCGGATGCTTTCAGAGAACTGTACACAATGACTCTGAGGTCTCTTTCTTGAGTGATAACAGCTAATTTAGACCCCATCCATTTGTATGTACAATTGGGATTATCTTTTCCAAAGTGCATTACCCAGTACAGTACAGGAATCAGGGGCACAATGTTACCAGATGTGCCTGTTACTTTGGGGTAGGCTCATTGATTAGGGTTACTCTTCTTGGGGGAGGGGGGGAGGGTCTGTAATTCTATTAATGTGCTGCTTATGTCACTTGTGTGGAGCTCTCCTCCTTCCTTCTGCAAGTCCCCTCCCAGTGGAGCTACCCTGCAGGACCTCGGTTCCCCAGGGCTGGGTCCCTCCAGCCTAGAACGAGATGAACACGCACGCATGCACGCTCACACTAGCAGAGCAAGTCTGAGCGGACCAGGTCCATCAGCCCTCTCCAGCTGATCCTCTCATATGGCCCTGTACTCAATGGGCTGGGTTAAGCAGCACTTTCAGCTGCTCCCCTCTGACGTGCCCCAAGTTTAACACATCCCTGTCCCACTTTCACGTTACAATTGTACTGGTCGTAACCCACTTCATGAGCAAACCCCACAGTATTTTTCGGCACTACCGGGATCTTTAGCTTAGGTAAAAGAAGGGTTGCTGCAGAGTAAATGGGGGAAGCGGAAAATACAGAGTAAAATTGGGAGGGAGGGAGGGAGGGAGGGAGGGAGGGAGGAGAGAGAGAGAGAGAGAGAGAGAGAGAGAGAGAGAGAGAGAGAGAGAGAGAGAAGCAACCAGCTGAACCATAAAAGTTATTTGTTGAATAATAGTGATAACTACACAAGGAGGGCTAAACAAACATAATGGTTACATTTGAAAGGTTAATACCTGAGGAAGAAAAGAAAATGAAGGGGCGGGGGTGGGGGGGATATCTCACCCACTCCATGAGGCTTGAACTGGTTGGGGTTCCCAGGTGGTGGTGGTTGCTCAGGGTCCTGAGTGCTGGAGACAGGAAGAGCCCCCCGCACGGTCAGTCAGGAGATGGAATTCCAGTGGAACTGAAGCAGAGGTTGGGTCTATACATCAGAACCCTTACTTGGGCATAGGTAGGGGGTTTTGTAGAGAAAATACAATGGTTCAAGGGAGAACACTAGATTTGTTTAAGGGTAAACTGATGGGTTTTCAAGGGTTTTCTTTAGGCTAGACAATAGGAGCTGATCACTCTTGGCTATGGGTGGTGGTTTTTTCCAGGGAGCTCACAAGGTAACGAGGCTGCTTCAGTATTTTAGGATAATAAAGATTTATTACTAGAATTGGTCTGATAATTGCTGAGCTAGGTGTGTGCAGGCGTAGGTTCATTAGCATCTGGAGCAGGGATTCCCATGATGCAGTGCATCCCTGCTTTTCTGGTCCCAGAGTTCAGTGCGGTTCTCTGTTCCTCATTCTTCATGCTAATTCCTATCCCATCTTTCATGCAGATGAGGCTAGGGGAGTTGTCTCTGTTCTTCATTTTGTATGCAAATGGAGATGTCTTAATCTTGTCACCCTTCTCAGGAGGGGTCTAGGTGTGACTCCCAACACTCTTCATTGTTCTCTGCAAGCCTTTTCTCTGATGGGTTTTGGTTCAAACAGAGACTGGTGGGGGCGGGGGGTGTCTTTCATGAGTCAGACAGGCTAGATACTGCGCCCTGGTTCCCCAAAAACACAGAGCTGACTGGTCTCAACAATAAGGATGGCAAGTGAAGTCTAGTCCAACTGGAGACCATTCATTCTTCCTTCTTCCTTCTTTTTTCATTAGACTCAGGGAACATTTGATCGGTTTGGATCTCTGATTGGACGAATAGCACCATACAGCTGTGATTCGCTGGCCACGTCCCGTCAGTGGGTGGTTGACTGTATCAGCTGCCTTCTCTGTATACAAGGTGAGGAGACCATTAGCAGGTATAAGGAATTCTTCACCTTCTTTCACTGTTGTAATGTCCATTTGTCTGCCTATCTAGTTCTTTCTGTCCTGTCTGTTGTCGCTTAGATAACAGAATGGTGGGCATCTTGTAAATAGCTCATTAGAAGAGAAGATTCTGACGTGTAAAGAGCCTAGCACACTTTTGGGAACTGTACAACTAATAAATGGTCTGCATACAGGTAGATAAGCACTAAATTCCTTAGGGCTTGTCTACACAGGGACACTAAGGAAAGTTAATCCAAATGAACTAAAAGTGTACATTTAAAGTGCATGAGGTAAATGGCATTAAACACATGTGTGGATGCTCGGATTCTGAATTAAAATGGGCCTTATTAATTGTAGTGAATTCCATGGATGAAACTAACCTGAATGAAGGCCACTTTAATTCTAAATAAGTGTGTCCCCATAGGTGTTTAATGAAGTTTAACTCATGCTTTTTGAAAATGAATGGGGATTAGCTTTCTTGAATATCTCCATGGAGACAAGCCCTTGGTACTAAACATTTTCATTCTCTTTACCCTGCCACTGGCTGTATTGGAGGGGTTTCCTGGAATAATTCTGTAAACAAAAAGTTCTTCCAGCAGCCCTCTGGCATGAGCCTTCAGAGCTATTGGAGTAAGTAGAGGCCATTTTTCCCCTTTGTGAAAGAGTAGGATATTCTTTTCACCTAAGGGTTAGATGATAAGGGATAGAGCTTGGTTATCGTTTAAGGCCATTTCCAATGAGGGTGACCAGACAGCAAATGTGAAACCTCGGGACAGGGGGTGGCGGGGAGTAGGAGTCTATATAAGAAAAAGACCCCAAAATGGGGACTGTCCCTATAAAATTGGGACCCCTGGTCACCCTATTTCCAATTATTATTAATCAGTCCTAAAAACAGTGTGGGTGATTCAGAAACAGAATAAGGGACTCCAGCCTTTGAATGTACGACATAGTAATCCTAGCATTGTTTAGAAGTGACTGATGAGCCTGGGTTTCTTGCCGAAGTTTTTTGTCTATCCCAGTCTCTTTTACAAGGAGAGTTTGGTGGAGGGATTCACCTCTAAACTGGAACCTCTGATCTACCTGCATGAGTTGTACTTGAATAGGAGCTTAGATGTAAATAGTGAGAGCAGAGAGACTACTGAAACCGGACACACACAGAAAGACTAGGGACCGAATGGCTAGGCAGCAGTTCTGCGGAAAAGGACCTTGGGGTGACAGTGGACGAGAAGCTGGATATGACCCAGCAGTGTGCCCTTGTTGCCAAGAAGGCCAATGGCATTTTGGGATGTATAAGTAGGGGCATAGCGAGCAGATCGAGGGACGTGATCATCCCCCTCTATTCGACATTGGTGAGGCCTCATCTGGAATACTGTGTCCAGTTTTGGGCCCCACACTACAAGAAAGATGTGGATAAATTGGAGAGAGTCCAGCGAAGGGCAACAAAAATGATTAAGGGTCTGGAACACATGAGTTATGAGGAGAGGCTGAGGGAACTGGGATTGTTTAGTCTGCAGAAGAGAAGAATGAGGGGGGATTTGATAGCTGCTTTCAACTACCTGAGAGGTAGTTCCAGAGAGGATGGTTCTAGACAATTCTCAGTGGTGGAAGAGGACAGGACAAGGAGTAATGGTCTCAAGTTGCAGTGGGGGAGGTTTAGGTTGGATATTAGGAAAAACTTTTTCACTAGGAGGGTGGTGAAACACTGGAATGCGTTACCTAGGGAGGTGGTAGAATGTCCTTCCGTAGAAGTTTTTAAGGTCAGGCTTGACAAAGCCCTGGCTGGGATGATTTAGTTGGGGATTGGTCCTGCTTTGAGCAGGGGGTTGGACTAGATGACCTCCTGAGGTCCCTTCCAACCCTGAGATTCTATGATTCTATGATAGCACATGGATCCTCCCATATGAAGATCCATGCAGTAGGGGTTCAGTTTCCTTAATCCTTACAGTACTTTTTCTCCTTTTCTCCACTCCAGGCCAGTCCATAAACCTGGGCTCAGCAGAGGAGGAGCTGAGATGTCTCCGTGAAGCACTAAGAGCTCCAGACCCCGAGGCTCTGTTTCAGGCATCTTCCAAAATGGCCAGGGTAACTGACTCAAAAAGCTTGTGCGGATGTGCGAGTCACCGGGCACCGTTCATTTGACATTTGCTCTTTCATGATGCCTTTCTGTACTCGGAGGGAGCTGTGGGAGCGGGGCGTTGGTTGCTAGTAACCAGCAAGATGCTTTTCATAGATGTGTGCTCTGAATGCCACGTAAAAACCAGATTCCACAGAATGTTGCACGCCCATGAAAATGCGCACGCGGATGCACACACATGTACCTATCCAGCAGGGCCGGCTCTTGCTTTTTCACTGATCCGGAGCGGTGAAGCACAAAAAATAATGAAATAAAAGACCCCCATGCCGCCCTAAGCTTGGCTGAAACACCGCCCCTTGCAATCTGCCGCCCCAAGCATGAGCTTCCTCGGCGGGTGCCTGGAGCCGGCCCTGCCATCCAGCCATCCAGGAGAAAAACTGTGTAAGTGGAATATCAAGCTGAGAAACCACCCAGGATTCATTCTGTCACCTTGTGGGTTTGCCTTCGCCGATATTTGTGTGCACGCCTCTCTTGACTGACTTCTGTGTGCTGTAAAAAGATGCAGTGTATGTCAGAGACTACAAACGGGAAACTTACCTCCTGCATATCCAGTACAATGTTGTGCTAACTGTGCAACAGAGTCTTTGCCTCTAACCTGATATCATTAGTGTAGAAGACAAAAATGTAGTCTATAGACTAGAGAGAGAATTGTAATCCCAAATGGCGAGCTAGACAGGAGGCTAATTCACCATTTGCTGATGCAGGTATATCTTTTTTTCCATTTTGAAAAGTGCTGGAGCCAAACATCATTGCGGTCTCTCCTGTTTTTGATTTGTTCCCAGGTTGTTAGTCAGTACTTTCCCTCGGAACAGGCCACAGACTTTATTGAGGCCACATTGGGTGGTCTGCTGTCTGCTAGCTCCACCTGTGCCACGGCAGCTGGACTGTGGATGAAGATCATCCTGAAGGAGTGTGGAGGTGCCATGCTGGACGAGGTAAAACTGGGAACTGGAGAGCTTTTCTGCCTGAACTCTAGACTTTTTGATCTTTGCCCTCATGTGTAAGGAAGAAAAATCTTGCTGTTTCTCCCCCTCGGACATAGAGTCGATTCCATCTCTGTTTCTTCCCTAAGATAGGCAATGGCAGAATCAATAGCAGTAGACCGAGATAATCCAAGGGAAAAGGAAGATGGTTGGTTGTTTATTGGTCTAGCTTGTTGCCAAAGTATTCAGCCAAGAAAGGCTTGAGAAAACAGACTCTGGGGAAAAGACAAGAAGACAGAATGACTGGCACTTGGAGGCCTCCAGGTATTAGGAGGCCTATGGTTAAGGGCTACATGGATTAAAAAGAGCACTGGGCTATTGCCAGCCTCTTGCCAGGTTTCTGAGCCTGGGCTCCAGCCCGAGCAGGAACAGCTCCACTTTTAGCCCCATGGTGCAAGCCCCACAGGCCCAGGTTGACCTGAGCTCTGAAACTCAGTGCTGTGGGATTTTTTTCCTGTGTAGACCTACCCTTTAAGAAGAGAAGGAGGGAGGGAGAAAACGCTAGTGTCTTTGGGATCCACTATTTATATGCCTTATTCTGGCGCCCAGTGCATTAGGGCTAGATGAAAGGAGCACTCCACAAATCTTCTAACAAGGCTGGTGAAAGGCCTCAGGACAGGGAACCCTCGCAGCAGAACTGCCATGTTTGCACAGTGTTTTGAAGATGTGAAGGGCTAGGAATGAATATGAGAGGTAGTCCCCTGTTCATAGTCCCAGGCATTTGCACACTGTCTTTAAAGCACTTGCATATTTTGTGCTTGTGGTTGTAGATGAGCTCTGCGTTCTTCTAGGCAAATGGTCAGATTTGGCTGCTTAAATCACACCTGCAAAATCTGGGCAAGCAAAGCCGCCTTTTGTGCATGTGAACTGGTTTATGTAATGCATAGCTGGGCACCACCACATTAAATTACCTGGTGTGTCTATGTGTGTGTCAGGGTTAATTTTTATAGCCGTGTGTGGTTAATTTGTGTGGGTTCAAGTTACGCAGACGTATTTGAACATTTGCTTCTTGAAGTGAGGCATTTCTAAAAAAGCAGCAAATGGCTAAATAAAGGTTTTGATTCTGTAGAGTGAATGGAGAGAAAGAAAAAGGGACATTTCTTTCTGGTTTTGTTCCTTCCAGGTGCCAGATATCCTGGCTATACTATATCGCCACATGCCTACGATCCAGGAGGGCAGCTTGAGGCAGTTCCTGGTGGAGGCAGTGTCCATTCTAGCTCACCATCACCAAGAGGCAGTGATCTCCAGCCTCCTCAGCAAACGTCTGCCGATGGACAGGTATATACCGCTACCTATTGCATTCATCTTGGTAAAACATGGATCCCACAGCTTTACTAGGAGATGTAGGGCTTCATTTAAGCAGCAGACAGTTTGGGATCATTCCTGAGGGTTAAGAGCCTGGCTCTTTCTGCAGGAAGGTCCAAGAACACGTTAAGGTGGGGTGCGGAGAGAAATTAAGTGTCATTCTGTTTCCATTCATGAATAGCTGCTTTGACATCCTAAAGACCTATCTTTACTGGTATAACTGGAGTGTACTGTTGGAAACATCTACCTCTCTAGACGCCTGAATTGAGCTCACTCTGGAAATGAGCAGTGGCTGTTGGTTTCCTGGTAGCATGACAGCTTCAGGTGCAAATCCCTGGCTGATTGCAAAGACTAGGGCCAATATTATCATCAGACCTCTGCTTGGTATCAGTGAGGGTGGGGCTGCTAGAGCAGTGTTGCCATCCTTGGTACTTAAAAGTGGACTGGAAGCAGATCCATCATTTCGTTTAAAGATCCCTAACTGAGTTATCAGTGATCAGTGCTGGAATCTAAGACCATAAGAACAGCCATACTGGGTCAGACCAAAAGGCCATCTAGCCCAGTAGTCTGTCTTGCGACCGTGACCAGTGCCACATGCCCCAGAGGAAATGAACACAACAGGTCGTTCTCAAGTGATCCATCCCCTGTTGCCCAGTCCCAGCTTTTGGCAAACAGAGGGTAGGGACACCATTTGTGAAGGGGACATAGGATGGCCATGAATATTCATTCTCATAGTTGTATGTCCATCGAGTAGGAATCTGGCTGTTCTTTCATCCACTTGCCTTCCAAACCCTAGATCTTTGGGAGCCACATGCTCATGATTCCAAATTGACTGGGAAGTGGCGAAAACAGGAAGTGAGGTTGGCGCTCTGTGTCCTGTCCTTCTGAAGTCTAGTATTAATGGTTAGGCTGCAGGAAGACTAGGTCACTTAACTTAGTTCTGTACCTGGAAACTCCATATTTAAACACAAGGAGAGTTAAAGGAGGACAGGACTCCTAACTCTCTCATCATAGGCAAGGAGAACATTTGGTCTTTACTAAAATATGACGCATTCAGGGTGAGCCACAAAAGTGTCCAGGGCTCACCTGTAACTTCTGTTAAACTGCAGTGACACCGCTGAGCTGTGGAGATCTCTGGGGGGAGACCCCTTGCTGGCCACTCAAGTCCTACAAGCCCTAATAGAGAAGATAAAGACTCCAGCAAGAACAGAAGGCAGCATCACCTCAGAGACAGAAATTGACAGGCATTTGGCAGCTGCTGAACCTCTCTCAGTAAGTTAGATGACAGACACGTCTTTCAGGCTTTCCTGTGCCCTGTGACAATCCTGCTGATGGAAAGCGGGAAGTGTGGTATAATATTGCTGTGTGGGCACTTCTCCTCTGATGGACTGTTTCCCTGAGTCCGGCTCTGCTGTCTGTGGAACAAATACGGCAGTTTTAGCTACGTTACTGATTTCCTTAATACTGTCTGGCCATTAGAAAGTCTTTGGAGCAGGTTTCTCACAGTGCTTTGCAAATCTTCCTTTGGACTCACAGCATGCCTTGGGAGGTCATACACATTTATACAGATGTGGGAAAGTGAGCCACGAGTTAAGCAAGTTGCTCGCTGTCATTCAAGTTACTGGCCGAAGGGAGAATTTAGTACAGCAGATATCAGAAGGGGAGAGAGGGTGTGATGGTGTTGGGAAGAGATCTCCTTTTTTACCATGCTCTCCTTTCAGGCAACATGTGCCATCTTTGAGGTGGTGTCAGCCCTGCAGTCGAGCAAAGCTGTGCGGGAACTGCTCCCAGAGTTGTTTCCTGTTCTCCTGCAGCAGGTCAGCCAAACCCTCGGACAAAAGCTGCCTTTGCCAACAAGAAGCAGCCCGAGCGAAATCCGAAAAGGGCTACAACTTCCTGAGGGCAACCCTTGCCGGTAATTAGAAGGAAGGGAGAGAAACAAAGAGAATTCCAGGAGAGTTGTGTGACGCTCCCCAGGAGTTCCCAGGGTTACGAGGCACCTTACCACCACGTGCCCTTCGAGTGAGGAAGTCTTGTCTGTGCCTGCTGTGGGTCAGTTCCCTGAAACTACCAGGCTCTGGCAAAACAAACCCTGCCACCCAGGCCTCCTCAGACCTCAGTCTCTTTGTACAGCTTAATGACAGGCACCCACCCACCCCCGAGTCTTCTGACCATTCCGTATAGTGTCCAGCCCTTTATCCACTGAACTCCCACAGAATTGTCAGGCCTGCTGTTCCCAATGGAACAGTACACACCAGTTTATTACTTCTTCTTTAGACTCTGTACTCGATACTTATACTCTGTACTGCAAAACACACAGCACTTAGATGTATTTCTAGTGAAAAGAAGAACCGAGATTATCAAAGAACAGAGATTCCAGTGATCGTGAGTAAGAATGCAAGCAAAAAATGGTTACATTTCAAATGAAATCATAACCTGCTCCTAGAAACTAAACTTAACCAACAGGTTAACCTCCTGTCTCAAGATGTTTCTCACCCAAAGTTCTCAACCAAGCCTGATCGCGACCCCTCTTTCATGAAGCAAATTCACGGTCCATCTACTTCCTAAGTGAAAGATGTCCCCCAAATAGACTAGAGCAAACCTTTGATGTGTACCCCAAAATTGGGTCCCCACCCCCGTCTACTTCCTGCTACTTTTCTTTCTTTGAAGTTCTCACAGTCCTTCTCAACTGAATGTACATTAAGCATGTAGGGTTCACATGTAAACAAACAGATGGATAAACATTTCTTGCCTGAAAGAAAACCATTTTGTCACCTTTCCTGGTGACTAGTTCCGAGACACAGATCCTAAGAATGTAATTTTCAATGCATATCCATGACTCTTGACACAGCATCTGTACATGCGTTTCACAATGATATTGGTGACATGGGCTTTTATTTGAGACTCATGGGGCAATCTTTTAGTGAGCTAGAATGTATGTACCAGGCCCCTCGGCACCCACTCTGTGCCCCTCGCCAGTTAACACTAAGATTCCTGAGTCCTCAGTTGACTTCAGCTCTGGTAGCACATTAATGTACATTTCCCACCAATCTCGCAACATTATTAGTTTCTCTTCTTCTTGTGTTTCTTTATTCCATGCCAACAAGGTGCTCAAATTACAGACTTCATGGTTTTATAATGTCTCTGAATTTTCCTAGGAAACCAGGATCTCAGCTCTGTTCACGGATGGGCAGCAGGTATCAAATAAACATAAGGAAGTACTACTTCACACAACACACGGTCAACCTGTGGAACTCATTGCCAAGGGGTGTTGTGAAGGCCAAAAGTATAACTGGGTTTAAAAAAAAAAAGAATTAGATAAGTTCATGGAGAACAGGTCCATCAATGGCTATTAGGCAAGATGGTCAGGGATGCAACCCCAAGCTCTGGGTGTCCCTAGGCCTCTGACCGCCAGAAACTGAGACTGGACAACAGGGATTGGATCATTTCATGATTGCCCTGTTCTGTTCATTCCTGCTGAAGAAGCTGGCATTGACCACTGTTGGAAGACAGTGTACTGGACTAGATGGACCATTGGACTGAGCCAGTAAGGCTGATCTTATGTAGTGGCCACAGTGGGTCAGGTTTTCAAGATGGGTGCCTCAGTTCTGTCCACAAAACTTGAATTTGTTCAGATGGATGGGTACCTAGTTATGTGATTGCTGGCGCTGCAGACACGAGTATATATTCTGCTCATGCTGTTGGCCCATGTGCAGGCCCATTTTAGGTACCTATGTGACGGGGTGGTAGGCTGTGCCCCGGCCTCTTCCATGGACACAGACTGCTCTGAGTCCCTCCAAAGTGTTCTAGGGATGCCTGCTCCTGAGATCCTGGTGGTAAGGGCTCTGATGACTGTTTGACCCCACTGCATGATCTTAAGTCACCTTTACACTTGACCTTTGTTTTCTTTCTCCTCCCTCTTGTCTCTACTTTCGTGTCTAGGTTCCTCCAGCCCCTTTACATATATTTCCTCTTTACCTGGCCCTTCAGGTTTTATTTCCACCCTCCTGGGCCTCCATACCTGCCTTGGTGTCCCTGTTAGAAAGGGATTCCAGTCCATGCCCAGTAGAAGGCAGTGGGGCAATCCATCCACTACCCCTACATGTTTCTGCCTAAACTTCCCCTTAATTTTCAGAGTCACCTCTGCCATTGGGCAGAATTTATTGTCCCCATGGACCTGGTATTCAGTTTTGATCCTACCTCTGGGAAGTATCCAGTGGGGTTTCCCTAACTCCTGCCAGATTAGCAAACAGGATGAAGCTGTGTCCATTAGTCCCTTTGGTGGCTCCTCCCTACCCAGACCGATATGGTAGGTACTTTCTTTTTTCTTCCCTGCCTGGGAGTCTTGTCCCAACCACAAAACTGGGCAAACCCACAGTCCATTTTCGGACAGTCTCTTTTTAGATGTCCTTCAGGTCCATGTCGGAAGCACGCCGTAGGCCAAGCTCCCACTACAGTTCCTTGAGGCTCCTCCCTCTTCTTCTTGCTGCCCTTCCCAGCTGTAGGCACTCTGGTCCTTCTCAAATCTAGTCCCTTAAACCACTGACTCACTCTGGGAATGTCTGCCTCTGCAAATTCCTCTCACTTTAACTGTGGGGTCCAGATGAACTGGCTGGCGCCACAGAACCCATACTCGGGTATGCTCAGGGAGACTCTGAAGAAACTTCCAGAACCATGCAGTCCATGACCTCCCCCATGGTCTGAGTATCTGGCCTTACCAATGAGTGGCCCAATCTTTTAATTTCTGTCCAAATGCACAGAGGCATAATCCCTCAATCCATCTTTCAACTCTACATTTCTGGCAGTACTTTTCTGTGGACAGGCCCCACCTCGTCCAGCATGGCTGCCTTAATCATGTCATAATCTCTTGCCTGCTCATCACTAAAAGCCCTAGATGTGCTTCCCCGGTTAAATAGGGTGTCAGTTGAAGGGCCCACATTGTTCTGTCCCTAGGAGGTCTCACTGCTGCTCCTTGAAGAGTAACCAAAAACACATCGGGGTTGTTCACGGGTCCCATTTTACAGTCTGATCTCCTGTGCCTGGTTTCCATTTCCTGTCACGGGACTCACCAAACTTTGGGGGAGTTGTTGCTAGACCTGGGCTTGTTCCCATATAAATTCCTGCCGACTCTTTTGCTGTTAAACCTACCGGGCAAGGAAAGGCTGTTTTTCTGCCTGCTGGGATTGTTGGAAGGTCTGTCGGGTCTTCTACACCAGCGGTCTCCAAACTGGGGTGCACGGAATGATCCCTGCGAGGGCGTGGCAGGAGAAGCGCCACCGGACGGCACTGCGCCGTTTTTTTCCTTCGGCGGCAGCTCTGCACGTCCACGGCTGGTGCTCCCCTCTGGCGGCCCGCCTGCGGCAGGTCGGTGGCACGTCTGTGGCAGGTCACCCTGGGGGTGCGTGAGCCAAAATGTTTGGAGACCACTGTTCTACACCAGCCATTCTCAACCGGGCCGGTTTTAGGGGGTCTGCCAAGCAGGGTTGGCTTTAGACTAGCTGGGGCTCAGGGCAGAAAGCTGAAGCCTTGAGCCCAGCCCCTGCACTAAAGCCCCAAGCCCCTGCACCCTGTGGGGTTAAAATCTGGAGCCAGGAGCCCCAAACTCTGATGCCTGGCAGGGCAGAGGCCTGGAACTGGGCCATGGAGTATTTCTAGCATGTTGAGGGTGGGGGGAGGCTCAGAAACAGAAAGGTTGAGAACCCCTGTTCTACACTTCTCTTTGTTGCTTCATCACCCATTTCAGTGTTCCCTCCATCGCCTGGACTGCCAAACCTCTACACCGGCTTCTGCAACAGGCTCTCCATTTGCATAGATAACAGTGAAATCCCTGATGAGCTCCCGGCTGTGACAGAGAGGGGTGTTGCACCCCCACATCTTCCACAAACACAGACCGCGTTGAGACTTTTTTGCTTGTAAACACCAACGTATAGTCTATTTAATCCCCCTACCAATACATAGCACCTTTATATTGTATCTCAACTTTCTAAGCTCTTCTCCAAAAGTCAGGTGGGGGGTAAGGTGTTTCCACTCAGAGACCTCACTTTGTCAGGCTCTCCTAGCTTTTTGTCTTTCTGTTTCTCTTAGGGTGACCAGACAGCAAGTGTGAAAAATCAGGACGGGGGCGGGGGAGTGGGGATAGGCACCTGTATAAGATAAAGCCCCAAATATTGGGACATCTGGTCACCCAAGTTTCTTTCTCTGTCTGTTCCCCTCAAAGGGCTCCTGCCCATGTCCTTTTATACAGTTTCCCTGTTAATGGAATGATTGCTTCCTTGACTCACTAGCCCCAATCTGACCTCGTAATCAGGTACACCTCTATCCAATTAGGCCTTCTGTGAGGAACCGAATTAGTACGAATAGTGACCAGAGTGCTGACTCAAGTGCAAACCCTCAGCACTCTGTCACCTCATATCTGGAGATATGACCCCAAAATGTCCATTAGTGATCACCACACTCTATGCCCCCTGTTTCTGGGTCCTGATCACGTATCTTTTCCATATCACTGTACTCTGCTAGTGCCCATACTCCTTGCAGAAAGAGAAAAAGCCCTGGCTGGGATGATTTAATTGGGGATGGGTCCTGCTTTTGAGCAGGGGGTTGGACTAGATGACCTCCTGAGCTCCCTTCCAACCCTGATATTCTATGATTCTATGAAAAAGAACTGCAAAATTTTGTCCCTAGCAAAACTAGTCCTATGAGATGTATGAGACTGAAACTTACCTCCCAGCATCAAGTCCTTCCAGGGACACTGGTGTCCAGGACATTGCCAATGGGTGAACTGCCGACTGAACAGCAGACCTGAGAAGTAACCGGGGCTTCCTGACTCTCTGTTCAAGCTGCACCTTCCTCCTGATTGCTGCAGTTCTGTGCCTCTCTTTCCCCAGGCTTTCTATCAAAGCATTAGAATCTGTGCTTTTCAAGGGTGGGAATGAGAGACTGGTGAGAGCGCTCAGGAAGCAGAGGACTTGGACTCTTGTGGAAAACCCCAAGACACACCATGAGGGAGTGTGTCTGCTGGTGAGGTAAGAGATCTAGGAGGCATCATTTTATCCTTGGGAATGAGTAGCCAATAGAGTGGCTGAGAGAGAACCTCCCGTTTATAGCTTTGTGGGCGGGGGGTGCGGGGGTGTCCTGGGTGGAAACACACAGCTCCCACTCCTAGATATCAGAGCTGTATGCTCAGAGCAGCTGAGTTTTTGAAGTGTGCAATCTAGCCCATGAGCGGTTTCTTTTGTCTTCCAGGCCTCTGCTAAGATCTGGACTCATAACACCTGAGATCATACAGAGCCTCCTCCCCTGGGTGAATTCCCCCTCAGAAAACCACCGAGTCACAAGCACAGCTTTCCTTGCCCAGGTAAGACACAGGGCTCTGAAGAGCAGTTTCACCATTAGACTCTTGTCTGCCTTTCTTTCGGGAGTTGTACAGTTCAGTTCATAGGAGTAATTGTCATTTTAGACAGTAGAATAGGTCCTCCTTTATATGGAAACCTCACCAGGAACTTCACGATACCTTTCTGAGTCCTTCTCTCTCTCTCTGTGTTTTTTATTGCCGTCATTGCCTATACTAGCTACACAACCACAGGTGCTGGCTGAGAGAGATACGGACAGAGTTTGGATGACTGGACCTCTTCTGCCAAGTCCTAGTGCTGATCCTAACCAACAGCTCCTGATTTTGGTTTAGCTCAGCACATCTTCTGAATGAACCGAGTGTCCTAATACTACCCACCAAGCAACCTACAACTACATTAATGTCTATCTTAGGTTCTCATTACTCTAGTATCGGAGTACCTCTAAACTCTTTAATGTCTGTATCCCCACCACACTCCTGCGAGGTAGGGAAGCACTATGTTTCCTATTTTACAGGCAGGGAACTGATGCACAGAAGGGCTAAGTGACTTGCCCAAGGTCACACAGGAAGTCTTTGAGGGAGCAGGAAATGGAACCTGGGTCTCCTAAGTCCTAGGCTAGTGTGGGGATACCTGCTGGAGCATCCTCCCTTTCCACAGTCTTCCTCCAACATCTGCATCATATTTCCCACTTATGCTAAGCAACTATCTTCGGGGCTTATCTGGTTCTAAGAAAAACAACCTCTCTGTGCCTGTGATGGGCTGTACCTGGGTTTTAAGGCTCCTTACAAGAGGCCCCATGGTCCTACTACATCCTGCCCCAGGAAAAGAGCCCCCAGTCTGGGTCTGTCTAGAGAGGCCTCATGAAAGCAGCCAATCCGAGCTCATCAGTCTCGGCTAAAAGGAGCTGAAGGGCTTTAGCAGGTCAGTTCCTGGCAGGAACTGGAGGGGCAAGAAAGGGCGCTGCTCTCTGGCCACAGAAATTCAGGGGACAGCCAGAGTTTGATTCTGGCAGCCTTTACTTAAGCTGGGTTTTCAGGAAGAGAGTCCCGAAGAACTTTAACCCTGAGGTTAGGGTGAAGCTAAAAGTGGCCGGTAGGAAGAAGCGACAATGACCTGAAATCAAGCAGTGCCTAGCTCCTGTTTATAGGATCCATGGTTTGGAACCCAGAGTTAGGGGCAGGCCCAGGTTCCCCTACCACCAACAGTGGCATAAGCCCCATGGAGGGGACAATGCTAATGGAGAGCTTGAACAAAGGGCAGAATGTAAAGGACCCAGAGTTGGGGCTGGAGCCCCTAGTGAGGGCAATGGGACTGTTCTTGACTACCCCAGAAGGGGTTCATTTGGACTTTGGGACTCAGCCAGAGGCCTGAGCCACAGAAGACTCACTGAGGACGACTGGCAGGGTGCACCAGGGGTGAGAAAAGGACTGTGATACCATACCCAGCCACTAAGAGGCTCTCAAGAGGTGAGTGGATCCCTATTCTAGTGCCCAAAAGGAAAGCTCCATGTTTTGTAGACCTTTCTCATTTGTGTGGAATTTCTCATTTGTGTTACAGTGTATTATGTGCCAAGTATCAGAGGGGTAGCCATATTTGTCTGTATCCTCAAGACTGGGGCTGTAGGAGGACTCCTTGTTGTTTTTAGTGTATGACATGTCTGCTCAGATTCTATTCCCAATCTTAATGATCATATTGGGGCTAATGGACAGGTTGATTTTCTTTCAGCTAATGAGTGATCCCATGCTCAGGGAGAAGAAGTTCCTTAAGCCAGTCTTACACATCTTAGAAGAAAAGTCACATGATAGGAACAGCATTGTCCGGCAGATGGCTGTAAGAGGCCTGGGAAATTTAGTCTATGGGGCGCCTGAGAAGGTAAGAGAGAATACTGACTAGAATGCAGCATAACTAGAGAAACCAAGGAAAATAGTTGTTCGGAGTTTACAGAGGCTGCACACAATGCACTAGGCCAAATTCTGCTCTCTCACATACCCGAGTAACCTCTTTGCAGTCAATACAGAGCAAGCTAGATCCTTTGCTAAACTGGGCATAAGCAAACAATCTGTGCACTTTAATATGACCATGTGTAAATGTCTCCATCTAGGAACAAAAAAAAATGCAGGCCATACTTACAGGATGAGAGACTCTATCCCAAAAAGCAATGATGCTGAAAACCACTTGAGTCATGGCAGAGAATCAGTTGAACATAAGGTGTCCCAATGCGAAGTTGTGGCCAAAAGGGCTGAAATGATCCTTAGAGGCATAAAGAGAGGAAACTTGACTAAGAGTAAAGAAGTTCTTTTCCCTCTGAATATGACACTCATGTGAGCACTGCTGGAATGCTGTGTCCAGATCAGGTGTCCACAATTCAAGAAGGATGCTGATAAATTAGAGAGGATTCAGAGAAGAGTCCCAAGAATTCTCAAAGGATTGGCAAAGATACCGCTAGTGATAGACTCAAGGAGCTCAATCTATTTAGCTGTACAAAAAGAAGGTTAAGGAGTGACTTGAGGACAGTCTAGAACTACTCACATGGGGAACACATTTTGAGAATGGGTTCTTCCCATTAGCAAACAAAGGTATAAGAAGATTCAATGGGGGAAAATGAAGCTAGACTAATTCAGACTGGTAATAAGCCATTGATTTTTAATGGTAATTTTAATTAACCATTGGAACAATTTATCAAGGGTTGTAGTGGATTCTCTGTCACTAGCAATTTTAAAATCAAGATTGAACGTTTTTCTAAAAGATACACTCTAGTTCCAACAGAGACTATTTCGGGGAAGTTCAATGTTATGCAGGAGGTCAGACTGGATAATCACAAGGGTTTCTTTTGGCCTTGGAATCTAAGTAACTAGGAATCTAATAATAGGATGACACAGGTGTATTATGGCACCAAGTTTGGCTCATTGTAGCTCGAACCTGGTCTGAAATATAGCTATAGGTCTCCGGGGAGGGGGATCGGGGGGTGGGAGGGGGAGATGAAATTCCCACAGCTTCATAACTGCTTAAGAAAATGTATTAGAAGTGTGATCAGTGATCAGTGTTCTTTAATGTCGTATGTTTGTCCAGCTGAAAAAGCACAAGAAGTTTCTTATGGTCATCCTGATTAGGGCCTTAAGTGACCCTTTCAGTTCTGAAGTCATTGGCGAGAGCATGAAAGCAGTGGCCAAAGTCCTGAAGGAGCTGAAAGAGAAGGACATAGGTTCTTCCTTCAGAGACCTCACCCAAGAGATCCGGACCTACTTTGACAACGTATGTGACCCGAACTCTCCAGCCCCAGTTCAAGCGATCTTGATTAGACTCCATTTACTCCCTGGGCATTGCTCATGTCAGAGTGAAGAGATGTTTCGGCCCCAGGGAAGAGAGGTGTTTTACGGAGGAGGAGAACATAAGGAGGATGGGGATGACATCCCTGCTCCCACAGTCTCCCCCTTCTGTTCTTCTTTCTTGCCACTGAGAACCTCAAAGAAAGTCTGAATACTAGATTAGGTAGCTAGATAACCATGAAAAGGGGGTTCCAAGGTACAATAGAGAGCGTTGGGCCTGCTCTCTACCATTTTTACGTGAGAGGGTTGGAATGATTCCGTTTTGCAGAGAATTTTGAGATGTCAAATTTTGGTTTTGTTCCTATTTGTGGCAATTCCTCTCCCCAAACTTCAAAACTCTTTGTGAAACAGAATTCCTCTTCTTAGCCGAGCTCTATTGAAAGCCTTGGGTCCGGGCAGTCTGCTCTCAGACTATCCCGGTGCTGGGAACCCAGGAAACTGTGGGAGCTAGAAGTGCCAGGGAGTTGCAAATTTGAGAGCCAGGGTCCCAGACGCTGGGGGTTTGGAAGCCCACGATCCCAGTCAGCCTGCTAGATCAGCTTCCAGGGAGCTGAATGGGTGCACTGGCAAGACAGCAGGCAGGTTTCTAAGGACCCCTGCCTGGCTTCTGGAGGAATTTCATCAAAATGGAACTGTCGCTCAAATAGTTTAATGAATCAGCAAATTCGAAACAAAAATTAGTTCATGAAAGTGTTCCCGACTAGCTGTAGTTGGAATCCCTCGACTTTAGCGTAGAAGAGATGGCTGTGCGAGGTTCGTGATGTGATTGTCCCTTAGTTACTAACTTGTGGGGCTTTCTTGGCTGTAGGAGGATGATGCTCTTCGTTTATGGTCCTTTGTCCTATTTGGCATCCTGGCCCGCCTGACCAAAAGAAAATGGAAGGGCTATTTCGCTGAGCAGGTTCGACAGAGCTGGGTCACACTTCTGCTGCACCTGCAAGACCCGAACCCCAGGGTTTCAGTGGTAAGACCGAGAGTGACTTATTTACTAAGCCAAAGGAATCTTCCTCCCAATGACAGGGGAGCTCTGCTATTCCTGCCTGCTCTGGAGGCCCAAATTCCCCCCTCAGTTCATTGCCCTCCTGCTGAGTCAGTTCCCGCCAGGTTGGTCCATGGCTGCCTCACCAGAATCCAGGATAGGTCATGGGTCTGAGCCCGACAGCTCTCTATTCCTGTGTGTCTCTGCACCCCAGGCCCCTGCCTCCCCAGAACAGAAGAGAGACCTGGTGAAGCAGCTTTCGTAGGTAGATCTGTTCCAAAAAGACATTGATGCTACCTCCAGGTTGCAGTGGAAGCTCTCCCCTCTATTAGTCATTCCTGCATGTTTTCTGCCAATTACATCCAGATGAATCCCTTTTTATATTGGAATAGATGAGCAGTCAAGCAGATGAGTTCCCTTTGAATGACCAAAGCACTCAGTAGGGAACAATTAAATGGTGTGACACGCTTCCTTTTTTCAGGAATGCAGAACTACGTTTCACCTCTGTGTCCCGTTTTTGGGACTGAAGAGGCTCCAAACTGCCGTGAATGAACACCTTGATGGCACAGCCAAGCTGAAGCCTGAAGAGCTCCAGGTGGACATTTGCAGACACCTTGTGAGTGAGCTGTTGAAGTGTCTGAGATTCTTGACTGGAGTGGTATGTGGTGGTGTAGAGGTGTGGGGGGGATGTGTGATGGGTAATGGAAATAGCGGTCAGAGTGGGATATATGACTGAGGGTGATGGGAAATGTAAATCTGCCACAGATCCCCATTTTTCCCACGTCCACCCAGTCACCTGTTCTTTCTCTGATTTACCTGTGGCTCGTAAAAGCATGTGCTGGCAGTCAAAGGGCACTTCTAGCCAGAGAGAGCTCATGTGTCCCTGATTTCCTCTAGGCCAAAGAGAATGCCGAGCTGCTGGAGAACTTGTACAAAAGCACCATCATGTACTTCTTTAGCAGATGGGAAGAGATCCGGGCAGTTGCAGCCAAGTTAGCTGGTGAGAGATGATGCCCAGTGTCCCTTTTGGTATTCCCATTGAGGGAGAGAGAAAAAATCCCACTGTGCAGCACTGAGCTGCCATTAATCTCTCTATGCCTCAGCTTCCCATACATAAATGGGGATGTTAATATCCCTACCTCTCCAGTGTGGTGGTCGGAGGAAATCATGACTTGCTATAAAGTGCTTTGGGATTGTTGCAGGGAAAGCACGGTGCAGTCATTTAGTAGTAGAGGCTGGGACACTGTCTCATAGGGCATGTTTACACTTGGAGCTGGGGGGCTAATTCCCAGCTTGATGAAACATACCCGCACTAGCCCTGAGTGCTAAAAATAGAGAGTAGCTGCGATGGCAGGAGCAGGAGGAAGTTTAACCACCCCAAGTATGATCCCATCCAAACCCCAAAGTCGATTCTCAAGGTGGCTAGCTCCTCCCACTGCTCGTGCTGCTTTAGCTACATTCTAATTTTAGTATGCGAGCGCTGTCCGAGCTAGAGTGGGCCTGTCCCATTGAACTGGGAGTGATCCCCCTCGCTCAAAGTGCAGACCCACCCACAGTGTTGCTCAGTGCTCTTCACTACTACTTCATCATTGGGAGGCATGCAGCCCACCTGCCCTCAGCACCTGCTCTTTCAGGTTCCTGGCCACACCACCTTGTCAAGGAGGCAAAAGATTCCTCCGCTTTGGCCCTGTGCCCTCTTCTCCCAAGCATACCCAGGTGAGACAGGCAGGCATTGTGGCCTAAGTCCCACCTGTCAGTCACCTTGTGGGATCCCTGCTTAGAACTCACTTATTCCTGGCCCCAGTCCTTTGCTCAGACCACTAGACCAAGACACTAGCGTAGTATGTCTCCAATAACTGACAGCAGTGGCAAGAGGAACACAGACTCTTTAAAGCAAATGGGTTTTGTGTAAACATTCTTAAAAAAAAAGTCTTTCTCATTCTCTTCAGTGTGGACTCTAAACTGCACTAGCACCCTCTTGCCCACAGCTCACCCTTAGGTCCACAGTAGGAGAGGCCAAAGACCTGTCTAGGGACTGCTAATATCACTTTGCACTCAACAAGGGAAGGTTTTATTGTTGTTGTTTGTTTTCCATTGTGTATTTAGGCATCATCCTGGAACACACAGACAGGCAGCGTATGAAATGGCTGAACCTGGACCATCTGCTGATGTGTAAGTAATAAATACAGCTGAAGTTCTGCTCATCCGTGAGTTCTAAAGGAATTTAGCTGACAAGCAGCAGTAACCGATACCACTGGTGCAAAGTGCATCAGCCACACATCAAGGGACAAATTCAGTCTTGCCCAGTAGAAAGTCAGCTTTAATTTCCCCTGAAGGAGGCAGCTGCAGGGGGTGTGATATGAGTCCGTGCATCTCCTGGTTGTCCTGGCAAGGCCCCCTCCGCAGCCAGTGCTATCCACTCTTTGGGCTTTATTGGCTCTCTGTGGACTGCCCAGGTGAGGAGAAATTGGAGCCACTTTCTGCTCCCCCAAATTTCCCACCAGCAATTTTTCTTCCAGTAGGTGCCCTGCATCCTGCACAAACCAGCTTGGACCTGGTCTCTGTTCAATTCCAGGGTTATTGGAGCTCAGACCGTGGCTCCTGAATAGAGATGGAAAATAAACTTAAAAGTGGAAGCTATTAAAACAATGGACCTTCTTCCATTTACAGCAGAGTGGATGACTTTCTGATCAAGTCAGGGCCTCCCCACTTGTTGGGAGCATGGAAGGGGGCCAATGGAGGAACCTAAAGCTTTCTTTGTATTGGAGAGCTTCTGTAGCATGGTATTCAGAGATAGTAAGTCTCCAGCTATTTCAGGCACAGGTGACAATATGAAAAGTGAGGCATATTCATCTCTCGTGTATTTTCCATCCCAATAGAAGGACTGAGCCCAGTTTCACATTTTACAATGTGATCATTCAGCTCTGGTAGTTCAAGATTCTGTGATCACGCTTTGCTGTGATTTGACAGTCTGTACACTAACATGTTGTCCTCTGTCATTTCAGCTCTCCAGTTCCTCAAGAAAGACCCAAGTCCCTCTGTCCAGCTGGTGGCAACTGAGGTCCTAAATGACATCTGTCCTGGCCGAGTGCTTGGGGAATGAAGCGGGAGAGAAACAGAAGGCACTCCAGTAGTATAAGGGCCGTACCGTCAATCAAACGTTAACCCCACCCTTGGCCCTCGTAAGCCTTGCCCACCGGTCACTGGAAGTCCCAAGCCATGAGGTATTACTTCCAGGGTCAAGGCAGACAAATGACCGGAAGCAACGTGTGTCATGTGACCCCTCTAAGAACTCCTCCCATTGTCCTCTACCAATCGGGATGGGTTTTGCCCTGATAGGAACGCCCCAAGAGAAGATTTGACCAATCAGGGGGAGTTCCGGGGCAGGATGACCTGTCTGGAAGTGGTTCGTGTGACCCCTCTAAGAATACCTCCCACCACTGTCTACCAATCAGTAGGGGTTTGAGCCACTGGGGACCACCCCGAGAGGAGGTTTGACCAATCATGGGGAGTTCCGGGGCAGGATGACCTGTCTGGAAGTGGTTCGTGTGACCCCTCTAAGAATACCTCCCACCACCATCTACCAATCAGGAGGGGTTTGAGCCACTGGGAACCACCCCGAGAGGAGGTTTGACCAATCATGGGGAGTTCCGGGGTGGGGTGATCTGTCTGGAAGTGGTTTGTGTAACCCCTCTAAGAATTCCTCCCACCGCCCTCTACCAATCAGGAGGGGTTTCAGCCACTGGGGACCACCCTGAGAGGAGATTTGACCAACTGGGGGGAGTTCCAGGGTGGGGTGACCTGTCCGGAAGTGCTTCGTGTGACCCCTCTAAGAACTCCTCCCACCACCTTCTACCAATCGCGATGGGTTTCAGCTGCAGAGGACCACCCCGAGAAGAGATTTGACCAAAATGGGGCAGGTTCTCGGATTGGGTGAACCGTCCAGAAGAGGGTCATGTGACCCCTCTAAGAACTCCTCCCAACGCCCTCTGCCAATCAGAGTGCAGCACCATCACCCCATAAGTCCCAGCACTGGGCAGAGAAAGCCATCTCTCACCAAGAAGACATGTTTTAGAAATTGTGGAAAGGCTGAGAGGAAACATGGACTCCTTTACCACCCCCGTGAGACCTTCAGATTTTCTTTTAGCTCTGAGGACCTTTGGAGTTGTGTGGAGAAAGCGCTACGGCAGTGACAGTTCCGAGGAGGGCCCTTTGACTCGACCGTTGATGGAAACGTCGGAACCCGACCCCAAAATCCAAACCTTTGTGAGGCACCCCGATGAGTGTGACAGCCTCTCATTGTCCATGCCCTAAAGTTGGAAGGCGATTGTGGCTTGGGGGAGTCACAAGGTGAACGGGAAAGACGGCGCTCAGGTAAATGAATGATTAAGAAGTGACGGTCGATCATGGGGGTGTAATGGGGTTAGGAATCGACCTGGCATTGCATAAATGTAAATACAGGCAGTGGGGTGCTTACACTGTTTTTTGTCTGAAAATCTCTCAACAGCTCGACGATGCCTTTCTAGAGGCCTTTGAGAAGTTACACATCGGTAGCCCTGTGGGAGTAAATCCATCGCGCATCAGCTGTTTTTGCTCCTGTCTGAGACCCAGATCTCAAGAGGAAAATCCATAAAGGACAAAAATGGAAGAATGAACCAGCTCAGACTCCCTCATGGTAGGGATCATGGCCTCCTTTGTTTCAGGCGGCTGTAAAAGATGGTGTTAAACCAGGCGATTAATAAAACTTATTTAAATGTGCCAGAATGAACGTGTCCCCCTCCATACTTATGTTCGTAAAAGACGGTCCCAGGAACAGCCATGTCTCCACAGACGGCTCTGTTAAAGAAAATCTGTTAAACCCCCAGGAAAGCTGGGGGCTTTGACGGGGTCAATCTTCTTTTTCAAGTGGCCAAAAAGCATCCTAAAACTTTAAATAGAAGACAGGTAAGAGCTTGGCTTTCACACCAGGATGCTTACACTTTACACAAACCAGCTCAAATACGTTTTGAAAGAACCAGGACCGTTGTTTCAGATGTGGACGCGCAATGGCAGGCAGATTTGGTCCGTATGCACCGCTTCTCCAAACACAACAGCGGTTTTAAATACATCTTAACAGTGATAGACATTCTATCCAAATATGCCTGGGCCTTAGGCCTAAAAGACAAGATGAGCGGTGAGGAATCCAAGGCCTTGAAAGCTATTTTTAGCCAAGGTCGCGTGCCTCAAAAATGACAAACTAATCGGTGGAAAGAATTTTGAAACAAACCTTTTAGCAGATTGTTGAAACGGCACAGCGTTAACGCTTTTTGTCACTGATAATGAAGTCAAAGCAGGGGTTGTGGAGTGATTTTAACAGAACTTGAAAAAGATGTGGAGGATGTGGCGATATTTTACAGCCCATAACGCCTTTCGCCACATTGACCTGTTACCTGACTTTATGAAGAGTTACAACCAGAGCTTTTACAGAACTCTACGTACCAGACCTGCTGATGTTAACCCTTCCAATTCTCTGAAGATATGGAAACCGGTTGATAGAGACGGTTTTAAAATAAAACCGGTTGTTGCCCCTTTTAGAAAAGGCGACCACGTGAGACTATCTAAAACCAAAGGAGCTTTTGAAAAAGGTTGTGAACAGACGTTTACTAATGAGATATTTATAGTGGATGAAGCCTTAACCAGGAGCCCGAGACCTGTATACCGATTAAAAGATTACGAGGGTGAGACAGTTACTGGATCTTTTTACCCTGAAGATTTACAAAAAGTAAACCCCAAACAAGACAAGATTTTCAGGATTGAAAAAGTTCTAGCGGAGAAAGGAAAAGGGAGAAAAAAGCAGCTACTGGTGAAATGTTTGCGGGGGGCGGGGGATAAGTTTATCAGCTGGGTGGAAGCTTCTCAATTCTGACGTTTAGGCACAAACAAACAAAAAGATTCCTCCTGCAAAGACTGAGGGAGCGAAAAATGAGCGACGGCGGGTTTTACATGACTTTGCCCAGCAATGCCAGCTCTGCAGTTTTTCCTCAAAACACCAGCTCGAACTTTACAATACAGCTAATTAAGCCCTTGGATCTCCCGGGTGCCTGGGAGGTGGGGTTAGTGGAAATACAACACCCGCACAGCTGGAACGCTATCAACGAGGACACCCCTTTTGAAATCACCTTTGAAGATATGGCATAGAGTTTTATCCTACGACGAGGTTATTACTCGTCCATAGCCGAATGATTGGATCATATGAACAGTACCGTGGCTCGTCATCCCCCACCACCTGAGGTGGTCATGAACGATGACCCTGTGGGTAGAAAAGTTAGCCTTAAATCCGCTGATTTTACTTTGATGTTTTCTACCAGCAGGGAGCTAGCTTACATTCTAGGTTTGGGCCCCAAGCGCAGCGTCCAAAAATTCCCCTTCTGGGCAGATATCACAGGGGGAGTTAATTCCCTGTATCTGCAAACAGATATTGTAGAACACCAGTTTGTGAGGGACTTTTCTGTTCCCCTGTTACACTGTGTCCCTGTCTGAGGAAGGAACAATGAGTTTGTCACCATCACCTACGATAAACCTCATCACATTCCTGTCGGAAAACACCACATCGATACCATTACCATTGAAATAAAGACAGATCAGAACAGATACGTCTCATTTGTTGAACGGAGTGGATGTGAAAATTTAAACTGACGCGCAGATAAGACGCTTTCTGTTTAATGGGCAGTGCAGCCGAAGGCTTTAAATTGCACATTGTATCAGCATCGCTTTTTGTGAAGAAAGTACGGGTGGCCCTGAGCGTTCGTCTGGGGCACGCGGAGTCCCTGCTTACCACAAATGCTAAATATCCCGTGGACCGTGTGGGAATGAAAGTGTTTAGCATCCCCGTGGGCAGCAGGGTCAATAACCAGGAGAACCTGTTTTTTGGGACAGTTACCCAAAATGCTTGTCCTAGGGTTTGTCTTATGCCTTGAGTGGAAGTTACACTAAAAATCCCTTTCATTTTAAACATTATGATATTAATTTTGTGGCCTTGTATGTGGATGGTGAACAGATACCAACCAAGCCTCTGCAACCAGACTTCGAGGCAGGATGCTGCGTGAGAGAATACATGAATCTGGTAGAGACACTGGTAAACACATGACAGATCGTGAGGAGTTTCCACAGGGTTACACCTTGTTTGCCTTTGACCTGTCTCCCGACCAGGAATGCACCGATGACTATTCCCTGATTAAAACCGGGAACCTGAGAGCAGAAATACGTTTTGGGAAGGCTTTAACCATCACCATCAATCTGATCGTGCATGAGGTTTTTGACAACATCATAGAGAGAAATCAGAGGAGAGACGTTCTGCTTGACCGTATGTGAACATGGACACCGTGCAGCTCTCGTGTGTCTTATCAAGGTGCCTTACACAAAAAAGAATTTCTTAGATGCGTTCCCTTGTGATTTGGCTCCCTGGCGACAAGCTGTCTCAGAGACTCCTAGGTTTGTATCGCGCATCCACACAACCAACCTGGTGAACACTGGCTTGCCTTGTGTCTGGCGGAGCGTAACCGTGGAGAGTTTTTAGACTCATACGGGCACCCCCCGAAGAGCATGTTGTTTCCTAAAAGCATTATGAAATGTTTAAACAAAAATGCCACAGGCATTGTGTTTCACAGTAGACAATTACAAGACCCCCGCTCTGTCGCCTGCGGCTATCACTAAGTGTTTTTCTTACATCATCAGAGCAAGGGTTTATCTTTTGACCTGATTTTAAAATTGTATTCTAACGACTTAGTGCAAAACGACCGGATGGTGATGAATTTTCTAAAAAATACATTTAAATTCTTGGGCATGCCTAGCCTTCCTCAAAATGTGTTTCAACAAGCCCAGACATGTGTATCTTGCAATGCTTTTTATAGCCATGTTATCCAATATTCTCAGGCATAACAGACAATGTTTTGTTTGGCATTATCCAACACATTTTTTATAAAGTAACTTTTCCCACAGTTGCTAGGCCCCGCGAGAATTGCAGAAAAGGGGTGTTTCCACCTCGTATCCATTTTAAAATCCGTAGGGCAGGGTTTTAAAGCCTTCTCCTAGGACCCTCTTGTCGTAAATGACTTTCTGTGTTTTCTTAAGGGTTTTGGTCTCTATTTATCACTTTTTTTTTGCTCCTTACGATAGAGGGCTGCTGCACCTCTCTCTTTTTTGAGGCGTTTTCTCGCAGGCCCGTGCAATAGTCCAGGACTAGATCTTTCAAACTGTCAAAGTTGATCTTTTGACAGTTTGCCTAGTTCAGGGTAATACCTTTGACTTTCATACAGGCCTTTCCTCCCGACCTGTATACCGGTATGTTTTCGGGCCTGCCGACACAAACTCGGTGATGTGTTGATCTGGCGGGATCTCGCTCGTGAGGGAATTTAGAAAGAGTTTAGCGATTTGGCGTTTAGCGGGGTTAAACCTGATCTCGTGTTGGCACAAACGCACGCCTTCTTTCTGGTAGAAATCGTTCATGTACTTATTTTGTTTTTCTTCATCTGTGCACCAGCTGGGATACCCTGACGCCTCTTGTTTCTGGCGGAGGTGTCATTTGATGTACTCTGAAAAGAGTTCATCGGATTTTTCATTAAAAAGCCAGATTTCATATATTTTTGCCACCGCGTACCCCTTCGTTATGGCCGCGTTCAATTCCACCCTGCACCAAGTCCCCAGGATGGCCCTCTCCTTGTCAGTATGGATGCACATCTCCCGCTGCTCGGTTTCCGCACAGGTTTGGCATAGCGGGAACATAAGCTTGCCACCCACTCTGACAGGTAAGAATGGGAAAAAGAAGCCTTGTGTGGGGTACACTTTAAGTTTTGCAATTCCAAAATAATTTGCAAGGGGTCCCAATTTGTCATAAACTATATCGGGGTGTCCGATAGGGTATTCTTTGGTTTTCTTTACAAAAGGGTAGAAGCTGGTAAAATCATAATAGTGGATTTCTTCCCCGGAGTTAAGTTTGTAATATAGACAGATCGCGTTTGTCCTCCCCCCAAAAAGAGCATCCCTAGGCATGAGAGGCTAGGGCAACTGGGCTCATTTTAAATACCTGCAAGCTCCCTGTTTGTTTCTTTCATCACTTCCCACTCTTGCTCCCAAAGAGTCCTCACTACAAAACCAAGTTATTTCAGATAGTCGGTCTTGAGCTGCGTCTTGTAATAAGGAAATCCAAAAGTTGTCCCCATCATAGGGTTTTGTGCTTTTTCACAATGACAGGTAGCACAACTGTGGAAAAGAACACCCATTAAACTCTAAGGCTGTGTGTACCCTGTCAACACTGGCATAACCCTCTAAAGAGTAGGAGCCTACCTGTAGTTCCCCACCGTGTAAAGCATGCCCTATTTGTATAGTTTCTTGGTGAGAGGTATACAACAGCCACTGAATAGATGGGGTCGAATATCTTTTTCTGCCTGTGATCATTGTCTGGAGGGAGAAGAGCTACCGTGTTAGGCTCCAAAAACATAAACCTGTACATAGCCATGCAGGCAGATGCAGTGTTATGTACCAGAATGGATCTATACACAGTTTTATCTCAGTGAATTTACGAGGTTCTCTCTCTACTAGATCTCCCTTCTCCATCATTTTCATAATCTCTTTTCTGTATAGGATACAAAGCTGTCTCAAAATTTTGACATCCTGCTGACAGTAATACGCGAGCTCTTTCTGCAAGTCAAACGTCTCCTACCTGTGGGCCTGCTACCAGTCGAGAAACTCTGCTTTTTCCCTGGGCATCATGCTTTCTACACCATAGTGCTCCACACCGGGCATAGGCCCCACGTCATTTTGATTTTCTAAAGTGTTCAAAAAATGTGGAAAATACCCTTTGCACCCTTCAAACCCCATCACCTGCGGGAGCTAACCAAGCTTCATGGGCAAAAAGTTTAAAGAGTCTATAAAACAAATGCCCAGGGCCTTAACTTCCACACACATTAGTTTACTACCCTGAGTGATCAGTTCTAGGCACATCTTTTCCTTCAGTAACTGTCTAATGATGAAGTATGCATCGTAACCTTTGGAATTGTGCGCCTGGAACGTGTAGACCCGGAACTCTTTGCCAATAAAGGTCTGAACAAACATAGAAAGACACTCATCACCCTTAAATTCCCAGGACTTTTCCGGCTTGAGGGACATAGCAAAAATGTAATTGGGAGTGTGCAAGCCAGTCTCCTGTGTGTATTCGGAATCATAACAAATACACTTTTCTGAGGATTCGGGCTTTCTAAGGCTGTCCATAAAACCGAGGTGACCGTCTACATCACCAGCGATCAAACCCTGACCCTGCTTACAGCGCCTCCCTTTACGTCTGTGCCGCTTGTCCACGTAAGACTGACCCTTATCGCACAACGTTTTAGACAGGCATTCAGCTTGTTCTGTCGATGCCCAGTCGATGTGTCTGTCTAAACGCTCTCTGGACTGACAATACAGTCTACAGCGAGGACACCTCAGCTGCACGTCCACGCTGTCTGAGCAGGTTACGCTCAAGCAGAGGCAGCAGCTGTACCTGCGAGAGTGGCCGTGACTGTGCACCGTGGGGCAAAACTCACCATAATTTTTGCTCCGAACAACTTTTTCACAACCCCATAGTAATGCTCATCGTGCAACAGGATGAAATAAGTCTTGGGGTAAACTGCCCCCCCGCCTGTTTAAAAAAAGCCCCTTTCGCCGCATACAGCACCACCTGTGTGTTGACTCCTAAATGCTGTTCAGACATTGCTACGTCACTGAGCATAATCTTTTTTTCATCTGACCAGCCCAGTTTCTCATGCAACTTTCTCGCCCCCGCTAACGATTCCGTGTCCGTAGGTTTATGGTCGGACATGACGGCCAAGAGCCCACGCGCAAAACACAGATTGGTAGCCGTGTAAGTCAGGTCTACTAAACATTGTCTCTTTTTTATGGATGATTTGACTACTGAGGATAGAATTTAAAACTCTACGAGCGGCCCCCACCCCTGTTTTTTTAAAACTGTCCCAACGAGGTGCAATGTCCCATTGACATGCAACTCTATTGCTCTGTGGCAGCTTTGAGGTCTGATTGAAGAAATCCTCATCAGACAGCTCATCCCTAGTTCTTCAGACCGAAAACAACGGGTTAGTTCAATTAAGGCTCTCTAAATGTAACTGAACATAATCATCAGGGCCTACCCTACCATTAACGTCATCGAGAACTAACTGTATCCCCCTGTGTATGGCTTCAACAACCTGCTGAGCTGAATTTATTCGCTCAAGATTGACAAAATGAAATTCCTCACAATACACCAACCCCCCAAATCTAGGTAATTCACGTTGCCAACTTCTCACTCTCTCCATACACACCTCTGCATTTTCAGGGTTACTTGGGGATTCTTCTACGGGACCATCTACATCAGATGCTATTTGAGAGTCAGACTCTGAGGCGCCTCCGTGAGGGTCATCGGGAGGAAATGGGGACCCATCATTCTAGAGAGCCCTCTGGGGAATTTTCTAAACCAGACTCTGTGTGAGAGTCTGATTCCACCTCCCCATTTTCAGACATTCCAGTTTGAGAGCCTCCAGTCGAGGGCATCTCTTTTTGTCCCCCCTCCCCATTACCTCTTTAGCCCTTTTTAAAATTTTTACAGCGACCCTGGCCTGGAACTTTTTGGCAGCCATTTGTTTCTCCACCAAGCGCTGTCCCCCCTTTTGTTTACACCTGAGCTGATGTGTATCCTTGAGGGTGCCCCTTTTACCCAGGCCCCTTTCCACAACTAGTCACGCCTGCGCAGAGCCAAAAATTGAAGTATTTTTCAAAAAGTCACCCACCAAAGCTTTTGCTTTCTTGATGTGCTTTCCAGCCCTCCTTTCTTTTAGACCCCCTGAAGATACACCGTTCACCGGTATTCTGAACGAAGCATCATATTTTCCCCAAACCTTTTTAGAATGCCGTTCTTTTAGAACCCCCAAGGATACAGCCTCCCTCAGTCTTCTGAACGAAGCATCGTAGGTGGGCGTTTTCACTCACGGTTTTCTCAGGCCTTGGTGTGGAGGTGGCCGCTGAGGAACTGGAGTTGTGTCTGCGTGGTTGGTTTTTACCAGAGTCTTTTGTTTTGTCCTTGGCTTTGACGTATTTGAGGTTTGGACTGCCCTGATGCTTCATCTGCACTCTTGTGCTGTTTTGAGTTGTTAAAGGTCTCAAAGCAGATTTCTGGTTCTTTGGCTGGTCTGGTGGAGGTGTCCCTGTAGCTCTGACTACAGCATTGTCAGGAGAACTGCACATTCCCGATTAGGGGGGAAGGAACATATTACAAAACTTAACTTTACCATCTTTCTCACCCACACCGATGTATTTACTTAAAATACAAAACCTCATAACCTCCCAAACACAGTATATTTACTGGGCTTCATCCATCCATCTGGTGAATTTTTCTTTTCAGCTGTCTTTCACCATTATTATAAATCACATGAAACTGTCTTGTAAACTTAAAAATAAAATATTCATTAGGGTGTTTTTCTATTTAAAAAGTCAGAGCTTTAAAATAAAATAATCCATTTCAGGCTGTACAACAAACAGGAGTGTTGAGTTTATTTCTACCACTTTAAAACAAAAAACAACAAACCCGCAAACATTTTTTTAAATGCACCTCAGTTTGCAAAATAAAAACCAAACTGCTTTTAAAATCAACTTTTAAAATCCAGTTTAAAACACATTTTGCACATTAAAAAAGCACCCTGTTAATTTGAAACACACCATTACCATCAGTTTGCAGCCATATACTTAAAAAAAAAACCACCTATGTTTTTTTACACAGAGAGAGAGAGAGAGAGAGTGAGAATTTAAAACACAGTTTGCAACAAAATACTTTTCAATAAACCCACATGCATTTAAAAGCCAATTGCAGAAAGTTACGCCCCCCACCCCCACCCCACCCCCATATGTGTTTGGGCCTTTGGATTAAAGAACAAGCAAAAATGTTAGTTAGTATTACCCCCAAATCCCTATCCAACCTGTGTAATACCTGAAGTTATTAAGCAAAACTACAGTTAAACTGGTTTTTACCTTGGCCCGGTGATGAAATGCAGTTTAAAGTGACTGGTTCCATGCTAAACAGATCACACTGCAAGAAACATAGGCACCATTATTTACTAAGACAGCATGGCCAACGAGTGATATAATAGAATATATATTTTCAGAGTTAAAAACAGGGAGCATGGCTCCTTTTGCAGTCCAGCAGCCATTCAAGAGAGTTTCTGTTGAAAGAGTCTCCAAAATACATGAGGTTTTTACACCATCCTAAGCCTTTGTTTCAAACAGACTTCAAAATAGGAGCTAGCAGGTTGATTTGATCGCTACAACTCTCAAATAATAGCTACTTAAGGACGTTAGGCACCCCTCCCTAACATTCCCTTTTGTGATCTGGGGTGGGGGAATTTGTTATACCAATAAAATAAAAACCAGCAGGATCTTATTAAAAGGGAAAAGGCAAAATGCCACATTTATTGTGCATACAGAAAGAATCATAGTAAGCAGTTAGTTATAGCTATAACATTCCATTCAATTTCATATTTATTCACACATTCATTCATACACACACACACACACACACACACAGAGGTTCTGCAAGGTTGTTATCATAGTTACCAGCCTTAGAGTTGCTCATGCCAAGCCCCTGGCCAGGTGGCCTGGACACGGGGAGGGAGCAGGGCCTTGTCAGATGCACATCTGATGAGCCTGGAAGTTGGTTTGCAGAATCAGACCCCAAAGTTTTCCATTTCTAGAGTCCATTTTTATAGGAATTTATTCCTATGCCAGCCTATGGGAATTGCTTCATCATGCTGTTGCTGAATCAATCAGCAGATGACACATTCCTGACGGCTCCGTCTTGTTCTTCGGTTCTCCCATCCTTGAGGCTGTTGGGTGGATTCCAGTCTGCCCTCCGGGGGTCCTCTGGTTGACGCCTTCTTTGGCCGACGGACACTGGATTCTTAGGCTGCACCTCCCTGATCATTCAGTTATTATCCACACCAAGCATCCATCCACATACATCCTCTATTTCTATTTTAAAGCACAATTGTTAACAAAGCCAGATAAATACAACAAAAGGGCGGGGAGTCTCTGTGTGCTGTTTCTGTTGTTACAAAGTGTTGCTTTGAGAACAGACTCCGTCTAGGACGTACTAACACAATTAGCAGCTTGCAACTTTCACACGGAGAGGGAGAGAAACAGTACCAAAACCCAAGAGACCTCTTAATTAGTAATACCCTGGAATTTAAACTATGGGGAATCAAACTCATTTGTGATTTTAATACAGAACTTCTTTAGTATGATCCAACAAATTAAGCTGTCTGCACAACCGAGCTGCTTTTGGCCACATTTTTTTTCCTTTTAGTTAAAATACATTTTTCTGTAGGGCCTTCTTACAGTATTAAACAGTAAATCACCAATCCGTAATGTAACTGTACCCATTTCCAAGTGGGGACCCTTTGCAGATCTCAGTAAATGTCTTTGGGGCTTGTTTTTTAAACATGTTTCTTTCATGCTTAAAGTTTGGGGTGGGGGGTTGAAATAAAATGGTTGTATCACAACCATAATAAGCACCCACAGCTTTTAAAAATTTGTCTTTTGAGCAAATGATTGTTCTAAAGCATGGTGAAGATTTGTGAACCCTTCAAACATTTCAGTTTTGGGTTAGACCCGTGTGTGTGTGTGTGTGTGTGTGGTGGGATTTTTTGGTTGGTTGTTTTGGTTTTTTTGGGTAAATATAGTATTTTAAACTTTTAATGGCTTTGAATTGCTAGAAAGAGTGACCCATAGCATTCAAACAACTCCTGGGTCATATTTAAACTGTCCAGTAGAGTTCTGCCAGTTCCTGGGTCATTTTCACTGTCCAATAGTGCTCTACCAACTCCAGGGATTATATTTAAACTGCCCAATCGCATCTGCGAATTCCTGAGGTTTTATTTCATTTCATATTAATCCGAACTCACCCACCCACCTCCCTTACTATGGGTGCACACCCATCAAATTTATCCCTCTAGCAACAAGGGTAAGTAATCACAGTTACCTTCGCTAGTCAGTGGGGGTGTGGTTAAAACCATTCAGTTCAACAGGATGAGTCAACTCTATTGTACTCAAACACATGTCTGAACCATCCCTGTTTTGTTTTCGTGTTGTAAGCAGAGGCAGGATGAGCTCTACCCTGACATCTGGTGGTGAGTTGTGGAAAAGGACTTCAGGAGCTGATCTCGTTTGCACAGGACACTCACCCCACCTAGCCTGAGCCCACAGGAGCCCAAATGGTCACTTTGGCGGCTGTGGGATCCCCAGTTTCTCTGTTATTGGGGCAGGAAGAATAAAGTGCTGTTATCCTGATTATGTGAATCAAGGACAGTGGAACTGTCCTTGGCCTTTTATGACGGAGGGACTCGCCATCAACTAAGTAGCACTCGCTAGGCAAGGGACAAGGATTCCAAAACCCAGTGAATTGAGAGAGTTTGGAGGTTTGTGCCTAGTGGTGTGAGCTCCCTTCTGAGGGCCCCAAACACCAATTGCACTTTCTCTCCATGGTGTAATGTCAGAGGTAATTTTGATTCTATTAGGAGTTTGGTTACAGACTGCAGAGCTGACGTCACTTTGGGTTCATGGTGTCCCAGCTCTGAGGCCCCACTACTACTTAACACAGTATTCAGTGATTTCAACTTGTCATAGGGGAGCTTCAGTGCCCTGCTGGTGGGGGCTTGACCTGGTTTTGCATTGTGTTACTGGGAGGGAACTCCTAGATACTGAATCCAGCCCCTGTTGTGGCCAACTCTGATGGGCAGAAGGGTTACACTGTAAACACATTTTTAGGATTTGTTCCCCTCCCACTTCACAGCTTTTTGCTGTAAATGGGTCTCTTTTACACAAAGACACAAGACCTAGGTTCTCACAAACCATTTTTTTTCATTTCAAGTCATACAGCTTCTTGAAAACAAACCCAGATGCTCCATTCAAACTTTTAGCTCACTTAAGGGCCAGAGACCTTCTAACAGAAACACAGATAATCACAAAGCCCTTTTCATTCGATTTTTTTAAATGTACAGCGACCAAGTTTTATATTGCATGTTTGTCCCTTCATCATTCTCTCAATTAATCCTTTTAGATTTCTTACAAATAGACTTTTTCTTAAGCAGGGTTCTGTCACTTTTTGTGTGGACCAGACGGTCAATGTAACGCTGTAAGCAGGCATCTTCCAGTTTGGACATTTTCTTTAAAACATGGTCAGGGTCTCCACTGAATTGCACAGCATTTCTCAAGGTCACCCCTTGCGCTAAATGTTCTTGGGTTAGGCACAGACGTTGCATAACATAACCTATGGCAATAATAGTGTTCAATAAGCTTTCCAAACATAGCTCAGCACACAGGTCCCAGAGCTTGCAGTTTCTATCCATTGAAGTCCAATTCACACAGTCATGGTGCCATTGGGCTGGGGCATCTATCACACAGCCCTCACCATTTTCAAAAAGCTTTTCCCTAAGACAGTGATGAAGAACAGCATAAACAGCAACGTGTACAATAGTCCGCATAACATTTTTACGCTCGTGATGTGGCACTGGCTCAGCGAGTTCCATGCCAAGCCTCCTCCTAAACTCCTTGTAGCCGTCCTCCTCGGAGTCATCTTCAACAATTTCTAGCGGCGTTGAGCAAAAACAAGGCCGGCCTGGTTCACCTTCGCTGCTTGATGCAACGCCGTCCAGGGCCTCCGGGTCCTCTGGAAAGGCATCGTCAAGCTGTCGAGAGATTTTCAGACAAGAATCCAGCGTAAGTTCCCACTCCTTGTTTTTAGATTTACACAACCCCTGGTTCCTAACCTCATTACACCCAATCATCGACCGTCGCTTCTTAATCATTCATGTACCTGAGCTATGTCTTTTCCATTCACCTTGTCTGCCAGTGCCTCCCCCAAGCCATGATCGCCTTCCTCCTCCAGGGTGGCGGATGACGAGAGGCCACCATGCTCATCGGGGTGTCTCATGAGCTGTTGGGCTTCAGGTTCGGATACTGGCATATCCATCAATGGCTGGGCCAAAGGAATCCCCTTGGCTTCTCTCTCATCCTCTTCAGAACTGTCGCTGCTGTAGCGCTTTCTCCACACAACTCCAAAGGTCCTCGGGGCTAAAACAAAGTCTGAAGTTCTCACAGGGGTGGTAAAGGAGTCCACGTTTCCTCTCAGCCTTTCCACAATTTCTAAAACACGTCTTCTTGGTAAGAGATGGCCTCCTCTTCCCAGCGCTGGGACTTATGAGGTGATGGTTCTGCACTCTGATTGGCAGAGGACATTGGAAGGAGTCCTTAGAGGGGTCACATGACCCTCTTCTGGGTGGTTGAGCCCATCCCAGAACCCACCCTATTTTGGTCGAATCTCCTTTTGGGGCTGTCCTCTGTGGCCAAAACCCATCGCGATTGGTAGAGGGTGGTGGGAGGAGTTCTTAGAGGGGTCACACGAGCCACTTCCTGACGGGTCACCCTGCCCCAGAATTCCCCCCAATTGGGCAAATCTCCTCTCGGGGTGGTCCCCAGCGGCTGAAACCCCTGCTGATTGGTAGAGGGCAGTGGGATGAGTTCTTAGAGGGGTCACACAAACCCCAGAACTCCCCCTGATTGGTCAAATCTTCTCTCGAAGCGTTCCTGTGGGGGCAGAATCCATCCTGATCAGCAGAGGACAGTGGGAGGAGTTCTTACAGGGGTCACATGACACACCTTGCTTCCGGACATGTGTCCACCTTGACCCTGGAAGTAATACTCCCAAGAGGTGGGACTTCCAGTGACCTGTGTGCAGGGCTTACGGGATCAAGGGATGGGGTTAACGTTTGATTGATGGTAGGGCCCTTATACTACTCGCTCCCGCTACCCAAAATTGGAACAAAAGAGACGATAATACTGGAGAGACAGAAAGGAATGTTTGAAATGTTTTAAATTCTTGTATTGTGCTGTAAATTCTTTTCCCCAAATTAATTCAAAACATTAATTTGTATTTTTGATTTTTCTATGTTTTGTTCTTGTTTTATAACACAATACAGCAACTATAAAACTGGCCAGTATTATGCTTTTATAAATAGAATACAACAGCCATAACAGTGGCCCGTATGAGCCATTCTCCTACTGCTCAGATGCTGTAAGGGAGAGAAGGCTCAGGCCCTGTAAAGTAGGCTGGGTTGATTTTTTATGACTCCAAGTGTTTTTATTACACATCAGGACATCTAGTCATTCTGATGGACGTGCAGCCTCTGGACAAGCTCAGTGATAAGCATGTACATTACACTGCTTGCTCAGGGGTCATTACTATAGAAACAGCCAAGTACTGGCCCAGATCCTCAAATACACCTGAGCTTTAGACTCTGGGTTGTTCTAACTTATGCTGTCTTGTAACAGCCATTGCTGTACGGGAGATTGCTGTAGCACCGGGGTCGGCAACGTTTGGCATGCAGCCCCCCAGGGTAAGCCCCCTGGCGGGCCAGGCCAGTTTGTTTACCTGTCGCGTCCACAGCTTTGGCCGATCGCGGATCCCACTGGCCGCAGTTCCCCACTGCAGGCCAACGGGGGCTGCAGGAAGCCGTGGCCAGCACATCCCTCACCCCGCGCTGCTTCCCGCAGTAAAACAGAAGGTTTATTAGACGACAGGAACATGGTCTAATACAGAGCTTGTAGGTGTCGAGAACCGGACCCTTCAGCTGGGTCCATTTTGGGGGGCAGTGAGCCAGACAACCACGTCTACCCTTCACTCCATGTCCCAGCCAGCCCCAAACTGAAACTCCCTCCAGCCCCTCCTCCTCTGGGCTTTGTCCCTTTCCCCGGCCAGGAGGGCACCTGATTTCTTTGTTCTCCAACCCTTAGGTCTCACCTTGCAGGGGGGAAGGGCCCAGGCCACCAGTTGCCAGGAAACAGGGTGTCGGCCATTCTCTGTGTCCAGACCCCTGCACACACCTGCCCTCTAGGGATCTGCAACGATCATACATCCTTACCCCACCACCTAGATACTTAAGAACTGCCTAGGGGAAACCGAGGCACCCCCACACTATTCAGAGGAAACATTAAGAACAGTCCCACTTCGTCACACTGGGTATGAGATTTTGCTGTTTGTGCAGGGAGCTGGGAGCCCCAGGGCGCCCTGTTTAACCCTGGGACTTGGTGCCTCACCAAGAGGCCCTGCAATGAGTGTTGGGCTGAAACCCAGCCAGCTTGGTTTACATCCGGCCCACAACAGCGTCGGATGGAGCGAATAGGCCAAAGTGAAAGCAGAGCCTCTCCCCAAGCCTCTGGGAAAGACTGACCTGCCTTGCGGGGCGGGTGCGCAATTCCTAGCTTCTCCCTCCCTCCCGCCTGCTGTTAACGGAGGCAAACAGAGACGGCAATAAACCCCTCTGGTAGGAACGAGCCTGTGCCGCTGGGGAACGGAGCCACCTGGAGCGGATTAAAAGACCTAGTCCCAGAGCCAGGGCAAGCGCTCTCCTCTGGACAGCGGTTGGGGACGTCATACAGGGCGGCTTTAGGGCCCAGGGTTCTCATCCTGGCGCTTCAGCTGCTCGTTACCTGGGGCCTCCTGTTCTGCAGCACTGAGTCTCACAGCTGCACTGAAGTCACTGGGGCAGATCCACTGCTCGTGTCAGTGACCACGGCTCCAGGAACGGGGCTGGAGAATGTGCTGTGCCCCTGGACAGGGCTGGGACAAACTACCCCAGCTGAGGTCTGCCCCGATGGGAGCTATGGGGAGCCCAGCGTACTGGAAGCTGCTGCCGTCCCTGGGTTTGTGATGGAGAATGTGGGGTGATGGGGGGGGCAATTCAGCACAAACAGCTCCTTTCGATTTCCTCCCAGCCACCCCAGCATGCCTGGGGACTCCCCTCCCCAATCAATCAAAGCCCAAGACGGGGATCTGAAGCTCAATATGAAGTTAATCCTCCGCCAGCTGATGTAACCCACGCACCTTCTGGGTGTGGTGCTGTGTCCCATCGAGTGGCACCAGGACCATTCGAGAGAGAGAGATAAGATGAGTCTGCTCTGCAGCCGTCGCTAACAGCCAGGGGGCTTTTAGCTCATGCAATAGAGGCTCACTAAGCTCCAGAGGCCCCAGGTTTGATCTCCACCCGCCGACGACCAGGGTCTGTGGGAGTGACGCTGGCGTGGCTGGCAAGGGGCAGCAGGAAGGGTTTCCACTGAGCGTTAAGGGAAAGGAACTTGCTGGCTGTGGCACGGTGCAGCCGGCTGGTTGGCACACCGGGAAAGGAACAGGGAGAAGAGCTCCGGCCCTGGCTGGTTCCCAGCTCTTGTCTTGGCCTTGTAAAAGGCTGACAGACGTAGTGCGAGCTTTGAAAGCGAACACACCGTGTTCTGGGCCTGGAGCAGCGGCTGGGAAGCGTTCCCAATCAACAACCGCGCCGGGATCCCTGTAATCCGCACCAGAGTGCAGGGGGAGGGGAGGGAGCTGGAGGGCCTTTGAAAACACAGACAGCTTGATGCCAGCCTTCCCTGGCTGCATGAAGCTATCCTCCAGAACCATGCCACCAAGGACCCAGTCCTGCAGCAGGACAGCCGGAGGGTTGGTGTCGCTATCCTCCTGTTCTACAGAGGGGGAAACTGAGGCACAGAGCTGGGCCACGTCAGGGCGCGGCTGGGGATGGAGCCCGTCAGATCCTCACGAGCTGCTGTGCGGCACTAGCCCTTGTGTCTGCGCCAGGTATGAACCCAGGCCCCTTGTGCAGGCCCAGCTGTCCGTCCCCTGGCGGGCAGCAGGGCCCATGCGGGAGCCCCCACGCAGTCCCCCACCGCCCTCGGCTGCAAAGCAGCCCCAGCCCCACGGCAGGGTTACGTTCTCCTCCCCTGCCCTGTGTTCTGGCTCCTCCAGGACCCTTCACGAGGCTGGCAGGGGAGAGCTGAGCTTGCAGCCTGGCCAGGCTGGAGCTGGCCCAAAGGAAACACCTCCACGGTCTTTCCAGGTGCCACCCAGTCCCCCGGCGCCTGCAGGAAGGTTTGGGGTAATCACACACACCCTGGGTCTCCCAGCCACCAACGCTTTGCCCGGAGCCTGGCTCGGAGGGAAGCGCAGACGCAGTCCAGCCAGCCTTGACGTCCCTCTCCGCGGAGCTGGGAACGCGCCTGGAGCTGCCAGCCCAGTCCTGTCTACTCAGCGAACGGCTTGCTGCTGCTCTTTCCCGGGTCTCCTCCTCCCTCCCCAGCCCTGGAGCCAGACGAACACCCACACACAGGCCTACTGTGCCCATGGCTGTACAGCGGCTGCAGGGCTGCAGCCATTGCGTCCTGGACATATTCAAGGGGAGCCCGATGGGATTGGCCAGGCAAGGAGGGCATGAGCCCTGCCCAGCTAGGATGGGGCACCATCCCCACGCTGCTGCATCAAAGCCAGCCCTGGCTCGGAGCGATTCTGCAACCATCCGCCCGCTGGAGAAAGACATCAAGGTGAACTTGTCCCAGCTTGGAACTCCCTGAAGCCAATGGGATACATTTGGGTTAGGAAAAAGAAAAGGAGGACTTGTGGCACCTTAGAGACTAACCAATTTAGTTGAGCATAAGCTAAAGCTCACTTCATCGGATGCTTATGCTCAAATAAATTGGTTAGTTTCTAAGGTGCCACAAGTACGCTTTTTCTTTTTGCGAATACAGACTAACACGGCTGCTCCTCTGAAACCTGTCATGATTTGGGTTAGGGTGAATATATGTCAAGAAGACAAAACCACTCCTTGAGAGGGGCATGGCAGTGAGCTAGGCCCAGCCTGAGGGCCTCAGAGACCCCCTTGTCCCACCCTCTCTGCCTAGCTTCGGAACAGTCTAGGGGGTTCTCTGTGTGTGAAATTCCTCTCACTCTGCCTTCAGTACCGGGGCTGGAGGGGGGCTGGACTATTTAGCTGCATGCAGCACATTGGCTTCTTGGGGTGAAGTCCCATCACAGAGAGGTGCACACAGGGCTAGGGAATGGGCAGCTCCCTCAGACAGTCACAGTAGTCTACAAAACACGCCTAATACAAATCCGGGGAAGCGTGCTTTATGGGTCAGGTCCCAGGCAGGAGAGGGGAGAGCCGCACTGAGAAGGCCAGAGGTTGCCGTTCTCTGCAGCAGAATCACAGGGCACAGCAGGGGCTTAGCGCTCTCCTCGGCCTACAGGACTCAGACCGGGGGTCATGCTGGCGTGTCTGAGAGCTGACGATGATCAGGAGCCACATGGCTCAGAGAAGCACAGCGATCTCATGGACCAGTTTCCAACTGGCCAGGCTGCGCCTTCACTCTCAGAGCCATGAGCCAGGCCCACTGTGTCACTAAGGCAGGGTGGGCAAACTTTTTGGCCCGAGGGCCACATGGGGTTGTAAAACGGTATGGAGGGCCGGGTAGGGAAGACTGGGCCTCCCCAAATAGCATGGCTCCCACCCCATCCACCCCCTCCCACTTCCCGCCCCCCAACTGCCCCCCTCAGAATCCCCGACCCATCCAACCCCCTGCTCCCTGTCCCCTGACCGCCCCCTCCGGAGACCTCCGCACCCTAACTGCCCCCAGGACCCCAACCCCCCCCCCACTCCCTGTCCCGTATCCACACCCCGGGGGAGGGGAGGCAGCGGGGGAGGGGCTGGGGATTGGACAGGACGGTCCTGCGGGCCAGATGTCGTTTGCCCACGTCCTGTCCGGCCGCCTGAGCTCCCGGCCGGGGAGCGAACCCCGGTCCCTCCCCCGCAGCCGCTCGCCCTCTGCCCGCTGCTCCTGCCATGGAGCGTTGCAGCGGCGGGACCGGCTCCGGCGAGCGGGGGGCAGGATTGGATGAGGGGCAGGGGTTTGCGGAGAGAGTCAGGGAGCCAGGGGCGTTGGATGGGGCGGAGACGGGGGAGAGGGCGGTCGGGGGAGGGGCCGGGGCTCGCCTCCTTGGCCGGGAGATCAGGCGGGCCGGACAGGCCGGTCCCGCGGGCCCTAGTTTGCGCGTGTTGGTCGCAGGCCGGGACTCAGAAGTGAGGGTTCTGGGTGCAGGGGGAATGGGACTGTGCAGGGGGTCCAGATGAAGGTGGTTGGAGGTCAGCAGGGGAGGCTGGGTGCTGAGGACTCAGCATGGGGGTCCAGGTGCTGGGGGGTTCAGTGGGATGGGGGGCTCATTTGGGATAGTCCAGGTGCAGGGGGCTAGTCAGGGCACGGGTCTGGATGCAGGGAGGAGGAGCTCAGCACAGATCCAGACGCAGGGGGGGCTCTGTGGGGGTAGGTCTGGATGCAGGGGGTCTCCATCCCTGCTGAAGGCAGCACAGAAGTGAGGGTGTCAATCCTGCAATGCCCCTAGAGCAGCCTTGGAACACTCCCCCATCCCCTTTTGGGTTGGGGCCCCCACTATTACAACAGCCTGAAATTTCAGGGGTAAACTTCCGAAAATGTGAAATTGTCTTATTTTCAAATCCTAGGGCTGTGAAATTGACCAGAATGAACTGTGAATTTGGTAGGGCCCTAGTAATAACAGAAAGTTTATCACTGCTGTACTCAGTCTCATAGCGTGCTCCATCGCAAACGTGACAAAACCCAATACAAGAATACACCACCAATTATGGGTTTTGCTCACAAGAGTGAAACAAGCCTAATCGAGGAAAGCATACACTCATGCCCACACAGCAGTCTCAAATAGATAGATTACTCTGCGCTTCATCCCACATGTAGGGAAGGTTGACGGACATGTTCCATCCAAGGGCTGGCTGCAATTCAGCAAAGGATAAAATAATACCATGTGTAAAGCACTGAAATCCGTCTGGATAAAAGGCACCAGAGGATCATAAAGTGTTATCAATAGTCACAACCACACATCTAATAACCAGAGGACTAAACCTACTAACCAGAGTTTGCTTCAAATAATTCCTTTCCTACTCAGTGGAGTCCAAGGGCTGTGTTATGGTGGGAACGCCAAATCCCACCCCCTTTACTTCACTACTGATGGAGGAGAAGGGCTTCCTGCTCAGGAATTGTCCCTGAATGTTATTTGAGACTCATGCATTTTTCTGTTAGACTTGGCTACAAAGTGCCTCTTTAATTTGATGGTTTCCCAGTCTGCTGAGAAGAATGGAAACCGTCTTCTCTCCAAGACACAAACCCATCCCTGCTGTCTAGTTAGAGGGAACCAATACCATTCTCTCCATCCGTCCATCCCCATTCTCTCCCATCCCTGTCAGCTGCTTCTTCCCTTCTCTCTGAGTTTTCTTTTTCAGGCTATAGATACATTACAGCTTAGTGCAGATGGGCAGAGTCCCTGCGTGTTTCTGGAGAGGCTCAGCCCTGGCACTGTGTCAGGGTCGGGTGCAGCCTCACCTCTGAGTCCATGTCTCAGGGGAGGCGGGGGGCTTCAGGGTGATCTCCCACCTCCATACAGCCAGTGCGCGACTCTTGGCCCTGTTGCTGCACCCGCACTGCAAAAATGTGGGAATGACACAAGCAGCTGTGGGGAAGCCGTGGGAGCCTTGGCCAGGACTGCCATTTAGGGAGGGTGGAGGGGCACCCCCATCTCGAGTTCCATACCAGAGGTCTGTTCGTGGCACATAGTCAGAGCTCTTACCTGCTGCGCCATGCAGGTGCCCTCCTCCAGCTCCTGCGGTCTATTTCCTCCACTGCACTAGGGTGTCTGGGGGTGGGCAGGCAAGGAAGAGGTCAGATGCTGAAGGAGTGGGGATCAGTGAGTTTGATACAATTGTTGTTATTGGGTCTCTGCATGAGAATAAAATATATGCATAGACTGTAACCCAGTTCTTCCTCTCCTTGAACTTGAGCCTGCTATGGTGTCATTATCCTGCGTTTGTGGCATCACACTATGGTCATGGAAAAGCAAATGGAGTAAATTCAGCATTATTGTGTAATGGCAGCTTCTAGCAGGACTCCTGAGAGTTTTCTCAGTATTAAGTGACTTGCCTGAAATGTGTCAGGCTGTGTGTGCCCGCCTTTTCCCCCACGAGTACGACGGGATGACTTGTCTCACACCGGTGCTCTTGGGAATGCTTCTAAAGCACTCTGGAGACTGAAGCAGCTGTACTAGTGTTCCTAAAAAGGGTAAAGGAAATGGGATTTAATTCTAATCCTGCTGAGATCACTTTCCAGTGCACAAAGGGGGCCTTGTCAGAGAGCCGCTTTTCAATGAGACCTTTTCTGCGGTCGGGTAGTGGTAGAGGTACCGTGAACAGAGCTTAGCTGAATATTGGGGATAGAAGGCCTGTTTCTTGGTTGAGAAACTGTACCCTCTGCTATACGACAGACTACCCCTTGACTTCACCACACCTTTGTCGGGATCTCCTCTCAGACGAATTCTCCCAGGGCCTGTATTTCAGGCTTTGCTGAAGTTTCAAGGGAAGGCTGATAAGAACCAGTCTTCAGCAATTTTTGCTGGCAGAGTGGTGATTTGAAGAGAGCACTTTCCTTCTTTACAGGCAGAGGCGTAGCTAGGGCAGGGAAACTGGGCAGGCAATGATGGGGCGGTTGGGGATAGGGAGACCTGCCTCCCCCGCCATCTCTAGCCGTCCTTCACTGCTCAGCAGGCACCTGACCATGAGGCTCCCTGGGGGAGGGCGGGGGTGTACCTTGCAGGGGCAGGGCTGGAGACCAGGGCAGCAGCATGTGGCGCTGGCAGGAGCGGGACAGGGATGGACACCGACCCAGTGTTGGGAGTCCCAGCCTGTGGATTCGGGGGGCTCCAGCCCCGATCTGGGTGGGCCTGGATGCTAAGTGGGTGGGCCACAGCCCACTCAGGCCCACCCATGGCTACAGCCCTGTCAGGTGCTTGCTGACTCCTAATCTAACGCACAGATTAATGGTAAAGCTGCCCTGCATTAGGGTTTCATTGTGGGGGAATCTGCCAAGTTCTTCGAGTGCTTGCTCATGTCGATTCCAAGTAGGTGTGCGTATGCCGCGTGCACAGTCGTCGGAAGGTTTTTCCCCAAGCAGTACCCGTCGGGTCAGCTGTGGAGCCCCCGGAGCTGCGCCTTCATGGAGGTGTATATAGGTCCCTGCCGACCCGCCACCTCTTCAATTCGTTCTTACTGCCTCTGACGGTCGTTGGAGCTGTGTGTCTCTCTTGCCTCCGCAAGCAGTTTCCCCAGTGATTGGACTTTCTGTTAACCTGTAAATAGTTAATTAGTTAGGGTTAGTTTTCAGTAATTAGTTTGATAGAAGTGGGGGGTTCCCCCAAGCCCAGTTCCCTCCCCTCTTGGGGTTCGGCACATGCCTCCATCCCAAGAGTTTAAGCCGTGCGGGACCTGCTACAAGCTCATGTCAATGGGCGACCCCCATGACTCCTGCCTAAAGTGTCTGGGGGAGGCACATCAAACAGCTCGCTTCAAGATCTGCAAAGTTCTCCGCCCGAGAACAAAGAAAGAAAGGGACTTCAGGCTCAAAGAACTCCTTATGGAGGCAGCCCTCCGTCCCCTGCCGGCTCTGGCCTCTGTTAGAGAAACTACGGCTCGCACTCATCAATACCACCTAAGCAGCACAAGAAGACGAATAGAGGGCGCTCACCCATGTTCAGAGCACTGAGTCTGACAGCATAAGCGGTCTGCGTCCTGCGCAGGGATCAGCACTGTCGACTTTGGGCCTGCAGAGGGATCCGTCAAGTCTGGTGCCACTGGACCCTCCTGCTAGAGATTGCCAGGTGGAGCAGCAGGAGCTTCCTTCCATCCTGGACACGTTTGAGGTGGCCAGGGACTTGATTGCCATGATGGCACCGCAGTTTCCCACCAGGCAAGATAGACCTCCGGCACCACAAGGCACGGCGCCGTCCAGAAGCAAGCCCATGATGATGAAGCTCTGCTCGCCTTCCCCACGGCACCATCCTCCGACACTGTCCTGCTTGGACCACCCTGCCAGATTGGCTGAAGAAGTTAGCTGTCTGGTTCTTAAACTCAGCAGCAGCAGTCGCTCGCTGGGTGCTCAGTGATTCTCTGCCTCCCTGGGCTCAGCTCTTGCCAAGCCCTGCTTCTGCTCTGTTCCTCCACAGCTTCAGCCCAGATCCTGTCCTACACCCAGCCTTGCTCCTGCCTCAGAACCAGCCCTGCTCCCTTCTTCCCTGCCCCCGGTGATCCGGTTCTGACCCTTGGCTCTGATTCCTGACTCCGACTCTCTCTTGATTCTAGAGTGACCAGATATCCCGATTTGATAGGAACAGTCCTGATCTGGGGGTCTTTTTCTTATATAGGTTCCTATTACCCCACCCCCATCCCAATTGTTCACATTTGCTGTCTGGTCACCCTACTTGATTCTTGGCTCTGGCATTTGGATTCTGACTCTAGTTCTAATCTTTGGACCTGCTTCTTGGTTTTGGCCCTGTCTCAATCCCTGCTTTTGGCATTTGGACACTCACCACTAGGCATGACTCCCAGTCTGACCACTATGCCTGACCACCTACAACCCCGTCTCCTGACATGTGCTCAGTCTGGTTTGTGGTTTAACCATCTGATGAGTTCCATGTAACCTTGTGCATGTCTTTGTGAGGAAACCAAGTATCACCAATAATCAGTGCATGTTACTGCACAGCGATTCTCAAACTGTGGGTCGGGATCCCTTTTTAATAGGGTCACCAGGGCTGGAGTTAGACTTGCCTGGGCCCAGGGCTGAAGCCCAAGCCTGAGCGCTGAGACTTGGGCTTCAGCCCTGGGATCAGGTTACAGCTCCCCCCACCCCCTGCCTGGGCCTGAAGCCCTTGGGTTTTGACTTTGGCCCCTTCTGGCCCGGGGGAGCTAGGGCTTGGGCGGGCTCAGGGTTTGGTTCTCCCTCCTGGGGTCGCGTAGTATTTTTTGTTGTCAGAAGGGGGTCGTGGTGCAATGAAGTTTGAGAACCCCTGTTACAGCAAGTTCTCATCTTTCTCTATTAGCGTTTGCCATCCTAATGCCATGTGGGGAGTGGTTTTGTTTTGCTGTATGGGGTGGCTTGCTGCATCAGGGCCTCTAGTGGTGGAGCAGGTACGGGCTCTGGCTGGGAGTTCAGATGTGGGAGTTCAGTGGGGACACTGGGGCATGGCCACTAGGTATCTCGAGGGGATGGAAGACCACGAGTGTCGATGAAGCCCCCTCGCACTAGGCCCAGGTGTCCTTGCCCCCCCCACTCCGGCCTGGAGGCACTCGCAGCAGCTCTGTGTACTAGGCCCAAGTGTCCTTGCCCCCCCCCGCCTGGAGGCACTCGCAGCAGTTATGCTGAGGATCTGCAACAATATGTTGCAGAGTCAGACTGCCTGAAACTAAACAAGGCCAAACAGGGCAGATATGGAAGACCAATGCTGAATAAAGCAGCTTTATGTATGGTTTAACAAATGATACAGAGAACAAGGGAACTAGCTGGGAACTGGATTGGCTGGCTATATGGATACTTAGGGCAGCTTGCTATTGGATAGGTATGCTGGGAAAAAGGATGTATAAAAGCCTGTGTAACTTCCTGCTCTGGGTGCAGGACTGGAGATTTTATTCTCCCTGTACCTTTTTGCAGCTGCAAATAAACTTTTCTGCTTCTTCACCCCTTTGTGATTATTGGGTGTAGCACACCGGGTAACGAACCAACCTCTCGGCACTCGGTGCCGGCAACAATGCAACAATGCCGGCAAAAAGTGTCATGTTTTCTCTAGTGACGTGCTAACATATTTTGTCACCAGGATAAATAATTCTAATGAATTACCACAGATTTACATTGGTGTAACTGAAATTATGCATTCAATATCCTGTTTCAGGTTAGTAAAAATAAAAGAATGCTGTGGTTTTTGTGGACATGTACAAGATACAGATTTATAAAAACAAGATGAAAACAGGGAAAGGGGAAGCCAAATTGAAGCTGTTGGGCATACCAGTTGTCCTTTATTCAGGATCAATGTAAAAACAATCAAGCTCTTTTGTGGAATAGATGGCTGACTTAATAGAAGTCACCATCAAGTAAAGCTGGAATAGGAGTTGAGCCATACAGTGGAAGGGGCTTTCACTGGGGTCTGAATGCAAATGCAGGGGGATGGGGTTCGGTGCGGGGGGGGGGAGGAAGAGAGGGAGTGTGACACCGCAGAAGCACAAAGGAGCCCCAGGGAAGTATTTGTAGTGTGATCTCAGAAAAAGTTGAGAGAGAGAGAGAGAGAGAGAGCGTGCGCGCTTTATGGTAGACTGCTGGATAGAAAGAGGCTTGAAATTGTGAGCCAAGAAACTATTCCTGCTGTCGTTAGGGAAATAGAACTTCGTGTACATTCTTTGTAAATAAGCAGGATTGTGTCAAAAAAATACCTGACTCCATCATCCATTTCTCCCCCTAATGGAAACAACTCACAAGACCCAAAATATTCACTAATTGCTGAGGTCAAAAGGGATAACAATATTGTGAATTCTTTTGTTTTCCTGTTCTTAGATAAAGAATAGACCTGCTTCAGTAAAGAACCATAAACACTGAAAATACTGTTTTGTTCTCTCAGAGCTAGCTCTCAGTAGATCTAGAAAATAAGAGTGTTTGTTGTTACACAATCCTTAGAATTCAATTACTTGCACAAATCATTTTAATTTTTCTCTGATTAGGATTCAAAAATAAGCAATTAGATATTCTGTATAGTGTTTAGGAAATTTGTAGGATTAAAATCAGCATGTATTCTGTATACATGGCTTTACCATATATGCAACCTCACATCTACACTTGTAAGAGGACCACATTTCCTGAAGCAGTTTCAAACCACTTCAAGCTAGGACAGTTTTAAGCTACTTTATGTTTCAAATGTGAATGGTGTCCGCTGTGTCAATTAATCTTTTTAAATTATGACCATGATCTAAGATCCACATTTTCAGAATTTTCTTCCATCATTCATATGCTTGGATGCATAAGACTGCTTTCCTGAACTGCGGTCCATATTTGGAACTGTCTTTATAGTTTAGACTCAACCACCCTCCTTATACAGTTTGGAAGTTGTTCGATACTCCCTCGGGACCAGATTTACTCTTCTTTACACAGATTTGGGCCCTAGTCGGGGAGCGACGTACTCATGTAACCGAGGAGCAGAATTTGGCCCTCCTATGGGTTCAGTCTCTCAGTTAGGCCTGTCTTTTTATCTTATCTATTGATATAGCATCCATCCCGAGAGCAGAAGAGCAGCTGTCCCATTTCAGACAAGATACATCAATACCTATATTGATTATTCACAATGGAGTTTTTATCTTTGTTGTACTGTTCCTTTTGAGAAATAAGAAAACAGAGTAAAAGTAAAATGTACTTTTTCTCCCAAATCTATGTGCCATTCCTGATCTTGATTGAACAGGGGAGAGCGTCTTTCCTCTGGATTAAGAATCCAGCTGAGACAACTACCCCAGCCCCACACATTCTACAAGGGAATCCAAAGTCAGAGCAGTGGCATTCAGTGAAGGGTAGCTGCTCTCTTTGAACATCCTGATAGATGAAATAAAGGACTGGGGGTCATCATTAAAAGTACCTTAAATGGGAGCTCAATCCCCAGAGCTAGGATTGCCGAATCAGGAAAAAACAAGAAAGTACGTCCTCTCAGGGATTGGCATATTCAAGTTTACAAGAGAGACGATAAAGACTGGCCATGACGTAGAAAAATCAAAATTCAAGTTCGCCAGTAAGAAAAGAGCCTGAGTAATAGTCAGCTAAAGAATGGAAGGGACCAGTTGACCCAGGAAGTTACAAGAGCCTTTATTAAAATGGAGAGCTACTTTTGTCCTTCTGTCTGCTTGCTTCTGGCCATGGTTGGCTCAGGAATAGAGGGGGAATTTCTTGGGGTCCAGCAACTCTGCTGGCTTGGGAAAGTGTGCACTGCATCACCCACTCCTCCCTGTGTGAGACAATCTCTGTGCCTCTGTTTCGACAGTTCAAAACCCTTAAAAATACCTTTCTTTACAGCTCAATACAGAAATTGCCAGAACCTAGTCCTGTACTTTTTTCTTTAAAAAAAAAACAATGAAAAGGGGATATTTGCACGACAATGATATGAATCGATGTCTGTATTTTTATATCTTTAGACGCTCAACAAATATATAAAAATCTGCATTAAAATAACAATTAGTAAGTTTGCAAAACTGAGCAATGGAAAGTTTGGAAATGCCAGGATTCAGGGAGTCTGAGTACTGTGCACGTGCATTTTGACACAGTCTTTAATTGCACAATTGTACTATTTTTTTCCACAGGCCCCTCATTCAGTGACCATTGAAGTGTTGTTTGTTGCTTGCCTTCAGATGCTGTGTACATACTTCTGCAACGTGAACACATCAAGTCAGGTTCCAGGTCGCAGTCCTTCTCTTCCAGGGGCTCAGTGGCCAGGGCCCAGTATATCTAAAATATCAGGTAAATCCCTGGGATTAGGGGTGTGGCTGACAGGGCCTATTTCTCAGGCACCATGAAGTTTTCTACTCTAAGGATGAGGCTTGTCTGTGCAGTAGACAGAGCTTTCTCAGGGGACAGTCTGTGACAGGAGAACAAACTCCCATGTCATTCCGAGGCTATTAGAGAGACAAGGTGGGTGAGGGAGAGGGTGACCAGATAGTAAGTATGAAAAATTGTGATGGGGGTGGGGTGGGATTGATAGGCGCCTAAACCCCGAATATCTGGACTGTCCCTATACACTTAGGACATCTGGTCACCCTAGCTGAGGTAATATCTTCTGTTGGACCAACTTCTGTTGGTGAAAGAAATAACCTTTCAAGGACCTGAAGGAGAACTCTGTGCAGTCCTTTCACCAACAGAAGTTAGTCCAATAAAAGATATTACCATGACAGATGTGAGTCATATTATTAATGTACTAGAGGAAGCTGCTCAGATACTTCATTGATGAGAACAGTAGAAAAACCTAGATAGAATAAAGTGAAGGAGAAAGAGAGAGCCTCTTTCTGAGATTATCCTTTTCCTTCTCCCTAATGATCCTATTTGCTAACAAAGATATACATTCTTAGTGCTGTTGTGGCTTTGTGCAGAAGTGTGAATTGTCTCAGTAGATTCGGATGTATTTTATCTTTTAGGCAAAGATATCGAAACCAGGGAATACAAACAACACATGTTACGCAAACCCGCACCACTAGGTGGAAGCAGATATTTTGAGTTGTCATTAACTGAGAAACCATTTCAAAAAGTGAAGTAATGTTCTTGGAATTCTGCTTTAAGCCACAAGGCACACAGCTAAGCAGAGTCATCTTCTGAGTGCTGGATCTTTAATTTTTTTTCCATACGAGAACCTGCTTAAAATCCCATTAATGAACTGTGTTCTCTTCACTCTCCTATTTGTCTGTGCTGTGACGGAAAAATATAATTGTCTGTCAATAACGGCTTTTATTTGAAGCAGAGAGTGAGAAAACATGTGTGTAAAATGCTTTGAAGAAGAAAATCTCTCTAGAAATGCAAATTATTATGATTATTCTTGTTGTTATTGGGTCAAATTCTACAGTAGGTCTTTAGGCTCCTAGCTTCCACTGATTTCAGTGGAAGTTAGGAGTCTAAAGACCTTTGAGGAGCTGGGCCTCATACCCTACTCAGACAAAACTTTGACTGACTTTAATTCAGCCTAGCCCTGCGTTGGGTTAAGCCCAATATCTTACTGTACATTGTACAGAAGCTTCTTGCTAGCAGGAGTCAATCTGCAGCTGTTTTTTCAGTAATGCTGTCAAGGTTCCTTCCCCACTCTGAACTCTAGGGTACAGATGTGGGGACCTGCATGAAAATCTCCTAAGCTTACTTTTACCAGCTTAGGTTAAAACTTCCCCAAGGTACAAATTAATTTGACCCTTTGCCCTTGGAATTTCCACTGCCACCACCAAACTTTAACTGGGTTTACTGGGAAACGTAGTTTGGACACGTCTTTCCCCCCAAAATCCTCCCAACTCTTGCACCCCACTTCCTGGGGAAGGTTTGGTCACAGACCCTTTGTTTTTTCTCCCTCCTCCCAGGTTCTGAAAGGATCTTGTCTCCTCATTGGTCATTTTGGTCAGGTGCCAACGAGGTTACCTTTAGCTTCTTAACCCATTACGGGTGAGAGGATTTTTCCTCTGGCCAGGAGGGATTTTAAAGGGGTTTACCCTTCCCTTTATATTTATGACAAATGCATTTTCTGTATTTACCAGCTTTGTTTTCTTGCACCCTCAGTCATTTTGGGCCTTGTACATAATGTGTATAAATGGAATATTTATCATCCTCTCTGACTGTAATGTGTTTTAAGTGATGGTATATTGTCAAGCTGCATTCAGTATGGATTGATCTGTTGATCCTCATTAGTGAGAGAAGTGTATGAATTACGAGCCCAAGCAGGATCCCGCTGCTCATTGCTGCAGCTCACCTTGCACTGCTGCAGAACACTATTTGTGTGCGTGCACAAGGCTTGTGTTGTGAAAACCTTGCCCCCTGTAAATACACTCAAAGTCAACCTCTGATCCAGCTCTTGTCAAATGCAGCCAGTTAACATCACAGTGACCACGGGTGTAAAGCTGTGGCCTCCTCCTTTTGAGGGTCTACTGTTGCCCAAGCTCTAAGTCAAGCTGAGGCAGTGTTGGGGTGATGAGGTGCTAATTTATGAGCTCCTTGATGCCTGCACAGTGTTTGTCATGGCTTTGCCACACATACTCTTGTTCTGTTCTTGATTTTAATTTATTCTGTGGCAAAACATAGTTCATGGTGTTACTTGTCACATGCATGAACACTCTTCCCATCACTGGTCCATCCGTAGTGGACTTATATGTGGATGCCTTGCCCGGATGGTAACAGCTGCAATGAGCAAGCATTCTTACAATCACCTGTGCTCCTACCTGATGCTGCATTTTTGAAAGGCCCGACTTTATGGAGCCAGGTGTAGACAGTGAGGGGTGCAGAACACCAGCACAGAGACAGGCAAACTCTCTGTGCTGACCATGCCCTTAGCTTCTTGCAGAGTGGCCTGCTGTTTATGTACTAAAAATGGAGTAGGCCTCAACGGTGTGCCACTGGATACTTTCCATCTTGTGCAAATGTACGAGTCCCCAGTTTACACAATGGCATGGAACAGGGGCTGAGTCACATCAAACCCTGAATCAGGAAGAAAGTTCCCGAAATAGGTAGCTCTATATTAGTTATCTGCTGGTACCTGGTCAAAGGGGGCTTTTTTGCTTGCTTTATTATCCTCTTGTCTGTTTGTTGTGCTGTTAAGATGTGTTAATTAATTAATGACAGTTAAGGACCATCTTGTTCTCTGTTTCTACAGGTCCGAGCGCAATGGGATCCTACTCTGTGACTGGGACTGTGAGGCAGTACTGCAATACAAATAATCACATGCTGATCTCCAGAAATATTTTTATACCGTGGCCATCCTCACTAGCTTAAGAGATTAGTCACGGAAAATGGAAGTTTGTGAACCTGACATCTGCAGTTTAACTCAGTCCCCTTGTCTCCTGCACTGAGTGTTCTTTCTGCTCAATACACACTCGATGGTAGGCATGCCCACAGAATAGGGTTATGAAGATGGGTCTCTGGGAGGCTTTGACTTCCTCTACCATGGGATGCTATTGCAGGAAGGAGGTTTGCTGGGAAGAGATGGGGTCCGTCTGACCAAGAAGGAGAAGAACATCTTCGTGCACTGACTCACCAACCTTAGGAGAAGAGCTTAAAACTAAGTTCAGAGGGGGCAGGTGAAAAAAGCCACCAGGTAAAAAAAGGTGGCCTTAATAGAGGACTAGCTGTGTGGGGAGAAGTAGATGTGGAAAATTGCAGTAGAATTATAGGAGAAACAAGAGGGAAATCCATGGGGGCATCTGCTTAACGTCTTAGATGTCTGTACACACAAGCAAGGAGGAATACTAATGGGGAATAAACAGTAAGAACTGGGAGTTTTAGAACATAAATCTTAACTGAGCTTAACTGCATCACAGATACTTGATGGGATAAATCTCATGACTGGACTATTGGTATAGAGGGCTATAGCTTGTTGAGGAAGGACAGGCAGAAAAAAAAAGAGAGGACATATTGCATTGTAAACCTGTTCTGAGGTCCAGAAGGAGGTGAGAAGCAGACCAGTTGAAAGTCTCTGAGTAAAGATAAAAGAGGGAATAAACAGGGGTGAGGTCCTGGTAGGGGTCTATTACAGACCACCAAATCAGGAAGAGGAGGGAGAGGAGGCATTTCTAGAACAAACAACAGAAATATGCAAAACACAAATCCTGATTGTATTGGGGGACTTTACCTACCCAGACATCTGCTGAAAAAGGAATATGGTAAAACCCCAAATTACCCAATAAGTTTCTGGAATGTACTGGGGACAATGCTTTGTTTCAGAAAATGGAGGAAGAAACCGGGGGGACAGCCACTGTAGACTTGATTCTGACCAGCAGGGAGGAGCTGGTTGTGAATGTGAAGGTGGAAGGTAATTTGGGTGAAAGGGATCATGAAGGATAGATTTCATGATTCTAAGGAAAGGAAGGAATGAGAATGACAGGAGAAGGACTGCCAAAAGCAGACTTTAACATCCTCAGAGAATTGGTAGGTAGCGACCCATGGGGAAAACGTCTAAGGCATAAAGGAGTTCAGGAAAGCTGGCAGTTTCTCCAGGAGACAATATTAAAGGCACAACTGCCAATGCAAAGGAAAGAGAGGAAGAATAGTAAGAGGCCAATGGCTCCATCAGAAGTTTTGTAATGACCTGAAAATCAAAAAGAAATCCTACAAAATGAGGAAACATGGACGAATTACTAAGGAGGAGTACAAAAGAATAGTGTGTCCGTGTAAGGGCAAAATCAGAAAGGGTAAGGCACCAAATCAGTTATACATAGCAAAGGACACATGTCATTGTAATTCTTTTTCCATATGGTTTACTGCAAAGAGTGTCATCACTCTGAATGCTTTAAAGGCAACATCATCTCCAAAATCAAGTGTGGGCTCTACATATGGCCATACAGATGACACCACACTGTATTAAACACAACAAAAAATAATTTAGTTGATTTGTTTGGCAGGACATGGAAATGAAGAATAAATTTCAATTCATTTTAAAACAATATAAAAATCAAGATTTGTAATACAGTCCAATAAGATTTCATCAAGCTTTTTAATCAACCAAATTAAAAAGCAAAAGAAACCAACCACCCACACTCAAGTGTCACTGTGCATTCCAACCAGCCACCCACACTCAAGTGTCACTGTGCATTCTCCAAGGCAGTTTCTTCTCTTTCTTTGTTCGGTGCTTTTATTTTCTATCCATTCAACCAGGAGCAGATTTTCCAGTAAAACCAATATTGGAAAGTGTGGCAAACTGAGAGAGGGACGGAACCAAAATTCAAAACGATTTCGAGCGAATGAGAAATTCTACACTGGAGCAAATTTAGCCACCTATTGGACTGCGTACATGGATGGGCCCAGATATTGAAATGTATTTAGGTTCCTCACACCTATTGATTTCAGTGCGAGTTAGGAGCCTAAATACCTTTGAGACTCTTGTCCATGTCATCACAGCACCTACCTGGTCAGCAGCAGTTTATGTGCTATGTCACAGTCACAGCGATGTCATAATAGTGCTTGCATAATCTTAACTGGCTATTCCGGACAGGACAGCCTGAGAGGCCAGCTGCCTATCAGTACTGGAGCTCTTTGGAGAAAGGACTGGAGGAAGTGTTGAGGAAAGATTAAAACATGAATAAATTTGTGAGTGATCAGGAGGTAACCGACAGAGGTAAGGGTCAGCATTGTATTCTCTATATCCATTCTATATTCACACACACATTTAGAAAGCATAGGCATACAGATGAGCTGTAATGTTCTCCATTTGTGTGAGCAGAACCTCAGCTGCTGTAAACCAGTGTCCCTCCTTTGACTTCCTTGTAGCTGTGTTGATTTACACCAGTTGAGGAGTTGGCCTACAGCCTCTGGACCTGGAAACTTTCCTGAGAATCTGAGTTTCTAGGGAATGTTATGGGGGAGGTCTTCCTTCTTTTCTCCCGGTTGTTTTATGTTTGTTATGGGTCCTCATTTTGTGTCTTCTGCATCCATAGAGCCAACTCCATCAGCGATAGGGGAAATGAGAACAAAAAAGGCAGAAGGACTTCTCCTCTAGCTGTCTAAATGAAGCTCTGCTACTATCTTAAATGCAAGAGAACAAAGCATGGGGTCACATTTCTTAGCAACACTAGTGCTCCTCATCCCACACAGATGGGCAGAGTAGGTTACAGTCATGATTCCGTTTGCATCTGGGTGTTACAACTGAAGGATGCAATTTGCATAACGGATGGGCAATCACCTAACCTCAAGTAGTCTTTCCTGGGAAGGGGAAATCTTGTTAGTTCCTCCTTCATGCTTGGAATGCTGTTACAATGGAGACTTATAAATACGGCATTTCAGATTTCTTGTGAAATATTAAGTCTCCTGGAGAATTTCTGCCCTGAGGGAAGAGATACATGGGAGATCAAATCCTGGTTTTTTTCATACACCAGCTATTTCATTGTTTCCTAGAGTTTAAGGCCAGAAGGGACCATTAGATCATCTAGTCTGACTTCCTGTATTTCACAGGCCACTAAATTTCACCTAGCAACCCTACACTGAACCCCAAAACTTGTCTTGGACAAAAACATTTCAGTCTGTAGGAGACAAAACTGTTGTGTGCCGTCGGCAGAGGACAGGAGAGACTGAGGTTCCACCAATGCCTGAGGCCCTTGCAATGGCCGAGAATTGATTGGGTCAGATATACTCAGATTATCCTAGCAGGTGATCAGTGCCCCATCCTGCCACTCAAAGGTCCCTGCCAATCCGACCAGGGGGAAATTCCTTCCCACCCACAACTCTGGAGATCAGTTGGACCCTGAGCATGTGAGCAGGACAGCTAAGGAAACAGATTCTCTGAACCATTTTAGAGCACTAGTCCACCCTACCAGGTGTCCCATCTCCTGCTATGGTCAATCCCTGATGCTTCAGATGAAGGTTGGAAGGATCCACCCCACCCCACCCCACCCCACTCACAGCGTACACCTCGCCAATTGTGCATGGGGGTGGGGGTGGGGGCCGGGGGAATTCCTTTATGACCTCTACAGGCAACTGTACAGGGAGGAGGGATAGCTCAGTGGTTTGAGCTGTGAGTTCAATCCTTGAGGGGGCCATTTAGGGATCTGGGGCAAAAGTTGGGGATTGGTCCTGCTTTCAGCAGGGGGTCGGACTAGATGACCTCCTGAGGTCCCTTCCAACCCTGATATTCTATGAACTGGATGAACTCCGTTCCATGAGTCTTCTCTGCAAGTATTTAAATGACCATAAAAGAAGATTAAAGGCTTTCTTCAAAACAAGGGGCCTAAAGTTAAGCTTCTAAATTCATACTGAGGTCTCCAACAGTGGCCTGATTTTCAAGAGATACTGAGCCCCAAAAGTTCCCAGCATAGCTAATAGGTACATCTGGGTGCTCAAGATTTTTGAAAATGAGGCCCTGACTAAGCAAAACTCCTCAGCATGTGCTTAACTTTAGCTCTATTTCTTGGCTTAGAGTTAAATTATTATTCTGTATGCTATCAAAACTCATCAATTGACAGTAAAGAGGGAAAGGAAGATTATTTTACGTGGGGACCTACTTGAAAGGAGCAAATTTGCTTCGTTATGATTTCCCCCCAAGCACACTGGGGAGTTCAGCAAACAAACCTGGTCATGAGGAGGAAGGAAGAGGATTTCCAGGATTCCCAGGTCTACATCTCACAGTGTTTGGGCTCCTGCAGAATCTTGACTGGATAGTGAATTAAAGAGGCCAGCACCAATTTCTGCTGTCAGTGGTAACCAGCCGAATCCTTTTATTTAATTTCAGGTGTTTATAATGAGGTTGTTTCCCTCCTGGCACATATGGATGACCAAGATAAGGGCAAAATTGCCCTCAGGATTGCCTTTATAGCCGAGACCAAGCTGGCTATCGTTCTGACAGTTCTGCTCGAGAAACTGCAAAAGGATGAGGTAGGGCAGTTTCATGAAATTGCATCCGCTTTCCAGGTGTCCACACCAAATTCTGCCTGACTTCATGGGGGTACAAGGGACTGCACGGGGGTAATTCAGTGTAGAACTTGGCCTGGTGCACCATCAGGAGAATCAGTATTCGCCCTTCTGTCCTCAGGCGTAAACTCATCATGCAAAATGCTGTTCTTACAGATCAGGATGATACAATGCTCTATAAAGAGAGCATTGCCCTTTTACACACAGTGGAGTACATGGGCTGTAGACAGTAAAAGTACACCATCGGACTAGCAGTAATCTCTTCTAATAATACTTTGCCCTTCTTTAGCATCTTCGTCCAAAAATCTCAAAGCACTTCCCTAATACTAATGAATTAAGACTCACAGCACCCTTGTGAGAATGGGAAGCATTATCCCCATTTACGGATGACTTGTGTCACAGGGAATTAAGTAACTTGCTCAACACCACTTAGCAAGTTAGTCAAAGAATGTGAATAAAACCCAAGTGAACTGACTCCCTGCTCTAAAGCCTAGCCAACACTCCTTTGTTATGATGACATATTATTGAGATTATAGCATTGAAGGGACCCTTATCTATATATTTTCTACTGGGGGAATTCTGCAAGAAAAAAATAAAAATGATGCGTACAATATTTTAGAGGTTCTGCAAAATTCTGCATATTTTGTTTGTCAAAATAATACAATATAATTACACCCGTTAAAATGATTTTTGGTTATTTATTTCAAAATACCTGTCAGCAAGTATGTCTGTATGAATACAGACAACAAAAAGGATTCAGGAAATGTTTTTTGACAAACCAATTCCTTACTCTGCATGTTAATACAGAACTCTGAGTAATAATTCATTTAAACTCAATACAGAACCATATTTCTTGCACCCCTTAGGCGCAGTGCAAAGGCTTGGTAGAGTCAAGGGTAATGGAGGGAAGTAAATTGCTGGGAAGGAGCCTGGGTGTGAACTTGGAGCGTTGCTGGGTATGGGTGGGAAAAGTATGGAACAGTTTTTTTGGGAGGGGCAGGGAGGAATTGTTAGGCAGCTCCCCCCATGCAGACCCTGTCTGACCCCTGACCTCTCCCATTCAGTAAGGCACATCTGCCCCTGTCTCCATGTGTTCCTGCACACCCATGGGTCCTTGCACCCCCGTCCACATGTGTCCCTCCACCCCCACTCAGAAACCCACTCCCCCCATCCCCATGTGTGTTAGGGGGCTTATTCATTCACCCACTCACTTCCCTGGTCCTTCTCAGATGAACAGAGAGCAACAATACCCGAAGTCCAAAGGTGCAAACAATTCCATGTTTATTGGGTGAACTTCCAGCAAGCATGATTTCAGTTTCCTTCCTTAGTGTCCCCCTTCCCAGCTCTGACACCACAGAGCCTTACAGCTGTGTCCCTGTTCCCATTCCTGCCCTTAGCCAAACATGATTCCAATTTCCCCAGCCCCATTCCCTGTTCCCATTTCCCCCTTTAGCAAAACATGATTCCAATTTCCCCACCCCCATTCCCTGTTCCCATTTCCCCCACCCACACACCCACCCCCTCACTTCCTGATTGACTGCAGACTATATAGTAAAACTTGACTTCTGCTTAGCTGTACCTTAACCAATCCTTTTCCTGAAATTTAACTAACCAATCCTAACATATTGTAACATGATTATGTAACCAATTATATCCCACCACCTTAATTAGTTTACAGCCAGCAAAATTAATGATACAGCAGAGAGAAACAATCACAGAACCAGACAGAGATTATACAGACAAACAATGGGGAAATGGGGACTACAGTGATAGAACAAACCCAGAAATGAGGATTTCACATCCCTGCTAGTGATAAGTGAGTTCTTGCCAGACAGGATGCTTTCAAACTAAGTTTCCTTTTACATCTTCTAGGCCCTTCCCTTTCTCTGGAGGCAATAGGCATTATCAGGACAGGATTGTGTTCCAAACAGCCCAATAGCACCTTATTTCAATGTGACTAGTTGGGAATGTGAAGAGGTGACTGGTCGCTTCCCAGCTTATGGCTGCCTCTGCTGCTTAGCCAGAGGCCTTAGCCTAAGAACAGGGCCTCAGACTCACAGTAAGAGAAGGACCTTACACTGGCAGACAGTGATTTTCATTCTTTCTTTTATACCTCTAGAACTAGCCAAGTGATAAGAATACACCTAAATTCTTAGATGATAGGCCTTTACAGACAGGCCTGAACATCTATATCCTAACAATGTGTCCCTGTCCCCCCTCCCCCTGTCCCCATGTGTCTCTGTGCCCCCAGCCAACCGGCCCCTGTCCTTATGTAGCTCTGCACCTCCTCCCCCATCACTATGGAGCCCTGAACCTCCCTCCTCCTCTAACTCTGTGCCTCCACTCCCATTCAGCCCCTGCCCCAGTCTGTCCTCCCCCACTAGCCCTTATGAGCCCCTGATTGACCCCACCCCAGCATCCCACACTGTCTGTCTCCCCATAGCCCCTGTCTCCTGACCTGGCCTGCTGTGAAGAAGACAGGCTCTCTCTCTTCCTTCGCTGATAGGGAGTTGCTGCTTTGTTCTATTGCCACAGCACCCTTTGGTGGGCAAGAGATGGAACGGCAGCAGCATTTCAGCAGAAGCTTTTTACTGTGCAAAAAAATAAAAATATGCGGGGCTCATTAATTATGCACGTGTGCAGTAGTGCAGAATTGCCCCAGGAGGAATATTCAGACCCCTTTTTTTCCATTGATTAATACTTGCATCCAACAAAGTCCATTTCCCTATTAAGGGCCAACACAGAAGGCATTTTAGTTTCCATTAAAGTACTAGGAGGCCAACTGAACCGCTTGTCTTGGCCTCCGACTCCTTTAATTATTTGAATTACTTGATTAATTATAAAAAGAAAAGGAGTACTTGTGGCACCTTAGAGACTAACCGATTTATTTGAGCGTAAGCTTTCATGAGCTACAGCTCACTTCATCGGATTCATTCAGTGGAAAATACAGTGAGGAGATTTAGATACACACAGAACATGAAAAAATGGGTGTTATCACACTCACTGTAAGGAGAGTGATTAATTATGTTAATTCATGTGATTAATTACTTGAATTACTTGAATTATGTAGTGCTTATGTATTGATAAGTTGTCAGTGACAATTTTCAATTAAAAAAATCCTCCTTACATTTAAAAATGAATGGAAGGGGCTTCTCCCCAGTGGAGCTGTCTGTTATGATTGCAGTTTGCAGAAGCATGCCTTTTAAAGCAGAACCACTGGAACGTATAGCCAATCAAGAGATCTGATGCAGACCCTGTCTGACCCCTAAGCTCTCCCATTCAGAGATCTGATTGGCTTTGAACCTTCCAAAGTGGGTTATGACCTTGGCATGCAGGTCACACAGATGTCTAGACTCACAGGAGACCGAGACGGAAAAGACCTCTTGGATCATCCAGTCCATTTCCCTGCTAATGCAGGAGCATTCCCAGCAGCCATTTTCCACTGTTTTGGCCAAACTAATTTGAAAAGCCCCTAAGGACCGAACTTCCGCCTCTTTCCTAGGAAGACTATGTCATAACCTAATAGCCCTGTCTTACAGTTGGGGCATTTTTCCTGTTATCAAAGTCTAAATTGAATGTCCTTTTTTAGCTTAATCCCATTACTCCTACTTTTACCAAAATGTATTATCCTAAAAAATTCCTCTCCCTCCTTGGTGTTCACACCCTCCAGGTAGTTGTATGGTATTATCCTCTCTCCTTCAGAGTCATCCCTTGGCCGCATCAGACACAGACAGCTCTTTCCGTCTGTCTGCAGAAGCAGGGGTCTGCTCGGGCCCAATTTTTAAGCCCGACCTGAACTGGCCCCCGGCCCACTCACCTCACCCTGAGAGGGCTGAATCATTTTCCATCCTGGTCCCAACCTTTCCCCCCAAACCGGATCCTGCCGCTGCATCCTGCTCATGGGGCTGGTGCAGCGGCCACTGTGTGCAGCAATGGCTCCATCCTCTGACACGGCCCCTGCTGCGCTGGGTCTGTGCTGCAGAGAGAGGGAGATGCTGTGACTCCTCGGCATCCTTGCTCCACAGCGCGTGCAGCGCAGGAAGGAGGTGGTGGCTGGCAGGAACACGCAGTCCCGGTTGTGCCGATCCCAGGGGCTAAAGGAGGAGAGCCGACCTGACCCCACCCCAAGAGGGTCCAGTTGTTTTCTCACCCAACCTGACCCGGACGCCTGTGGTCAGCTCCCCTAGGATTTGGGTCAGGTTGCAGGGCTCTATCCAGAAGTCACTTCTGCCAGGCCCCTGCATTCTTTTTTGCTCTCCCAGGAATGACTTCCATTTGTTGATCTCTCTGGGAATGTGGTGCTAGAAAAGGCACTCATCCAGATGCAGTCACAGCTCAGCTGAACAGAGAGGAACTGTTATCTTCCTGCTTTGTGCCATGATCCCTGTGTGTAAAAGACCCGACCCACATGGCTCTTTGTGGTAGCCATCACACCTTGCATATACCTCTTGACTTTGTTTTCCACTGTCACCCCCAGGGCACTTGTTGCTTCCCACTTTTCTCCCTCCCATTCTGTCAGTTACTTCTACCTCCTTTCCAGGGGTGCTAGTTTGCAGTTTTCTGAAATGAATCTTGGTCTCTCCTCAGGCTTTTAATTTCTCAGTGTCCCGCTTTATTTTTTCTCGGTCCCAACTGATCCTACAACTCCTCCATAGTTAGTCTCATCTGTGAAGTTCTACACTGATGGGCCACATAAAAGACACCTTCACGCGTGCTACTGTCCGTGTAGATCTAAGGGCTGAGCTCATTGCCCCCGGGAGCGGTTGAGGACTCACTGCAGGAGTTGGGTATTTTATATTCCACATTTACAAATTCTGCCTGGAGTGGCTAGAGCAAGGGCAAGGTGCTCATTTTTATTGTTTGTTCTGAATAAATGAAACTAGAGAAGGGGGCAGTGAAGGGCGCTTCCTCTGGCTCTTTTCTCTCCAGGAAGATTAAACAATGTCAGTTGCTCGGCTGCTTCTGAAGCGCTGCTGAATGCGGTGCTTGTGGAGGGCAGGGCATGTTTTACGCCAATTAAGCCACCAATTAGGGCAGGGGCTTATTAGCTACAGTACTGTCTGGTCGGCAAGAAAAACTTTTCCCAATTCTTCTCCTTTATGTTTTGTCCCCAGCAAAACAGAATAGACATTTACTATGTCCTGGAGAAACTCTTACAGCAGGACACCCAGGGCCTAGAGAGACGGCTTCTGAAGAAAATAATAACCCTAGCCTCAAACCACATGACAGAGACTCAGGTAAGTTAGTTCTCCCGAGATACCAATCAAAGGATCCAAAGCTTTAACTCATTCAAACTCTCTTTTGGGGGGATAAACTATATACTGAAATGAAAATGTATTCTTCTGTTAGAGGTCCACACCTTCCTCCAGACCAAAGCCCAGGTCCTAGACAGCACTTGTGCACATGCATAAGATGGGACAACTCACATGCTGAAAGTTACACATGTGCTGACGAAGCAGCTTGCAAGCAACTCAAAGGCTGAAAACTGTTTAGCCAAGTGACTCAAGTGACTCAAGGAATATTTATGACGAATGACTCTACCCTCAGAAAGTTGGGTTGGTTCATTCACAACTCATGCACAGAAATAAGGACAGAAATAACAACTCTGGCTAGTGCAACCGGCTTCAGTCACCTCAGTCTCTCTCTTTTGGTTTTTGGTTTTAGGAAGCAAGAAATGAAGTAAAAGTGGCAGCTAGCAACACCTTAGTGACTCTGGCACGCTGCTATTTCAGTGATGTCATGTTAGAGCTGGTGTATCATCTGGAGCTGCCTGAAGAGTTTATTTTCATGACATTGGGCAACCTGTCATCCGCCTATGGTATGGTCACTTCCCTCTTTTCTTTCAAAGTGATTGTTTTTCATTTAAGGACAGGGGATTATCTCTCGACCTAAAAATGTTACCGCTAAACAGAGCTCTGTTTGAGTGTGTGTGTGTAGAAACACAAGATTAACTGCTGTTGCTAGTTCTGGCCTCCAGATCATGAGCGATCCAGCTGGAGGTGCAAGCTCTAACCTATGCCCCTGAGTGAAGTACCTTAAGGATGGGAATGAGTGGAAGATCAGGTCTAGTGGAGCTCTTCTCCACCCCACTTGCCATCCCGCCCCAGTGCTCTCTCCCCTTGCTTGGGAGTGAGTTGGGCATTGGGCACAGCTGTACACCTGTGGAGGATTCCCCTCTTCAGGGTGAATCCCCCACTGGCTTTCAATGGCTGCTTTAAAGCCATTCTGCTCTGCTTACGCAGCGCCAATGGCCTCGGAACCCAGAGCATCCTGCCCCACAGTGTTTCTACGTGTGTTGTAAGAAGGCAGAGAGCAGCTGATTGTCTGTCTTCCTTCTCTTCTGGCCTTTCTCTGCAGCACTTAAGTGTATCCCTTTTGTGGGAATGATCCTGAAGGACATGATCTCCATGTTGGCGTTAGTCAAGGACAGCAGGATGAGACAAGCATTTTGCGGTGGTAAGTGCCAGCACTTCCTGTAGGTGCCCCAAATGGATATTTAGGGGGTCTTGGTACAGATTTAAGTGACTGACCAAGTTTGCAAACAGGCCCTGAACTGTGCTCCCTTCCCTGGATTGCACCAGGTGCTGCATTCCTTGGCTCCCGTAGCACTCAGTGAAGTTGAGAGTGCTCCTTCCTTTGCAGGAGGTGCTGAGCATTTGTAAGTTCAGGCCCTTTATGACTCATGCATATCGTTTAAAATAAACAGACACAAAGGCTGAAGCTGCCCCTCTGCCAGGAGGCTCCTGGGGGAGGAGGTGAAGGGAGCAGATTTCATTACTGTACATTTAAAAATCCCCTGTTTCCCACTCCTCCACCCATTCTCTCTCCTCAGTTTCTTCATCATCATCATCATCATCATCTCCTTTCACCCTCTTTCTCTGTCTACTCCACTTCTCTCTTCCTTTGCTTTTCAGGTGATGCTCAGTAAGGGGTTAATCCTGCGCCCTTGAGGGAAATGGGAATTTTGCCATCCACTTCATAGAGAACAGGATTGGGCCCTAATTCGTCTTAGCAAGGACACTAGATGCACCTACTTTTAGGGCAAAGTGCTCCCCACTACCTTCAAATCCCACTAAAGCCAATGGCAGTGAGGAGCACTGAACATCTTTCAGACAAACTGTAACTCAGGATGAAATCATACAGTGTTCGGGTTCAATAAACAATAACTGCAGGGGACGAGAGTCTTCAAATGATGGTAATTGAAAAAAGATGGAGAGATGTACAAAGAAAAAAGCCTTTTAAGAAACAAGAAATGGAATGGGGAAAAGAGAAATAGCTCCCAATTGAGATGGGATTTCAGCATCTAGTCCTGATAGTAGCTGCCATGGTACTGGAGTAAACGATAGGCCTGGGTGTCTTCTCTGAGAAAGCAACTTCTCCTCATTATTACTATGTCCTTTTCACATGGCCTGTCTTCTCTCCTTCTGTGCAGTTCTGGAAAAATGCTCAAGGGCAGTGAATGTATATTTTATGAACTGGGAAAAGTGCCCATTCCCCAGAATGGGTGAATCACAATTCTGCAAGAACATTCTTCCCTTATATAGTCATGTGACCAGCAACTGGCTGAGCTGTGAGGAGCTGGAGGTGAGAATTGCTGGCTTTCTAAACCTTTAGCGGAAATTGTGATGTTACATTCTGTGTGTCTGGCACTCTTTGTGATGATGGCATTTAATGGTAGGTCCTTTTGGATGGAACAGATTGTCATGTAAAACATCGAAAACCCATACGTTTCTAATGTCACCACATCATGGAAATTCGGTCTGTACCCAGTGTACATGGAGTCTAGTTTTGTGCACCTAATGTGCAGATGAACCCGGGATAGTGGGCTAAATTAATTCCTGGTCTAAGTCCATTCAGCCCCAGTGGAGTTACAGCAGGGATGAGTTGGCCTAGAATGCATACTAATATGGGGAAATATTTTACCTGGTCTAGTTGTGAGGTGCATTAGAATATAATCCTGACACCAACCCTACGAGTCCTGGTTCTTTACCAGGAAATATTGGGATAGGACCGTTCCGACAGTGGAACAAGGGAAACTGCACTCATTAGAAGTAGGAAAGGTGTGCCTATTGGAAGATATTGAATGAATTCATAGGAACATAAATTCTGTGTCTCATCTATGCAGCTCAAGAAGGCCGTCATCAAAGCCCTTGGTCCCATGATGGGCATCCTGCTACACAAAAAGGAGCCGCAAAATCCAATATTTAAAGAGATCTCATGGCTCCTTGAGCAATATAAGGAGGAAATTGATGTTTTTCACGTCACCAAGGTGAGGTACCACTCATTAAGGTAACTGTCTCTGTGTGTGCCTGTATGACCTGCAGGAGGAATTTGCTGCCAGTGGGGTTTCCTGGTCTAGATAGTGACTTGTTAGATAATAAATATGCACACAAGTTCTGGGTTTATACACATGGTGACCCAGGCAACAAGATTTGTAGGTAACTGCCTCTTCTGAAAAGCATCCTCTGTTTCCTGGGGAGGAGGAGAAGGAGATAAAAAACAAAACACCTGCACAACAAGATACTCCCTCCTTGTGATTTACCAAAACATCCTGTCAACTCTGTGTCTCTCTTTTAGATCATAAGCTCCTCAGAGCAGGGGCTACCATATGTTGTCTCTGGTCGATACCAAGCCAACTGTCAACGGTTGAAAATTAATAATAAGGAGGCTTGAGGGTCATTGCTTTGCATTGCATAACTCAATAGATATAAAATCATTGCCTGTCTGTTTCATCTACCATTCTATGCAGTGCTGTTGTAGCCATGTTGGTCCAAGATATTGGAGCGACAAGGTGGGTGTGATAATCTAATTGAAGATATTGTCTCACTCACCTTGTCTCTCTATTTCATCCCCCCTCAGTACCACATGAGCAAGAAGTAAGGGGCCATATTCTGTCTTCAGTGGGGCTACACAGTTGTAAATGAAGTCATGAGACAGCTCTAACTTCTTGGTAGTGATATTTACTCACCGTCTATGTTGGTTGAAGCTTTCTAGTACGGAGTATGTGGTCACTTTGGGGGTTGAAATACCCATGATTTGGAGGGAACCAATGCATCATGGACTTCTTTGATAGCATCAGGGCACTACACAACTGTGTAAACATAGTAAAATATGTAGATGGCATCCGAGACATTCTGGAAGCTTCAAGCAGCAAAGGAGAAAAGTGTGTTAGATGCAGGAAGGAATTCGATTTTCATCTTTTTTTTAATCAATAACCTGGCAGAGGACATAAAATCATCACTGATAAAGTTGGCAGATGAGATAAAAATGGGGGAGTGGTAAATAATGGAGAGGAGAGCTCATGGATTCAGAGTGATCTAGATCACTTAGCAAACTGGGCGCAAAGAAACAATATGCCTTTAAATACGGCTGAATGTAAATGTATGTGTCTAGGCACAAGGGATTTAGGCCACACATACCTGATGGGGGATGCTGTCCTGGGAAGCAGTGACTCTGAAAAAGATTTTGGGGGTCATGGGGCATAATCAGCTGAACATGAACTCATGCTGTGGCCAAAAAAGCTAAAGCTGGGATGCATCAAAAGGGGAATCTCAAGGAGGAGCACAGTGGTTATTTTACCTCTAAATCTGGCACTTGTCTGACGACTGTTGGAATCCTGTGTCCAGTTCTAGTGCCCACAATTCAAAAAGGGTGTTGATAAATTGACAGAAGAGCCACAGTGACGAAAGGATTAGAAAATGTGCCTTACAGAGGGAGAATCAAGGAAGTCAATCTCTTTAGTTTAATAAACAGAAAGTAAAAGGCTGTGTGATGGGGTTTACCTACCCCGCATTGGTTCAGCAGGGGTTAATCCTGCTTTGTGGGCCGAGGAGGCCATGCCCCCTCATCTCTGCTCGGCATGCTTCAGCTGGACCCAGGATACAAAAGAGAGCCGCTCAGCTCAGGCTGGGATGGCTGCCGAAGGGAGCAGAGGCGCATTGCAGGCTCCTGCAGAGAGACTGCCAGTGCTCCAGGATTCAGAGGCCAGCTGGACTGTGGCTGCAGCTGACCCCCAGCCACCCAATGCCAGAGATGGAGGAGAGACCCCAGAATCCCTGAGAGTCCCAGCTGCGGAAGAACGGGTGGGAAGCAGCCTAGGTGGACGAAGCATTGATCCAGTTGAGGTAGCGGGCTTGACTCAGCATGCTTTGGAAGGATCCCCGCTGAGTTGGTGGCAGATACCCCTGCGCCCTGGGCTGGGACCCTGTGGAATAGGTAGGACCCAGTGGAGAAGGGCTCACCACTAGGTAACACTTCCCTGCCACAAAAGGTGGTTCTATCGACTCTGGCCACTAGGCCGCATTGCCCTGCAGCCAAGGGTGGGTCTACTGACTTTGGCCACTAGGCCGCACTGCCATCCCTAGAAGGGCAGCCCAAGTGACTCAGGCTGTTGGGCCGCGGTCCCTCACCCAAGGGCTGCTGCACTGATCCCGACCATTAGGCGATGCTGCCCTAGGAGCCTGGACTGCTGTGGTGGCTAGGGAGACTAGGCCAGTTGGGCCACTCCAGATCTACTTCAATTCCTCCTCAACCTGATACCACCCTGATGGGGTGGACCTATCCTGTGACAGGGTGACTTAATTACAGTCTATAATATCTTACATGAGGGACTCCTATTATCTAATGGGCTCTTCTGTCTAGCAGAGAAAGGTGTCACTTGATCCAATGGCTAGAAACTGAAGCTAGACACTTTCAGACTGGAAATACGGCGTACATTTTTAATGGTGAGATAATTAACCATTAGAGCCATTTATCAAGGGCCGAGGCGGATTCTGACGATTTTTCAATCAGGATTGGTATGTTTTTCTAAAAGCTCTGCTCTGGGAATGATTCTGGGCAAGGTCTATGGCCTGTGTCATACCGACCGGAGGTCAGACTAGATGATGGCAAGAATCCGGTCCGGCCTTGGAATCTAGGAATCCCCTGAATCTGCTTCAGTCACTACATATGGCTCCTTTGTGTGCCCACCATCTGACTTTCGCCCTCTGTTGCAGAGTCTGAGCCAGCTCTTGGAGGTCTCTGGTGAATATAAGATCCCTCTACCTAAAGCGAAGTTTCAAGCCATCTGCAGAGCTCTGCACAACCAGGTGAGGGGTGGTTTTGCTTGGATCCCTTGAGCTTAGGCACAGCAGATCTGAAGCATATTAACACTGAAAAATCGATGGAATGATCGTGGAGAGCCTGGGGACCTCCTCATGCCTTACTGATTTCTGCAGGCTCAAGAGTAAGCAGGGAGCGCTCTCATTTTCTTAGCTACTATCCAGCTCAGTTTGTAAAGCAATTTCACCATAAGCCGATTACCAGGGGGAGTCAGAGTTGTAAAGTAAAAACTGTGGCTGTGTCTTGATTAGGTCAGCTCTGCTGCTCAAAACACTTTAGCTTCTCTTATCTAATGTATTGGTCATTGTCTTTGAGTCTTGCTGTGCATGCAGGACCATCTCCCTAGGGTTCAGACCTCTAGTTGGACAAGCAGGAAGCGGAAGCTTAGAAATTAATTGAACATTTTTCTTTTCCATTGCTTCTGATTAGCTTTTCTTTGACCATTTCCCTTCTTCCCACAGATCTGTTCTCCATCTAAGCAGCTCAGCATTGAAAACCACAAAGAGCTGTTCCATTGTGTACTTCTGCTAGGTAAGGGGAAGACACTCTGAGTGACACTGTGGTTTCTTTGTAACTTCCTTACCTTTGTGAGGTACGGTAAGAAGAAGAGTTCTGCAGGCAGTGAGGACGTGATTTCTTCCCTTGCAGCCCGTTCTTCTCCTGATGACATGCTAGCATTTCTACACAAGCAGCAGGAGATTGAGCATGAGGCCGTTCGTGTGATGTCTTTAGAGCTCCTGAGGGCTATTGTTGGGGCTGACTGTAAGTAACACAGGAGCAACTGTGCCAGCTGCCCTCTTGGCCGACATGCTGAGGGTTGAGCTGAGGACATCCAGAGCTAAAAGCTTGAGCTACTAGAGATTGAGCTAAAGAACCAAGGCTGTGTAGGCCCGGCAGGGCTGCAACAGACTCATCACCTCTGCAACTGGGGCACAGAGGCTCTAGAACACACAGTCACCAGTGGTTTGGAGATCCACTAAGGGACCAAATGCTGCCCTAAGTTACCCCCATATGGCCCCATATGGAAATCAACAGGTTCAACTAAGTGCTGAATGTAGCCCAAGATATTTGTCAAGGTCTTTTTCAACTTCAAATACAGAAGTTAACTTGGGGCTAATGCACGTTAACAATAATCAGATAAAAATAGAATAATACTCCTGACTCGAGAATCCTAAGTATTATACACTCTAGACTAGATTCTGAGTCCTGTTATGCCGGTGTAAACACAGATTAACTTCAGGTTTCAGAGTAACAGCCGTGTTAGTCTGTATTCGCAAAAAGAAAAGGAGCACGAAAGCTCATGCTCAAATAAATTGGTTAGTCTCTAAGGTGCCACAAGTACTCCTTTTCTTTTTGCAGATTAACTTCAGTCACCTCAGTCTATCAAACTGCTTTATAATATTTCCATCATGGTAGTAGGATGGCACTATTTAGAGAAATGGAATTACTTTAGATTTACACTGGTGCAACTGAGACCAGAATCTGATCCTATGTTTTCCCCACTGATTCTGTAGAGGAGAGAAGCTTGGTACTATTCTTAACTAGGGCCCTTTGAAATCCAGGATTAATTCCAGTGTGGAAAGTGAGTGTGTGTGGAACAAAGAAGTACTGTACACCTCTCCTTATCTTTCAGTGCCTGAGACAAGAGTTAAAAAGCTTCTGATTGTGAAATCCACTCTCAGTGATCAGAATGCTACGGTAAGATTGTGTGTGCAACAGTGAACTATTTCAATTTTTTCAGTGTTATGGGATGAATGGATATCTGGGTGGAGCTTTCATTCAGATCCAGATGGGAGACTGCAGAATAGAGAAGGCATGTCATTCTCCTGCCGGTGTTAAATGTATCCATGTTTCTAATCCAAGGAGACAAAATCAAAAGCATAATGGCCCAACTTGACTATCATACACATTGTAAGGAGAGTGATCACTTTAGATAAGCTATTACCAGCAGGAGAGTGGGATGGGAGGAGGTATTGTTTCATGGTCTCTGTGTATATAATGTCTTCTGCAGTTTCCACAGTATGCATCTGATGAAGTGAGCTGTAGCTCACGAAAGCTTACGCTCAAATAAATTGGTTAGTCTCTAAGGTGCCACAAGTACTCCTTTTCTTTTTGTCTTGATACAGTGGAAGTGCCTCTCGTTAAGTTATTATGGGTCATACACAGGTTGCCTGGTCTGCCAGTGTCACAAATGCATTCTTGGTTCTTATGCTCCCAGGGTGGTAAAGGAAAATTTCTATTTAACCAGCTAAGAACATAAAACATAAGACTGGCTAACCTGTCTCCCGCAAAAGAATGGTTCATCTGGTCCAGTATCCTGGCTTCTGACTGCATTGTGTGAAGAAATGCTTCCTTTGGTTTGTTTTAAACCTGCTGCCTATTCATTTCATTGGGGGACCCCTTGGTCTTGTGTTAGGTGAAGGGCTAAATAACACTTCCTTATTGACTTTCTCTACACCAGTCATGATTTTATAGACCTCTAGCATATTCCCTCTTCGTCGTCTCTTTTCCAAGCTGAAACGTCGCTCTTTTTTTAATCTCCCTTGGGTGAGAAGTTATCCCATAGGCCTAATTTGTGTTGCTCTTCTCCGTATTTCTTCCCATTCTAACACATCTTTTTTGAGATGAGATGACCAAAACTGCATGCAGTATTCAAGGTGTGGGGGTCCTGTAGATTCATATCGTGGCATAATGATAGTTGCTGTCTTCTTATCGATCCTTTTCCTAAGGGTTCCTAACATGTTGTTAACTTTTTTGACTGCATGTTGAGCGGATGCTTTCAGAGAACTGTACACAATGACTCTGAGGTCTCTTTCTTGAGTGATAACAGCTAATTTAGACCCCATCCATTTGTATGTACAATTGGGATTATCTTTTCCAAAGTGCATTACCCAGTACAGTACAGGAATCAGGGGCACAATGTTACCAGATGTGCCTGTTACTTTGGGGTAGGCTCATTGATTAGGGTTACTCTTCTTGGGGGAGGGGGGGAGGGTCTGTCATTCTATTAATGGGCTGCTTATGTCACTTGTGTGGAGCTCTCCTCCTTCCTTCTGCAAGTCCCCTCCCAGTGGAGCTACCCTGCAGGACCTCGGTTCCCCAGGGCTGGGTCCCTCCAGCCTAGAACGAGATGAACACGCACGCACGCACGCACTAGCAGAGCGAGTCTGAGCGGACCAGGTCCATCAGCCCTCTCCAGCTGATCCTCTCATATGGCCCTGTACTCAATGGGCTGGGTTAAGCAGCACTTTCAGCTGCTCCCCTCTGACGTGCCCCAAGTTTAACACATCCCTGTCCCACTTTCACGTTACAATTGTACTGGTAGTAACCCACTTCATGAGCAAACCCCACAGTATTTTTGGGCACTACCGGGATCTTTAGCTTAGGTAAAAGAAGGGTTGCTGCAGAGTAAATGGGGGAAGCGGAAAATACAGAGTATAATTTGGAGGGAGAGGGAGAGAGAGAGAGAGAGAAGCAACCAGCTGAACCATAAAAGTTATTTGTTGAATAATAGTGATAACTACACAAGGAGGGCTAAACAAACATAATGGTTACATTTGAAAGGCTAATACCTGAGGAAGAAAAGAAAATGGAGGGGCGGGGGTGGGGGGGAATCTCACCCACTCCATGAGGCTTGAACTGGTTGGGGTTCCCAGGTGGTGGTGGTAGCTCAGGGTCCTGAGTGCTGGAGACAGGCAGAGCCCCCCGCACGGTCAGTCAGGAGATGGAATCCCAGTGGAACTGAAGCAGAGGTTGGGTCTATACATCAGAACCCTTACTTGGGCATAGGTAGGGGGTTTTGTAGAGAAAATACAATGGTTCAAGGGAGAACACTAGATTTGTTTATGGGTAAACTGATGGGTTTTCAAGGGTTTTCTTTAGGCTAGACAATAGGAGCTGATCACTCTTGGCTATGGGTGGTGGTTTTTTCCAGGCAGCTCACAAGGCAACTAGGCTGCTTCAGTATTTTAGGATAATAAAGATTTATTACTAGAATTGGTGTGATAATTGCTGAGCTAGGTGTGTGCAGGTGTAGGTTCATTAGCATCTGGAGCAGGGATTCCCATGATGCAGTGTGTGCCTGCTTTTCTGGTCCCAGAGTTCAGTGCGGTTCTCTGTTCCTCATTCTTCATGCTAATTCCTATCCCATCTTTCATGCAGATGACGCTAGGGGAGTTGTCTCTGTTCTTCATTTTGTATGCAAATGGAGATGTCTTAATCTTGTCACCCTTCTCAGGAGGGGTCTAGGTGTGACTCCCAACACCCTTCATTGTTCTCTGCAAGCCTTTTCTCTGATGGGTTTTGGTTCAAACAGAGATTGGTGGGGGCGGGGGGTGTCTTTCATGAGTCAGACAGGCTAGATACTGCGCCCTGGTTCCCCAAAAACACAGAGCTGACTGGTCTCAACAATAAGGATGGCAAGTGAAGTCTAGTCCAACTGGAAACCATTCATTCTTCGTTCTTTCTTCTTTTTTCATTGGACTCAGGGAACTTTTGATCGGTTTGGATCTCTGATTGGACGAATAGCACCATACAGCTGTGATTCGCTGGCCACGTCCCGTCAGTGGGTGGTTGACTGTATCAGCTGCCTTCTCTGTATACAAGGTGAGGAGACCATTAGCAGGCATAAGGAATTCTTCACCTTCTTTCACTGTTGTAATGTCCATTTGTCTGCCTATCTAGTTCTTTCTGTCCTGTCTGTTGTCGCTTAGATAACAGAATGGTGGGCATCTTGTAAATACCTCATTAGAAGAGAAGATTCTGACGTGTAAAGAGCCTAGCACACTTTTGGGAACTGTACAACTAATAAATGGATACCTGCATACAGGTAGATAAGCACTAAATTCCTTAGGGCTTTTCTACACAGGGACACTAAGGAAAGTTAATCCAAATGAACTAAAGGTGTACATTTAAAGTGCATGAGGTAAATGGCATTAAACACATGTGTGGATGCTCGGATTCTGAATTAAAATGGGCCTTATTAATTGTAGTGAATTCCGTGGATGAAACTAACCTGAATGAAGGCCACTTTAATTCTAAATAAGTGTGTCCCCATAGGTGTTTAATGAAGTTTAACTCATGCTTTTTGAAAATGAATGGGGATTAGCTTTCTTGAATATCTCCATGGAGACAAGCCCTTGGTACTAAACATTTTCATTCTCTTTACCCTGCCACTGGCTGGATTGGAGGGGTTTCCTGGAATAATTCTGTAAACAAAAAGTTCTTCCAGCAGCCCTCTGTCATGAGCCTTCAGAGCTAGTGGAGTAAGTAGAGGCCATTTTTCCCCTTTGTGAAAGAGTAGGATATTCTTTTCACCTAAGGGTTAGATGATAAGGGATAGAGCTTGGTTATCATTTAAGGCCATTTCCAATGAGGGTGACCAGACAGCAAATGTGAAACCTCGGGACAGGGGGTGGGGGGGAATAGGAGTCTATATAACAAAAAGACCCCCAAATGGGGACTGTCCCTATAAAATTGGGACCCCTGGTCACCCTATTTCCAATTATTATTAATCAGTCCTAAAAACAGTGTGGGTGATTCAGAAACAGAATAAGGGACTCCAGCCTTTGAATGTACGACATAGTAATCCTAGCATTGTTTAGAAGTGACTGATGAGCCTGGGTTTCTTGCCGAAGTTTTTTGTCTATCCCCGTCTCTTTTACAAGGAGAGTTTGGTGGAGGGATTCACCTCTAAACTGAAACCTCTGATCTACCTGCATGAGTTGTACTTGAATAGGAGCTTAGATGTAAATAGTGAGAGCAGAGAGACTACTGAAACCGGACACACACAGAAAGACTAGGGACCGAATGGCTAGGCAGCAGTTCTGCGGAAAAGGACCTAGGGGTGACAGTGGACGAGAAGCTGGATATGACCCAGCAGTGTGCCCTTGTTGCCAAGAAGGCCAATGGCATTTTGGGATGTATAAGTAGGGGCATAGCGAGCAGATCGAGGGACGTGATCGTCCCCCTCTATTCGACATTGGTGAGGCCTCATCTGGAATACTGTGTCCAGTTTTGGGCCCCACACTACAAGAAAGATGTGGGTAAATTGGAGAGAGTCCAGCGAAGGGCAACAAAAATGATTAAGGGTCTGGAACACATGAGTTATGAGGAGAGGCTGAGGGAACTGGGATTGTTTAGCCTGCAGAAGAGAAGAATGAGGGGGGATTTGATAGCTGCTTTCAACTACCTGAGAGGTAGTTCCAGAGAGGATGGTTCTAGACTATTCTCAGTGGTGGAAGAGGACAGGACAAGGAGTAATGGTCTCAAGTTGCAGTGGGGGAGGTTTAGGTTGGATATTAGGAAAAACTTTTTCACTAGGAGGGTGGTGAAACACTGGAATGTGTTACCTAGGGAGGTGGTAGAATCTCCTTCCGTAGAAGTTTTTAAGGTCAGGCTTGACAAAGCCCTGGCTGGGATGATTTAGTTGGGGATTGGTCCTGCTTTGAGCAGGGGGTTGGACTAGATGACCTCCTGAGGTCCCTTCCAACCCTGAGATTCTATGATTCTATGATAGCACATGGATCCTCCCATATGAAGATCCATGCAGTAGGGGTTCAGTTTCCTTAATCGTTACAGTACTTTTTCTCCTTTTCTCCACTCCAGGCCAGTCCATAAACCTGGGCTCAGCAGAGGAGGAGCTGAGATGTCTCCGTGAAGCACTAAGAGCTCCAGACCCCGAGGCTCTGTTTCAGGCATCTTCCAAAATGGCCAGGGTAACTGACTCAAAAAGCTTGTGCGGATGTGCGAGTGACCGGGCACCGTTCATTTGACATTTGCTCTTTCATGATGCCTTTCCGTACTCGGAGGGAGCTGTGGGAGTGGGGCGTTGGTTGCTAGTAACCAGCAAGATGCTTTTCATAGATGTGTGCTCTGAATGCCACGTAAAAACCAGATTCCACAGAATGTTGCACGCCCATGAAAATGCGCACGCGGATGCACACGCATGTACCTATCCAGCAGGGCCGGCTCTTGCTTTTTCACTGATCCGGAGCGGTGAAGCACAAAAAATAATGAAATATAAGACCCCCATGCCGCCCCAAGCTTGGCTGGAACACCGCCCCTTGCAATCTGCCGCCCCAAGCATGAGCTTCCTCGGCGGGTGCCTGGAGCCGGCCCTGCCATCCAGCCATCCAGGAGAAAAACTGTGTTAGTGGAACATCAAGCTGAGAAACCACCCAGGATTCATTCTGTCACCTTGTGGGTTTGCCTTCGCCGATATTTGTGTGCACGCCTCTCTTGACTGACTTCTGTGTGCTGTAAAAAGATGCAGTGTATGTCAGAGACTACAAACGGGAAACTTACCTCCTGCATATCCAGTACAATGTTGTGCTAACTGTGCAACAGAGTCTTTGCCTCTCACCTGATATCATTAGTGTAGAAGACAAAAAAGTAGTCTATAGACTAGAGAGAGAATTGTAATCCCAAATGGCGAGCTAGACAGGAGGCTAATTCACCATTTGCTGATGCATGTATCTTTTTTTCCATTTTTAAAAGTGCTGGAGCCAAACATCATTGCGGTCTCTCCTGTTTTTGATTTGTTCCCAGGTTGTTAGTGAGTACTTTCCTTCGGAACAGGCCACAGACTTTATTGAGGCCACATTGGGTGGTCTGCTGTCTGCTAGCCCCACCTGTGCCACGGCAGCTGGACTGTGGATGAAGATCATCCTGAAGGAGTGTGGAGGTGCCATGCTGGACGAGGTAAAACTGGGAACTGGAGAGCTTTTCTGCCTGAACTCTAGACTTTTTGATCTTTGCCCTCATGTGTAAGGAAGAAAAATCTTGCTGTTTCTCCCCCTCGGACATAGAGTCGATTCCATCTCTGTTTCTACCCTAAGATAGGCAATGGCAGAATCAATAGCAGTAGACCGAGATAATCCAAGGGAAAAGGAAGATGGTTGGTTGTTTATTGGTCTAGCTTGTTGCCAAAGTATTCAGCCAAGAAAGGCTTGAGAAAACAGACTCTGGGGAAAAGACAAGAAGACAGAATGACTGGCACTTGGAGGCCTCCAGGTATTAGGAGGCCTATGGTTAAGGGCTACATGGATTAAAAAGAGCACTGGGCTATTGCCAGCCTCTTGCCAGGTTTCTGAGCCTGGGCTCCAGCCCGAGCAGGAACAGCTCCACTTTTAGCCCCATGGTGCAAGCCCCACAGGCCCAGGTTGACCTGAGCTCTGAAACTCAGTGCTGTGGGATTTTTTTGCTGTGTAGACCTACCCTTTAAGAAGAGAAGGAGGGAGGGAGAAAACGCTAGTGTCTTTGGGATCCACTATTTATATGCCTTATTCTGGCGCCCAGTGCATTAGGGCTAGATGAAAGGAGCACTCCACAAATCTTCTAACAAGGCTGGTGAAAGGCCTCGGGAACAGGGAACCCTCGCAGCAGAACTGCCATGTTTGCACAGTGTTTTGAAGATGTGAAGGGCTAGGAATGAATATGAGAGGTAGTCCCCTGTTCATAGTCCCAGGCATTTGCACACTGTCTTTAAAGCACTTGCATATTTTGTGCTTGTGGTTGTTGATGAGCTTTGCATTCTTCGAGGCAAATGGTCAGATTTGGCTGCTTAAATCACACCTGCAAAATCTGGGCAAGCAAAGCCGCCTTTTGTGCATGTGAACTGTTTATGTAATGCATAGCTGGGCACCACCACATTAAATTACCTGGTGTGTCTGTGTGTGTGTCAGTGTTAATTTTTACAGCCGTGTGTGGGCAATTTGTGTGGGTTCAAGTTACGCAGACGTATTTGAACATTTGCTTCTTGAAGTGAGGCATTTCTAAAAAAGCAGCAGATGGTTAAATAAAGGTTTTGATTCTGTAGAGTGAATGGAGAGAAAGAAAAAGGGACATTTCTTTCTGGTTTTGTTCCTTCCAGGTGCCAGATATCCTGGCTATACTATATCGCCACATGCCTACGATCCAGGAGGGCAGCTTGAGGCAGTTCCTTGTGGAGGCAGTGTCCATTCTAGCTCACCATCACCAAGAGGCAGTGATCTCCAGCCTCCTCAGCAAACGTCTGCCGATGGACAGGTATATACCGCTACCTGTTGCATTCATCTTGGTAAAACATGGATCCCACAGCTTTACTAGGAGATGTAGGGCTTCATTTAAGCCACAGACAGTTTGGGATCATTCCTAAGGGTTAAGAGCCTGGCTCTTTCTGCAGGAAGGTCCAAGAACACGTTAAGGTGGGGTGCGGAGAGAAATTAAGTGTCATTCTGTTTCCATTCATGAATAGCTGCTTTGACATCCTAAAGACCTATCTTTACTGGTATAACTGGAGTGTACTGTTGGAAACATCTACCTCTCTAGACGCCTGAATTGAGCTCACTCTGGAAATGAGCAGTGGCTGTTGGTTTCCTGGTAGCATGACAGCTTCAGGTGCAAATCCCTGGCTGATTGCAAAGACTAGGGCCAATATTATCATCAGACCTCTGCTTGGTATCAGTGAGGGTGGGGCTGCTAGAGCAGTGTTGCCATCCTTGGTACTTAAAAGTGGACTGGAAGCAGATCCACCATTTCATTTAAAGATCCCTAACTGAGTTATCAGTGATCAGTGCTGGAATCTAAGACCATAAGAACAGCCATACTGGGTCAGACCATAAGGCCATCTAGCCCAGTAGTCTGTCTTGCGACCGTGACCAGTGCCACATGCCCCAGAGGAAATGAACACAACAGGTCGTTGTCAAGTGATCCATCCCCTGTTGCCCAGTCCCAGCTTTTGGCAAACAGAGGGTAGGGACACCATTTGTGAAGGGGACATAGGATGGCCATGAATATTCATTCTCATAGTTGTATGTCCATCGAGTAGGAATCTGGCTGTTCTTTCATCCACTTGCCTTCCAAACCCTAGATCTTTGGGAGCCACATGCTCATGATTCCAAATTGACTGGGAAGTGGAGAAAACAGGAAGTGAGGTTGGCGCTCTGTGTCCTGTCCTTCTGAAGTCTAGTATTAATGGTTAGGCTGCAGGAAGACTAGGTCACTTAACTTAGTTCTGTACCTGGAAACTCCATATTTAAACACAAGGAGAGTTAAAGGAGGACAGGACTCCTAACTCTCTCATCATAGGCAAGGAGAACATTTGGTCTTTACTAAAATATGACGCATTCAGGGTGAGCCACAAAAGTGTCCAGGGCTCACCTGTAACTTCTGTTAAACTGCAGTGACACCGCTGAGCTGTGGAGATCTCTGGGGGGAGACCCCTTGCTTGCCACTCAAGTCCTACGAGCCCTAATAGAGAAGATAAAGACTCCAGCAAGAACAGAAGGCAACATCACCTCAGAGACAGAAATTGACAGGCATTTGGCAGCTGCTGAACCTCTCTCAGTAAGTTAGATGACAGACACGTCTTTCAGGCTTTCCTGTGCCCTGTGACAATCCTGCTGATGGAAAGCGGGAAGTGTGGTATAATATTGCTGTGTGGGCACTTCTCCTCTGATGGACTGTTTCCCTGAGTCCGGCTCTGCTGTCTGTGGAACAAATACGGCAGTTTTAGCTACGTTACTGATTTCCTTAATACTGTCTGGCCATTAGAAAGTCTTTGGAGCAGGTTTCTCACAGTGCTTTGCAAATCTTCCTTTGGACTCGCAGCATGCCTTGGGAGGTCATACACATTTATACGGATGTGGGAAAGTGAGCCACGAGTTAAGCAAGTTGCTCGCTGTCATTCAAGTTACTGGCCGAAGGGAGAATTTAGTACAGCAGATATCAGCAGGGGAGAGAGGGAGTGATGGTGTTGGGAAGAGATCTCCTTTTTTACCATGCTCTCCTTTCAGGCAACATGTGCCATCTTTGAGGTGGTGTCAGCCCTGCAGTCGAGCAAAGCTGTGCGGGAACTGCTCCCAGAGTTGTTTCCTGTTCTCCTGCAGCAGGTCAGCCAAACCCTCGGACAAAAGCTGCCTTTGCCAACGAGAAGCAGCCCGAGCGAAATCCGAAAAGGGCTACAACTTCCTGAGGGCAACCCTTGCCGGTAATTAGAAGGAAGGGAGAGAAACAAAGAGAATTCCAGGAGAGTTGTGTGACGCTCCCCAGGAGTTCCCAGGGTTACGAGGCACCTTACCATCACATGCCCTTCGAGTGAGGAAGTCTTGTCTGTGCCTGCTGTGGGTCAGTTCCCTGAAACTACCAGGCTCTGGCAAAACAAACCCTGCCACCCAGGCCTCCTCAGACCTCAGTCTCTTTGTACAGCTTAATGACAGGCACCCACCCACCCCCGAGTCTTCTGACCATTCCGTATAGTGTCCAGCCCTTTATCCACTGAACTCCCACAGAATTGTCAGGCCTGCTGTTCCCAATGGAACAGTACACACCAGTTTATTACTTCTTCTTTAGACTCTGTACTCGATACTTATACTCTGTACTGCAAAACACACAGCACTTAGATATATTTCTAGTGAAAAGAAGAACCGAGATTATCAAAGAACAGAGATTCCAGTGACCATGAGTAAGAATGCAAGCAAAAAATGGTTACATTTCAAATGAAATCATAACCTGCTCCTAGAAACTAAACTTAACCAACAGGTTAACCTCCTGTCTCAAGATGTTTCTCACCCAAAGTTCTCAACCAAGCCTGATCGCGACCCCTCTTTCATGAAGCAAACTCGCGGTCCATCTACTTCCTAAGTGAAAGATGTCCCCCAAATAGACTAGAGCAAACCTTTGATGTGTACCCCAAAATTGGGTCCCCACCCCCTGTCTACTTCCTGCTACTTTTCTTTCTTTGATGTTCTCACAGTCCTCCTCAACTGAATGTGAACCCTACATGCTTAATGTACATGTAAACAAACAGATGGATAAACATTTCTTGCCTGAAAGAAAACCATTTTGTCACCTTTCCTGGTGACTAGTCCCGAGTCACAGATCCGAAGAATGTAATTTTCAATACATATCCATGACTCTTGACACAGCATCTGGACATGCGTTTCACAATGATATTGGCGACATGGGCTTTTATTTGAGACTCATGGGGCAATCTTTTAGTGAGCTAGAATGTATGTACCAGGCCCCTCGGCACCCACTCTGTGCCCCTCGCCAGTTAACACTAAGATTCCTGAGTCCTCAGTTGACTTCAGCTCTGGTAGCACATTAATGTACATTTCCCACCAATCTCGCAACATTATTAGTTTCTCTTCTTCTTGTGTTTCTTTATTCCATGCCAACAAGGTGCTCAAATTACAGACTTCATGGTTTTATAGTGTCTCTGAATTTTCCTAGGAAACCAGGATCTCAGCTCTGTTCACGGATGGGCAGCAGGTATCAAATAAACATAAGGAAGTACTACTTCACACAACACACGGTCAGCCTGTGGAACTCATTGCCAAGGGGTGTTGTGAAGGCCAAAAGTATAACTGGGTTTAAAAAAAAAGAGAATTAGATAACTTCATGGAGAACAGGTCCATCAATGGCTATTAGGCAAGATGGTCAGGGATGCAACCCCAAGCTCTGGGTGTCCCTAGGCCTCTGACCGCCAGAAACTGAGACTGGACAACAGGGATTGGATCATTTCATGATTGCCCTGTTCTGTTCATTCCTGCTGAAGAAGCTGGCATTGACCACTGTTGGAAGACACTGTACTGGACTAGATGGACCATTGGACTGAGCCAGTAAGGCTGATCTTATGTAGTGGCCACAGTGGGTCAGGTTTTCAAGATGGGTGCCTCAGTTTTGTCCACAAAACTTGAATTTGTTCAGATGGATGGGTACCTAGCTATGTGATTGCTGGCGCTGCAGACACGAGTATATATTCTGCTCATGCTGTTGGCCCATGTGCAGGCCCATCTTAGGTACCTATATGTGACGGGGTGGTAGGCTGTGCCCCGGCCTCTTCCATGGACACAGACTGCTCTGAGTCCCTCCAAAGTGTTCTAGGGATGCCTGCTCCTGAGATCCTGGTGGTAAGGGCTCTGATGACTGTTTGACCCCACTGGATGATCTTAAGTCACCTTTACGCTTGACCTTTGTTTTCTTTCTCCTCCCTCTTGTCTCTACTTTCGTGTCTAGGTTCCTCCAGCCCCTTTACATATATTTCCTCTTTACCTGGCCCTTCAGGTTTTATTTCCACCCTCCTGGGCCTCCATACCTGCCTTGGTGTCCCTGTTAGAAAGGGATTCCAGTCCATGCCCAGTAGAAGGCAGTGGGGCAATCCATCCACTACCCCTACATGTTTCTGCCTAAACTTCCCCTTAATTTTCAGAGTCACCTCTGCCATTGGGCAGAATTTATTGTCCCCATGGACCTGGTATTCAGTTTTGATCCTACCTCTGGGAAGTATCCAGTGGGGTTTCACTAACTCCTGCCGGATTAGCAAACAGGATGAAGCTGTGTCCATTAGTCCCTTTGGTGGCTCCTCCCTACCCAGACCGATATGGTAGGTACTTTCTTTTTTCTTCCCTGTGGGGTCCAGATGAACTGGCTGGCGCCACAGAACCCATACTCAGGTATGCTCAGGGAGACTCTGAAGAAACTTCCAGAACCATGCAGTCCATGATCTCCCCCACAGTCTGAGTATCTGGCCTTACCAATGAGTGGCCCAATCTTTTAATTTCTGTCCAAATGCACAGAGGCATAATCCCTCAATCCATCTTTCAACTCTACATTTCTGGCAGTACTTTTCTGTAGACAGGCCCCACCTCGTCCAGCATGGCTGCCTTAATCATGTCATAATCTCTTGCCTGCTCATCACTAAAAGCCCTAGATGTGCTTCCCCGGTTAAATAGAGTGTCAGTTGAAGGGCCCACATTGTTCTGTCCCTAGGAGGTCTCACTGCTCCTCCTTGAGGAGTAACCAAAAACACATCGGGGTTGTTCGCGGGTCCCATTTTACAGTCTGATCTCCTGTGCCTGGTTTCCATTTCCTGTCACGGGACTCACCAAACTTTGGGGGAGTTGTTGCCAGACCTGGGCTTGCTCCCGTATAAATTCCTGCCGACTCTTTTGCTGTTAAACCTACCGGGCAAGGAAAGGCTGTTTTTCTGCCTGCTGGGATTGTTGGAAGGTCTGTCGGGTCTTCTACACCAGCGGTCTCCAAACTGGGGTGCGCGGGATGATCCCGGGGGGGGGGGGCGTGGCAGCAGTAGCGCCACCGGACGGCACTCCGCCGTTTTTTTCCTTCGGCGGCAGCTCTGCATGTCCACGGCTGGTTGTGGCAGGTCTCCCATCGGTGGTGCGTCTGCGGCAGGTCACCCTGGGGGTGCGTGAGCCAAAACGTTTGGAGGCCACTGTTCTACACCAGCAGTTCTCAACCGGGCCGGTTTTAGGGGGTCTGCCAAGCAGGGTTGGCTTTAGACTAGCTGGGGCTCAGGGCAGAAAGCTGAAGCCTTGAGCCCAGCACCTGCACTAAAGCCTCAAGCCCCTGCACCCTGTGGGGTTAAAATCTGGAGCCAGGAGCCCCAAACTCTGATGCCTGGCAGGGCAGAGGCCTGGAACTGGGCCATGGAGTATTTCTAGCATGTTGAGGGTGGGGGGAGGCTCAGAAACAGAAAGGTTGAGAACCCCTGTTCTACACTTCTCTTTGCTGCTTCATCACCCATTTCAGTGTTCCCTCCATCGCCTGGACTGCCAAACCTCTACACCGGCTTCTCCAAGAGGCTCTCCATTTGCATAGATAACAGGGAAATCCCTGATGAGCCCCCAGCTGTGACAGAGAGGGGTGTTGCACCCCCACATCTTCCACAAACACAGACCGCGTTGAGACTTTTTTGCTTGTAAACACCAATGTATAGTCTATTTAATCCCCCTACCAATACATAGCACCTTTATATTGTATCTCAACTTTCTAAGCTCTTCTCCAAAAGTCAGGTGGGGGGTAAGGTGTTTCCACTCAGAGACCTCACTTTGTCAGGCTCTCCTAGCTTTTTGTCTTTCTGTTTCTCTTAGGGTGACCAGACAGCAAGTGTGAAAAATCAGGACAGGGGCGGGTGGGGGGATAGGCACCTGTATAAGATAAAGCCCCAAATATTGGGACATCTGGTCACCCAAGTTTCTTTCTCTGTCTGTTCCCCTCAAAGGGCTCCTGCCCATGTCCTTTTATACAGTTTCCCTGTTAATGGAATGATTGCTTCCTTGACTCACTAGCCCCAATCTGACCTCCTAATCAGGTACACCTCTATCCAATTAGGCCTTCTGTGAGGAACCGAATTAGTACGAATAGTGACCAGAGTGCTGACTCAAGTGCAAACCCTCAGCACTCTGTCACCTCATATCTGGAGATATGACCCCAAAATGTCCATTAGTGATCACCACACTCTATGCCCCCTGTTTCTGGGTCCTGATCATGTATCTTTTCCATATCACTGTACTCTGCTAGTGCCCATACTCCTTGCAGAAAGAGAAAAAGCCCTGTCTGGGATGATTTAATTGGGGATGGGTCCTGCTTTTGAGCAGGGGGTTGGACTAGATGACCTCCTGAGCTCCCTTCCAACCCTGATATTCTATGATTCTATGATTCTATGAAAAAGGACTGCAAAATTTTGTCCCTAGCAAAACTAGTCCTATGAGATGTATGAGACTGAAACTTACCTCCCAGCATCAAGTCCTTCCAGGGACACTGGTGTCCAGGACATTGCCAATGGGTGAACTGCCGATTGAACAGCAGACCTGAGAAGTAACCGGGGCTTCCTGACTCTCTGTTCAAGCTGCACCTTCCTCCTGATTGCTGCAATTCTGTGCCTCTCTTTCCCCAGGCTTTCTATCAAAGCATTAGAATCTGTGCTTTTCAAGGGTGGGAATGAGAGACTGGTGAGAGCGCTCAGGAAGCAGAGGACTTGGACTCTTGTGGAAAACCCCAAGACACACCATGAGGGAGTGTGTCTGCTGGTGAGGTAAGAGATCTAGGAGGCATCATTTTATCCTTGGGAATGAGTAGCCAATAGAGTGGCTGAGAGGGAACCTCCCATTTATAGCTTTGTGGGCGGGGGGTGCAGGGGTGTCCTGGGTGGAAACACACAGCTCCCACTCCTAGATATCAGAGCTGTATGCTCAGAGCAGCTGAGTTTTTGAAGTGTGCAATCTAGCCCATGAGCGGTTTCTTTTGTCTTCCAGGCTTCTGCTAAGATCTGGACTCATAACACCTGAGATCATACAGAGCCTCCTCCCCTGGGTGAATTCCCCCTCAGAAAACCACCGAGTCACCAGCACAGCTTTCCTTGCCCAGGTAAGACACAGGACTCTGAAGAGCAGTTTCACCATTAGACTCTTGTCTGCCTTTCTTTCGGGAGTTGTACAGTTCAGTTCATAGGAGTAATTGTCATTTTAGACAGTAGAATAGGTCCTCCTTTATATGGAAACCTCACCAGGAACTTCACGATACCTTTCTGAGTCCTTCTCTCTCTCTCTCTGTGGTTTTTATTGCCATCATTGCCTATACTAGCTACACAACCACAGGTGCTGGCTGAGAGAGATACGGACAGAGTTTGGATGACTGGACCTCTTCTGCCAAGTCCTAGTGCTGATCCTAACCAACAGCTCCTGATTTTGTTTTAGCTCAGCACATCTTCTGAATGAACCGAGTGTCCTAATACTACCAACCAAGCAACCTACAACTACATTAATGTCTATCTTAGGTTCTCATTACTCTAGTATCGGAGTACCTCTTAATTCTTTAATGTCTGTATCCCCACCACACTCCTGCGAGGTAGGGAAGCACTATGTTTCCTATTTTACAGGCAGGGAACTGATGCACAGAAGGGCTAAGTGACTTGCCCAAGGTCACACAGGAAGTCTTTGAGGGAGCAGGAAATGGAACCTGGGTCTCCTAAGTCCTAGGCTAGTGTGGGGATACCTGCTGGAGCATCCTCCCTTTCCACAGTCTTCCTCCAACATCTGCATCATATTTCCCACTTATGCTAAGCAACTATCTTCGGGGCTTATCTGGTTCTAAGAAAAACAACCTCTCTGTGCCTGTGATGGGCTGTACCTGGGCTTTAAGGCTCCTTACAAGAGGCCCCATGGTCCTACTACATCCTGCCCCAGGAAAAGAGCCCCCAGTCTGGGTCTGTCTAGAGAGGCCTCATGAAAGCAGCCAATCCGAGCCCATCAGGCTTGGCTAAAAGGAGCTGAAGGGCTTTAGCAGGTCAGTTCCTGGCAGGAACTGGAGGGGCAAGAAAGGGCGCTGCTCTCTGGCCACAGAAATTCAGGGGACAGCCAGAGTTTGATTCTGGCAGCCTTTACTTAAGCTGGGTTTTCAGGAAGAGAGTCCCGAAGAACTTTAACTCTGAGGTGAGGGTGAAGCTAAAAGTGGCCGGTAGGAAGAAGCGACAATGACCTGAAATCAAGCAGTGCCTAGCTCCTGTTTATAGGATCCATGGTTTGGAACCCAGAGTTAGGGGCAGGCCCAGGTTCCCCTACCACCAACAGTGGCATAAGCCCCATGGAGGGGACAATGCTAATGGAGAGCTTGAACAAAGGGCAGAATGTAAAGGACCCAGAGTTGGGGCTGGAGCCCCTAGTGAGGGCAATGGGACTGTTCTTGACTACCCCAGAAGGGGTTCCTTTGGACTTTGGGACTCAGCCAGAGGCCTGAGCCACAGAAGACTCACTGAGGACGGCTGGCAGGATGCACCAGGGGTGAGAAAAGGACTGTGATACCATACCCAGCCACTAAGAGGCTCTCAAGAGGTGAGTGGATCCCTATTCTAGTGCCCAAAAGGAAAGCTCCATGTTTTGTAGACCTTTCTCATTTGTGTGGAATTTCTCATTTGTGTTACAGTGTATTATGTGCCAAGTATCAGAGGGGTAGCCATATTTGTCTGTATCCTCAAGACTGGGGCTGTAGGAGGACTCCTTGTTGTTTTTAGTGTATGACATGTCTGCTCAGATTCTATTCCCAATCTTAATGATCATATTGGGGCTAATGGACAGGTTGATTTTCTTTCAGCTAATGAGTGATCCCATGCTCAGGGAGAAGAAGTTCCTTAAGCCAGTCTTACACATCTTAGAAGAAAAGTCACATGATAGGAACAGCATTGTCCGGCAGATGGCTGTAAGAGGCCTGGGAAATTTAGTCTATGGGGCGCCTGAGAAGGTAAGAGAGAATACTGACTAGAATGCAGCATAACGAGAGAAACCAAGGAAAATAGTTGTTCGGAGTTTACAGAGGCTGCACACAATGCACTAGGCCAAATTCTGCTCTCTCACATACCCGAGTAACCTCTTTGCAGTCAATACAGAGCAAGCTAGATCCTTTGCTAAACTGGGCATAAGCAAACAATCTGTGCACTTTAATATGACCATGTGTAAATGTCTCCATCTAGGAACAAAAAAAAATGCAGGCCATACTTACAGGATGAGAGACTCTATCCCAAAAAGCAATGATGCTGAAAACCATTTGAGTCATGGCAGAGAATCAGTTGAACATAAGGTGTCCCAATGCGAAGTTGTGGCCAAAAGGGCTGAAATGATCCTTAGAGGCATAAAGAGAGGAATCTTGACTAAGAGTAAAGAAGTTCTTTTCCCTCTGAATATGACACTCATGTGAGCACTGCTGGAATGCTGTGTCCAGATCAGGTGTCCACAATTCAAGAAGGATGCTGATAAATTAGAGAGGATTCAGAGAAGAGTCCCAAGAATTCTCAAAGGATTGGCAAAGATACCTCTAGTGATAGACTCAAGGAGCTCAATCTATTTAGCTGTACAAAGAGAAGGTTAAGGAGTGACTTGAGGACAGTCTAGAACTACTCACATGAGGAACACATTTTGAGAATGGGTTCTTCCCATTAGCAAACAAAGGTATAAGAAGATTCAATGGGGGAAAATGAAGCTAGACTAATTCAGACTGGTAATAAGGCATTGATTTTTAATGGTAATTTTAATTAACCATTGGAACAATTTACCAAGGGTTGTAGTGGATTCTCTGTCACTAGCAATTTTAAAATCAAGATTGAACGTTTTTCTAAAAGATACACTCTAGTTCCAACAGAGACTATTTCGGGGAAGTTCAATGTTATGCAGGAGGTCAGACTGGATAATCACAAGGGTTTCTTTTGGCCTTGGAATCTAAGTAACTAGGAATCTAATAATAGGATGACACAGGTGTATTATGGCACCAAGTTTGGCTCATTGTAGCTCGAACCTGGTCTGAAATATAGCTATAGGTCTCCGGGGAGAGGGATGGGGGGGTGGGAGGGGGAGATGAAATTCCCACAGCTTCATAACTGCTAAAGAAAATGTATTAGAAGTGTGATCAGTGATCAGTGTTCTTTAATGTCGTATGTTTGTCCAGCTGAAAAAGCACAAGAAGTTTCTTATGGTCATCCTGATCAGGGCCTTAAGTGACCCTTTCAGTTCTGAAGTCATTGGCGAGAGCATGAAAGCAGTGGCCAAAGTCCTGAAGGAGCTGAAAGAGAAGGACATAGGTTCTTCCTTCAGAGACCTCACCCAAGAGATCCGGACCTACTTTGACAACGTATGTGACCAGAACTCTCCAGCCCCAGTTCAAGCGATCTTGATTAGACTCCATTTACTCCCTGGGCATTGCTCATGTCAGAGTGAAGAGATGTTTCGGCCCCAGGGAAGAGAGGTGTTTTTCGGAGGAGGAGAACATTAGGAGGATGGGGATGACATCCCTGCTCCCACAGTCTCCCCCTTCTGTTCTTCTTTCTTGCCACTGAGAAGCTCAAAGAAAGTCTGAATACTAGATTAGGTAGCTAGATAACCATGAAAAGGGGGTTCCAAGGTACAATAGAGAGCGTTGGGCCTGCTCTATACCATTTCTACGTGAGAGGGTTGGAATGATTCCGTTTTGCAGAGAATTTTGAGATGTCAAATTTTGGTTTTGTTCCTATTTGTGGCAATCCCTCTCCCCAAACTTCAAAACTCTTTGACAGAATTCCTCTTCTTAGCCGAGCCCTATTGAAAGCCTTGGGTCCGGGCAGTCTGCTCTCAGACTATCCCGGTGCTGGGAACCCAGGAAACTGTGGGAGCTAGAAGTGCCAGGGAGTTGCAAATTTGAGAGCCAGGGTCCCAGACGCTGGGGGTTTGGAAGCCCACGATCCCAGTCAGCCTGCTAGATCGGCTTCCAGGGAGCTGAATGGGTGCACTGGCAAGACAGCAGGCAGGTTTCTAAGGACCCCTGCCTAGCTTCTGGAGGAATTTCATCAAAATGGAACTGTCGCTAAAATAGTTTGATGAATCAGCAAATTCGAAACAAAAATTAGTTCATGAAAGTGTTCCCGACTAGCTGTAGTTGGAATCCCTCGACTTTAGCGTAGAAGAGATGGCTGTGCGAGGTTCGTGATGCGATTGTCCCTTAGTTACTAACTTGTGGGGCTTTCTTGGCTGTAGGAGGATGATGCTCTTCGTTTATGGTCCTTTGTCCTATTTGGCATCCTGGCCCGCCTGACCAAAAGAAAATGGAAGGGCTATTTCGCCGAGCAGGTTCGACAGAGCTGGGTCACACTTCTGCTGCACCTGCAAGACCCGAACCCCAGGGTTTCAGTGGTAAGACCGAGAGTGACTTATTTACTAAGCCAAAGGAATCTTCCTCCCAATGACAGGGGAGCTCTACTATTCCTGCCTGCTCTGGAGGCCCAAATTCCCCCCTCAGTTCATTGCCCTCCTGCTGAGTCAGTTCCCGCCAGGTTGGTCCATGGCTGCCTCACCAGAATCCAGGATAGGTCATGGGTCTGAGCCCGACAGCTCTCTCTTCCTGTCTGTCTCTGCACCCCAGGCCCCTGCCTCCCCAGAACAGAAGAGAGACCTGGTGAAGCAGCTTTCGTAGGTAGATCTGTTCCAAAAAGACATTGATGCTACCTCCAGGTTGCAGTGGAAGCTCTCCCCTCTATTAGTCATTCCTGCATGTTTTCTGCCAATTACATCCAGATGAATCCCTTTTTATCCCGGAATAGATGAGCAGTCAAGCAGATGAGTTCCCTTTGAATGACCAAAGCACTCAGTAGGGAACAATTAAATGGTGTGACACGCTTCCTTTTTTTCAGGAATGCAGAGCTACGTTTCACCTCTGTGTCCCGTTTTTGGGACTGAAGAGGCTCCAAACTGCCGTGAATGAACACCTTGATGGCACAGCCGAGCTGAAGCCTGAAGAGCTCCAGGTGGACATTTGCAGACACCTTGTGAGTGAGCTGTTGAAGTGTCTGAGATTCTTGACTGGAGTGGTATGTGGTGGTGTAGAGGTGTGGGGGGGATGTGTGATGGGTAATGGAAATAGCGGTCAGAGTGGGATATATGACTGAGGGTGATGGGAAATGTAAATCTGCCACAGATCCCCATTTTTCCCACGTCCACCCAGTCACCTGTTCTTTCTCTGATTTATCTGTGGCTCGTAAAAGCATGTGCTGGCAGTCAAAGGGCACTTCTAGCCAGAGAGAGCTCATGTGTCCTTGATTTCCTCTAGGCCAAAGAGAATGCCGAGCTGCTGGAGAACTTGTACAAAAGCACCATCATGTACTTCTTTAGCAGATGGGAAGAGATCCGGGCAGTTGCAGTCAAGTTAGCTGGTGAGAGATGATGCCCAGTGTCCCTTTTGGTATTCCCATTGAGGGAGAGAGAAAAAAATCCCACTGTGCAGCACTGAGCTGCCATTAATCTCTCTATGCCTCAGCTTCCCATACATAAATGGGGATGTTAATATCCCTACCTCTCCAGTGTGGTGGTCGGAGGAAATCATGACTTGCTATAAAGTGCTTTGGGATTGTTGCAGGGAAAGCACGGTGCAGTCATTTAGTAGTAGAGGCTGGGACACTGTCTCATAGGGCATGTTTACACTTGGAGCTGGGGGGCTAATTCCCAGCTTGATGAAACATACCCGCACTAGCCCTGAGTGCTAAAAATAGAGAGTAGCTGCGATGGCAGGAGCAGGAGGAAGTTTAACCACCCCAAGTATGATCCCATCCAAACCCCAAAGTCGATTCTCAAGGTGGCTAGCTCCTCCCACTGCTCGTGCTGCTTTTGCTACATTCTAATTTTAGCATGCGAGCGCTGTCCGAGGTAGTGTGGGCCTGTCCCATTGAACTGGGAGTGATCCCCCTTGCTCAAAGTGCAGACCCACCCACAGTGTTGCTCAGTGCTCTTCACTACGACTTCATCATTGGGAGGCATGCAGCCCACCTGCCCTCAGCACCTGCTCTTTCAGGTTCCTGGCCACACCACCTTGTCAAGGAGGCAAAAGGTTCCTCCGCTTTGGCCCTGTGCCCTCTTTTCCCAAGCATACCCAGGTGAGACAGGCAGGCATTGTGGCCTAAGTCCCACCTGTCAGTCACCTTGTGGGATCCCTGCTTAGAACTCGCTTATTCCTGGCCCCAGGCCTTTGCTCAGACCACTAGACCAAGACACTAGCGTAGTATGTCTCCAATAACTGACAGCAGTGGCAAGAGGAACACAGACTCTTTAAAGCAAATGGGTTTTGTGTAAACATTCTTAAAAAAAAAGTCTTTCTCATTCTCTTCAGTGTGGACTCTAAACTGCACTAGCATCCTCTTGCCCACAGCTCACCCTTAGGTCCACAGTAGGAGAGGCCAAAGACCTGTCTAGGGGCTGCTAATATCACTTTGCACTCAACAAGGGAAGGTTTTATTGTTGTTGTTTGTTTTCCATTGTGTATTTAGGCATCATCCTGGAACACACAGACAGGCAGCGTATGAAATGGCCGAACCTGGACCATCTGCTGATGTGTAAGTAATAAATACAGCTGAAGTTCTGCTCATCCGTGAGTTCTAAAGGAATTTAGCTGACAAGCAGCAGTAACCGATACCACTGGTGCAAAGTGCATCAGCCACACATGCAAGGACAAATTCAGTCTTGCCCAGTAGAAAGTCAGCTTTAATTTCCCCTGAAGGAGGCAGCTGCAGGGGGTGTGATGTGAGTCCGTGCATCTCCTGGTTGTCCTGGCAAGGCCCCCTCCGCAGCCAGTGCTATCCACTCTTTGGGCGTTATTGGCTCTCTGTGGACTGCCCAGGTGAGGAGAAATTGTAGCCACTTTCTGCTCCCCCAAAGTTCCCACCAGCAATTTTTCTTCCAGTAGGTGCCCTGCATCCTGCACAAACCAGCTTGGACCTGGTCTCTGTTCAATTCCAGGGTTATTGGAGCTCAGACCGTGGCTCCTGAATAGAGATGGAAAATAAACTTAAAAGTGGAAGCTATTGAAACAATGGACCTTCTTCCACTTACAGCAGAGTGGATGACTTTCTGGTCGAGTCAGGGCCTCCCCACTTGTTGGGAGCATGGAAGGGAGCCAATGGAGGAACCTAAAGCTTTCTTTGTATTGGAGAGCTTCTGTAGCGTGCTATTCAGAGATAGTCAGTCTCCAGCTAGTTCAGGCACAGGTGACAATATGAAAAGTGAGGCAGATTCATCTCTCATGTATTTTCCATCCCAATAGAAGGACTGAGCCCAGTTTCACATTTTACAATGTGATCATTCAGCTCTGGTAGTTCAAGATTCTGTGATCACGCTTAGCTGTGATTTGACAGTCTGTACACTAGCATGTTGTCCTCTGTCATTTCAGCTCTCCAGTTCCTCAAGAAAGACCCAAGTCCCTCTGTCCAGCTGGTGGCAACTGAGGTCCTAAATGACATCTGTCCTGGCCGAGTGCTTGGGGAATGAAGCGGGAGACAAACAGAAGAAGGCGCTCCAGTAGTATAAGGGCCCTACCGTCAATCAAACGTTAACCCCACCCTTGGCCCTCGTAAGCCTTACCCACCGTCACTGGAAGTCCCTAGACAATGAGGTATTACTTCCAGGGTCAAGGCAGACAAATGACCGGAAGCAACGTGTGTCATGTGACCCCTCTAAGAACTCCTCCCATTGTCCTCTACCAATCGGGATGGGTTTCGCCCTGATAGGAACGCCCCAAGAGAAGATTTGACCAATCAGGGGGCGTTCCGGGGCAGGATGACCTGTCTGGAAGTGGTTCGTGTGACCCCTCTAAGAATACCCCCCACCACCGTCTACCAATCAGTAGGGGTTTGAGCCACTGGGGACCACCCCGAGAGGAGGTTTGACCAATCATGGGGAGTTCCGGGGCGGGGTGATCTGTCTGGAAGTGGTTCGTGTGACCCCTCTAAGAATACCCCCCACCACCGTCTACCAATCAGTAGGGGTTTCAGCCACTGGGGACCACCCCGAGAGGAGGTTTGACCAATCATGGGGAGTTCCGGGGTGCGGTGATCTGTCTAGAAGTGGTTTGTGTGACCCCTCTAAGAATTCCTCCCACCGCCCTCTACCAATCAGGAGGGGTTTCAGCCACTGGGGACCACCCCGAGAGGAGATTTGACCAACTGGGGGGAGTTCCAGGGTGGGGTGACCCGTCCGGAAGTGCTTCGTGTGACCCCTCTAAGAACTCCTCCCACCACCTTCTACCAATCGCGATGGGTTTCGGCTGCAGAGGACCGCCCCGAGAAGAGATTTGACCAAAATGGGGCAGGTTCTCGGATTGGGTGAACCGTCCAGAAGAGGGTCATGTGACCCCTCTAAGAACTCCTCCCAACGCCCTCTGCCAATCAGAGTGCAGCACCATCACCCCATAAGTCCCAGCGCTGGGCAGAGGAAGCCATCTCTCACCAAGAAGACATGTTTTAGAAATTGTGGAAAGGCTGAGAGGAAACATGGACTCCTTTACCACCCCCGTGAGACCTTCAGATTTTGTTTTAGCTCCGAGGACCTTTGGAGTTGTGTGGAGAAAGCACTACGGCCGTGACAGTTCCGAGGAGGGCCCTTTGACTCAACCGTTGATGGATACGTCGGAACCCGACCCCAAAATCCAAACCTTTGTGAGGCACCCCGATGAGTGTGACAGCCTCTCATTGTCCAGGCCCTAAAGTTGGAAGGCGATTGTGGCTTGGGGGAGTCACAAGGTGAACGGGAAAGACGGCGCTCAGGTAAATGAATGATTAAGAAGCGACTGTCGATCACGGGGGTGTGATGGGGTTAGGAATCGACCTTGGCATTACATAAATGTAAAAACAGGCAGTGGGGTGCTTACACTGTTTTTTGTCTGAAAATCTCTCAACAGCTCAACGATGCCTTTCTAGAGGCCTTTGAGAAGTTACACATCGGTAGCCCTGTGGGAGTAAATCCATCGCGCATCAGCTGTTTTTGCTCCTGTCTGAGACCCAGATCTCAAGAGGAAAATCCAGAAAAGGACAAAAATGGAAGAATGAACCAGCTCAGACTCCCTCATGGTAGGGATCATGGCCTCCTTTGTTTCAGGCGGCTGTAAAAGATTGTGTTAAACCAGGCGATTAATAAAACTTATTTAAATGTGCCAGAATGAACGTGTCCCCCTCCATACTTGTGTTCGTAAAAGACGGTCCCAGGAACAGCCATGTCTCCACAGACGGCTCTGTTAAAGAAAATCTGTTAAACCCCCAGGAAAGTTGGGGGCTTTGACGGGGTCAATCTTCTTTTTCAAGTGGCCAAAAAGCATCATAAAACTTTAAATAGAAGACAGGTCAGAGCTTGGCTTTCACACCAGGATGCTTACGCTTTACACAAACCAGCTCAAATACGTTTTAAAAGAACCAGGACCGTTGTTTCAGATGTGGACGGGCAATGGCAGGCAGATTTGGTCCGTATGCACCGCTTCTCCAAACACAACAGCGGTTTTAAATACATCTTAACAGTGATAGACATTCTATCCAAATATGCCTGGGCCTTAGGCCTAAAAGACAAGATGAGCGGTGAGGAATCCAAGGCCTTGGAAGCTATTTTTAGCCAAGGTCGCGTGCCTCAAAAATGACAAACTAATCGGTGGAAAGAATTTTGAAACAAACCTTTTAGCAGATTGTTGAAACGGCACAGCGTTAACGCTTTTTGTTACTGATAATGAAGTCAAAGCAGGGGTTGTGGAGCGATTTTAACAGAACTTGAAAAAGATGTGGAGGATGTGGCAATATTTTACAGCCCATAACGCCTTTCGCCACATTGACCTGTTACCTGACTTTATGAAGAGTTACAACCAGAGCTTTTACAGAACTCTACGTACCAGACCCGCCGATGTTAACCCTTCCAATTCTCTGAAGATATGGAAACCGGTTGATAGAAACGGTTTTAAAATAAAACCGGTTGTTGCCCCTTTTAGAAAAGGCGCATCTAAAACCAAAGGAGCTTTTGAAAAAGGTTGTGAACAGACGTTTACCAATGAGATATTTATAGTGGATGAAGCCTGAACCAGGAGCCCGAGACCTGTATACCGATTAAAAGATTACGAGAGTGAGACAGTTACTGGATATTTTTACCCTGAAGATTTACAAAAAGTAAACCCCAAACAAGACAAGATTTGCAGGATCAAAAAAGTTCTAGCAGAGAAAGGAAAAGGGAGAAAAAAGCAGCTACTGGTGAAATGGTTTGCGGGGGGGCGATAAATTTACCAGCTGGGTGGAAGCTTCTCAATTCTGACGTTTAGACACAAACAAACAAAAAGATTCCTCCTGCAAAGACTGAGGGAGCGAAAAATGAGCGACAGCGGGTTTTACATGACTTTGCCCAGCAATGCCAGCTCTGCAGTTTTTCCTCAAAACACCAGCTCGAACTTTACAATACAGCTAATTAAGCCCTTGGATCTCCCGTGTGCCTGGGAGGTGGGGTTAGTGGAAATACAACACCCGCACAGCTGGAACGCTATCAACGAGGACACCCCTTTTGAAATCATCTTTGAAGATACGGCATAGAGTTTTATCCTGCGACGAGGTTATTACTCGTCCATACCCGAATGATTGGATCATATGAACAGTACCGTGGCTTGTCATCCCCCACCGCCTGAGGTGGTCATGAACGATGACCCTGTGGGTAGAAAAGTTAGCCTTAAATCCGCTGATTTTACTTTTATGTTTTCTACCAGCAGGGAGATAGCTAACATTCTAGGTTTGGGCCCCAAGCGCAGCGTCCAAAAATTCCCCTTCTGGGCAGACATCACAGGGGGAGTTAATTCCCTGTATCTGCACACAGATATTGTAGAACACCAGTTTGTGAGGGACTTTTCTGTTCCCCTGTTACACTGTGTCCCTGTTTGAGGAAGGAACAATGAGTTTGTCACCATCACCTACGATAAACCTCATCACCTTCCTGTCAGAAAACACCACATCGATACCATTACCATTGAAATAAAGACAGATCAGAACAGATACGTCTCATTTGTTGAACGGAGTGGATGTGAAAATTTAAACTGACGCGCAGATAAGATGCTTTCTGTTTAATGGGCAGTGCAGCCGAAGGCTTTAAATTGCGCATTTAAATTGCGCATTTAAATTGCGCATTGTATCAGCATCGCTTTTTGTGAAGAAAGTACGAGTGGCCCTGAGCGTTCGTCTGGGGCACGCGGAGTCCCTGCTTACCACAAATGCTAAATATCCCGTGGACCGTGTGGGAATGAAAGTGTTTAGCATCCCCGTGGGCAGCAGGGTCAATAACCAGGAGAACCTGTTTTTTGGGACAGTTACCCAAAATGCTTGTCCTAGGGTTTGTCTTATGCCTTGAGTGGAAGTTACACTAAAAATCCCTTTCATTTTAAACATTATGATATTAATTTTGTGGCCTTGTATGTGGATGGTGAACAGATACCAACCAAGCCTCTGCAACCAGACTTGGAGGCAGGATGCTGCGTGAGAGAATACATGAATCTGGTACAGACACTGGTAAACACATGACAGATCGTTCTCTGTTAATCGACCGTGAGGAGTTTCCACAGGGTTACACCTTGTTTGCCTTTGACCTGTCTCCCGACCAGGAATGCACCGATGACTATTCCCTGATTAAAACCGGGAACCTGAGAGCAGAAATACGTTTTGGGAAGGCTTTAACCATCACCATCAATCTGATCGTGCATGGGGTTTTTGACAACATCATAGAGAGAAATCAGAGGAGAGACGTTCTGCTTGACCATATGTGAACATGGACACCGTGCAGCTCTCGTGTGTCTTATCAAGGTGCCTTACACAAAAAAGAATTTCTTAGATGTGTTCCCTTGTGATTTGGCTCCCTGGCAACAAGCTGTCTCAGAGACCCCTAGGTTTGTATCGCGCATCCACACAACCAACCTGGTGAACACTGGCTTGCCTTGTGTCTGGCGGAGCGTAACCGTGGAGAGTTTTTAGACTCATACGGGCACCCCCCGAAGAGCATGTTGTTTCCTAAAAGCATTATGAAATGTTTAAACAAAAATGCCACAGGCATTGTGTTTCACAATAGACAATTACAAGACCCCCGCTCTGTCGCCTGCGCCTATCACTGAGTGTTTTTCTTACATCATCAGAGCAAGGGTTTATCTTTTGACAGGATTTTAAAATTGTATTCTAAAGACTTAGTGCAAAACGACCGGATGGTGATGAATTTTCTAAAAAATACATTTAAATTCTTGGGCATACCTAGCCTTGCTCAAAATGTGTTTCAACAAGCCCAGACATGTGTATCTTGCAATGCTTTTTATAGCCATGTTATCCAATATTCTCAGGCATAACAGACAATGTTTTGTTTGGCATTATCCAACACATTTTTTTATAAAGTAACTTAAAATCAACTTTTAAAATCCAGTTTAAAACACATTTTGCACATTAAAAAAGCACCCTGTTAATTTGAAACACACCATTACCATCAGTTTGCAGCCATATACTTAAAAAAAAAAAACCACCTATGTTTTTTTACACAGAGAGAGAGAGAGAGAGAGTGAGAGTTTAAAACACAGTTTGCAACAAAATACTTTTCAATAAACCCACATGCATTTAAAAGCCAATTGCAGAAAGTTACGCCCCACCCCCCACCCCACCCCCATATGTGTTTGGGCCTTTGGATTAAAGAACAAGCAAAAATGTTAGTTAGTATTACCCCCAAATCCCTATCCAACCTGTGTAATACCTGAAGTTATTAAGCAAAACTACAGTTAAACTGGTTTTTACCTTGGCCCGGTGATGAAATGCAGTTTAAAGTGATTGGTTCCATGCTAAACAGATCACACTGCAAAAAACATAGGCACCATTATTTACTAAGACAGCATGGCCAACGAGTGATATAATAGAATATATATTTTCAGAGTTAAAAACAGGGAGCATGGCTCCTTTTGCAGTCCAGCAGCCATTCAAGAGAGTTTCTGTTGAAAGAGTCTCCAAAATACATGAGGTTTTTACACCATCCTAAGCCTTTGTTTCAAACAGACTTCAAAATAGGAGCTAGCAGGTTGATTTGATCGCTACAACTCTCAAATAATAGCTACTTAAGGACATTAGGCACCCCTCCCTAACATTCCCTTTTGTGATCTGGGATGGGGGAATAAAATAAAAACCAGCAGGATCTTATTAAAAGGGAAAAGGCAAAATGCCACATTTATTGTGCATACAGAAAGAATCATAGTAAGCAGTTAGTTATAGCTATAACATTCCATTCAATTTCATATTTATTCACACACACACACATACTCACACACACACACACACAGAGGTTCTGCAAGGTTGTTATCATAGTTACCAGCCTTAGAGTTGCTCATGCCAAGCCACTGGCCAGGTGGCCTGGACACGAGGAGGGAGCAGGGCCTTGTCAGATGCACATCTGACGCTCCTGGAAGTTGGTTTGCAGAATCAGACCCCAAAGTTTTCCATTTCTAGAGTCCATTTTTATAGGAATTTATTCCTATGCCACCCTATGGGAATTGCTTCATCATGCTGTTGCTGAATCAATCAGCAGATGGCACATTCCTGACGGCTCCGTCTTGTTCTTCGGTTCTCCCATCCTTGAGGCTGTTGGGTGGATTCCAGTCTGCCCTCCGGGGGCCCTCTGGTTGACGCCTTCTTTGGCCGACGGACACTGGATTCTTAGGCTGGCACCTCCCTGATCATTCAGTTATTATCCACACCAAGCATCCATCCACATACATCCTCTATCTCTATTTTAAAGCACAATTGTTAACAAAGCCAGATAAATACAACAAAAGGGCGGGGAGTCTCTGTGTGCTGTTTCTGTTGTTACAAAGTGTTGCTTTGAGAACAGACTCTGTCTAGGATGTACTAACACAATTAGCAGCTTGCAACTTTCACACGGAGAGGGAGAGAAACAGTACCAAAACCCAAGAGACCTCTTAATTAGCAAGACCCTGGAATTTAAACTATGGGGAATCAAACTCATTTGTGATTTTAATACAGACCTTCTTTAGTATGATCCAACAAATTAAGCTGTCTGCACAACCGAGCTGCTTTTGGCCACATTTTTTTCCTTTTAGTTAAAATACATTTTTCTGTAGGGCCTTCTTAAAGTATTAAACAGTAAATCACCAATCCGTAATGTAACTGTACCCATTTCCAAGTGGGGACCCTTTGCAGATCTCAGTAAATGTCTTTGGGGCTTGTTTTTTAAACATGTTTCTTTCATGCTTAAAGTTTGGGGTGGGGGGTTGAAATAAAATGGTTGTATCACAACCATAATAAGCACCCACAGCTTTTAAAAATTTGTCTTTCGAGCAAATGATTGTTCTAAAGCATGGTGAAGATTTGTGAACCCTTCAAACATTTCAGTTTTGGGTTAGACCCGTGTGTGTGTGGTGGGATTTTTTTGGTTGGTTGTTTTGCGTTTTTTGGGTAAATAGAGTATTTTAAACTTTTAATGGCTTTGAATTGCTAGAAAGAGTGACCCATAGCATTCAAACAACTCCTGGGTCATATTTAAACTGTCCAGTAGAGTTCTGCCAGTTCCTGGGTCATTTTCACTGTCCAATAGTGCTCTACCAACTCCAGGGATTATATTTAAACTGCCCAATAGCATCTGCGAATTCCTGAGGTTTTATTTCATTTCATATTAATCCGAACTCACCCACCCACCTCCCTTTCTATGGGTGCACACCCATCAAATTTATCCCTCTAGCAGCAAGGGTAAGTAATCACAGTTACCTTCGCTAGTCAGTGGGGGTGTGGTTAAAACCATTCAGTTCAACAGGATGAGTCAACTCTATTGTACTCAAACACATGTCTGAACCATCCCTGTTTTGTTTTCGTGTTGTAAGCAGAGGCAGGATGAGCTCTACCCTGACATCTGGTGGTGAGTTGTGGAAAAGGACTTCAGGAGCTGATCTCGTTTGCACAGGACACTCACCCCACCTAGCCTGAGCCCACAGGAGCCCAAATGGTCACTTTGGCGGCTGTGGGATCCCCAGTTTCTCTGTTATTGGGGCAGGAAGAATAAAGTGCTGTTATCCTGATTATGTGAATCAAGGACAGTGGAACTGTCCTTGGCCTTTTATGACGGAGGGACTCGCCATCAACTAAGTAGCACTTGCTAGGCAAGGGACAAGGATTCCAAAACCCAGTGAATTGAGAGAGTTTGGAGGTTTGTGCCTAGTGATGTGAGCCCCCTTCTGAGGGCCCCAAACACCAATTGCACTTTCTCTCCATGGTGTAATGTCAGAGGTAATTTTGATTCTATTAGGAGTTTGGTTACAGACTGCAGAGCTGACGTCACTTTGGGTTCATGGTGTCCCAGCTCTGAGGCCCCACTACTACTTAACACAGTATTCAGTGATTTCAACTTGTCATAGGGGAGCTTCAGTGCCCCGCTGGTGGGGGCTTGACCCGGTTTTGCATTGTGTTACTGGGAGGGAACTCAGAGCTTGCAGTTTCTATCCATTGAAGTCCAAGTCACACAGTCATGGTGCCATTGGGCTGGGGCATCTATGACACAGCCCTCACCATTTTCAAAAAGCTTTTCCCTAAGACAGTGATGAAGAACAGCATTAACAGCAACGCGGACAATAGTCCGCATAACATTTTTACGCTCGTGATGTGGCACTGGCTCAGCGAGTTCCATGCCAAGCCTCCTCCTAAACTCCTCGTAGCCATCCTCCTCGGAGTCATCTTCAACAATTTCTAGCGGTGTTGAGCAAAAACAAGGCGGGCCTGGTTCACCTTCGCTGCTTGATGCAACGCCATGCAGGGTCTCCGGGTCCTCTGGAAAGGCATCGTCAAGCTGTCGAGAGATTTTCAGACAAGAAACAAGCGTAAGTTCCCACTCCTTGTTTTTAGATTTACACAACCCCTGGTTCCTAACCTCATTACACCCAATCATCGACCGTCGCTTCTTAATCATTCATGTACCTGAGCTATGTCTTTTCCATTCACCTTGTCTGCCAGTGCCTCCCCCAAGCCATGATCGCCTTCCTCCTCCAGGGTGGCGGATGACGAGAGGCCACCATGCTCATCGGGGTGTCTCATGAGCAGTTGGGCTTCAGGTTCGGATTCTGGCATATCCATCAATGGCTGGGCCAAAGGAATCCCCTTGGCTTCTCTCTCATCCTCTTCAGAACTGTCGCTGCTGTAGCGCTTTCTCCACACAACTCCAAAGGTCCTCGGGGCTAAAACAAAGTCTGAAGTTCTCACAGGGGTGGTAAAGGAGTCCACGTTTCCTCTCAGCCTTTCCACAATTTCTAAAACACGTCTTCTTGGTAAGAGATGGCCTCCTCTTCCCAGCGCTGGGACTTATGAGGTGATGGTTCTGCACTCTGATTGGCAGAGGACATTGGAAGGAGTCCTTAGAGGGGTCACATGACCCTCTTCTGGGTGGTTGAGCCCGTCCCAGAACCCACCCTATTTTGGTCGAATCTCCTTTTGGGGCTGCCCTCTGTGGCCAAAACCCATCGCGATTGGTAGAGGGTTGTGGGAGGCGTTCTTAGAGGGGTCACACGAGCCACCTCCTGACGGGTCACCCTGCCCCAGAATTCCCCCCAATTGGGCAAGTCTCCTCTCGGGGTGGTCCCCAGCGGCTGAAACCCCTGCTGATTGGTAGAGGGCAATGGGATGAGTTCTTAGAGGGGTCACACAAACCCCGGAACTCCCCCTGATTGGTCAAATCTTCTCTCGAAGCGTTCCTGTGGGGGCAGAATCCATCCTGATCAGCAGAGGACAGTGGGAGGAGTTCTTACAGGGGTCACATGACACACCTTCCTTCCGGACATGTGTCCACCTTGACCCTGGAAGTAATACTCCCAGGAGGTGGGACTTCCAGTGACCTGTGTGCACGGCTTACGGGGTCAAGGGGTGGGGTTAACGTTTGATTGATGGTAGGGCCCTTATACTACTCACTCCCTCTACCCAAAATTGGAACAAAAGAGACAAAAATACTGGAGAGAAAGAAAGGAATATTTTAAATGTTTTAAATTCTTGTATTGTGCTGTAAATTCTTTTCCCCAAATTAATTCAAAACAGTAATTTGTATTTTTTATTTTTCTATGTTTTGTTCTTGTTTTATAAGAGAATACAGGAACTATAATACTGGCCAGTATTATGCTTTTATAAATAGAATACAACAACCATAACAGTGGCCCGTATTAGCCATTCTCCTACTGCTCAGATGCTGTAAGGGAGAGAAGGCTCAGGCCCTGTAAAGTAGGCTGGGTTGATTTTTTATGACTCCAAGTGTTTTTATTACACATCAGGACATCTAGTCATTCTGATGGACGTGCAGCCTCTGGACAAGCTCAGTGATAAGCATGTACATTGCACTGCTTGCTCAGGGGTCATTACTATAGAAACAGCCAAGTACTGGCCCAGATCCTCAAATACACCTGAGCTTTAGACTCTGGGTTGTTCTATCTTATGCTGTCTTGTAACAGCCATTGCTGTACGGGAGATTGCTGTAGCACCGGGGTCGGCAACGTTTGGCATGCAGCCCCCCAGGGTAAGCCCCCTGGCGGGCCAGGCCAGTTTGTTTACCTGTCGCGTCCACAGCTTTGGCCGATCGCGGATCCCACTGGCCGCAGTTCCCCACTGCAGGGCAACCGGGGCTGCAGGAAGCCGTGGCCAGCACATCCCTCACCCCGTGCTGCTTCCCGCAGTAAAACAGAAGGTTTATTAGATGACAGGAACATGGTCTAATACAGAGCTTGTAGGTGTCGAGAACCGGACCCTTCAGCTGGGTCCATTTTGGGGGGCAGTGAGCCAGACAACCACGTCTGCCCTTCACTCCATGTCCCAGCCAGCGCCAAACTGAAACTCCCTCCAGCCCCTCCTCCTCTGGGCTTTGTCCCTTTCCCCGGCCAGGAGGGCACCTGATTCCCTTGTTCTCCAACCCTTAGGTCTCACATTGCAGGGGGGAAGGGCCCAGGCCATCAGTTGCCAGGAAACAGGGTGTCGGCCATTCTCTGTGTCCAGACCCCTGCACGCACCTGCCCTCTAGGGATCTAGATCTAGGGATCAGTCCAGCCAGCCTTGACGTCCCTCTCCGCGGAGCTGGGAATGCACCTGGAGCTGCCAGCCCAGTCCTGTCTACTCAGCGAACGGCTTGCTGCTGCTCTTTCCCGGGTCTCCTCCTCCCTCCCCAGCCCTGGAGCCAGACGAACACCCACACACAGGCCTTCTGTGCCCATGGCTGTACAGCAGCTGCAGGGCTGCAGCCATCACGTCCTGGACATATTCAAGGGGAGCCCGATGGGATTGGCCAGGCAAGGAGGGCATGAGCCCTGCCCAGCTAGGATGGGGCACCATCCCCAGGCTGCTGCATCAAAGCCAGCCCTGGCTAGGAGCGATTCTGCAACCCAGGAGAGATTCTGCAACCATCCGCCTGCTGCAGAAAGACATCAAGGTGAACTTGTCCCAGCTTGGAACTCCCTGTAGCCAATGGGATACATTTGGGTTAGGAAAAAGAAAAGGAGGACTTGTGGCACCTTAGAGACTAACCAATTTATTTGAGCATAAGCTAAAGCTCACTTCATCGGATGCTTATGCTCAAATAAATTGGTTAGTCTCTACAGTGCCATAAGTACGCCTTTTCTTTTTGCGAATACAGACTAACACGGCTGCTACTCTGAAACCTGTCATGATTTGGGTTAGGGTGAATATATGTCAAGAAGACAAAACCACTCCTTGAGAGGGGCATGGCAGTGAGCTAGGCCCAGCCTGAGGGCCTCAGAGACCCCCTTGTCCCACCCTCTCTGCCTAGCTTCGGAACAGTCTAGGGGGTTCTCTGTGTGTGAAATTCCTCTCACTCTGCCTTCAGTACCGGGGCTGGAGGGGGGCTGGACTATTTAGCTGCATGCAGCACATTGGCTTCTTGGGGTGAAGTCCCATCACAGAGAGGTGCACACAGGGCTAGGGAATGGGCAGCTCCCTCAGACAGTCATAGTAGTCCCTGAATCACACATGCAACACGAAGGGCCCATGAGAGTGCTGAGTCCTGAGAGCACCACGGCTCCAGCTGGACTGGATCTCCTAGCTCTCCCCCTTCCCCCAGAAGGTGGGGGTGAGCAGCTCTCAGATCACAAGGGATGCTTTGCCAGCTTATACAAGGCTATTGGAATGCATGGTTTATTGGTGGGAGAAAATGACCTAGAGAGCTGAGGTTTATGGGCCAACAGGCTTTGCAGTCTGCACTGGGTTTGCGTGCTGACACACACCGTCAGTGAGACCAGGGACAGCACACGCACAGGGCTGTGGACAGCTCTGGCCCATGGGCTGGGCTGGGCTCAGAAGCATCCAGCGGAAGGAAGGCTTCGGTATTTCACTAGAAGGGGGAATAGGTCAGAGGCGAACTGCCGATTGGAGCTGGCTCGCTCGTGTTGGCAGGCCCCGCCCTTTACAGACACGCGACTCCATCCTCGTGTCCATGCTCCCCGAGCCCTTTAAAACAAGGGTAGCCAAAGGCAATGTTTCCATGGCTGCCCCAAGGAGCTTGGCTGCTGGAGTTTACAGGACACAGGCAGCAATGCTCTACCTTGAACCAAGCGGCTAGGCCAGGAGCACGACATGCCGGAGACCCAAGGTCTCCACCAGCCACACCACCTACGAAAGATGATGCAGCTGGATTCTTTGCAAACTGAGCAAGGCCCTCAGGTCCTCTCACCCATCCCCTCCTGCTCCCTGGGCCTCCCTGCAGATGCTGCTGACTCTGCATTCCAGTGCTGGGGAATGGCAATGCTGGATGGAGACTCCCCTACTGGGGCTGTGCAGGAAGCTCTAGCAGTGTGGGGGCATTTATCGTGGGTCAGTGCTCCTGCTCTGTGCCTGATTATCAGCTTCAGTGACCAATTTCTTGCTCTAATAGCACCCAGAGAGCACAGGATTTGCTGTGCTAGCTCACTGCAGCGCCTGAAAGCCAGGTATCCTGTCTCCATAGTCAGAGGCTTCGAGGAAGGTACCAGAGACCCTGCAGTGTGTAATTATGGAATAACCTTCTCTTTGGGGAATGTGCCCCCCTGTACTCAGTGGCTGGCTCCTGCCCTGTGGAGATGGTTTTATAGTCCTGGTGTCTCCTGCCCTCTCTCTTGCTGGTGATATTTGGATCATCCATATATATGTCTCATCCTTTTTTGAATCCCACTAGACATTTGGCCCCCTCAATATCCTGTGGCAGTAAGTTCCACTGGTGAATTATGTGTTGTTAAGAAAGCCTTTCATTGGTAAGTCCTGAAAGCCCAAGGTGCCAAGGCGGCTGTGACTGGCTCATGGCTGCTGTGTTCCCTGTGGGAGGGTCAGAGGGGCATCATTCAGGCTGCCTGCCCGCACCCCCGGGTAGAAGTATGGCCGCAGGGGCTCCAAGAAGATGCCACTGAAGGTGTAGATGTGACAGCTGCCAGTCACGTTGTAGAAGGACACCTCTCCGGCCTCAAAGTCCAGGAGGATGCCAATCTGCCGAGGCTTCGCTCTCAGCATAAGCTCGGGCGGGGGGAAGTGAGCGCTGCATACTGATCCCCATTGTGCAGCCACACCGTCCCAAAACCAGTCGCTGGTGAGGGCGTGAATATTCCCTGCCTGCTCACACACTCTTCACAGACCCCCAGTGTCCAACATGGTTTGTCCCCCACTTCCACCTCCCAGTAGTGCATATTTCATGTTATAGCAGTCTCGGATGATGACCCAGCACATGTTCGTTTTAAGATTTCACTGCAGATTTGACAAAACGCAAAGAAGGTACCGATGTGAGATTTCTAAAAATAGCTACAGCACTCGACCCAAGGTTTAAAATTCTGAAGTGCCTTCCAAAATCTGAGAGGGACAAGGTATGGAGCATGCTTTTAGAAGCCTTAAAAGAGCAACACTCTGATACGGAAACTACAGAACCCAAACCACCAAAAAAGAAATCAACCTCCTGGTGGCATCTGACTCAGATGATGAAAATGAACATGCGACAGTCCACGCTGATTTGGATTGTTATCGAAAGCAGAGCCCATCATCAGCATGGAAGCATGTCCTCATGGTGATTGCAGCATGAAGGGACATATGAATCTTTAGCATATCTGGCACGAAAATATCTTTCAACGCCAGCGACAACAGTGCCATGCGAACGCCTGTTCTCACTTTCCGGTGTCATACTAAACAAGAAGCAGGCAGCATTATTTTCTGCAAATTGTAACCAATCTTGTTTGTCTGAGTGATTAGCTGACCAAGAAGTAGGACTGAGTGGACTTGTAAGCTCTAAAGTTTTACATTGTTTTATTTTTGAATGCAGTTTTTTTTATATATATATATATAATTCTACATTTGTAAGCTCAACTTTCATGGTAAAGAGACTGCACTACAGTACTTGTATGAGGTGAATTGAAAAATAATTTTTTTTTTGTTTTTTACAGTGCAATTATTTGTAATCAAAAATAAATATACAGTGAGCACTGTACACTCTTTATTCTGTGTTGTAATTGAAATTAATAGATTTGAAAATGAAGTAAACATCCAAAAATATTTAAAAGAAATGGTATTCTATTGTTGTTTAACAGCACAATTAATCGCGCAATTCATTTTTGAATTGCACGGTTAATTTTTTGAATCGCACAGTTAATCGCAATTAATTTTTTTAATTGCTTGACAGCCCTAATTTTAATATGACTCAAGTAAACATATACATCCAGGAACAAAACCTGTAGGCCTTAGTTAGAGGATGGGGGACTCTATCCTGGGAAGCAGTGACTCTGAAAAAGATTTGGGGGTAGAAGTGAATAAGTAGCTGAACATGAGCTCCCAGTGTGATACAGTGACCAAAATAGCTAGAGTGATCCTGGGATGCCTAAATAGGGGAATCTCGAGTAGGAGTAAAGAGGTTACTGTACCTCAGTAGTGGCACCAGTGTGATCCCTACTGTGTCCAGTTGTGGTATCCACAATTCAAAAAGGATGTTTATAAATTGGAGGGCTTCAGAAAAGAGCCACAAGCATGATTAAAGGACTGGAAAACATGACTTATAGCGATACAGGCAAGGAGCTCAATCTATTTATCTTAACAAAGAGAAGGTTAAGGGGTGATTTGATTACAGTCTCCAAGTACCTACATGGGGAACAAATATTTAATAATGGGCTCTTCAATCTACCGGCGATTGGTATAACATGGAAGTTGAAGCTAAACAAATTCAGACTGGAAAAAAGATGTAAATGATTGACAGTGAGGGTAATTAACCATTGGAATAATTTACCAAGGATTGTAAATTTACCAAGGATTCTCCATCACTGACCATTTTAAAATCCAGATTGGGTGTTTTCCGACAAAATCTGCTCTAGGGATTATTTTTGGGAAGCTCTCTGGCCTGTGCTATCCAGAAGACCAGACTAGATGATCCCTTCTGTCACTGGAATCTATGAATCTATGATTTGCCTAATTTTGAGACAAAGCCGGAACCAGTAGCCCTGGGGATGATGGAGAAAGGAAGGGAGAATTGAGGCTGTGCAGCTCAAGCCAACAACCCTAATCCAATGACTGCTTCATCTTGAGCGGATACTTTTGAATAACAAATTCCCTTCCAAACTGAGGTGGCACCCCCTCTTCTCTCCCCCAGCTGATACACTGGAAAGGGCCCAGGATGTCTGGCTGCAACAGGCCCGAGGATCACAGCCCTTCAACAGCTGCACCAGGTCCGGGGCTCGCAGCCCTTCAGCCTCTAGGCTGGGCCCGGGACACACAGCCCTTCACCCTCCAGGCTGGGCCTAGGGCTCGCAACCCTTCAGCCTGTAGGCTGGGCCCAGGGCTCGCAGCCCTTTAGCGTCTGTGCCGGGTCTGGGGCTCGCAGCCCTTCAGCATCTCCACCTGCCTGCAACTCACAGCCCTTCTGCTCAGCTCTTTGGGACTCAGCCCCAGCCACTGAAAAGTTGGAATTCTTTTTTAAGCAGAAAGTGGATTTGTGCCCATGACTCAAAAGCTGCAGGACAGATTCTGTCCCAGCCTGGCCCCGAGCACAGATTCCCCTGGGATTTGGCTGAGATGGGAGAGGAGGAACGTCAGTGTGTGCGGGGATCTGGAGAGCAGCACAGGACAGGGGTTGAGAGAGATGCTCTCTCTCAGCTTTGCTGCCAGGACTCTGAGTTGTCTGTAGCTCATATCTGGAGGCTGGGCACTGCCTGACTGCGGGACAGGCTGATGGCACTGCTCTACTCACCCGAGACAGGCTGTGTTCTTGGAGCAGGGCTCTTCCCTGCACAGGATCAGACCCCGCCTCACGGTGTCCTTACCTTTCCTGAGTTGGCATTTATATTCCAAAAAGAAAAGGAGTACTTGTGGCACCTTAGAGACTAACCAATTTATTTGAGCATAAGCTTTCGTGAGCTACAGCTCACTTCATCAGATGTTTACCGTGGAAACTGCAGCAGACAGAGCATGAGCTTTCGTGAGCTACAGCTCACTTCATCAGATGTTTACCGTGGAAACTGCAGCAGAGTTTAATGGGACATTGGACCATCAAGTCTGACTTTGGGAGAGTCATTTGGCCTCTCTGTGCCTCAGTTTCACAGTCTACAAAACACGCCTAATACAAATCCGGGGAAGCGTGCTTTATGGGTCAGGTCCCAGGCAGGAGAGGGGAGAGCCGCACTGAGAAGGCCAGAGGTTGCCGTTCTCTGCAGCAGAATCACGGGGCACAGCAGGGGCTTAGCGCTCTCCTCGGCCTACAGGACTCAGACCGGGGGCCATGCTGGCGTGTCTGAGAGCTGACGATGATCAGGAGCCACATGGCTCAGAGAAGCACAGCGATCTCATGGACCAGTTTCCAACTGGCCAGGCTGCGCCTTCACTCTCAGAGCCATGAGCCAGGCCCACTGTGTCACTAAGGCAGGGTGGGCAAACTTTTTGGCCCGAGGGCCACATGGGGTTGTAAAACGGTATGGAGGGCCGGGTAGGGAAGACTGGGCCTCCCCAAATAGCATGGCTCCCACCCCATCCACCCCCTCCCACTTCCCGCCCCCCAACTGCCCCCCTCAGAATCCCCGACCCATCCAACCCCCTGCTCCCTGTCCCCTGACCGCCCCCTCCGGAGACCTCCGCACCCTAACTGCCCTCGGGACCCCAACCCCCCCCCCACTCCCTGTTCCGTATCCACACCCCGGGGGAGGGGAGGCAGCGGGGGAGGGGCTGGGGATTGGACAGGACGGTCCTGCGGGCCAGACGTCGTTTGCCCACGTCCTGTCCGGCCGCCTGAGCTCCCGGCCGGGGAGCGAACCCCGGCCCCTCCCCCGCAGCCGCTCGCCCTCTGCCCGGGACCGGCTCCGGCGAGCGGGGGGCAGGATTGGATGAGGGGCAGGGGTTTGCGGAGAGAGTCAGGGAGCCGGGGGCGTTGGGTGGGGCGGAGACGGGGGAGAGGGCGGTCGGGGGAGGGGCCGGGGCTCGCCTCCTTGGCCGGGAGCTCAGGCGGGCCGGACAGGCCGGTCCCGCGGGCCCTAGTTTGCGCGTGTTGGTCGCAGGCCGGGACTCAGAAGTGAGGGTTCTGGGTGCAGGGGGAATGGGACTGTGCAGGGGGTCCAGATGAAGGTGGTTGGAGGTCAGCAGGGGAGGCTGGGTGCTGAGGACTCAGCATGGGGGTCCAGGTGCTGGGGGGTTCAGTGGGATGGGGGGCTCATTTGGGATAGTCCAGGTGCAGGGGGCTAGTCAGGGCACGGGTCTGGATGCAGGGAGGAGGAGCTCAGCACAGATCCAGACGCAGGGGGGGCTCTGTGGGGGTAGGTCTGGATGCAGGGGGTCTCCATCCCTGCTGAAGGCAGCACAGAAGTGAGGGTGTCAATCCTGCAATGCCCCTAGAGCAGCCTTGGAACACTCCCCCATCCCCTTTTGGGTTGGGGCCCCCACTATTACAACAGCCTGAAATTTCAGGGGTAAACTTCCGAAAATGTGAAATTGTCTTATTTTCAAATCCTAGGGCTGTGAAATTGACCAGAATGGACTGTGAATTTGGTAGGGCCCTAGTAATAACAGAAAGTTTATCACTGCTGTACTCAGTCTCATAGCGTGCTCCATCGCAAACGTGACAAAACCCAATACAAGAATACACCACCAATTATGGGTTTTGCTCACAAGAGTGAAACAAACCTAATCGAGGAAAGCATACACTCATGCCCACACAGCAGTCTCAAATAGATAGATTACTCTGCGCTTCATCCCACATGTAGGGAAGGTTGACGGACATGTTCCATCCAAGGGCTGGCTGCAATTCAGCAAAGGATAAAATAATACCATGTGTAAAGCACTGAAATCCTTCTGGATAAAAGGCACCAGAGGATCATAAAGTGTTATCAATAGTCACAACCACACATCTAATAACCAGAGGACTAAACCTACTAACCAGAGTTTGCTTCAAATAATTCCTTTCCTACTCAGTGGAGTCCAAGGGCTGTGTTATGGTGGGAACGCCAAATCCCACCCCCTTTACTTCACTACTTATGGAGGAGAAGGGCTTCCTGCTCAGGAATTGTCCCTGAATGTTATTTGAGACTCATGCATTTTTCTGTTAGACTTGGCTACAAAGTGCCTCTTTAATTTGATGGTTTCCCAGTCTGCTGAGAAGAATGGAAACCGTCTTCTCTCCAAGACACAAACCCATCCCTGCTGTCTAGTTAGAGGGAACCAATACCATTCTCTCCATCCGTCCATCCCCATTCTCTCCCATCCCTGTCAGCTGCTTCTTCCCTTCTCTCTGAGTTTTCTTTTTCAGGCTATAGATACATTACAGCTTAGTGCAGATGGGCAGAGTCCCTGCGTGTTTCTGGAGAGGCTCAGCCCTGGCACTGTGTCAGGGTCGGGTGCAGCCTCACCTCTGAGTCCATGTCTCAGGGGAGGCGGGGGGCTGCAGGGTGATCTCCCACCTCCATACAGCCAGTGCGCGACTCTTGGCCCTGTTGCTGCACCCGCACTGCAAAAATGTGGGAATGACACAAGCAGCTGTGGGGAAGCCGTGGGAGCCTTGGCCAGGACTGCCATTTAGGGAGGGTGGAGGGGCACCCCCATCTCGAGTTCCATACCAGAGGTCTGTTCGTGGCACATAGTCAGAGCTCTTACCTGCTGCGCCATGCAGGTGCCCTCCTCCAGCTCCTGCGGTCTATTTCCTCCACTGCACTAGGGTGTCTGGGGGTGGGCAGGCAAGGAAGAGGTCAGATGCTGAAGGAGTGGGGATCAGTGAGTTAGATACAATTGTTGTTATTGGGTCTCTGCATGAGAATAAAATATATGCAAAGACTGTAACCCAGTTCTTCCTCTCCTTGAACTTGAGCCTGCTATGGTGTCATTATCCTGCGTTTGTGGCATCACACTATGGTCATGGAAAAGCAAATGGAGTAAATTCAGCATTATTGTGTAACGGCAGCTTCTAGCAGGACTCCTGAGAGTTTTCTCAGTATTAAGTGACTTGCCTGAAATGTGTCAGGCTGTGTGTGCCCGCCTTTTCCCCCACGAGTACGACGGGATGACTTGTCTCACACCGGTGCTCTTGGGAATGCTTCTAAAGCACTCTGGAGACTGAAGCAGCTGTACTAGTGTTCCTAAAAAGGGTAAAGGAAATGGGATTTAATTCTAATCCTGCTGAGATCACTTTCCAGTGCACAAAGGGGGCCTTGTCAGAGAGCCGCTTTTCAATGAGACCTTTTCTGCGGTCGGGTAGTGGTAGAGGTACCGTGAACAGAGCTTAGCTGAATATTGGGGATAGAAGGCCTGTTTCTTGGTTGAGAAACTGTACCCTCTGCTATACGACAGACTACCCCTTGACTTCACCACACCTTGTCGGGATCTCCTCTCAGACGAATTCTCCCAGGGCCTGTATTTCAGGCTTTGCTGAAGTTTCAAGGGAAGGCTGATAAGAACCAGTCTTCAGCAATTTTTGTTGGCAGAGTGGTGATTTGAAGAGAGCACTTTCCTTCTTTACAGGCAGTGGCGTAGCTAGGTCAGGGAAACTGGGTGGGCAATGATGGGGCGGTTGGGGATAGGGAGACCTGCCTCCCCCGCCATCTCCAGCCGTCCTTCACCACTCAGCAGGCACCTGACCATGAGGCTGCCTGGGGGAGGGCGGGGGTGTACCTTGTAGGGGCAGGGCTGGAGACCAGGGCAGCAGCATGTGGCGCTGGCAGGAGCGGGACACGGATGGACACCGACCCAGTGTTGGGAGTCCCAGCCTGTGGATTCGGGGGGCTCCAGCCCCGATCTGGGTGGGCCTGGATGCTAAGTGGGTGGGCCGCAGCCCACTCAGGCCCACCCATGGCTACAGCCCTGTCAGGTGCTTGCTGACTCCTAATCTAACGCACAGATTAACGGTAAAGCTGCCCTGCATTAGGGTTTCATTGTGGGGGAATCTGCCAAGTTCTTCGAGTACTTGCCCATGTCGATTCCAAGTAGGTGTGCGTATGCCGCGTGCACAGTCGTCAGAAGGTTTTTCCCCAAGCAGTACCCGTCGGGTCAGCTGTGGAGCCCCCGGAGCTGCGCCTTCATGGCGGTGTATATAGGTCCCTGCCGACCCGCCACCTCTTCAATTCGTTCTTACTGCCTGTGACGGTTGTTGGAGCTGTGTGTCTCTCTTGCCTCCGCAAGCAGTTTCCCCAGTGATTGGACTTTCTGTTAACCTGTAAATAGTTAATTAGTTAGGGTTAGTTTTCAGTAATTAGTTTGATAGAAGTGGGGGGTTCCCCCAAGACCAGTTCCCTCCCCTCTTGGGGTTCGGCACATGCCTCCATCCCAAGAGTTTAAGCCGTGCGGGACCTGCTACAAGCTCATCTCAATGGGCGACCCCCATGACTCCTGCCTATAGTGTCTGGGGGAGGCACATCAAACAGCTCACTTCAAGAGCTGCAAAGTTCTCCGCCCGAGAACAAAGAAAGAAAGGGACTTCAGGCTCAAAGAACTCCTTATGGAGGCAGCCCTCCGTCCCCTGCCGGCTCTGGCCTCTGTTAGAGAAACTACGGCTCGCACTCATCAATGCCACCAAAGCAGCACAAGAAGACGAATAGAGGGCGATCACCCATGGTCAGAGCACTGAGTCTGACAGCATAAGCGGTCTGCGTCCTACACAGGGATCAGCACTGTCGACTTTGGGCCTGCAGAGGGATCCGTCAAGTCTGGTGCCACTGGACCCTCCTGCTAGAGAGTGCCAGGTGGAGGAGCAGGAGCTTCCTTCCATCCTGGACACGTTTGAGGTGGCCAGGGACTTGATTGCCATGATGGCACCGCAGTTTCCCACCAGGCAAGATAGACCTCCGGCACCACAAGGCACGGCGCCGTCCAGAAGCAAGCCCATGATGATGAAGCTCTGCTCGCCTTCCCCACGGCACCATCCTCCGACACTGTCCTGCTTGGACCACCCTGCCAGATTGGCTGAAGAAGTTAGCTGTCTGGTTCTTAAACTCAGCAGCAGCAGTCGCTCGCTGGGTGCTCAGTGATTCTCTGCCTCCCTGGGCTCAGCTCTTGCCAAGCCCTGCTTCTGCTCTGTTCCTCCACAGCTTCAGCCCAGATCCTGTCCTACACCCAGCCTTGCTCCTGCCTCAGAACCAGCCCTGCTCCCTTCTTCCCTGCCCCCGGTGATCCGGTTCTGACCCTTGGCTCTGATTCCTGACTCCGACTCTCTCTTGATTCTAGAGTGACCAGATATCCCCATTTGATAGGAACAGTCCTGATCTGGGGGTCTTTTTCTTATATAGGTTCCTATTACCCCACCCCCATCCCAATTGTTCACATTTGCTGTCTGGTCACCCTACTTGATTCTTGGCTCTGGCATTTGGATTCTGACTCTAGTTGTAATCTTTGGACCTGCTTCTTGGTTTTGGCCCTGTCTCAATCCCTGCTTTTGGCATTTGGACACTCACCACTAGGCATGACTCCCAGTCTGACAACTATGCCTGACCACCTACAACCCCGTCTCCTGACATGTGCTCAGTCTGGTTTGTGGTTTAACCATCTGATGAGTTCCATGTAACCTTGTGCATGTCTTTGTGAGGAAACCAAGTATCACCAATAATCAGAGCATGTTACTGCACAGCGATTCTCAAACTGTGGGTCGGGATCCCTTTTTAATAGGGTCACCAGGGCTGGAGTTAGACTTGCCTGGGCCCAGGGCTGAAGCCCAAGCCTGAGCGCTGAGACTTGGGCTTCAGCCCTGGGATCAGGTTACAGCTCCCCGCACCCCCTGCCTGGGCCTGAAGCCCTTGGGTTTTGACTTTGGCCCCTTCTGGCCCGGGGGAGCTAGGGCTTGGGCGGGCTCAGGGTTTGGTTCTCCCTCCTGGGGTCGCGTAGTAATTTTTGTTGTCAGAAGGGGGTCGTGGTGCAATGAAGTTTGAGAACCCCTGTTACAGCAAGTTCTCATCTTTCTCTATTAGCGTTTGCCAGCCTAATGCCATGTGGGAAGTGGTTTTGTTTTGCTGTATGGGGTGGCTTGCTGCATCAGGGCCTCTAATGGTGGAGCACGTACGGGCTCTGGCTGGGAGTTCAGATGTGGGAGTTCAGTGGGGACACTGGGGCATGGCCACTAGGTATCTTGAGGGGATGGAAGACCACGAGTGTCGATGAAGCCCCCTCGCACTAGGCCCAGGTGTCCTTGCCCCCCCCCACTCCGGCCTGGAGGCACTCGCAGCAGCTCTGTGTACTAGGCCCAAGTGTCCTTGGCCCCCCGCCTGGAGGCACTCGCAGCAGTTATGCTGAGGATCTGCAACAATATGCTGCAGAGTCAGACTGCCTGAAACTAAACAAGGCCAAACAGGGCAGATATGGAAGACCAATGCTGAATAAAGCAGCTTTATGTATGGTTTAACAAATGATAAATATTTTGTCACCAGGATAAATATGGAATAATTCTAATGAATTACCACAGATTTACATTGGTGTAACTGAAATTATGCATTCAATATCCTGTTTCAGGTTAGTAAAAATAAAAGAATGCTGTGGTTTTTGTGGACATGTACAAGATACAGATTTATAAAAACAAGATGAAAACAGGGAAAGGGGAAGCCTTATTGAAGCTGTTGGGCATACCAGTTGTCCTTTATTCAGGATCAATGTAAAAACAATCAAGCTCTTTTGTGGAATAGATGGCTGACTTAATAGAAGTCACCATCAAGTAAAGCTGGAATACGAGTTGAGCCATACAGTGGAAGGGGCTTTCACTGGGGTCTGAATGCAAATGCAGGGGGATGGGGTTCGGTGCGGGGGGGAGGGGGAGCAGAAGCACAAAGGAGCCCCAGGGAAGTATTTGTAGTGTGATCTCAGAAAAAGTTGAGAGAGAGAGAGAGCGAGAGAGCGTGCACGCTTTATGATAGACTGCTGGATAGAAAGAGGCTTGGAATTGTGAGCCAAGAAACTAATCCTGCTGTCGTTAGGGAAATAGAACTTTGTGTACTTTCTTTGTAAATAAGCAGGATTGTGTCAAAAAAATACCTGACTCCATCATCCATTTCTCCCCCTAATGGAAACAACTCACAAGACCCAAAATATTCACTAATTGCTCAGGTCAAAAGGGATAACAATATTGTGAATTCTTTTGTTTTCCTGTTCTTAGATAAAGAATAGACCTGCTTCAGTAAAGAACCATAAACACTGAAAATACTGTTTTGTTCTCTCAGAGCTAGCTCTCAGTAGATCTAGAAAATAAGAGTGTTTGTTGTTACACAATCCTTAGAATTCAATTACTTGCACAAATCATTTTAATTTTTCTCTGATTAGGATTCAAAAATAAGCAATTAGATATTCTGTACAGTGTTTAGGAAATTTGTAGGATTAAAATCAGCATGTATTCTGTATACATGGCTTTACCATATATGCAACCTCACATCTACACTTGTAAGAGGACCACATTTCCTGAAGCAGTTTCAAACCACTTCAAGCTAGGACAGTTTTAAGCTACTTTATGTTTCAAATGTGAATGGTGTCCGCTGTGTCAATTAATCTTTTTAAATTATGACCATGATCTAAGATCCACATTTTCAGAATTTTCTTCCATCATTCATATGCTTGGATGCATAAGGCTGCTTTCCTGAACTGCGGTCCATATTTGGAACTGTCTTTATAGTGTAGACTCAACCACCCTCCTTATACAGTTTGGAAGTTGTTCGATACTCCCTCGGGACCAGATTTACTCTTCTTTACACAGATTTGGGCCCTAGTCGGGGAGCGACGTACTCATGTAACCGAGGAGCAGAATTTGGCCCTCCTATGGGTTCAGTCTCTCAGTTAGGCCTGTCTTTTTATCTTATCTATTGATATAGCATCCATCCCGAGAGCAGAAGAGCAGCTGTCCCATTTCAGACAAGATACATCAATACCTATATTGATTATTCACAATGGAGTTTTTATCTTTGTTGTACTGTTCCTTTTGAGAAATAAGAAAACAGAGTAAAAGTAAAATGTACTTTTTCTCCCAAATCTATGTGCCATTCCTGATCTTGATTGAACAGGGGAGAGCGTCTTTCCTCTGGATTAAGAATCCAGCTGAGACAACTACCCCAGCCCCACACATTCTACAAGGGAATCCAAAGTCAGAGCAGTGGCATTCAGTGAAGGGTAGCTGCTCTCTTTGAACATCCTGATAGATGAAATAAAGGACTGGGGGTCATCATTAAAAGTACCTTAAATGGGAGCTCAATCCCCAGAGCTATGATTGCCGAATCAGGAAAAAACAAGAAAGTACGTCCTCTCAGGGATTGGCATATTCAAGTTTACAAGAGAGATGATAAAGACTGGCCATGACGTAGAAAAATCAAAATTCAAGTTCGCCAGTAAGAAAAGAGCCTGAGTAATAGTCAGCTAAAGAATGGAAGGGACCAGTTGACCCAGGAAGTTACAAGAGCCTTTATTAAAATGGAGAGCTACTTTTGTCCTTCTGTCTGCTTGCTTCTGGCCAAGGTTGGCTCAGGAATAGAGGGGGAATCTCTTGGGGTCCAGCAACTCTGCTGGCTTGGGAAAGTGTGCACTGCATCACCCACTCCTCCCTGTGTGAGACAATCTCTGTGCCTCTGTTTCGACAGTTCAAAACCCTTAAAAATACCTTTCTTTACAGCTCAATACAGAAATTGCCAGAACCTAGTCCTGTACTTTTTTCTTTAAAAACAAACAATGAAATGGGGATGTTTGCACAACAATGATGTGAATCCATGTCTGTATTTTTATATCTTTAGACGCTCAACAAATATACAAAAATCTGCATTAAAATAACAATTAGTAAGTTTGCAAAACTGAGCAATGGAAAGTTTGGAAATGCCAGGATTCAGGGAGTCTGAGTCCTGTGCACGTGCATTTTGACACAGCTTTTAATTGCACAATTGTCCTATTTTTTTCCACAGGCCCCTCATTCAGTGACCATTGAAGTGTTGTTTGTTGCTTGCCTTCAGATGCTGTGTACATACTTCTGCAACGTGAACACATCAAGTCAGGTTCCAGGTCGCAGTCCTTCTCTTCCAGGGGCTCAGTGGCCAGGGCCCAGTATATCTAAAATATCAGGTAAATCCCTGGGATTAGGGTTGTGGCTGACAGGGCCTATTTCTCAGGCACCATGAAGTTTTCTACTCGAAGGATGAGGCTTGTCTGTGCAGTAGATAGAGCTTTCTCAGGGGACAGTCTTTGACAGGAGAACAAACTCCCATGTCATTCTGAGGCTATTAGAGAGACAAGGTGGGTGAGGGAGAGGGTGACCAGATAGTAAGTATGAAAAATCGTGATGGGGGTGGGGTGGGATTGATAGGCGCCTAAACCCCGAATATCTGGACTGTCCCTATAAACTTAGGACATCTGGTCACCCTAGCTGAGGTAATATCTTCTGTTGGACCAACTTCTGTTGGTGAAAGAAATAACCTTTCAAGGACCTGAAGGAGAACTCTGTGCAGTCCTTTCACCAACAGAAGTTAGTCCAATAAAAGATATTACCATGACAGATGTGAGTCATATTATTAATGTACTAGAGGAAGCTGCTCAGATACTTCATTGATGAGAACCGTAGAAAAACCTAGATAGAATAAAGTGAAGGAGAAAGAGAGAGCCTCTTTCTGAGATTATCCTTTTCCTTCTCCCTAATGATCCTATTTGCTAACAAAGATATACATTCTTAGTGCTGTTGTGGCTTTGTGCAGAAGTGTGAATTGTCTCAGTAGATTCGGATGTATTTTATCTTTTAGGCAAAGATATCGAAAACAGGGAATACAAACAACACATGTTATGCAAACCCGCACCACTAGGTGACAGCAGATATGTTGAGTTGTCATTAGCTGAGAAACCATTTCAAAAAGCGAAGTAATGTTCTTGGAATTCTGCTTTAAGCCACAAGGCACACAGCTAAGCAGAGTCATCTTCTGAGTGCTGGAGCTTTAATTTTTTTTCCATATGAGAACCTGCTTAAAATCCCATTAATGAACTGTGTTCTCTTCACTCTCCTATTTGTCTGTGCTGTGACGGAAAAATATAATTGTTTGTCAATAATGGCTTTTATTTGAAGCAGAGAGTGAGAAAACATGTGTGTAAAATGCTTTGAAGAAGAAAATCTCTCTAGAAATGCAAACTGTTATTATTATTGTTGTTATTGGGTCAAATTCTACAGTAGGTATTTAGACTGATTTCAGTGGAAGTTAGGAGTCTAAAGACCTTTGAGGAGCTGGGCCTCATACCCTACTCAGACAAAACTTTGACTGACTTTAATTCAGCCTAGCCCTGCGCTGGGTTAAGCCCAATATCTTACTGTACATTGTACAGAAGCTTCTTGCTAGCAGGAGTCAATCTGCAGCTGTTTTTTCAGTAATGCTGTCAAGGTTCCTTCCCCACTCTGAACTCTAGGGTACAGATGTGGGGACCTGCATGAAAACCTCCTAAGCTTACTTTTACCAGCTTAGGTTAAACCTTCCCCAAGGTACAAATTAATTTGACCCTTTGCCCTTGGAATTTCCACTGCCACCACCAAACTTTAACTGGGTTTACTAGGAAACATAGTTTGGACACGTCTTTCCCCCCCAAATCCTCCCAACTCTTGCACCCCACTTCCTGGGGAAGGTTTGGTAAAAATCCTCACCAATTTGCATAGGTGACCACAGACCCACACCCTTGGATCTTAGAACAATGAAAAAGCATTCAGTTTTCTTACAAGAAGACTTTTAATAGAAGGAAAGGAATAGCTCTGTAAAATCAGGATGGTAGATACCTTACAGGGTAATTCCATTCAAAACATAGAGAATCCCTCTAGGCAAAACCTTAAGTTACAAAAAAGACACACAGACAAGAATAGTCATTCTATTCAGCACAACTCTTCTCAGCCATTTAAAGAAATCATAATCTAACACATACCTAGCTAGATTACTTACTAAAAGTTCTCAGACTCCAGTCCTGTTCTGTCCCCAGCACAAGCAGCAGACAGAGACAGAGACACAGACCCTTTGTTTTTTCTCCCTCCTCCCAGCTTTTGAAAGGATCTTGTCTCCTCATTGGTCATTTTGGTCAGGTGCCAACGAGGTTACCTTTAGCTTCTTAACCCTTTGCGGGTGAGAGGATGTTTCCTCTGGCCAGGAGGGATTTTAAAGGGTTTACCCTTCCCTTTATATTTATGACAAATGCATTTTCTGTATTTACCAGCTTTGTTTTCTTGCACCCTCAGTCATTTTGGGCCTTGTACATAATGTGTATGAATGGAATATTTATCATCCTCTCTGACTGTAATGTGTTTTAAGTGATGGTATATTGTCAAGCTGCATTCAGTATGGGTTGATCTGTTGATCCTCATTAGTGAGAGAAGTGTATGAATTACGAGCCCAAGCAGGATCCCGCTGCTCATTGCTGCAGCTCAACTTGCACTGCTGCAGAACACTATTTGTGTGTGTGCACAAGGCTTGTGTTGTGAAAACCTTGCCCCCTGTAAATACACTCAAAGTCAACCTCTGATCCAGCTCTTGTCAAATGCAGCCAGTTAACATCACAGTGACCACGGGTGTAAAGCTGTGGCCTCCTCCTTTTGAGGGTCTACTGTTGCCCAAGCTCTAAGTCAAGCTGAGGCAGTGTTGGGGTGATGAGGTGCTAATTTATGAGCTCCTTGATGCCTGCACAGTGTTTGTCATGGCTTTGCCACACATACTCTTGTTCTGTTCTTGATCTTAATCTATTCTGTGGCATTACATAGTTCATGGTGTTACTTGTCACATGCATGAACACTCTTCCCATCACTGGTCCATCCGTAGTGGACTTATATGTGGATGCCTTGCCCGGATGGTAACAGCTGCAATGAGCAAGCATTCTTACAATTACCTGTGCTCCTACCTGATGCTGCATTTTTGAAAGGCCCGACTTTATGGAGCCAGGTGTAGACAGTGAGGGGTGCAGAACACCAGCACAGAGACAGGCAAACTCTCTGTGCTGACCATGCCCTTAGCTTCTTGCAGAGTGGCCTGCTGTTTATGTACTAAAACTGGAGTAGGCCTCAACGGTGTGCCACTGGATACTTTCCATCTTGTGCAAATGTACGAGTCCCCAGTTTACACAATGGCATGGAACAGGGGCTGAGTCACATCAGACCCTGAATCAGGAAGAAAGTTCCCGAAATAGGTAGCACTATATTAGTTATCTGCTGGTACCTGGTCAAAGGGGGCTTTTTTGCTTGCTTTATTATCCTCTTGTCTGTTTGTTGTGCTGTTAAGATTTGTTAATTAATTAATGACAGTTACGGACCATCTTGTTCTCTGTTTGTACAGGTCCGAGCGCAATGGGATCCTGGTTTGTGACTGGGACTGTGAGGCAGTACTGCAATACAAATAATTACATGCTGATCTCCAGAAATATTTTTATACCGTGGCCATCCCCACTAGCTTAAGAGATTAGTCACGGAAAATGGAAGTTTGTGAACCTGACATCTGCAGTTTAACTCAGTCCCCTTGTCTCCTGCACTGAGTGTTCTTTCTGCTCAATACACACTCAATGGTAGGCATGCCCACAAAATAGGGTTATGAAGATGGGTCTCTGGGAGGCTTTGACTTCCTCTACCATGGGATGCTATTGCAGGAAGGAGGTTTGCTGGGAAGAGATGGGGTCCGTCTGACCAAGAAGGAGAAGAACATCTTCATGCACTGACTCACCAACCTTAGGAGAAGAGCTTAAAACTAAGTTCAGAGGGGGCAGGTGAAAAAAGCCACCAGGTAAAAAAAGGTGGCCTTAATAGAGGACTAGCTGTGTGGGGAGAAGTAGATGTGGAAAATTGCAGTAGAATTATAGGAGAAACAAGAGGGAAATCCATGGGGGCATCTGCTTAACATCTTAGATGTCTGTACACACAAGCAAGGAGGAATAATAATGGGGGATAAACAATAAGAACTGGGAGTTTTAGTACATAAATCTTAACTGAGCTTAACTGCATCACAGATACTTGATGGGATAGATCTCATGACTGGACTATTGGTATAGAGGGCTATAGCTTGTTGAGGAAGGACAGGCAGAAAAAAAAAGAGAGGACATATTGCATTGTAAACCTGTTCTGAGGTCCAGAAGGAGGTGAGAAGCAGACCAGTTGAAAGTCTCTGAGTAAAGATAAAAGAGGGAATAAACAGGGGTGAGGTCCTGGTAGGGGTCTATTACAGACCACCAAATCAGGAAGAGGAGGGAGAGGAGGCATTTCTAGAACAAACAACAGAAATATGCAAAACAGAAATCCTGATTGTAATGGGGGACTTTACCTACCCAGACATCTGCTGAAAAAGGAATATGGTAAAACCCCAAATTACCCAATCAGTTCCTGGAATGTACTGGGGACAATGCTTTGTTTCAGAAAATGGAGGAAGAAACCGGGGGGACAGCCATTTTAGACTTGATTCTGACCAGCAGGGGGGAGCTGGTGGTGAATGTGAAGGTGGAAGGTGATTTGGGTGAAAGGGATCATGAAGGATAGATTTCATGATTCTAAGGAAAGGAAGGAATGAGAATGACAGGAGAAGGACTGCCAAAAGCAGACTTTAACATCCTCAGAGAATTGGTAGGTAGCGACCCATGGAGAAAACGTCTAAGGCATAAAGGAGTTCAGGAAAGCTGGCAGTTTCTCCAGGAGACAATATTAAAGGCACAACTGCCAATGCAAAGGAAAGAGAGGAAGAATAGTAAGAGGCCAATGGCTCCATCAGAAGTTTTGTAATGACCTGAAAATCAAAAAGAAATCCTACAAAATGGGGAAACATGGATGAATTACTAAGGAGGAGTACAAAAGAATAGTTTGTCCGTGTAAGGGCAAAATCAGAAAGGGTAAGGCACCAAATCAGTTATACATAGCAAAGGAAACATGTCATTGTAATTCTTTTTCCATATGGTTTACTGCAAAGAGTGTCATCACTCTGAATGCTTTAAAGGCAACATCATCTCCAAAATCAAGTGTGGGCTCTACATATGGCCATACAGATGACACCACACTGTATTAAACACAACAAAAAATAATTTAGTTGATTTGTTTGGCAGGACATGGAAATGAAGAATAAATTTCAATTCATTGTAAAACAATATAAAAATCAATATTTGTAATACAGTCCAATAAGATTTCATCAAGCTTTTTAATCAACCAAATTAAAAAGCAAAAGAAACCAACCACCCACACTCAAGTGTCACTGTGCATTCTCCAAGGCAGTTTCTTCTCTTTCTTTGTTCGGTGCTTTTATTTTCTATCCATTCAACCAGGAGCAGATTTTCCAATAAAACCAATATTGGAAAGTGTGGCAAACTGAGAGAGGGACGGAACCAAAATTCAAAATGATTTAGAGCGAATGAGAAATTCTACACTGGAGCAAATTTAGCCACCTATTGGACTGCGTACATGGATGGGCCCAGATATTGAAATGTATTTAGGTTCCTCACATCTATTGATTTCAGTGCGAGTTAGGAGCCTAAATACCTTTGAGGCTCTTGTCCATGTCATCACAGCACCTACCTGATCAGCAGCAGTTTATGTGTTATGTCACAGTCACAGTGATGTCATAATAGTGCTTGCATAATCTTAACTGGCTATTCCGGACAGGACAGCCTGAGAGGCCAGCTGCCTATCAGTACTGGAGCTCTTTGGAGAAAGGACTGGAGGAAGTGTTGAGGAAAGATTAAAAGATGAATAAATTTGTGAGTGATCAGGAGGTAACCGACAGAGGTAAGGGTCAGCATTGTATTCTGTATATCCATTCTATATTCACACACACATTTAGAAAGCATAGGCATACAGATGAGCTGTAATGTTCTCCATTTGTATGAGCAGAACCTCAGCTGCTGTAAACCAGTGTCCCTCCTTTGACTTCCTTGTAGCTGTGTTGATTTACACCAGTTGAGGAGTTGGCCTACAGCCTCTGGACCTGGAAACTTTCCTGAGAATCTGAGTTTCTAGGGAATGTTATGGGGGAGGTCTTCCTTCTTTTCTCCCAGTTGTTTTATGTTTGTTATGGGTCCTCATTTTGTGTTTTCTGCATCCATGGAGCCAACTCCATCAGCGATAGGGGAAATTAGAACAAAAAAGGCAGAAGGACTTCTCCTCTAGCTGTCTAAATGAAGCTCTGCTAATATCTTAAATGCAAGAGAACAAAGCATGGGGTCACATTTCTTAGCAACACTAGTGCTCCTCATCCCACACAGATGGGCAGAGTAGGTTACAGTTATGATTCCGTTTGCATCTGGGTGTTACAACTGAAGGATGCAATTTGCATAACGGATGGGCAATCACCTAACCTCAAGTAGTCTTTCCTGGGAAGGGGAAATCTTGTTAGTTCCTCCTTCATGCTTGGAATGCTGTTACAATGGAGACAGATAAATACGGCATTTCAGATTTCTTGTGAAATATTAAGTCTCCTGGAGAATTTCTGCCCAGAGCGAAGAGATACATGGGAGATCAAATCCTGATTTTTTTCATACACCAGCTATTTCATTGTTTCCTAGAGTTTAAGGCCAGAAGGGACCATTAGATCATCTAGTCTGACTTCCTGTATTTCACAGGCCACTAAATTTCACCTAGCAACCCTACACTGAACCCCAAAACTTGTCTTGGACAAAAACATTTCAGTCTGTAGGAGACAAAACTGTTGTGTGCCGTCGGCAGAGGACAGGAGAGACTGAGGTTCCACCAACGCCTGAGGCCCTTGCAATGGTCGAGAATTGATTGGGTCAGATATACTCAGTTTATCCTAGCAGGTGATCAGTGCCCCATCCTGCCACTCAAAGGTCCCTGCCAATCCGACCAGGGGGAAATTCCTTCCCACCCACAACTCTGGAGATGAGTTGGACCCTGAGCATGTGAGCAGGACAGCTAAGGAAACAGATTCTCTGAACCATTTTAGAGCACTGGTCCACCCTACCAGGTGTCCCATCTCCTGCTATGGTCAATCCCTGATGCTTCAGATGAAGGTTGGAGGGACCCACCCCACCCCACTCACAGCGTACACCCCGCCAATTGTGCATGGGGGTGGGGGTGGGGCTTGGGGGCGGGGGAATTCCTTTATGACCTCTACAGGCAACTGTACAGGGGGGAGGGATAGCTCAGTGGTTTGAGCATTGGCCTGCTAAACCCAGGGTTGTGAGTTCAATCCTTGAGGGGGCCATTTAGGGATCTGGGGCAAAAGTTGGGGATTGGTCCTGCTTTGAGCAGGGGGTCAGACTAGATGACCTCCTGAGGTCCCTTCCAATCCTGATATTCTATGAACTGGATGAACTCCGTTCCATGAGTCTTCTCTGCAAGTATTTAAACGACAATAAAAGAAGATTAAAGGCTTTCTTCAAAACAAGGGGCCTAAAGTTAAGCTTCTAAATTCATACTGAGGTCTCCAACAGTGGCCTGATTTTCAAGAGATACCAAGCCCCAAAAGTTCCCAGCACAGCTAACAGGTACATCTGGGTGCTCAGGATTTTTGAAAATGGGGCCCTGACTAAGCAAAACTCTTCAGCATGTGCTTAACTTTAGCTCTATTTCTTGGCTTAGAGTTAAATTATTATTCTGTATGCTATCAAAACTCATCAACTGACAGTAAAGAGGGAAAGGAAGATTATTTTACGTGGGGACCTACTTGAAAGGAGCAAATTTGCTTCATTATGATTTCCCCCCAAGCACACTGGGCAGTTCAGCAAACAAACCTGGTCATGAGGAGGAAGGAAGAGGATTTCCAGGATTCCCAGGTCTACTTCTCACAGTGTTTGGGCTCCTGCAGAATCTTGACTGGATAGTGAATTAAAGAGGCCAGCACCAATTTCTGCTATCAGTGGTAACCAGCTGAATCCTTTTATTTAATTTCAGGTGTTTCTAATGAGGTTGTTTCCCTCCTGGCACATATGGATGACCAAGATAAGGGCAAAATTGCCCTCAGGATTGCCTTTATAGCCGAGACCAAGTTGGCTATCGTTCTGACAGTTCTGCTCGAGAAACTGCAAAAGGATGAGGTAGGGCAGTTTCATGAAATTACATCCGCTTTCCAGGTGTCCACACCAAATTCTTCCTGACTTCATGGGGGTACAAGGGACTGCACGGGGGTAATTCAGTGTAGAACTTGGCCTGGCGCACCATCAGGAGAATCAGTATTCGCCCTTCTGTCCTCAGGCGTAAACTCATCATGCAAAATGCTGTTCTTACAGATCAGGATGATATAATGCTCTATAAAGAGAGCATTGTCCTTTTACACACAGTGGAGTACATGGGCTGTAGACAGTAAAAGTACACGATCGGACTAGCAGTAATCTCTTCTAATAATACTTTGCCCTTCTTTCACATCTTCATCCAAAAATCTCAAAGCACTTCCCTAATACTAATGAATTAAGACTCACAGCACCCTTGTGAGAATGGGAAGCATTATCCCCATTTACGGATGACTTGTGTCACAGGGAATTAAGTAACTTGCTCAACACCACTTAGCAAGTTAGTCAAAGAATGTGAATAAAACCCAAGTGAACTGACTCCCTGCTCTAAATCCTAGCCAACACTCCTTTGTTATGATGACATATTATTGAGATTATAGCATTGAAGGGACCCTTATCTATATATTTTCTACTGGGGGAATTCTGCAAGAAAAAAATAAAAATGATGCGTACAATATTTTAGAGGTTCTGCAAAATTCTGCATATTTTGTTTGTCAAAATAATACAATATAATTACACCCGTTAAAATTATTTTTGGTTATTTATTTCAAAATACCTGTCAGCAAGTATGTCTGTATGAATACAGTCAACAAAAAGGATTCAGGAAATGTTTTTTGACAAACCAATTCCTTAGTCTGCATGTTAATACAGAACTCTGAGTAATAATTCATTTAAACTCAATACAGAACCATATTTCTTGCACCCCTTAGGCACAGTGCAAAGGCTTGGTAGAGTCAGGGGTAATGGAGGGAAGTAAATTGCTGGGAAGGAGCCTGGGTGTGAACTTGGAGCGTTGCTGGGTATGGGTGGGAAAAGTATGGAACAGTTTTTTTGGGAGGGGCAGGGAGGAATTGTTAGGCAGCTCCCCCCATGCAGACCCTGTCTGACCCCTAACCTCTCCCATTCAGTAAGGCACATCTGCCCCTGTCTCCATGTGTTCCTGCACACCCATGGGTCCTTGCACCCCCGTCCACATGTGTCCCTCCACCCCCACTCAGAAACCCACTCCCCCCATCCCCATGTGTGTTAGGGGGCTTATTCCTTCACCCACTCACTTCCCTGGTCCTTCTCGCATGAACAGAGAGCAACAATACCCGAAGTCCAAAGGTGCAAACAATTCCATGTTTATTGGGTGAACTTCCAGCAAGCATGATTTCAGTTTCCTTCCTTAGTGTCCCCCTTCCCAGCTCTGACACCACAGAGCCTTATAGCTGTGTCCCTGTTCCCATTCCTGCCCTTAGCCAAACATGATTCCAATTTCCCCAGCCCCATTCCCTGTTCCCATTTCCCCCTTTAGCAAAACATGATTCCAATTTCCCCACCCCCATTCCCTGTTCCCATTTCCCCCACCCGCACACCCACCCCCTCACTTCCTGATTGACTGCAGACTATATAGTAAAACTTGACTTCTGCTTAGCTGTACCTTAACCAATCCTTTTCCTGAAATTTAACTAACCAATCCTAACATATTGTAACATGATTATGTAACCAATTATATCCCACCACCTTAATTAGTTTACAGCCAGCAAAATTAATGATACAGCAGAGAGAAACAATCACAGAACCAGACAGAGATTATACAGACAAACAATGGGGAAATGGGGACTACAGTGATAGAACAAACCCAGAAATGAGGATTTCACATCCCTGCTAGTGATAAGTGAGTTCTTGCCAGACAGGATGCTATCAAACTAAGTTTCCTTTTACATCTTCTAGGCCCTTCCCTTTCTCTGGAGGCAATAGGCATTATCAGGACAGGATTGTGTTCCGAACAGCCAAATAGCACCTTATTTCAATGTGACTAGTTGGGAATGTGAAGAGGTGACTGGTCGCTTCCCAGCTTATGGCTGCCTCTGCTGCTTAGCCAGAGGCCTTAGCTTAAGAACAGGGCCTCAGACTGTCACAGTAAGAGAAGGACCTTACACTGGCAGACAGTGATTTTCATTCTTTCTTTTATACCTCTAGAACTAGCCAAGTGATAAGAATACACCTAAATTCTTAGCTGATAGGCCTTTACAGACAGGCCTGAACATCTATATCCTAACAATGTGTCCCTGTCCCCCCTCCCCCTGTCCCCATGTGTATCTGTGACCCCAGCCAATCAGCCCCTGTCCTTATGTAGCTCTGCACCTCCTCCCCCATCACTATGGGGCCCTGAACCTCCCTCCTCCTCTAACTCTGTGCCTCCACTCCCATTCAGCCCCTGCCCCAGTCTGTCCTCCCCCACTAGCCCTTATGAGCCCCTGACTGACCTCACCCCAGCATCCCACACTGTCTGTCTCCCCATAGCCCCTGTCTCCTGACCTGGCCTGCTGTGAAGAAGACAGGCGCTCTCTCTTCCTTCGCTGATAGGGAGTTGCTGCTTTGTTCTATTGCCACAGCACCCTTTGGTGGGCAAGAGATGGAACGGCAGCAGCATTTCAGCAGAAGCTTTTTACTGTGCAAAAAAATAAAACTATGCGGGGCTCATTAATTATGCACGTGTGCAGTAGTGCAGAATTGCCCCAGGAGGAATATTCAGACCCCTTTTTTTCCATTGATTAATACTTGCATCCAACAAAGTCCATTTCCCTATTAAGGGCCAACACAGAAGGCATTTTAGTTTCCATTAAAGTACTAGGAGGCCAACTGAACCGCTTGTCTTGGCCTCCGACTCCTTTAATTATTTGAATTACTTGATTAATTATAAAAAGAAAAGGAGTACTTGTGGCACCTTAGAGACTAACCAATTTATTTGAGCGTAAGCTTTCATGAGCTACAGCTCACTTCGTCGGATTCATTCAGTGGAAAATACAGTGAGGAGATTTAGATACACACAGAACATGAAAAAATGGGTGTTATCATACTCACTGTAAGGAGAGTGATTAATTATGTTAATTCATGTGATTAATTACTTGAATTACTTGAATTATGTAGTGCTTATGTATTGATAAGTTGTCAGTGACAATTTTCAATTAAAAAAATCCTCCTTACATTTAAAAATGAATGGAAGGGGCTTCTCCCCAGTGGAGCTGTCTGTTATGATTGCAGTTTGCAGAAGCATGCCTTTTAAAGCAGAACCACTGGAACGTATAGCCAATCAAGAGATCTGATGCAGACCCCGTCTGACCCCTAAGCTCTCCCATTCAGAGATCTGATTGGCTTTGAACCTTCCAAAGTGGGTTATGACCTTGGCATGCAGGTCACACAGATGTCTAGACTCACAGGAGACCGAGACGGAAAAGACCTCTTGGATCATCCAGTCCATTTCCCTGCTAATGCAGGAGCATTCCCAGCAGCCATTTTCCACTGTTTTGGCCAAACTAATTTGAAAAGCCCCTAAGGACCGAACTTCCGCCTCTTTCCTAGGAAGACTATGTCATAACCTAATAGCCCTGTCTTACAGTTGGGGCATTTTTCCTGTTATCAAAGTCTAAATTGAATGTCCTTTTTTAGCTTAATCCCATTACTCCTACTTTTGCAGTCACAGCTCAGCTGAACAGAGAGGAACTGTTATCTTCCTGCTTTGTGCCATGATCCCTGTGTGTAAAAGACCCGACCCACATGGCTCTTTGTGGTAGCCATCACACCTTGCATATACCTCTTGACTTTGTTTTCCACTGTCACCCCCAGGGCACTTGTTGCTTCCCACTTTTCTCCCTCCCATTCTGTCAGTTACTTCTACCTCCTTTCCAGGGGTGCTAGTTTGCAGTTTTCTGAAATGAATCTTGGTCTCTCCTCAGGCTTTTAATTTCTCAGTGTCCCGCTTTATTTTTTCTCGGTCCCAACTGATCCTACAACTCCTCCATAGTTGTCTCATCTGTGAAGTTCTACACTGATGGGCCACATAAAAGACACCTTCACGCGTGCTACTGTCCGTGTAGATCTAAGGGCTGAGCTCATTGCCCCCGGGAGCGGTTGAGGACTCACTGCAGGAGTTGGGTATTTTATATTCCACATTTACAAATTCTGCCTGGAGTGGCTAGAGCAAGGGCAAGGTGCTCATTTTTATTGTTTGTTCTGAATAAATGAAACTAGAGAAGGGGGCAGTGAAGGGCGCTTCCTCTGGCTCTTTTCTCTCCAGGAAGATTAAACAATGTCAGTTGCTCGGCTGCTTCTGAAGCGCTGCTGAATGCGGTGCTTGTGGAGGGCAGGGCATGTTTTACGCCAATTAAGCCACCAATTAGGGCAGGGGCTGATTAGCTACAGTACTGTCTGGTCGGCAAGAAAAACTTTTCCCAATTCTTCTCCTTTATGTTTTGTCCCCAGCAAAACAGAATAGACATTTACTATGTCCTGGAGAAACTCTTACAGCAGGACACCCAGGGCCTAGAGAGACGGCTTCTGAAGAAAATAATAACCCTAGCCTCAAACCACATGACAGAGACTCAGGTAAGTTAGTTCTCCCGAGATACCAATCAAAGGATCCAAAGCTTTAACTCATTCAAACTCTCTTTTGGGGGGATAAACTATATACTGAAATGAAAATGTATTCTTCTGTTAGAGGTCCACACCTTCCTCCAGACCAAAGCCCAGGTCCTAGACAGCACTTGTGCACATGCATAAGATGGGACGACTCACATGCTGAAAGTTACACATGTGCTGACGAAGCAGCTTGCAAGCAACTCAAAGGCTGAAAACTGTTTAGCCAAGTGACTCAAGTGACTCAAGGAATATTTATGACGAATGACTCTACCCTCAGAAAGTTGGGTTGGTTCATTCACAACTCATGCACAGAAATAAGGACTTGACTCATGTAAACAACTCTGGCTAGTGCAACCGGCTTCAGTCACCTCAGTCTCTCTCTTTTGGTTTTTGGTTTTAGGAAGCAAGAAATGAAGTAAAAGTGGCAGCTAGCAACACCTTAGTGACTCTGGCACGCTGCTATTTCAGTGATGTCATGTTAGAGCTGGTGTATCATCTGGAGCTGCCTGAAGAGTTTATTTTCATGACATTGGGCAACCTGTCATCCGCCTATGGTATGGTCACTTCCCTCTTTTCTTTCAAAGTGATTGTTTTTCATTTAAGGACAGGGGATTATCTCTCGACCTAAAAATGTTACCGCTAAACAGAGCTCTGTTTGAGTGTGTGTGTGTAGAAACACAAGATTAACTGCTGTTGCTAGTTCTGGCCTCCAGATCATGAGCGATCCAGCTGGAGGTGCAAGCTCTAACCTATGCCCCTGAGTGAAGTACCTTAAGGATGGGAATGAGTGGAAGATCAGGTCTAGTGGAGCTCTTCTCCACCCCACTTGCCATCCCGCCCCAGTGCTCTCTCCCCTTGCTCTGGGAGTGAGTTGGGCATTGGGCACAGCTGTACACCTGTGGAGGATTCCCCTCTTCAGGGTGAATCCCCCACTGGCTTTCAATGGCTGCTTTAAAGCCATTCTGCTCTGCTTACGCAGCGCCAATGGCCTCGGAACCCATAGCATCCTGCCCCACAGTGTTTCTACGTGTGTTGTAAGAAGGCAGAGAGCAGCTGATTGTCTGTCTTCCTTCTCTTCTGGCCTTTCTCTGCAGCACTTAAGTGTATCCCTTTTGTGGGAATGATCCTGAAGGACATGATCTCCATGTTGGCGTTAGTCAAGGACAGCAGGATGAGACAAGCCTTTTGCGGTGGTAAGTGCCAGCACTTCCTGTAGGTGCCCCAAATGGATATTTAGGGGGTCTTGGTACAGATTTAAGTGACTGACCAAGTTTGCAAACAGGCCCTGAACTGTGCTCCCTTCCCTGGATTGCACCAGGTGCTGCATTCCTTGGCTCCCGTAGCACTCAGTGAAGTTGAGAGTGCTCCTTCCTTTGCAGGAGGTGCTGAGCATTTGTAAGTTCAGGCCCTTTATGACTCACGCATATCGTTTAAAATAAACAGACACAAAGGCTGAAGCTGCCCCTCTGCCAGGAGGCTCCTGGGGGAGGAGGTGAAGGGAGCAGATTTCATTACTGTACATTTAAAAATCCCCTGTTTCCCACTCCTCCACCCATTCTCTCTCCTCAGTTTCTTCATCATCATCATCATCATCATCATCTCCTTTCACCCTCTTTCTCTGTCTACTCCACTTCTCTCTTCCTTTGCTTTTCAGGTGATGCTCAGTAAGGGGTTAATCCTGCGCCCTTGAGGGAAATGGGAATTTTGCCATCCACTTCATAGAGAACAGGATTGGGCCCTAATTCGTCTTAGCAAGGACACTAGATGCACCTACTTTTAGGGCAAAGTGCTCCCCACTACCTTCAAATCCCACTAAAGCCAATGGCAGTGAGGAGCACTGAACATCTTTCAGACAAACTGTAACTCAGGATGAAATCATACAGTGTTCGGGTTCAATAAACAATAACTGCAGGGGACGAGAGTCTTCAAATGATGGTAATTGAAAAAAGATGGAGAGATGTACAAAGAAAAAAGCCTTTTAAGAAACAAGAAATGGAATGGGGAAAAGAGAAATAGCTCCCAATTGAGATGGGATTTCAGCATCTAGTCCTGATAGTAGCTGCCATGGTACTGGAGTAAACGATAGGCCTGGGTGTCTTCTCTGAGAAAGCAACTTCTCCTCATTATTACTATGTCCTTTTCACATGGCCTGTCTTCTCTCCTTCTGTGCAGTTCTGGAAAAATGCTCAAGGGCAGTGAATATATATTTTATGAACTGGGAAAAGTGCCCATTCCCCAGAATGGGTGAATCACAATTCTGGAAGAACATTCTTCCCTTATATTGCCATGTGACCAGCAACTGGCTGACCTGTGAGGAGCTGGAGGTGAGAATTGCTGGCTTTCTAAACCTTTAGCGGAAATTGTGATGTTACATTCTGTGTGTCTGGCACTCTTTGTGATGATGGCATTTAATGGTAGGTCCTTTTGGATGGAACAGATTGTCATGTAAAACATCGAAAACCCATACGTTTATAATGTCACCACATCATGGAAATTCGGTCTGTACCCAGTGTACATGGAGTCTAGTTTTGTGCACCTAATGTGCAGATGAACCCGGGATAGTGGGCTAAATTAATTCCTGGTCTAAGTCCATTCAGCCCCAGTGGAGTTACAGCAGGGATGAGTTGGCCTAGAATGCATACTAATATGGGGAAATATTTTACCTGGTCTAGTTGTGAGGTGCATTAGAATATAATCCTGACACCAACCCTACGAGTCCTGGTTCTTTACCAGGAAATATTGGGATAGGACCGTTCCGACAGTGGAACAAGGGAAACTGCACTCATTAGAAGTAGGAAAGGTGTGCCTATTGGAAGATATTGAATGAATTCATAGGAACATAAATTCTGTGTCTCATCTATGCAGCTCAAGCAGGCCGTCATCAAAGCCCTTGGTCCCATGATGGGCATCCTGCTACACAAAAAGGAGCCGCAAAATCCAATATTTAAAGAGATCTCATGGCTCCTTGAGCAATATAAGGAGGAAATTGATGTTTTTCACGTCACCAAGGTGAGGTACCACTCATGAAGGTAACTGTCTCTGTGTGTGCCTGTATGACCTGCAGGAGGAATTTGCTGCCAGTGGGGTTTCCTGGTCTAGATAGTGACTTGTTAGATAATAAATATGCACACAAGTTCTGGGTTTATACACATGGTGACCCAGGCAACAAGATTTGTAGGTAACTGCCTCTTCTGAAAAGCATCCTCTGTTTCCTGGGGAGGAGGAGAAGGAGATAAAAAACAAAACACCTGCACAACAAGATACTCCCTCCTTGTGATTTCCCAAAACATCCTGTCAACTCTGTGTCTCTCTTTTAGATCATAAGCTCCTCAGAGCAGGGGCTACCATATGTTGTCTCTGGTCGATACCAAGCCAACTGTCAACGGTTGAAAATTAATAATAAGGAGGCTTGAGGGTCATTGCTTTGCATTGCATAACTCAATAGATATAAAATCATTGCCTGTCTGTTTCATCTACCATTCTATGCAGTGCTGTTGTAGCCATGTTGGTCCAAGATCTTGGAGCGACAAGGTGGGTGTGATAATCTAATTGAAGATATTGTCTCACTCACCTTGTCTCTCTATTTCATCCCCCCTCAGTACCACATGAGCAAGAAGTAAGGGGCCATATTCTGTCTTCAGTGGGGCTACACAGTTGTAAATGAAGTCATGAGACAGCTCTAACTTCTTGGTAGTGATATTTACTCACCGTCTATGTTGGTTGAAGCTTTCTAGTACGAAGTATGTGGTCACTTTGGGGGTTGAAATACCCATGATTTGGAGGGAACCAATGCATCATGGACTTCTTTGATAGCATCAGGGCACTACACAACTGTGTAAACATAGTAAAATATGTAGATGGCATCTGAGACATTCTGGAAGCTTCAAGCAGCAAAGGAGAAAAGTGTGTTAGATGCAGGAAGGAATTCGATTTTCATCTTTTTTTTAATCAATAACCTGGCAGAGGACATAAAATCATCACTGATAAAGTTGGCAGATGAGATAAAAATGGGGGAGTGGTAAATAATGGAGAGGAGAGCTCATGGATTCAGAGTGATCTAGATCACTTAGCAAACTGGGCGCAAAGAAACAATATGCCTTTAAATACGGCTGAATGTAAATGTATGTGTCTAGGCACAAGGGATTTAGGCCACACATACCTGATGGGGGATGCTGTCCTGGGAAGCAGTGACTCTGAAAAAGATTTTGGGGGTCATGGGGCATAATCAGCTGAACATGAACTCATGCTGTGGCCAAAAAAGCTAAAGCTGGGGTGCATCAAAAGGGGAATCTCAAGGAGGAGCACAGTGGTTATTTTACCTCTAAATCTGGCACTTGTCTGACGACTGTTGGAATCCTGTGTCCAGTTCTAGTGCCCACAATTCAAAAAGGGTGTTGATAAATTGACAGAAGAGCCACAGTGACGAAAGGATTAGAAAATGTGCCTTACAGAGGGAGAATCAAGGAAGTCAATCTCTTTAGTTTAATACACAGAAAGTAAAAGGCTGTGTGATGGGGTTTACCTACCCCGCATTGGTTCAGCAGGGGTTAATCCTGCTTTGTGGGCCGAGGAGGCCATGCCCCCTCATCTCTGCTCGGCATGCTTCAGCTGGACCCAGGATACAAAAGAGAGCCGCTCAGCTCAGGCTGGGATGGCTGCCGAAGGGAGCAGAGGCGCATTGCAGGCTCCTGCAGAGAGACTGCCAGTGCTCCAGGATTCAGAGGCCAGCTGGACTGTGGCTGCAGCTGACCCCCAGCCACCCAATGCCAGAGATGGAGGAGAGACCCCAGAATCCCTGAGAGTCCCAGCTGCGGAAGAACGGGTGGGAAGCAGCCTAGGTGGACGAAGCATTGATCCAGTTGAGGTAGCGGGCTTGACTCAGCATGCTTTGGAAGGATCCCCGCTGAGTTGGTGGCAGATACCCCTGCGCCCTGGGCTGGGACCCTGTGGAATAGGTAGGACCCAGTGGAGAAGGGCTCACCACTAGGTAACACTTCCCTGCCACAAAAGGTGGTTCTATCGACTCTGGCCACTAGGCCGCATTGCCCTGCAGCCAAGGGTGGGTCTACTGACTTTGGCCACTAGGCCGCACTGCCATCCCTAGAAGGGCAGCCCAAGTGACTCAGGCTGTTGGGCCGCGGTCCCTCACCCAAGGGCTGCTGCACTGATCCCGACCATTAGGCGATGCTGCCCTAGGAGCCTGGACTGCTGTGGTGGCTAGGGAGACTAGGCCAGTTGGGCCACTCCAGATCTACTTCAATTCCTCCTCAACCTGATACCACCCTGATGGGGTGGACCTATCCTGTGACAGGGTGACTTAATTACAGTCTATAATATCTTACATGAGGGACTCCTATTATCTAATGGGCTCTTCTGTCTAGCAGAGAAAGGTGTCACTTGATCCAATGGCTAGAAACTGAAGCTAGACACTTTCAGACTGGAAATACGGCGTACATTTTTAATGGTGAGATAATTAACCATTAGAGCCATTTATCAAGGGCCGAGGCGGATTCTGACGATTTTTCAATCAGGATTGGTATGTTTTTCTAAAAGCTCTGCTCTGGGAATGATTCTGGGCAAGGTCTATGGCCTGTGTCATACCGACCGGAGGTCAGACTAGATGATGGCAAGAATCCGGTCCGGCCTTGGAATCTAGGAATCCCCTGAATCTGCTTCAGTCACTACATATGGCTCCTTTGTGTGCCCACCATCTGACTTTCGCCCTCTGTTGCAGAGTCTGAGCCAGCTCTTGGAGGTCTCTGGTGAATATAAGATCCCTCTACCTAAAGCGAAGTTTCAAGCCATCTGCAGAGCTCTGCACAACCAGGTGAGGGGTGGTTTTGCTTGGATCCCTTGAGCTTAGGCACAGCAGATCTGAAGCATATTAACACTGAAAAATCGATGGAATGATCGTGGAGAGCCTGGGGACCTCCTCATGCCTTACTGATTTCTGCAGGCTCAAGAGTAAGCAGGGAGCGCTCTCATTTTCTTAGCTACTATCCAGCTCAGTTTGTAAAGCAATTTCACCATAAGCCGATTACCAGGGGGAGTCAGAGTTGTAAAGTAAAAACTGTGGCTGTGTCTTGATTAGGTCAGCTCTGCTGCTCAAAACACTTTAGCTTCTCTTATCTAATGTATTGGTCATTGTCTTTGAGTCTTGCTGTGCATGCAGGACCATCTCCCTAGGGTTCAGACCTCTAGTTGGACAAGCAGGAAGCGGAAGCTTAGAAATTCATTGAACATTTTTCTTTTCCATTGCTTCTGATTAGCTTTTCTTTGACCATTTCCCTTCTTCCCACAGATCTGTTCTCCAGCTAAGCAGCTCAGCATTGAAAACCACAAAGAGCTGTTCCATTGTGTACTTCTGCTAGGTAAGGGGAAGACACTCTGAGTGACACTGTGGTTTCTTTGTAACTTCCTTACCTTTGTGAGGTACGGTAAGAAGAAGAGTTCTGCAGGCAGTGAGGACGTGATTTCTTCCCTTGCAGCCCGTTCTTCTCCTGATGACATGCTAGCATTTCTACACAAGCAGCAGGAGATTGAGCATGAGGCCGTTCGTGTGATGTCTTTAGAGCTCCTGAGGGCTATTGTTGGGGCTGACTGTAAGTAACACAGGAGCAACTGTGCCAGCTGCCCTCTTGGCCGACATGCTGAGGGTTGAGCTGAGGACATCCAGAGCTAAAAGCTTGAGCTACTAGAGATTGAGCTAAAGAACCAAGGCTGTGTAGGCCCGGCAGGGCTGCAACAGACTCATCACCTCTGCAACTGTGACACAGAGGCTCTAGAACACACACTCACCAGTGGTTTGGAGATCCACTAAGGGACCAAATGCTGCCCTAAGTTACCCCCATATGGCCCCATATGGAAATCAACAGGTTCAACTAAGTGCTGAATGTAGCCCAAGATATTTGTCAAGGTCTTTTTCAACTTCAAATACAGAAGTTAACTTGAGGCTAATGCACGTTAACAATAATCAGATAAAAATAGAATAATACTCCTGACTCGAGAATCCTAAGTATTATACACTCTAGACTAGATTCTGAGTCCTGTTATGCCGGTGTAAACACAGATTAACTTCAGGTTTCAGAGTAACAGCCGTGTTAGTCTGTATTCGCAAAAAGAAAAGGAGCACGAAAGCTCATGCTCAAATAAATTGGTTAGTCTCTAAGGTGCCACAAGTACTCCTTTTCTTTTTGCAGATTAACTTCAGTCACCTCAGTCTATCAAACTCCTTTATAATATTTCCATCATGGTAGTAGGATGGCACTATTTAGAGAAATGGAATTACTTTAGATTTACACTGGTGCAACTAAGACCAGAATCTGGTCCTATGTTTTCCCCACTGATTCTGTAGAGGAGAGAAGCTTGGTACTATTCTTAACTAGGGCCCTTTGAAATCCAGGATTAATTCCAGTGTGGAAAGTGAGTGTGTGTGGAACAAAGAAGTACTGTACACCTCTCCTTATCTTTCAGTGCCTGAGACAAGAGTTAAAAAGCTTCTGATTGTGAAATCCACTCTCAGTGATCAGAATGCTACGGTAAGATTGTGTGTGGAACAGTGAACTATTTCAATTTTTTCAGTGTTATGGGATGAATGGATATCTGGGTGGAGCTTCATTCAGATCCAGATGGGAGACTGCAGAATAGAGAAGGCATGTCATTCTCCTGCCGGTGTTAAATGTATCCATGTTTCTAATCCAAGGAGCCAAAATCAAAAGCATAATGGCCCAACTTGACTATCATACACATTGTAAGGAGAGTGATCCCTTTAGATAAGCTATTACCAGCAGGAGAGTGGGATGGGAGGAGGTATTGTTTCATGGTCTCTGTGTATATAATGTCTTCTGCAGTTTCCACAGTATGCATCTGATGAAGTGAGCTGTAGCTCACGAAAGCTTATGCTCAAATAAATTGGTTAGTCTCTAAGGTGCCACAAGTACTCCTTTTCTTTTTGTCTTGATACAGTGGAAGTGCCTCTCGTTAAGTTATTATGGGTCATACACAGGTTGCCTGGTCTGCCAGTGTCACAAATGCATTCTTGGTTCTTATGCTCCCAGGGTGGTAAAGGAAAATTTCTATTTAACCAGCTAAGAACATAAAACATAAGAATGGCTAACCTGCCTCCCGCAAAAGAATGGTTCCTCTGGTCCAGTATCCTGGCTTCTGACTGCATTGTGTGAAGAAATGCTTCCTTTGGTTTGTTTTAAACCTGCTGCCTATTAATTTCATTGGGGGACCCCTTGGTCTTGTGTTAGGTGAAGGGCTAAATAACACTTCCTTATTGATTTTCTCTACACCAGTCATGATTTTATAGACCTCTAGCATATTCCCTCTTCGTCGTCTCTTTTCCAAGCTGAAACGTCGCTCTTTTTTTAATCTCCCTTGGGTGAGAAGTTATCCCATAGGCCTAATTTGTGTTGCACTTCTCCGTATTTCTTCCCATTCTAACACATCTTTTTTGAGATGAGATGACCAAAACTGCATGCAGTATTCAAGGTGTGGGGGTCCTGTAGATTCATATTGTGGCATAATGATAGTTGCTGTCTTCTTATCGATCCTTTTCCTAAGGGTTCCTAACATGTTGTTAACTTTTTTGACTGCATGTTGAGCGGATGCTTTCAGAGAACTGTACACAATGACTCTGAGGTCTCTTTCTTGAGTGATAACAGCTAATTTAGACCCCATCCATTTGTATGTACAATTGGGATTATCTTTTCCAAAGTGCATTACCCAGTACAGTACAGGAATCAGGGGCACAATGTTACCAGATGTGCCTGTTACTTTGGGGTAGGCTCATTGATCAGGGTTACTCTTCTTGGGGGAAGGGGGGGAGGGTCTGTCATTCTATTAATGTGCTGCTTATGTCACTTGTGTGGAGCTCTCCTCCTTCCTTCTGCAAGTCCCCTCCCAGTGGAGCTACCCTGCAGGACCTCGGTTCCCCAGGGCTGGGTCCCTCCAGCCGAGAACTAGATGAACACGCACGCACGCACGCACTAGCAGAGCGAGTCTGAGCGGACCAGGTCCATCAGCCCTCTCCAGCTGATCCTCTCATATGGCCCTGTACTCAATGGGCTGGGTTAAGCAGCACTTTCAGCTGCTCCCCTCTGACGTGCCCCAAGTTTAACACATCCCTGTCCCACTTTCACGTTACAATTGTACTGGTAGTAACCCACTTCATGAGCAAACCCCACAGTATTTTTGGGCACTACCGGGATCTTTAGCTTAGGTAAAAGAAGGGTTGCTGCAGAGTAAATGGGGGAAGCGGAAAATACAGAGTATAATTGGGAGGGAGAGAGAGAGAGAGAGAGAGAAGCAACCAGCTGAACCATAAAAGTTATTTGTTGAATAATAGTGATAACTACACAAGGAGGGCTAAACAAACATAATGGTTACATTTGAAAGGTTAATACCTGAGGAAGAAAAGAAAATGGAGGGGCGGGGGTGGGGGGGGGATATCTCACCCACTCCATGAGGCTTGAACTGGTTGGGGTTCCCAGGTGGTGTTGGTAGCTCACGGTCCTGAGTGCTGGAGACAGGCAGAGCCCCCCGCACGGTCAGTCAGGAGATGGAATCCCAGTGGAACTGAAGCAGAGGTTGGGTCTATACATCAGAACCCTTACTTGGGCATAGGTAGGGGGTTTTGTAGAGAAAATACAATGGTTCAAGGGAGAACACTAGATTTGTTTATGGGTAAACTGATGGGTTTTCAAGGGTTTTCTTTAGGCTAGACAATAGGAGCTGATCACTCTTGGCTATGGGTGGTGGTTTTTTCCAGGGAGCTCACAAGGTAACGAGGCTGCTTCAGTATTTTAGGATAATAAAGATTTATTACTAGAATTGGTGTGATAATTGCTGAGCTAGGTGTGTGCAGGCGTAGGTTCATTAGCATCTGGAGCAGGGATTCCCATGATGCAGTGCATCCCTGCTTTTCTGGTCCCAGAGTTCAGTGCGGTTCTCTGTTCCTCATTCTTCATGCTAATTCCTATCCCATCTTTCATGCAGACGAGGCTAGGGGAGTTGTCTCTGTTCTTCATTTTGTATGCAAATGGAGATGTCTTAATCTTGTCACCCTTCTCAGGAGGGGTCTAGGTGTGACTCCCAACACTCTTCATTGTTCTCTGCAAGCCTTTTCTCTGATGGGTTTTGGTTCAAACAGAGACTGGTGGGGGCGGGGGGTGTCTTTCATGAGTCAGACAGGCTAGATACTGCGCCCTGGTTCCCCAAAAACACAGAGCTGACTGGTCTCAACAATAAGGATGGCAAGTGAAGTCTAGTCCAACTGGAGACCATTCATTCTTCCTTCTTCCTTCTTTTTTCATTAGACTCAGGGAACTTTTGATCGGTTTGGATCTCTGATTGGACGAATAGCACCATACAGCTGTGATTCGCTGGCCACGTCCCGTCAGTGGGTGGTTGACTGTATCAGCTGCCTTCTCTGTATACAAGGTGAGGAGACCATTAGCAGGCATAAGGAATTCTTCACCTTCTTTCACTGTTGTAATGTCCATTTGTCTGCCTATCTAGTTCTTTCTGTCCTGTCTGTTGTCGCTTAGATAACAGAATGGTGGGCATCTTGTAAATAGCTCATTAGAAGAGAAGATTCTGACGTGTAAAGAGCCTAGCACACTTTTGGGAACTGTACAACTAATAAATGGTCTGCATACAGGTGGATAAACACTGAATTCCTTAGGGCTTTTCTACACAGGGACACTAAGGAAAGTTAATCCAAATGAACTAAAGGTGTATATTTAAAGTGCATGAGGTAAATGGCATTAAACACATGTGTGGATGCTCGGATTCTGAATTAAAATGGGCCTTATTAATTGTAGTGAATTCCATGGATGAAACTAACCTGAATGAAGGCCACTTTAATTCTAAATAAGTGTGTCCCCATAGGTGTTTAATGAAGTTTAACTCATGCTTTTTGAAAATGAATGGGGATTAGCTTTCTTGAATATCTCCATGGAGACAAGCAAGATATTTCAGTTCTGCAGAAAAGGACCTAGGGGTGACAGTGGACGAGAAGCTGGATATGACCCAGCAGTGTGCCCTTGTTGCCAAGAAGGCCAATGGCATTTTGGGATGTATAAGTAGGGGCATAGCGAGCAGATCGAGGGACGTGATCGTCCCCCTCTATTCGACATTGGTGAGGCCTCATCTGGAGTACTGTGTCCAGTTTTGGGCCCCACACTACAAGAAAGATGTGGATAAATTGGAGAGAGTCCAGCGAAGGGCAACAAAAATGATTAAGGGTCTGGAACACATGAGTTATGAGGAGAGGCTGAGGGAACTGGGATTGTTTAGTCTGCAGAAGAGAAGAATGAGGGGGGATTTGATAGCTGCTTTCAACTACCTGAGAGGTAGTTCCAGAGAGGATGGTTCTAGACAATTCTCAGTGGTGGAAGAGGACAGGACAAGGAGTAATGGTCTCAAGTTGCAGTGGGGGAGGTTTAGGTTGGATATTAGGAAAAACTTTTTCACTAGGAGGGTGGTGAAACACTGGAATGCGTTACCTAGGGAGGTGGTAGAATCTCCTTCCGTAGAAGTTTTTAAGGTCAGGCTTGACAAAGCCCTGGCTGGGATGATTTAGTTGGGGATTGGTCCTGCTTTGAGCAGGGGGTTGGACTAGATGACCTCCTGAGGTCCCTTCCAACCCTGATATTCTATGATTCAATGATTCTATGATAGAACATGGATCCTCCCATATGAAGATCCATGCAGTAGGGGTTCAGTTTCCTTAATCGTTACAGTACTTTTTCTCCTTTTCTCCACTCCAGGCCAGTCCATAAACCTGGGCTCAGCAGAGGAGGAGCTGAGATGTCTCCGTGAAGCACTAAGAGCTCCAGACCCCGAGGCTCTGTTTCAGGCATCTTCCAAAATGGCCAGGGTAACTGACTCAAAAAGCTTGTGCGGATGTGCGAGTGACCGGGCACCGTTCATTTGACATTTGCTCTTTCATGATGCCTTTCCGTACTCGGAGGGAGCTGTGGGAGCGGGGCGTTGGTTGCTAGTAACCAGCAAGATGCTTTTCATAGATGTGTGCTCTGAATGCCACGTAAAAACCAGATTCCACAGAATGTTGCATGCCCATGAAAATGCGCACGTGGATGCACACACATGTACCTATCCAGCAGGGCCGGCTCTTGCTTTTTCACTGATCCAGAGCGGTGAAGCACAAAAAATAATGAAATAAAAGACCCCCATGCCGCCCTAAGCTTGGCTGAAACACCGCCCCTTGCAATCTGCCGCCCCAAGCATGAGCTTCCTCGGCGGGTGCCTGGAGCCGGCCCTGCCATCCAGCCATCCAGGAGAAAAACTGTGTAAGTGGAACATCAAGCTGAGAAACCACCCAGGATTCATTCTGTCACCTTGTGGGTTTGCCTTCGCCGATATTTGTGTGCACGCCTCTCTTGACTGACTTCTGTGTGCTGTAAAAAGATGCAGTGTATGTCAGAGACTACAAACGGGAAACTTACCTCCTGCATATCCAGTACAATGTTGTGCTAACTGTGCAACAGAGTCTTTGCCTCTAACCTGATATCATTAGTGTAGAAGACAAAAATGTAGTCTATAGACTAGAGAGAGAATTGTAATCCCAAATGGCGAGCTAGACAGGAGGCTAATTCACCATTTGCTGATGCAGGTATCTTTTTTTCCATTTTGAAAAGTGCTGGAGCCAGACATCATTGCGGTCTCTCCTGTTTTTGATTTGTTCCCAGGTTGTTAGTCAGTACTTTCCCTCGGAACAGGCCACAGACTTTATTGAGGCCACATTGGGTGGTCTGCTGTCTGCTAGCCCCACCTGTGCCACGGCAGCTGGACTGTGGATGAAGATCATCCTGAAGGAGTGTGGAGGTGCCATGCTGGACGAGGTAAAACTGGGAACTGGAGAGCTTTTCTGCCTGAACTCTAGACTTTTTGATCTTTGCCCTCATGTGTAAGGAAGAAAAATCTTGCTGTTTCTCCCCCTCGGACATAGAGTCGATTCCATCTCTGTTTCTACCCTAAGATAGGCAATGGCAGAATCAATAGCAGTAGACCGAGATAATCCAAGGGAAAAGGAAGATGGTTGGTTGTTTATTGGTCTAGCTTGTTGCCAAAGTATTCAGCCAAGAAAGGCTTGAGAAAACAGACTCTGGGGAAAAGACAAGAAGACAGAATGACTGGCACTTGGAGGCCTCCAGGTATTAGGAGGCCTATGGTTAAGGGCTGCATGGATTAAAAAGAGCACTGGGCTATTGCCAGCCTCTTGCCAGGTTTCTGAGCCTGGGCTCCAGCCCGAGCAGGAACAGCTCTACTTTTAGCCCCATGGTGCAAGCCCCACAGGCCCAGGTTGACCTGAGCTCTGAAACTCAGTGCTGTGGGATTTTTTTCCTGTGTAGACCTACCCTTTAAGAAGAGAAGGAGGGAGGGAGAAAACGCTAGTGTCTTTGGGATCCACTATTTATATGCCTTATTCTGGCGCCCAGTGCATTAGGGCTAGATGAAAGGAGCACTCCACAAATCTTCTAACAAGGCTGGTGAAAGGCCTCAGGACAGGGAACCCTCGCAGCAGAACTGCCATGTTTGCACAGTGTTTTGAAGATGTGAAGGGCTAGGAATGAATATGAGAGGTAGTCCCCTGTTCATAGTCCCAGGCATTTGCACACTGTCTTTAAAGCACTTGCATATTTTGTGCTTGTGGTTGTTGATGAGCTCTGCGTTCTTCTAGGCAAATGGTCAGATTTGGCTGCTTAAATCACACCTGCAAAATCTGGGCAAGCAAAGCCGCCTTTTGTGCATGTGAACTGGTTTATGTAATGCATAGCTGGGCACCACCACATTAAATTACCTGATGTGTCTATGTGTGTGTCAGGGTTAATTTTTATAGCCGTGTGTGGTTAATTTGTGTGGGTTCAAGTTACGCAGACGTATTTGAACATTTGCTTCTTGAAGTGAGGCATTTCTAAAAAAGCAGCAAATGGCTAAATCAAGGTTTTGATTCTGTAGAGTGAATGGAGAGAAAGAAAAAGGGACATTTCTTTCTGGTTTTGTTCCTTCCAGGTGCCAGATATCCTGGCTATACTATATCGCCACATGCCTACGATCCAGGAGGGCAGCTTGAGGCAGTTCCTGGTGGAGGCAGTGTCCATTCTAGCTCACCATCACCAAGAGGCAGTGATCTCCAGCCTCCTCAGCAAACGTCTGCCGATGGACAGGTATATACCGCTACCTGTTGCATTCATCTTGGTAAAACATGGATCCCACAGCTTTACTAGGAGATGTAGGGCTTCATTTAAGCCACAGACAGTTTGGGATCATTCCTAAGGGTTAAGAGCCTGGCTCTTTCTGCAGGAAGGTCCAAGAACACGTTAAGGTGGGGTGCGGAGAGAAATTAAGTGTCATTCTGTTTCCATTCATGAATAGCTGCTTTGACATCCTAAAGACCTATCTTTACTGGTATAACTGGAGTGTACTGTTGGAAACATCTACCTCTCTAGACGCCTGAATTGAGCTCACTCTGGAAATGAGCAGTGGCTGTTGGTTTCCTGGTAGCATGACAGCTTCAGGTGCAAATCCCTGGCTGATTGCAAAGACTAGGGCCAATATTATCATCAGACCTCTGCTTGGTATCAGTGAGGGTGTGGCTGCTAGAGCAGTGTTGCCATCCTTGGTACTTAAAAGTGGACTGGAAGCAGATCCATCATTTCGTTTAAAGATCCCTAACTGAGTTATCAGTGATCAGTGCTGGAATCTAAGACCATAAGAACAGCCATACTGGGTCAGACCAAAAGGCCATCTAGCCCAGTAGTCTGTCTTGCGACCGTGACCAGTGCCACATGCCCCAGAGGAAATGAACACAACAGGTCGTTCTCAAGTGATCCATCCCCTGTTGCCCAGTCCCAGCTTTTGGCAAACAGAGGGTAGGGACACCATTTGTGAAGGGGACATAGGATGGCCATGAATATTCATTTTCATAGTTGTATGTCCATCGAGTAGGAATCTGGCTGTTCTTTCATCCACTTGCCTTCCAAACCCTAGATCTTTGGGAGCCACATGCTCATGATTCCAAATTGACTGGGAAGTGGCGAAAACAGGAAGTGAGGTTGGCGCTCTGTGTCCTGTCCTTCTGAAGTCTAGTATTAATGGTTAGGCTGCAGGAAGACTAGGTCACTTAACTTAGTTCTGTACCTGGAAACTCCATATTTAAACACAAGGAGAGTTAAAGGAGGACAGGACTCCTAACTCTCTCATCATAGGCAAGGAGAACATTTGGTCTTTACTAAAATATGACGCATTCAGGGTGAGCCACAAAAGTGTCCAGGGCTCACCTGTAACTTCTCTTAAACTGCAGTGACACCGCTGAGCTGTGGAGATCTCTGGGGGGAGACCCCTTGCTGGCCACTCAAGTCCTACAAGCCCTAATAGAGAAGATAAAGACTCCAGCAAGAACAGAAGGCAGCATCACCTCAGAGACAGAAATTGACAGGCATTTGGCAGCTGCTGAACCTCTCTCAGTAAGTTAGATGACAGACACGTCTTTCAGGCTTTCCTGTGCCCTGTGACAATCCTGCTGATGGAAAGCGGGAAGTGTGGTATAATATTGCTGTGTGGGCACTTCTCCTCTGATGGACTGTTTCCCTGAGTCCGGCTCTGCTGTCTGTGGAACAAATACGGCAGTTTTAGCTACGTTACTGATTTCCTTAATACTGTCTGGCCATTAGAAAGTCTTTGGAGCAGGTTTCTCACAGTGCTTTGCAAATCTTCCTTTGGACTCACAGCATGCCTTGGGAGGTCATACACATTTATACAGATGTGGGAAAGTGAGCCACGAGTTAAGCAAGTTGCTCGCTGTCATTCAAGTTACTGGCCGAAGGGAGAATTTAGTACAGCAGATATCAGAAGGGGAGAGAGGGTGTGATGGTGTTGGGAAGAGATCTCCTTTTTTACCATGCTCTCCTTTCAGGCAACATGTGCCATCTTTGAGGTGGTGTCAGCCCTGCAGTCGAGCAAAGCTGTGCGGGAACTGCTCCCAGAGTTGTTTCCTGTTCTCCTGCAGCAGGTCAGCCAAACCCTCGGACAAAAGCTGCCTTTGCCAACAAGAAGCAGCCCGAGCGAAATCCGAAAAGGGCTACAACTTCCTGAGGGCAACCCTTGCCGGTAATTAGAAGGAAGGGAGAGAAACAAAGAGAATTCCAGGAGAGTTGTGTGACGCTCCCCAGGAGTTCCCAGGGTTACGAGGCACCTTACCACCACGTGCCCTTCGAGTGAGGAAGTCTTGTCTGTGCCTGCTGTGGGTCAGTTCCCTGAAACTACCAGGCTCTGGCAAAACAAACCCTGCCACCCAGGCCTCCTCAGACCTCAGTCTCTTTGTACAGCTTAATGACAGGCACCCACCCACCCCCGAGTCTTCTGACCATTCCGTATAGTGTCCAGCCCTTTATCCACTGAACTCCCACAGAATTGTCAGGCCTGCTGTTCCCAATGGAACAGTACACACCAGTTTATTACTTCTTCTTTAGACTCTGTACTCGATACTTATACTCTGTACTGCAAAACACACAGCACTTAGATGTATTTCTAGTGAAAAGAAGAACCGAGATTATCAAAGAACAGAGATTCCAGTGATCGTGAGTAAGAATGCAAGCAAAAAATGGTTACATTTCAAATGAAATCATAACCTGCTCCTAGAAACTAAACTTAACCAACAGGTTAACCTCCTGTCTCAAGATGTTTCTCACCCAAAGTTCTCAACCAAGCCTGATCGCGACCCCTCTTTCATGAAGCAAATTCACGGTCCATCTACTTCCTAAGTGAAAGATGTCCCCCAAATAGACTAGAGCAAACCTTTGATGTGTACCCCAAAATTGGGTCCCCACCCCCGTCTACTTCCTGCTACTTTTCTTTCTTTGAAGTTCTCACAGTCCTTCTCAACTGAATGTACATTAAGCATGTAGGGTTCACATGTAAACAAACAGATGGATAAACATTTCTTGCCTGAAAGAAAACCATTTTGTCACCTTTCCTGGTGACTAGTTCCGAGACACAGATCCTAAGAATGTAATTTTCAATGCATATCCATGACTCTTGACACAGCATCTGTACATGCGTTTCACAATGATATTGGTGACATGGGCTTTTATTTGAGACTCATGGGGCAATCTTTTAGTGAGCTAGAATGTATGTACCAGGCCCCTCGGCACCCACTCTGTGCCCCTCGCCAGTTAACACTAAGATTCCTGAGTCCTCAGTTGACTTCAGCTCTGGTAGCACATTAATGTACATTTCCCACCAATCTCGCAACATTATTAGTTTCTCTTCTTGTTTTGTTTCTTTATTCCATGCCAACAAGGTGCTCAAATTACAGACTTCATGGTTTTATAATGTCTCTGAATTTTCCTAGGAAACCAGGATCTCAGCTCTGTTCACGGATGGGCAGCAGGTATCAAATAAACATAAGGAAGTACTACTTCACACAACACACGGTCAACCTGTGGAACTCATTGCCAAGGGGTGTTGTGAAGGCCAAAAGTATAACTGGGTTTAAAAAAAAAAAGAATTAGATAAGTTCATGGAGAACAGGTCCATCAATGGCTATTAGGCAAGATGGTCAGGGATGCAACCCCAAGCTCTGGGTGTCCCTAGGCCTCTGACCGCCAGAAACTGAGACTGGACAACAGGGATTGGATCATTTCATGATTGCCCTGTTCTGTTCATTCCTGCTGAAGAAGCTGGCATTGACCACTGTTGGAAGACAGTGTACTGGACTAGATGGACCATTGGACTGACCCAGTAAGGCTGATCTTATGTAGTGGCCACAGTGGGTCAGGTTTTCAAGATGGGTGCCTCAGTTCTGTCCACAAAACTTGAATTTGTTCAGATGGATGGGTACCTAGTTATGTGATTGCTGGCGCTGCAGACACGAGTATATATTCTGCTCATGCTGTTGGCCCATGTGCAGGCCCATTTTAGGTACCTATGTGACGGGGTGGTAGGCTGTGCCCCGGCCTCTTCCATGGACACAGACTGCTCTGAGTCCCTCCAAAGTGTTCTAGGGATGCCTGCTCCTGAGATCCTGGTGGTAAGGGCTCTGATGACTGTTTGACCCCACTGCATGATCTTAAGTCACCTTTACACTTGACCTTTGTTTTCTTTCTCCTCCCTCTTGTCTCTACTTTCGTGTCTAGGTTCCTCCAGCCCCTTTACATATATTTCCTCTTTACCTGGCCCTTCAGGTTTTATTTCCACCCTCCTGGGCCTCCATACCTGCCTTGGTGTCCCTGTTAGAAAGGGATTCCAGTCCATGCCCAGTAGAAGGCAGTGGGGCAATCCATCCACTACCCCTACATGTTTCTGCCTAAACTTCCCCTTAATTTTCAGAGTCACCTCTGCCATTGGGCAGAATTTATTGTCCCCATGGACCTGGTATTCAGTTTTGATCCTACCTCTGGGAAGTATCCAGTGGGGTTTCCCTAACTCCTGCCAGATTAGCAAACAGGATGAAGCTGTGTCCATTAGTCCCTTTGGTGGCTCCTCCCTACCCAGACCGATACGGTAGGTACTTTCTTTTTTCTTCCCTGCCTGGGAGTCTTGTCCCAACCACAAAACTGGGCAAACCCACAGTCCATTTTCGGACAGTCTCTTTTTAGATGTCCTTCAGGTCCATGTCGGAAGCACGCCGTAGGCCAAGCTCCCACTACAGTTCCTTGAGGCTCCTCCCTCTTCTTCTTGCTGCCCTTCCCAGCTGTAGGCACTCTGGTCCTTCTCAAATCTAGTCCCTTAAACCACTGACTCACTCTGGGAATGTCTGCCTCTGCAAATTCCTCTCACTTTAACTGTGGGGTCCAGATGAACTGGCTGGCGCCACAGAACCCATACTCGGGTATGCTCAGGGAGACTCTGAAGAAACTTCCAGAACCATGCAGTCCATGACCTCCCCCATGGTCTGAGTATCTGGCCTTACCAATGAGTGGCCCAATCTTTTAATTTCTGTCCAAATGCACAGAGGCATAATCCCTCAATCCATCTTTCAACTCTACATTTCTGGCAGTACTTTTCTGTGGACAGGCCCCACCTCGTCCAGCATGGCTGCCTTAATCATGTCATAATCTCTTGCCTGCTCATCACTAAAAGCCCTAGATGTGCTTCCCCGGTTAAATAGGGTGTCAGTTGAAGGGCCCACATTGTTCTGTCCCTAGGAGGTCTCACTGCTGCTCCTTGAAGAGTAACCAAAAACACATCGGGGTTGTTCACGGGTCCCATTTTACAGTCTGATCTCCTGTGCCTGGTTTCCATTTCCTGTCACGGGACTCACCAAACTTTGGGGGAGTTGTTGCTAGACCTGGGCTTGTTCCCATATAAATTCCTGCCGACTCTTTTGCTGTTAAACCTACCGGGCAAGGAAAGGCTGTTTTTCTGCCTGCTGGGATTGTTGGAAGGTCTGTCGGGTCTTCTACACCAGCGGTCTCCAAACTGGGGTGCACGGAATGATCCCTGCGAGGGCGTGGCAGGAGAAGCGCCACCGGACGGCACTGCGCCGTTTTTTTCCTTCGGCGGCAGCTCTGCACGTCCACGGCTGGTGCTCCCCTCTGGCGGCCCGCCTGCGGCAGGTCGGTGGCACGTCTGTGGCAGGTCACCCTGGGGGTGCGTGAGCCAAAATGTTTGGAGACCACTGTTCTACACCAGCCATTCTCAACCGGGCCGGTTTTAGGGGGTCTGCCAAGCAGGGTTGGCTTTAGACTAGCTGGGGCTCAGGGCAGAAAGCTGAAGCCTTGAGCCCAGCCCCTGCACTAAAGCCCCAAGCCCCTGCACCCTGTGGGGTTAAAATCTGGAGCCAGGAGCCCCAAACTCTGATGCCTGGCAGGGCAGAGGCCTGGAACTGGGCCATGGAGTATTTCTAGCATGTTGAGGGTGGGGGGAGGCTCAGAAACAGAAAGGTTGAGAACCCCTGTTCTACACTTCTCTTTGCTGCTTCATCACCCATTTCAGTGTTCCCTCCATCGCCTGGACTGCCAAACCTCTACACCGGCTTCTGCAACAGGCTCTCCATTTGCATAGATAACAGTGAAATCCCTGATGAGCTCCCGGCTGTGACAGAGAGGGGTGTTGCACCCCCACATCTTCCACAAACACAGACCGCGTTGAGACTTTTTTGCTTGTAAACACCAACGTATAGTCTATTTAATCCCCCTACCAATACATAGCACCTTTATATTGTATCTCAACTTTCTAAGCTCTTCTCCAAAAGTCAGGTGGGGGGTAAGGTGTTTCCACTCAGAGACCTCACTTTGTCAGGCTCTCCTAGCTTTTTGTCTTTCTGTTTCTCTTAGGGTGACCAGACAGCAAGTGTGAAAAATCAGGACGGGGGCGGGGGAGTGGGGATAGGCACCTGTATAAGATAAAGCCCCAAATATTGGGACATCTGGTCACCCAAGTTTCTTTCTCTGTCTGTTCCCCTCAAAGGGCTCCTGCCCATGTCCTTTTATACAGTTTCCCTGTTAATGGAATGATTGCTTCCTTGACTCACTAGCCCCAATCTGACCTCGTAATCAGGTACACCTCTATCCAATTAGGCCTTCTGTGAGGAACCGAATTAGTACGAATAGTGACCAGAGTGCTGACTCAAGTGCAAACCCTCAGCACTCTGTCACCTCATATCTGGAGATATGACCCCAAAATGTCCATTAGTGATCACCACACTCTATGCCCCCTGTTTCTGGGTCCTGATCACGTATCTTTTCCATATCACTGTACTCTGCTAGTGCCCATACTCCTTGCAGAAAGAGAAAAAGCCCTGGCTGGGATGATTTAATTGGGGATGGGTCCTGCTTTTGAGCAGGGGGTTGGACTAGATGACCTCCTGAGCTCCCTTCCAACCCTGATATTCTATGATTCTATGAAAAAGAACTGCAAAATTTTGTCCCTAGCAAAACTAGTCCTATGAGATGTATGAGACTGAAACTTACCTCCCAGCATCAAGTCCTTCCAGGGACACTGGTGTCCAGGACATTGCCAATGGGTGAACTGCCGACTGAACAGCAGACCTGAGAAGTAACCGGGGCTTCCTGACTCTCTGTTCAAGCTGCACCTTCCTCCTGATTGCTGCAGTTCTGTGCCTCTCTTTCCCCAGGCTTTCTATCAAAGCATTAGAATCTGTGCTTTTCAAGGGTGGGAATGAGAGACTGGTGAGAGCGCTCAGGAAGCAGAGGACTTGGACTCTTGTGGAAAACCCCAAGACACACCATGAGGGAGTGTGTCTGCTGGTGAGGTAAGAGATCTAGGAGGCATCATTTTATCCTTGGGAATGAGTAGCCAATAGAGTGGCTGAGAGAGAACCTCCCGTTTATAGCTTTGTGGGCGGGGGGTGCGGGGGTGTCCTGGGTGGAAACACACAGCTCCCACTCCTAGATATCAGAGCTGTATGCTCAGAGCAGCTGAGTTTTTGAAGTGTGCAATCTAGCCCATGAGCGGTTTCTTTTGTCTTCCAGGCCTCTGCTAAGATCTGGACTCATAACACCTGAGATCATACAGAGCCTCCTCCCCTGGGTGAATTCCCCCTCAGAAAACCACCGAGTCACAAGCACAGCTTTCCTTGCCCAGGTAAGACACAGGGCTCTGAAGAGCAGTTTCACCATTAGACTCTTGTCTGCCTTTCTTTCGGGAGTTGTACAGTTCAGTTCATAGGAGTAATTGTCATTTTAGACAGTAGAATAGGTCCTCCTTTATATGGAAACCTCACCAGGAACTTCACGATACCTTTCTGAGTCCTTCTCTCTCTCTCTGTGTTTTTTATTGCCGTCATTGCCTATACTAGCTACACAACCACAGGTGCTGGCTGAGAGAGATACGGACAGAGTTTGGATGACTGGACCTCTTCTGCCAAGTCCTAGTGCTGATCCTAACCAACAGCTCCTGATTTTGGTTTAGCTCAGCACATCTTCTGAATGAACCGAGTGTCCTAATACTACCCACCAAGCAACCTACAACTACATTAATGTCTATCTTAGGTTCTCATTACTCTAGTATCGGAGTACCTCTAAACTCTTTAATGTCTGTATCCCCACCACACTCCTGCGAGGTAGGGAAGCACTATGTTTCCTATTTTACAGGCAGGGAACTGATGCACAGAAGGGCTAAGTGACTTGCCCAAGGTCACACAGGAAGTCTTTGAGGGAGCAGGAAATGGAACCTGGGTCTCCTAAGTCCTAGGCTAGTGTGGGGATACCTGCTGGAGCATCCTCCCTTTCCACAGTCTTCCTCCAACATCTGCATCATATTTCCCACTTATGCTAAGCAACTATCTTCGGGGCTTATCTGGTTCTAAGAAAAACAACCTCTCTGTGCCTGTGATGGGCTGTACCTGGGTTTTAAGGCTCCTTACAAGAGGCCCCATGGTCCTACTACATCCTGCCCCAGGAAAAGAGCCCCCAGTCTGGGTCTGTCTAGAGAGGCCTCATGAAAGCAGCCAATCCGAGCTCATCAGGCTCGGCTAAAAGGAGCTGAAGGGCTTTAGCAGGTCAGTTCCTGGCAGGAACTGGAGGGGCAAGAAAGGGCGCTGCTCTCTGGCCACAGAAATTCAGGGGACAGCCAGAGTTTGATTCTGGCAGCCTTTACTTAAGCTGGGTTTTCAGGAAGAGAGTCCTGAAGAACTTTAACCCTGAGGTTAGGGTGAAGCTAAAAGTGGCCGGTAGGAAGAAGCGACAATGACCTGAAATCAAGCAGTGCCTAGCTCCTGTTTATAGGATCCATGGTTTGGAACCCAGAGTTAGGGGCAGGCCCAGGTTCCCCTACCACCAACAGTGGCATAAGCCCCATGGAGGGGACAATGCTAATGGAGAGCTTGAACAAAGGGCAGAATGTAAAGGACCCAGAGTTGGGGCTGGAGCCCCTAGTGAGGGCAATGGGACTGTTCTTGACTACCCCAGAAGGGGTTCATTTGGACTTTGGGACTCAGCCAGAGGCCTGAGCCACAGAAGACTCACTGAGGACGACTGGCAGGGTGCACCAGGGGTGAGAAAAGGACTGTGATACCATACCCAGCCACTAAGAGGCTCTCAAGAGGTGAGTGGATCCCTATTCTAGTGCCCAAAAGGAAAGCTCCATGTTTTGTAGACCTTTCTCATTTGTGTGGAATTTCTCATTTGTGTTACAGTGTATTATGTGCCAAGTATCAGAGGGGTAGCCATATTTGTCTGTATCCTCAAGACTGGGGCTGTAGGAGGACTCCTTGTTGTTTTTAGTGTATGACATGTCTGCTCAGATTCTATTCCCAATCTTAATGATCATATTGGGGCTAATGGACAGGTTGATTTTCTTTCAGCTAATGAGTGATCCCATGCTCAGGGAGAAGAAGTTCCTTAAGCCAGTCTTAAACATCCTGGAAGAAAAGTCACATGATAGGAACAGCATTGTCCGGCAGATGGCTGTAAGAGGCCTGGGAAATTTAGTCTATGGGGCGCCTGAGAAGGTAAGAGAGAATACTGACTAGAATGCAGCATAACTAGAGAAACCAAGGAAAATAGTTGTTCGGAGTTTACAGAGGCTGCACACAATGCACTAGGCCAAATTCTGCTCTCTCACATACCCGAGTAACCTCTTTGCAGTCAATACAGAGCAAGCTAGATCCTTTGCTAAACTGGGCATAAGCAAACAATCTGTGCACTTTAATATGACCATGTGTAAATGTCTCCATCTAGGAACAAAAAAAAATGCAGGCCATACTTACAGGATGAGAGACTCTATCCCAAAAAGCAATGATGCTGAAAACCACTTGAGTCATGGCAGAGAATCAGTTGAACATGAGGTGTCCCAATGCGAAGTTGTGGCCAAAAGGGCTGAAATGATCCTTAGAGGCATAAAGAGAGGAAACTTGACTAAGAGTAAAGAAGTTCTTTTCCCGCTGAATATGACACTCATGTGAGCACTGCTGGAATGCTGTGTCCAGATCAGGTGTCCACAATTCAAGAAGGATGCTGATAAATTAGAGAGGATTCAGAGAAGAGTCCCAAGAATTCTCAAAGGATTGGCAAAGATACCGCTAGTGATAGACTCAAGGAGCTCAATCTATTTAGCTGTACAAAAAGAAGGTTAAGGAGTGACTTGAGGACAGTCTAGAACTACTCACATGGGGAACACATTTTGAGAATGGGTTCTTCCCATTAGCAAACAAAGGTATAAGAAGATTCAATGGGGGAAAATGAAGCTAGACTAATTCAGACTGGTAATAAGGCATTGATTTTTAATGGTAATTTTAATTAACCATTGGAACAATTTATCAAGGGTTGTAGTGGATTCTCTGTCACTAGCAATTTTAAAATCAAGATTGAACGTTTTTCTAAAAGATACACTCTAGTTCCAACAGAGACTATTTCGGGGAAGTTCAATGTTATGCAGGAGGTCAGACTGGATAATCACAAGGGTTTCTTTTGGCCTTGGAATCTAAGTAACTAGGAATCTAATAATAGGATGACACAGGTGTATTATGGCACCAAGTTTGGCTCATTGTAGCTCGAACCTGGTCTGAAATATAGCTATAGGTCTCCGGGGAGGGGGATCGGGGGGTGGGAGGGGGAGATGAAATTCCCACAGCTTCATAACTGCTTAAGAAAATGTATTAGAAGTGTGATCAGTGATCAGTGTTCTTTAATGTCGTATGTTTGTCCAGCTGAAAAAGCACAAGAAGTTTCTTATGGTCATCCTGATCAGGGCCTTAAGTGACCCTTTCAGTTCTGAAGTCATTGGCGAGAGCATGAAAGCAGTGGCCAAAGTCCTGAAGGAGCTGAAAGAGAAGGACATAGGTTCTTCCTTCAGAGACCTCACCCAAGAGATCCGGACCTACTTTGACAACGTATGTGACCCGAACTCTCCAGCCCCAGTTCAAGCGATCTTGATTAGACTCCATTTACTCCCTGGGCATTGCTCATGTCAGAGTGAAGAGATGTTTCGGCCCCAGGGAAGAGAGGTGTTTTACGGAGGAGGAGAACATAAGGAGGATGGGGATGACATCCCTGCTCCCACAGTCTCCCCCTTCTGTTCTTCTTTCTTGCCACTGAGAAGCTCAAAGAAAGTCTGAATACTAGATTAGGTAGCTAGATAACCATGAAAAGGGGGTTCCAAGGTACAATAGAGAGCGTTGGGCCTGCTCTCTACCATTTTTACGTGAGAGGGTTGGAATGATTCCGTTTTGCAGAGAATTTTGAGATGTCAAATTTTGGTTTTGTTCCTATTTGTGGCAATTCCTCTCCCCAAACTTCAAAACTCTTTGTGAAACAGAATTCCTCTTCTTAGCCGAGCTCTATTGAAAGCCTTGGGTCCGGGCAGTCTGCTCTCAGACTATCCCGGTGCTGGGAACCCAGGAAACTGTGGGAGCTAGAAGTGCCAGGGAGTTGCAAATTTGAGAGCCAGGGTCCCAGACGCTGGGGGTTTGGAAGCCCACGATCCCAGTCAGCCTGCTAGATCAGCTTCCAGGGAGCTGAATGGGTGCACTGGCAAGACAGCAGGCAGGTTTCTAAGGACCCCTGCCTGGCTTCTGGAGGAATTTCATCAAAATGGAACTGTCGCTCAAATAGTTTAATGAATCAGCAAATTCGAAACAAAAATTAGTTCATGAAAGTGTTCCCGACTAGCTGTAGTTGGAATCCCTCGACTTTAGCGTAGAAGAGATGGCTGTGCGAGGTTCGTGATGTGATTGTCCCTTAGTTACTAACTTGTGGGGCTTTCTTGGCTGTAGGAGGATGATGCTCTTCGTTTATGGTCCTTTGTCCTATTTGGCATCCTGGCCCGCCTGACCAAAAGAAAATGGAAGGGCTATTTCGCTGAGCAGGTTCGACAGAGCTGGGTCACACTTCTGCTGCACCTGCAAGACCCGAACCCCAGGGTTTCAGTGGTAAGACCGAGAGTGACTTATTTACTAAGCCAAAGGAATCTTCCTCCCAATGACAGGGGAGCTCTGCTATTCCTGCCTGCTCTGGAGGCCCAAATTCCCCCCTCAGTTCATTGCCCTCCTGCTGAGTCAGTTCCCGCCAGGTTGGTCCATGGCTGCCTCACCAGAATCCAGGATAGGTCATGGGTCTGAGCCCGACAGCTCTCTATTCCTGTGTGTCTCTGCACCCCAGGCCCCTGCCTCCCCAGAACAGAAGAGAGACCTGGTGAAGCAGCTTTCGTAGGTAGATCTGTTCCAAAAAGACATTGATGCTACCTCCAGGTTGCAGTGGAAGCTCTCCCCTCTATTAGTCATTCCTGCATGTTTTCTGCCAATTACATCCAGATGAATCCCTTTTTATATTGGAATAGATGAGCAGTCAAGCAGATGAGTTCCCTTTGAATGACCAAAGCACTCAGTAGGGAACAATTAAATGGTGTGACACGCTTCCTTTTTTCAGGAATGCAGAACTACGTTTCACCTCTGTGTCCCGTTTTTGGGACTGAAGAGGCTCCAAACTGCCGTGAATGAACACCTTGATGGCACAGCCGAGCTGAAGCCTGAAGAGCTCCAGGTGGACATTTGCAGACACCTTGTGAGTGAGCTGTTGAAGTGTCTGAGATTCTTGACTGGAGTGGTATGTGGTGGTGTAGAGGTGTGGGGGGGATGTGTGATGGGTAATGGAAATAGCGGTCAGAGTGGGATATATGACTGAGGGTGATGGGAAATGTAAATCTGCCACAGATCCCCATTTTTCCCACGTCCACCCAGTCACCTGTTCTTTCTCTGATTTACCTGTGGCTCGTAAAAGCATGTGCTGGCAGTCAAAGGGCACTTCTAGCCAGAGAGAGCTCATGTGTCCCTGATTTCCTCTAGGCCAAAGAGAATGCCGAGCTGCTGGAGAACTTGTACAAAAGCACCATCATGTACTTCTTTAGCAGATGGGAAGAGATCCGGGCAGTTGCAGCCAAGTTAGCTGGTGAGAGATGATGCCCAGTGTCCCTTTTGGTATTCCCATTGAGGGAGAGAGAAAAAATCCCACTGTGCAGCACTGAGCTGCCATTAATCTCTCTATGCCTCAGCTTCCCATACATAAATGGGGATGTTAATATCCCTACCTCTCCAGTGTGGTGGTCGGAGGAAATCATGACTTGCTATAAAGTGCTTTGGGATTGTTGCAGGGAAAGCACGGTGCAGTCATTTAGTAGTAGAGGCTGGGACACTGTCTCATAGGGCATGTTTACACTTGGAGCTGGGGGGCTAATTCCCAGCTTGATGAAACATACCCGCACTAGCCCTGAGTGCTAAAAATAGAGAGTAGCTGCGATGGCAGGAGCAGGAGGAAGTTTAACCACCCCAAGTATGATCCCATCCAAACCCCAAAGTCGATTCTCAAGGTGGCTAGCTCCTCCCACTGCTCGTGCTGCTTTAGCTACATTCTAATTTTAGTATGCGAGCGCTGTCCGAGCTAGAGTGGGCCTGTCCCATTGAACTGGGAGTGATCCCCCTCGCTCAAAGTGCAGACCCACCCACAGTGTTGCTCAGTGCTCTTCACTACTACTTCATCATTGGGAGGCATGCAGCCCACCTGCCCTCAGCACCTGCTCTTTCAGGTTCCTGGCCACACCACCTTGTCAAGGAGGCAAAAGGTTCCTCCGCTTTGGCCCTGTGCCCTCTTCTCCCAAGCATACCCAGGTGAGACAGGAAGGCATTGTGGCCTAAGTCCCACCTGTCAGTCACCTTGTGGGATCCCTGCTTAGAACTCACTTATTCCTGGCCCCAGTCCTTTGCTCAGACCACTAGACCAAGACACTAGCGTACTATGTCTCCAATAACTGACAGCAGTGGCAAGAGGAACACAGACTCTTTAAAGCAAATGGGTTTTGTGTAAACATTCTTAAAAAAAAAGTCTTTCTCATTCTCTTCAATGTGGACTCTAAACTGCACTAGCATCCTCTTGCCCACAGCTCACCCTTAGGTCCACAGTAGGAGAGGCCAAAGACCTGTCTAGGGGCTGCTAATATCACTTTGCACTCAACAAGGGAAGGTTTTATTGTTGTTGTTTGTTTTCCATTGTGTATTTAGGCATCATCCTGGAACACACAGACAGGCAGCGTATGAAATGGCTGAACCTGGACCATCTGCTGATGTGTAAGTAATAAATACAGCTGAAGTTCTGCTCATCCGTGAGTTCTAAAGGAATTTAGCTGACAAGCAGCAGTAACCGATACCACTGGTGCAAAGTGCATCAGCCACACATCCAAGGAGAAATTCAGTCTTGCCCAGTAGAAAGTCAGCTTTAATTTCCCCTGAAGGAGGCAGCTGCAGGGGGTGTGATATGAGTCCGTGCATCTCCTGGTTGTCCTGGCAAGGCCCCCTCCGCAGCCAGTGCTATCCACTCTTTGGGCTTTATTGGCTCTCTGTGGACTGCCCAGGTGAGGAGAAATTGTAGCCACTTTCTGCTCCCCCAAATTTCCCACCAGCAATTTTTCTTCCAGTAGGTGCCCTGCATCCTGCACAAACCAGCTTGGACCTGGTCTCTGTTCAATTCCAGGGTTATTGGAGCTCAGACCGTGGCTCCTGAATAGAGATGGAAAATAAACTTAAAAGTGGAAGCTATTGAAACAATGGACCTTCTTCCATTTACAGCAGAGTGGATGACTTTCTGGTCGAGTCAGGGCCTCCCCACTTGTTGGGAGCATGGAAGGGAGCCAATGGAGGAACCTAAAGCTTTCTTTGTATTGGAGAGCTTCTGTAGCGTGCTATTCAGAGATAGTCAGTCTCCAGCTAGTTCAGGCACAGGTGACAATATGAAAAGTGAGGCAGATTCATCTCTCATGTATTTTCCATCCCAATAGAAGGACTGAGCCCAGTTTCACATTTTACAATGTGATCATTCAGCTCTGGTAGTTCAAGATTCTGTGATCACGCTTAGCTGTGATTTGACAGTCTGTACACTAGCATGTTGTCCTCTGTCATTTCAGCTCTCCAGTTCCTCAAGAAAGACCCAAGTCCCTCTGTCCAGCTGGTGGCAACTGAGGTCCTAAATGACATCTGTCCTGGCTGAGTGCTTGGGGAATGAAGCGGGAGAGAAACAGAAGAAGGCGCTCCAGTAGTATAAGGGCCCTACCATCAATCAAACGTTAACCCCACCCTTGGCCCTCGTAAGCCTTACCCACCGTCACTGGAAGTCCCAAGCCATGAGGTATTACTTCCAGGGTCAAGGCAGACAAATGACCGGAAGCAATGTGTGTCATGTGACCCCTCTAAGAACTTCTCCCATTGTCCTCTACCAATCGGGATGGGTTTCGCCCTGATAGGAACGCCCCAAGAGAAGATTTGACCAATCAGGGGAAGTTCCGGGGCAGGAACTGTCTGGAAGTGGTTCGTGTGACCCCTCTAAGAATACCCCCCACCACCGTCTACCAATCAGTAGTGGTTTGAGCCACTGGGGACCACCCCGAGAGGAGGTTTGACCAATCATGGGGAGTTCCGGGGTGGGGTGATCTGTCTGGAAGTGGTTCGTGTGACCCCTCTAAGAATACCTCCCACCACCGTCTACCAATCAGTAGGGGTTTGAGCCACTGGGGACCACCCCGAGAGGAGGTTTGACCAATCATGGGGAGTTCCGGGGTGGGGTGATCTGTCTGGAAGTGGTTTGTGTGACCCCTCTAAGAATTCCTCCCACCGCCCTCTACCAATCAGGAGGGGTTTCAGCCACTGGGGACCACCCCGAGAGGAGATTTGACCAACTGGGGGGAGTTCCAGGGTGGGGTGACCCGTCCGGAAGTGCTTCGTGTGACCCCTCTAAGAACTCCTCCCACCACCTTCTACCAATCGCGATGGGTTTCGGCTGCAGAGGACCGCCCTGAGAAGAGATTTGACCAAAATGGGGCAGGTTCTCGGATTGGGTGAACCGTCCAGAAGAGGGTCCTGTGACCCCTCTAAGAACTCCTCCCAACGCCCTCTGCCAATCAGAGTGCAGCACCATCACCCCATAAGTCCCAGCGCTGGGCAGAGGAAGCCATCTCTCACCAAGAAGACATGTTTTAGAAATTGTGGAAAGGCTGAGAGGAAACATGGACTCCTTTACCACCCCCGTGAGACCTTCAGATTTTGTTTTAGCTCCGAGGACCTTTGGAGTTGTGTGGAGAAAGCGCTACGGCAGTGACAGTTCCGAGGAGGGCACTTTGACTCAACCGTTGATGGATACGTCGGAACCCGACCCCCAAATCCAAACCTTTGTGAGGCACCCCGATGAGTGTGACAGCCTCTCATTGTCCAGGCCCTAAAGTTGGAAGGCGATTGTGGCTTGGGGGAATCACAAGGTGAACGGGAAAGACGGCGCTCAGGTAAATGAATGATTAAGAAGCGACGGTCGATCATGGGGGTGTAATGGGGTTAGGAATCGACCTGGCATTACATAAATCTAAAAACAGGCAGTGGGGTGCTTACACTGTTTTTTGTCTGAAAATCTCTCAACAGCTCGACGATGCCTTTCTAGAGGCCTTTGAGAAGTTACACATCGGTAGCCCTGTGGGAGTAAATCCATCGCGCATCAGCTGTTTTTGCTCCTGTCTGAGACCCAGATCTCAAGAGGAAAATCCAGAAAAGGACAAAAATGGAAGAATGAACCAGCTCAGACTCCCTCATGGTAGGGATCATGGCGTCCTTTGTTTCAGGCGGCTGTAAAAGATTGTGTTAAACCAGGCGATTAATAAAACTTATTTAAATGTGCCAGAATGAACGTGTCCCCCTCCATACTTGTGTTCGTAAAAGACGGTCCCAGGAACAGCCATGTCTCCACAGACGGCTCTGTTAAAGAAAATCTGTTAAACCCCCAGGAAAGTTGGGGGCTTTGACGGGGTCAATCTTCTTTTTCAAGTGGCCAAAAAGCATCATAAAACTTTAAATAGAAGACAGGTAAGAGCTTGGCTTTCACACCAGGATGCTTACGCTTTACACAAACCAGCTCAAATACGTTTTAAAAGAACCAGGACCGTTGTTTCAGATGTGGGCGTGCAATGGCAGGCAGATTTGGTCCGTATGCACCGCTTCTCCAAACACAACAGCGGTTTTAAATACATCTTAACAGTGATAGACATTCTATCCAAATATGCCTGGGCCTTAGGCCTAAAAGACAAGATGAGCGGTGAGGAATCCAAGGCCTTGAAAGCTATTTTTAGCCAAGGTCACGTGCCTCAAAAATGACAAACTAATCGGTGGAAAGAATTTTGAAACAAACCTTTTAGCAGATTGTTGAAACGGCACAGTGTTAACGCTTTTTGTTACTGATAATGAAGTCAAAGCAGGGGTTGTGGAGCGATTTTAACAGAACTTGAAAAAGATGTGGAGGATGTGGCAATATTTTACAGCCCATAACGCCTTTCGCCACATTGACCTGTTACCTGACTTTATGAAGAGTTACAACCAGAGCTTTTACAGAACTCTACGTACCAGACCCGCCGATGTTAACCCTTCCAATTCTCTGAAGATATGGAAACCGGTTGATAGAAACGGTTTTAAAATAAAACCGGTTGTTGCCCCTTTTAGAAAAGGCGCATCTAAAACCAAAGGAGCTTTTGAAAAAGGTTGTGAACAGACGTTTACCAATGAGATATTTATAGTGGATGAAGCCTGAACCAGGAGCCTGAGACCTGTATACCGATTAAAAGATTACGAGAGTGAGACAGTTACTGGATATTTTTACCCTGAAGATTTACAAAAAGTAAACCCCAAACAAGACAAGATTTGCAGGATCGAAAAAGTTCTAGCAGAGAAAGGAAAAGGGAGAAAAAAGCAGCTACTGGTGAAATGGTTTGCGGGGGGGCGATAAATTTACCAGCTGGGTGGAAGCTTCTCAATTCTGACGTTTAGACACAAACAAACAAAAAGATTCCTCCTGCAAAGACTGAGGGAGCGAAAAATGAGCGACAGCGGGTTTTACATGACTTTGCCCAGCAATGCCAGCTCTGCAGTTTTTCCTCAAAACACCAGCTCGAACTTTACAATACAGCTAATTAAGCCCTTGGATCTCCCGGGTGCCTGGGAGGTGGGGTTAGTGGAAATACAACACCCGCACAGCTGGAACGCTATCAACGAGGACACCCCTTTTGAAATCACCTTTGAAGATATGGCATAGAGTTTTATCCTACGACGAGGTTATTACTCGTCCATACCCAAATGATTGGATCATATGAACAGTACCGTGGCTCGTCATCCCCCACCACCTGAGGTGGTCATGAACGATGACCCTGTGGGTAGAAAAGTTAGCCTTAAATCCGCTGATTTTACTTTTATGTTTTCTACCAGCAGGGAGCTAGCTATCATTCTAGGTTTGGGCCCCAAGCGCAGCGTCCAAAAATTCCCCTTCTGGGCAGACATCACAGGGGGAGTTAATTCCCTGTATCTGCACACAGATATTGTAGAACACCAGTTTGTGAGGGACTTTTCTGTTCCCCTATTACACTGTGTCCCTGTCTGAGGAAGGAACAATGAGTTTGTCACCATCACCTATGATAAACCTCATCACCTTCCTGTCAGAAAACACCACATCGATACCATTACCATTGAAATAAAGACAGATCAGAACAGATACGTCTCATTTGTTGAACGGAGTGGATGTGAAAATTTAAACTGACGCGCAGATAAGATGCTTTCTGTTTAATGGGCAGTGCAGCCGAAGGCTTTAAATTGCGCATTGTATCAGCACCGCTTTTTGTGAAGAAAGTACGGGTGGCCCTGAGCGTTCGTCTGGGGCACGCGGAGTCCCTGCTTACCACAAATGCTAAATATCCCGTGGACCGTGTGGGAATGAAAGTGTTTAGCATCCCCGTGGGCAGCAGGGTCAATAACCAGGAGAACCTGTTTTTTGGGACAGTTACCCAAAATGCTTGTCCTAGGGTTTATCTTATGCCTTGAGTGGAAGTTACACTAAAAATCCCTTTCATTTTAAACATTATGATATTAATTTTGTGGCCTTGTATGTGGATGGTGAACAGATACCAACCAAGCCTCTGCAACCAGACTTGGAGGCAGGATGCTGCGTGAGAGAATACATGAATCTGGTACAGACACTGGTAAACACATGACAGATCGTTCTCTGTTAATCGACCGTGAGGAGTTTCCACAGGGTTACACCTTGTTTGCCTTTGACCTGTCTCCCGACCAGGAATGCACCGATGACTATTCCCTGATTAAAACCGGGAACCTGAGAGCAGAAATACGTTTTGGGAAGGCTTTAACCATCACCATCAATCTGATCGTGCATGGGGTTTTTGACAACATCATAGAGAGAAATCAGAGGAGAGACGTTCTGCTTGACCATATGTGAACATGGACACCGTGCAGCTCTCGTGTGTCTTATCAAGGTGCCTTACACAAAAAAGAATTTCTTAGATGTGTTCCCTTGTGATTTGGCTCCCTGGCGACAAGCTGTCTCAGAGACCCCTAGGTTTGTATCGCGCATCCACACAACCAACCTGGTGAACACTGGCTTGCCTTGTGTCTGGCGGAGCGTAACCGTGGAGAGTTTTTAGACTCATACGGGCACCCCCCGAAGAGCATGTTGTTTCCTAAAAGCATTATGAAATGTTTAAACAAAAATGCCACAGGCATTGTGTTTCACAATAGACAATTACAAGACCCCCGCTCTGTCGCCTGCGGCTATCACTGAGTGTTTTTCTTACATCATCAGAGCAAGGGTTTATCTTTTGACAGGATTTTAAAATTGTATTCTAATGACTTAGTGCAAAACGACCGGATGGTGATGAATTTTCTAAAAAATACATTTAAATTCTTGGGCATACCTAGCCTTGCTCAAAATGGGTTTCAACAAGCCCAGACATGTGTATCTTGCAATGCTTTTTATAGCCATGTTATCCAATATTCTCAGGCATAACAGACAATGTTTTGTTTGGCATTATCCAACACATTTTTTTATAAAGTAACTTAAAATCAACTTTTAAAATCCAGTTTAAAACACATTTTGCACATTAAAAAAGCACCCTGTTAATTTGAAACACACCATTACCATCAGTTTGCAGCCATATACTTTAAAAAAAAAACCACCTATGTTTTTTTACACAGAGAGAGAGAGAGAGAGTGAGAGTTTAAAACACAGTTTGCAACAAAATACTTTTCAATAAACCCACATGCATTTAAAAGCCAATTGCAGAAAGTTACGCCCCCCCCCCCGCCCCCACCCCACCCCCATATGTGTTTGGGCCTTTGGATTAAAGAACAAGCAAAAATGTTAGTTAGTATTACCCCCAAATCCCTATCCAACCTGTGTAATACCTGAAGTTATTAAGCAAAACTACAGTTAAACTGGTTTTTACCTTGGCCCGGTGATGAAATGCAGTTTAAAGTGATTGGTTCCATGCTAAACAGATCACACTGCAAAAAACATAGGCACCATTATTTACTAAGACAGCATGGCCAACGAGTGATATAATAGAATATATATTTTCAGAGTTAAAAACAGGGAGCATGGCTCCTTTTGCAGTCCAGCAGCCATTCAAGAGAGTTTCTGTTGAAAGAGTCTCCAAAATACATGAGGTTTTTACACCATCCTAAGCCTTTGTTTCAAACAGACTTCAAAATAGGAGCTAGCAGGTTGATTTGATCGCTACAACTCTCAAATAATAGCTACTTAAGGACATTAGGCACCCCTCCCTAACATTCCCTTTTGTGATCTGGGATGGGGGAATTTGTTATACCAATAAAATAAAAACCAGCAGGATCTTATTAAAAGGGAAAAGGCAGAATGCCACATTTATTGTGCATACAGAAAGAATCATAGTAAGCAGTTAGTTATAGCTATAACATTCCATTCAATTTCATATTTATTCACACACACACACATACTCACACACACACACACACAGAGGTTCTGCAAGGTTGTTATCATAGTTACCAGCCTTAGAGTTGCTCATGCCAAGCCACTGGCCAGGTGGCCTGGACACGAGGAGGGAGCAGGGCCTTGTCAGATGCACATCTGACGCTCCTGGAAGTTGGTTTGCAGAATCAGACCCCAAAGTTTTCCATTTCTAGAGTCCATTTTTATAGGAATTTATTCCTATGCCACCCTATGGGAATTGCTTCATCATGCTGTTGCTGAATCAATCAGCAGATGGCACAATCCTGACGGCTCCGTCTTGTTCTTCGGTTCTCCCATCCTTGAGGCTGTTGGGTGGATTCCAGTCTGCCCTCCGGGGGTCCTCTGGTTGACGCCTTCTTTGGCCGACGGACACTGGATTCTTAGGCTGGCACCTCCCTGATCATTCAGTTATTATCCACACCAAGCATCCATCCACATACATCCTCTATCTCTATTTTAAAGCACAATTGTTAACAAAGCCAGATAAATACAACAAAAGGGCGGGGAGTCTCTGTGTGCTGTTTCTGTTGTTACAAAGTGTTGCTTTGAGAACAGACTCTGTCTAGGATGTACTAACACAATTAGCAGCTTGCAACTTTCACACGGAGAGGGAGAGAAACAGTACCAAAACCCAAGAGACCTCTTAATTAGCAAGACCCTGGAATTTAAACTATGGGGAATCAAACTCATTTGTGATTTTAATACAGACCTTCTTTAGTATGATCCAACAAATTAAGCTGTCTGCACAACCGAGCTGCTTTTGGCCACATTTTTTTCCTTTTAGTTAAAATACATTTTTCTGTAGGGCCTTCTTAAAGTATTAAACAGTAAATCACCAATCCGTAATGTAACTGTACCCATTTCCAAGTGGGGACCCTTTGCAGATCTCAGTAAATGTCTTTGGGGCTTGTTTTTTAAACATGTTTCTTTCATGCTTAAAGTTTGGGGTGGGGGGTTGAAATAAAATGGTTGTATCACAACCATAATAAGCACCCACAGCTTTTAAAAATTTGTCTTTTGAGCAAATGATTGTTCTAAAGCATGGTGAAGATTTGTGAACCCTTCAAACATTTCAGTTTTGGGTTAGACCCGTGTGTGTGTGTGTGTGTGTGTGGTGGGATTTTTTGGTTGGTTGTTTTGGTTTTTTTGGGTAAATATAGTATTTTAAACTTTTAATGGCTTTGAATTGCTAGAAAGAGTGACCCATAGCATTCAAACAACTCCTGGGTCATATTTAAACTGTCCAGTAGAGTTCTGCCAGTTCCTGGGTCATTTTCACTGTCCAATAGTGCTCTACCAACTCCAGGGATTATATTTAAACTGCCCAATAGCATCTGCGAATTCCTGAGGTTTTATTTCATTTCATATTAATCCGAACTCACCCACCCACCTCCCTTTCTATGGGTGCACACCCATCAAATTTATCCCTCTAGCAGCAAGGGTAAGTAATCACAGTTACCTTCGCTAGTCAGTGGGGGTGTGGTTAAAACCATTCAGTTCAACAGGATGAGTCAACTCTATTGTACTCAAACACATGTCTGAACCATCCCTGTTTTGTTTTCGTGTTGTAAGCAGAGGCAGGATGAGCTCTACCCTGACATCTGGTGGTGAGTTGTGGAAAAGGACTTCAGGAGCTGATCTCGTTTGCACAGGACACTCACCCCACCTAGCCTGAGCCCACAGGAGCCCAAATGGTCACTTTGGCGGCTGTGGGATCCCCAGTTTCTCTGTTATTGGGGCAGGAAGAATAAAGTGCTGTTATCCTGATTATGTGAATCAAGGACAGTGGAACTGTCCTTGGCCTTTTATGACGGAGGGACTCGCCATCAACTAAGTAGCACTTGCTAGGCAAGGGACAAGGATTCCAAAACCCAGTGAATTGAGAGAGTTTGGAGGTTTGTGCCTAGTGATGTGAGCCCCCTTCTGAGGGCCCCAAACACCAATTGCACTTTCTCTCCATGGTGTAATGTCAGAGGTAATTTTGATTCTATTAGGAGTTTGGTTACAGACTGCAGAGCTGACGTCACTTTGGGTTCATGGTGTCCCAGCTCTGAGGCCCCACTACTACTTAACACAGTATTCAGTGATTTCAACTTGTCATAGGGGAGCTTCAGTGCCCCGCTGGTGGGGGCTTGACCCGGTTTTGCATTGTGTTACTGGGAGGGAACTCAGAGCTTGCAGTTTCTATCCATTGAAGTCCAAGTCACACAGTCATGGTGCCATTGGGCTGGGGCATCTATGACACAGCCCTCACCATTTTCAAAAAGCTTTTCCCTAAGACAGTGATGAAGAACAGCATTAACAGCAACGCGGACAATAGTCCGCATAACATTTTTACGCTCGTGATGTGGCACTGGCTCAGCGAGTTCCATGCCAAGCCTCCTCCTAAACTCCTCGTAGCCATCCTCCTCGGAGTCATCTTCAACAATTTCTAGCGGTGTTGAGCAAAAACAAGGCGGGCCTGGTTCACCTTCGCTGCTTGATGCAACGCCATGCAGGGTCTCCGGGTCCTCTGGAAAGGCATCGTCAAGCTGTCGAGAGATTTTCAGACAAGAAACAAGCGTAAGTTCCCACTCCTTGTTTTTAGATTTACACAACCCCTGGTTCCTAACCTCATTACACCCAATCATCGACCGTCGCTTCTTAATCATTCATGTACCTGAGCTATGTCTTTTCCATTCACCTTGTCTGCCAGTGCCTCCCCCAAGCCATGATCGCCTTCCTCCTCCAGGGTGGCGGATGACGAGAGGCCACCATGCTCATCGGGGTGTCTCATGAGCAGTTGGGCTTCAGGTTCGGATTCTGGCATATCCATCAATGGCTGGGCCAAAGGAATCCCCTTGGCTTCTCTCTCATCCTCTTCAGAACTGTCGCTGCTGTAGCGCTTTCTCCACACAACTCCAAAGGTCCTCGGGGCTAAAACAAAGTCTGAAGTTCTCACAGGGGTGGTAAAGGAGTCCACGTTTCCTCTCAGCCTTTCCACAATTTCTAAAACACGTCTTCTTGGTAAGAGATGGCCTCCTCTTCCCAGCGCTGGGACTTATGAGGTGATGGTTCTGCACTCTGATTGGCAGAGGACATTGGAAGGAGTCCTTAGAGGGGTCACATGACCCTCTTCTGGGTGGTTGAGCCCGTCCCAGAACCCACCCTATTTTGGTCGAATCTCCTTTTGGGGCTGCCCTCTGTGGCCAAAACCCATCGCGATTGGTAGAGGGTTGTGGGAGGAGTTCTTAGAGGGGTCACACGAGCCACCTCCTGACGGGTCACCCTGCCCCAGAATTCCCCCCAATTGGGCAAGTCTCCTCTCGGGGTGGTCCCCAGCGGCTGAAACCCCTGCTGATTGGTAGAGGGCAATGGGATGAGTTCTTAGAGGGGTCACACAAACCCCGGAACTCCCCCTGATTGGTCAAATCTTCTCTCGAAGCGTTCCTGTGGGGGCAGAATCCATCCTGATCAGCAGAGGACAGTGGGAGGAGTTCTTACAGGGGTCACATGACACACCTTCCTTCCGGACATGTGTCCACCTTGACCCTGGAAGTAATACTCCCAGGAGGTGGGACTTCCAGTGACCTGTGTGCACGGCTTATGGGGTCAAGGGGTGGGGTTAACGTTTGATTGATGGTAGGGCCCTTATACTACTCACTCCCGCTACCCAAAATTGGAACAAAAGAGACAAAAATACTGGAGAGAAAGAAAGGAATATTTTAAATGTTTTAAATTCTTGTATTGTGCTGTAAATTCTTTTCCCCAAATTAATTCAAAACAGTAATTTGTATTTTTTATTTTTCTATGTTTTGTTCTTGTTTTATAAGAGAATACAGGAACTATAATACTGGCCAGTATTATGCTTTTATAAATAGAATACAACAACCATAACAGTGGCCCGTATTAGCCATTCTCCTACTGCTCAGATGCTGTAAGGGAGAGAAGGCTCAGGCCCTGTAAAGTAGGCTGGGTTGATTTTTTATGACTCCAAGTGTTTTTATTACACATCAGGACATCTAGTCATTCTGATGGACGTGCAGCCTCTGGACAAGCTCAGTGATAAGCATGTACATTGCACTGCTTGCTCAGGGGTCATTACTATAGAAACAGCCAAGTACTGGCCCAGATCCTCAAATACACCTGAGCTTTAGACTCTGGGTTGTTCTATCTTATGCTGTCTTGTAACAGCCATTGCTGTACGGGAGATTGCTGTAGCACCGGGGTCGGCAACGTTTGGCATGCAGCCCCCCAGGGTAAGCCCCCTGGCGGGCCAGGCCAGTTTGTTTACCTGTCGCGTCCACAGCTTTGGCCGATCGCGGATCCCACTGGCCGCAGTTCCCCACTGCAGGGCAACCGGGGCTGCAGGAAGCCGTGGCCAGCACATCCCTCACCCCGTGCTGCTTCCCGCAGTAAAACAGAAGGTTTATTAGATGACAGGAACATGGTCTAATACAGAGCTTGTAGGTGTCGAGAACCGGACCCTTCAGCTGGGTCCATTTTGGGGGGCAGTGAGCCAGACAACCACGTCTGCCCTTCACTCCATGTCCCAGCCAGCGCCAAACTGAAACTCCCTCCAGCCCCTCCTCCTCTGGGCTTTGTCCCTTTCCCCCGCCAGGAGGGCACCTGATTCCCTTGTTCTCCAACCCTTAGGTCTCACCTTGCAGGGGGGAAGGGCCCAGGCCATCAGTTGCCAGGAAACAGGGTGTCGGCCATTCTCTGTGTCCAGACCCCTGCACGCACCTGCCCTCTAGGGATCTAGATCTAGGGATCAGTCCAGCCAGCCTTGACGTCCCTCTCCGCGGAGCTGGGAATGCACCTGGAGCTGCCAGCCCAGTCCTGTCTACTCAGCGAACGGCTTGCTGCTGCTCTTTCCCGGGTCTCCTCCTCCCTCCCCAGCCCTGGAGCCAGACGAACACCCACACACAGGCCTTCTGTGCCCATGGCTGTACAGCAGCTGCAGGGCTGCAGCCATCACGTCCTGGACATATTCAAGGGGAGCCCGATGGGATTGGCCAGGCAAGGAGGGCATGAGCCCTGCCCAGCTAGGATGGGGCACCATCCCCAGGCTGCTGCATCAAAGCCAGCCCTGGCTAGGAGCGATTCTGCAACCCAGGAGAGATTCTGCAACCATCCGCCTGCTGCAGAAAGACATCAAGGTGAACTTGTCCCAGCTTGGAACTCCCTGTAGCCAATGGGATACATTTGGGTTAGGAAAAAGAAAAGGAGGACTTGTGGCACCTTAGAGACTAACCAATTTATTTGAGCATAAGCTAAAGCTCACTTCATCGGATGCTTATGCTCAAATAAATTGGTTAGTCTCTACAGTGCCATAAGTACGCCTTTTCTTTTTGCGAATACAGACTAACACGGCTGCTACTCTGAAACCTGTCATGATTTGGGTTAGGGTGAATATATGTCAAGAAGACAAAACCACTCCTTGAGAGGGGCATGGCAGTGAGCTAGGCCCAGCCTGAGGGCCTCAGAGACCCCCTTGTCCCACCCTCTCTGCCTAGCTTCGGAACAGTCTAGGGGGTTCTCTGTGTGTGAAATTCCTCTCACTCTGCCTTCATTACCGGGGCTGGAGGGGGGCTGGACTATTTAGCTGCATGCAGCACATTGGCTTCTTGGGGTGAAGTCCCATCACAGAGAGGTGCACACAGGGCTAGGGAATGGGCAGCTCCCTCAGACAGTCATAGTAGTCCCTGAATCACACATGCAACACGAAGGGCCCATGAGAGTGCTGAGTCCTGAGAGCACCACGGCTCCAGCTGGACTGGATCTCCTAGCTCTCCCCCTTCCCCCAGAAGGTGGGGGTGAGCAGCTCTCAGATCACAAGGGATGCTTTGCCAGCTTATACAAGGCTATTGGAATGCATGGTTTATTGGTGGGAGAAAAGGACCTAGAGAGCTGAGGTTTATGGGCCAACAGGCTTTGCAGTCTGCACTGGGTTTGCGTGCTGACACACACCGTCAGTGAGACCAGGGACAGCACACGCACAGGGCTGTGGACAGCTCTGGCCCATGGGCTGGGCTGGGCTCAGAAGCATCCAGCGGAAGGAAGGCTTCGGTATTTCACTAGAAGGGGGAATAGGTCAGAGGCGAACTGCCGATTGGAGCTGGCTCGCTCGTGTTGGCAGGCCCCGCCCTTTACAGACACGCGACTCCATCCTCGTGTCCATGCTCCCCGAGCCCTTTAAAACAAGGGTAGCCAAAGGCAATGTTTCCATGGCTGCCCCAAGGAGCTTGGCTGCTGGAGTTTACAGGACACAGGCAGCAATGCTCTACCTTGAACCAAGCGGCTAGGCCAGGAGCACGACATGCCGGAGACCCAAGGTCTCCACCAGCCACACCACCTACGAAAGATGATGCAGCTGGATTCTTTGCAAACTGAGCAAGGCCCTCAGGTCCTCTCACCCATCCCCTCCTGCTCCCTGGGCCTCCCTGCAGATGCTGCTGACTCTGCATTCCAGTGCTGGGGAATGGCAATGCTGGATGGAGACTCCCCTACTGGGGCTGTGCAGGAAGGTCTAGCAGTGTGGGGGCATTTATCGTGGGTCAGTGCTCCTGCTCTGTGCCTGATTATCAGCTTCAGTGACCAATTTCTTGCTCTAATAGCACCCAGAGAGCACAGGATTTGCTGTGCTAGCTCACTGCAGCGCCTGAAAGCCAGGTATCCTGTCTCCATAGTCAGAGGCTTCGAGGAAGGTACCAGAGACCCTGCAGTGTGTAATTATGGAATAACCTTCTCTTTGGGGAATGTGCCCCCCTGTACTCAGTGGCTGGCTCCTGCCCTGTGGAGATGGTTTTATAGTCCTGGTGTCTCCTGCCCTCTCTCTTGCTGGTGATATTTGGATCATCCATATATATGTCTCATCCTTTTTTGAATCCCACTAGACATTTGGCCCCCTCAATATCCTGTGGCAGTAAGTTCCACTGGTGAATTATGTGTTGTTAAGAAAGCCTTTCATTGGTAAGTCCTGAAAGCCCAAGGTGCCAAGGCGGCTGTGACTGGCTCATGGCTGCTGTGTTCCCTGTGGGAGGGTCAGAGGGGCATCATTCAGGCTGCCTGCCCGCACCCCCGGGTAGAAGTATGGCCGCAGGGGCTCCAAGAAGATGCCACTGAAGGTGTAGATGTGACAGCTGCCAGTCACGTTGTAGAAGGACACCTCTCCGGCCTCAAAGTCCAGGAGGATGCCAATCTGCCGAGGCTTCGCTCTCAGCATAAGCTCGGGCGGGGGGAAGTGAGCGCTGCATACTCATCCCCATTGTGCAGCCACACCGTCCCAAAACCAGTCGCTGGTGAGGGCGTGAATATTCCCTGCCTGCTCACACACTCTTCACAGACCCCCAGTGTCCAACATGGTTTGTCCCCCACTTCCACCTCCCAGTAGTGCATATTTCATGTTATAGCAGTCTCGGATGATGACCCAGCACATGTTCGTTTTAAGATTTCACTGCAGATTTGACAAAACGCAAAGAAGGTACCGATGTGAGATTTCTAAAAATAGCTACAGCACTCGACCCAAGGTTTAAAATTCTGAAGTGCCTTCCAAAATCTGAGAGGGACAAGGTATGGAGCATGCTTTTAGAAGCCTTAAAAGAGCAACACTCTGATACGGAAACTACAGAACCCAAACCACCAAAAAAGAAATCAACCTCCTGGTGGCATCTGACTCAGATGATGAAAATGAACATGCGACAGTCCACGCTGATTTGGATTGTTATCGAAAGCAGAGCCCATCATCAGCATGGAAGCATGTCCTCATGGTGATTGCAGCATGAAGGGACATATGAATCTTTAGCATATCTGGCACGAAAATATCTTTCAACGCCAGCGACAACAGTGCCATGCGAACGCCTGTTCTCACTTTCCGGTGTCATACTAAACAAGAAGCAGGCAGCATTATTTTCTGCAAATTGTAACCAATCTTGTTTGTCTGAGTGATTAGCTGACCAAGAAGTAGGACTGAGTGGACTTGTAAGCTCTAAAGTTTTACATTGTTTTATTTTTGAATGCAGTTTTTTTTATATATATATATAATTCTACATTTGTAAGCTCAACTTTCATGGTAAAGAGACTGCACTACAGTACTTGTATGAGGTGAATTGAAAAATAATTTTTTTTTGTTTTTTACAGTGCAATTATTTGTAATCAAAAATAAATATACAGTGAGCACTGTACACTCTTTATTCTGTGTTGTAATTGAAATTAATAGATTTGAAAATGAAGTAAACATCCAAAAATATTTAAAAGAAATGGTATTCTATTGTTGTTTAACAGCACAATTAATCGCGCAATTCATTTTTGAATTGCACGGTTAATTTTTTGAATCGCACAGTTAATCGCAATTAATTTTTTTAATTGCTTGACAGCCCTAATTTTAATATGACTCATGTAAACATATACATCCAGGAACAAAACCTGTAGGCCTTAGTTAGAGGATGGGGGACTCTATCCTGGGAAGCAGTGACTCTGAAAAAGATTTGGGGGTAGAAGTGAATAAGTAGCTGAACATGAGCTCCCAGTGTGATACAGTGACCAAAATAGCTAGAGTGATCCTGGGATGCCTAAATAGGGGAATCTCGAGTAGGAGTAAAGAGGTTACTGTACCTCAGTAGTGGCACCAGTGTGATCCCTACTGTGTCCAGTTGTGGTATCCACAATTCAAAAAGGATGTTTATAAATTGGAGGGCTTCAGAAAAGAGCCACAAGCATGATTAAAGGACTGGAAAACATGACTTATAGCGATACAGGCAAGGAGCTCAATCTATTTATCTTAACAAAGAGAAGGTTAAGGGGTGATTTGATTACAGTCTCCAAGTACCTACATGGGGAACAAATATTTAATAATGGGCTCTTCAATCTACCGGCGATTGGTATAACATGGAAGTTGAAGCTAAACAAATTCAGACTGGAAAAAAGATGTAAATGATTGACAGTGAGGGTAATTAACCATTGGAATAATTTACCAAGGATTGTAAATTTACCAAGGATTCTCCATCACTGACCATTTTAAAATCCAGATTGGGTGTTTTCCGACAAAATCTGCTCTAGGGATTATTTTTGGGAAGCTCTCTGGCCTGTGCTATCCAGAAGACCAGACTAGATGATCCCTTCTGTCACTGGAATCTATGAATCTATGATTTGCCTAATTTTGAGACAAAGCCGGAACCAGTAGCCCTGGGGATGATGGAGAAAGGAAGGGAGAATTGAGGCTGTGCAGCTCAAGCCAACAACCCTAATCCAATGACTGCTTCATCTTGAGCGGATACTTTTGAATAACAAATTCCCTTCCAAACTGAGGTGGCACCCCCTCTTCTCTCCCCCAGCTGATACACTGGAAAGGGCCCAGGATGTCTGGCTGCAACAGGCCCGAGGATCACAGCCCTTCAACAGCTGCACCAGGTCCGGGGCTCGCAGCCCTTCAGCCTCTAGGCTGGGCCCGGGACACACAGCCCTTCACCCTCCAGGCTGGGCCTAGGGCTCGCAACCCTTCAGCCTGTAGGCTGGGCCCAGGGCTCGCAGCCCTTTAGCGTCTGCGCCGGGTCTGGGGCTCGCAGCCCTTCAGCATCTCCACCTGCCTGCAACTCACAGCCCTTCTGCTCAGCTCTTTGGGACTCAGCCCCAGCCACTGAAAAGTTGGAATTCTTTTTTAAGCAGAAAGTGGATTTGTGCCCATGACTCAAAAGCTGCAGGACAGATTCTGTCCCGGCCTGGCCCCGAGCACAGATTCCCCTGGGATTTGGCTGAGATGGGAGAGGAGGAACGTCAGTGTGTGAGGGGATCTGGAGAGCAGCACAGGACAGGGGTTGAGAGAGATGCTCTCTCTCAGCTTTGCTGCCAGGACTCTGAGTTGTCTGTAGCTCATATCTGGAGGCTGGGCACTGCCTGACTGCGGGACAGGCTGATGGCACTGCTCTACTCACCCGAGACAGGCTGTGTTCTTGGAGCAGGGCTCTTCCCTGCACAGGATCAGACCCCGCCTCACGGTGTCCTTACCTTTCCTGAGTTGGCATTTATATTCCAAAAAGAAAAGGAGTACTTGTGGCACCTTAGAGACTAACCAATTTATTTGAGCATGAGCTTTCGTGAGCTACAGCTCACTTCATCAGATGTTTACCGTGGAAACTGCAGCAGACAGAGCATGAGCTTTCGTGAGCTACAGCTCACTTCATCAGATGTTTACCGTGGAAACTGCAGCAGAGTTTAATGGGACATTGGACCATCAAGTCTGACTTTGGGAGAGTCATTTGGCCTCTCTGTGCCTCAGTTTCACAGTCTACAAAACACGCCTAATACAAATCCGGGGAAGCGTGCTTTATGGGTCAGGTCCCAGGCAGGAGAGGGGAGAGCCGCACTGAGAAGGCCAGAGGTTGCCGTTCTCTGCAGCAGAATCACGGGGCACAGCAGGGGCTTAGCGCTCTCCTCGGCCTACAGGACTCAGACCAGGGGCCATGCTGGCGTGTCTGAGAGCTGACGATGATCAGGAGCCACATGGCTCAGAGAAGCACAGCGATCTCATGGACCAGTTTCCAACTGGCCAGGCTGCGCCTTCACTCTCAGAGCCATGAGCCAGGCCCACTGTGTCACTAAGGCAGGGTGGGCAAACTTTTTGGCCCGAGGGCCACATGGGGTTGTAAAACGGTATGGAGGGCCGGGTAGGGAAGACTGGGCCTCCCCAAATAGCATGGCTCCCACCCCATCCACCCCCTCCCACTTCCCGCCCCCCAACTGCCCCCCTCAGAATCCCCGACCCATCCAACCCCCTGCTCCCTGTCCCCTGACCGCCCCCTCCGGAGACCTCCGCACCCTAACTGCCCCCAGGACCCCAACCCCCCCTCCACTCCCTGTCCCGTATCCACACCCCGGGGGAGGGGAGGCAGCGGGGGAGGGGCTGGGGATTGGACAGGACGGTCCTGCGGGCCAGACGTCGTTTGCCCACGTCCTGTCCGGCCGCCTGAGCTCCCGGCCGGGGAGCGAACCCCGGCCCCTCCCCCGCAGCCGCTCGCCCTCTGCCCGCTGCTCCTGCCGCGGAGCGTTGCAGCGGCGGGACCGGCTCCGGCGAGCGGGGGGCAGGATTGGATGAGGGGCAGGGGTTTGCGGAGAGAGTCAGGGAGCCGGGGGAGTTCGATGGGGCGGAGACGGGGGAGAGGGCGGTCGGGGGAGGGGCCGGGGCTCGCCTCCTTGGCCGGGAGCTCAGGCGGGCCGGACAGGCCGGTCCCGCGGGCCCTAGTTTGCGCGTGTTGGTCGCAGGCCGGGACTCAGAAGTGAGGGTTCTGGGTGCAGGGGGAATGGGACTGTGCAGGGGGTCCAGATGAAGGTGGTTGGAGGTCAGCAGGGGAGGCTGGGTGCTGAGGACTCAGCATGGGGGTCCAGGTGCTGGGGGGTTCAGTGGGATGGGGGGCTCATTTGGGATAGTCCAGGTGCAGGGGGCTAGTCAGGGCACGGGTCTGGATGCAGGGAGGAGGAGCTCAGCACAGATCCAGACGCAGGGGGGGCTCTGTGGGGGTAGGTCTGGATGCAGGGGGTCTCCATCCCTGCTGAAGGCAGCACAGAAGTGAGGGTGTCAATCCTGCAATGCCCCTAGAGCAGCCTTGGAACACTCCCCCATCCCCTTTTGGGTTGGGGCCCCCACTATTACAACAGCCTGAAATTTCAGGGGTAAACTTCCGAAAATGTGAAATTGTCTTATTTTCAAATCCTAGGGCTGTGAAATTGACCAGAATGGACTGTGAATTTGGTAGGGCCCTAGTAATAACAGAAAGTTTATCACTGCTGTACTCAGTCTCATAGCGTGCTCCATCGCAAACGTGACAAAACCCAGTGCAAGAATACACCACCAATTATGGGTTTTGCTCACAAGAGTGAAACAAGCCTAATCGAGGAAAGCATACACTCATGCCCACACAGCAGTCTCAAATAGATAGATTACTCTGCGCTTCATCCCACATGTAGGGAAGGTTGACGGACATGTTCCATCCAAGGGCTGGCTGCAATTCAGCAAAGGATAAAATAATACCATGTGTAAAGCACTGAAATCCTTCTGGATAAAAGGCACCAGAGGATCATAAAGTGTTATCAATAGTCACAACCACACATCTAATAACCAGAGGACTAAACCTACTAACCAGAGTTTGCTTCAAATAATTCCTTTCCTACTCAGTGGAGTCCAAGGGCTGTGTTATGGTGGGAACGCCAAATCCCACCCCCTTTACTTCACTACTGATGGAGGAGAAGGGCTTCCTGCTCAGGAATTGTCCCTGAATGTTATTTGAGACTCATGCATTTTTCTGTTAGACTTGGCTACAAAGTGCCTCTTTAATTTGATGGTTTCCCAGTCTGCTGAGAAGAATGGAAACCGTCTTCTCTCCAAGACACAAACCCATCCCTGCTGTCTAGTTAGAGGGAACCAATACCATTCTCTCCATCCGTCCATCCCCATTCTCTCCCATCCCTGTCAGCTGCTTCTTCCCTTCTCTCTGAGTTTTCTTTTTCAGGCTATAGATACATTACAGCTTAGTGCAGATGGGCAGAGTCCCTGCGTGTTTCTGGAGAGGCTCAGCCCTGGCACTGTGTCAGGGTCGGGTGCAGCCTCACCTCTGAGTCCATGTCTCAGGGGAGGCGGGGGGCTGCAGGGTGATCTCCCACCTCCATACAGCCAGTGCGCGACTCTTGGCCCTGTTGCTGCACCCGCACTGCAAAAATGTGGGAATGACACAAGCAGCTGTGGGGAAGCCGTGGGAGCCTTGGCCAGGACTGCCATTTAGGGAGGGTGGAGGGGCACCCCCATCTCGAGTTCCATACCAGAGGTCTGTTCGTGGCACATAGTCAGAGCTCTTACCTGCTGCGCCATGCAGGTGCCCTCCTCCAGCTCCTGCGGTCTATTTCCTCCACTGCACTAGGGTGTCTGGGGGTGGGCAGGCAAGGAAGAGGTCAGATGCTGAAGGAGTGGGGATCAGTGAGTTAGATACAATTGTTGTTATTGGGTCTCTGCATGAGAATAAAATATATGCAAAGACTGTAACCCAGTTCTTCCTCTCCTTGAACTTGAGCCTGCTATGGTGTCATTATCCTGCGTTTGTGGCATCACACTATGGTCATGGAAAAGCAAATGGAGTAAATTCAGCATTATTGTGTAACGGCAGCTTCTAGCAGGACTCCTGAGAGTTTTCTCAGTATTAAGTGACTTGCCTGAAATGTGTCAGGCTGTGTGTGCCCGCCTTTTCCCCCACGAGTACGACGGGATGACTTGTCTCACACCGGTGCTCTTGGGAATGCTTCTAAAGCACTCTGGAGACTGAAGCAGCTGTACTAGTGTTCCTAAAAAGGGTAAAGGAAATGGGATTTAATTCTAATCCTGCTGAGATCACTTTCCAGTGCACAAAGGGGGCCTTGTCAGAGAGCCGCTTTTCAATGAGACCTTTTCTGCGGTCGGGTAGTGGTAGAGGTACCGTGAACAGAGCTTAGCTGAATATTGGGGATAGAAGGCCTGTTTCTTGGTTGAGAAACTGTACCCTCTGCTATACGACAGACTACCCCTTGACTTCACCACACCTTGTCGGGATCTCCTCTCAGACGAATTCTCCCAGGGCCTGTATTTCAGGCTTTGCTGAAGTTTCAAGGGAAGGCTGATAAGAACCAGTCTTCAGCAATTTTTGTTGGCAGAGTGGTGATTTGAAGAGAGCACTTTCCTTCTTTACAGGCAGTGGCGTAGCTAGGTCAGGGAAACTGGGTGGGCAATGATGGGGCGGTTGGGGATAGGGAGACCTGCCTCCCCCGCCATCTCCAGCCGTCCTTCACCGCTCAGCAGGCACCTGACCATGAGGCTGCCTGGGGGAGGGCGGGGGTGTACCTTGTAGGGGCAGGGCTGGAGACCAGGGCAGCAGCATGTGGCGCTGGCAGGAGCGGGACACGGATGGACACCGACCCAGTGTTGGGAGTCCCAGCCTGTGGATTCGGGGGGCTCCAGCCCCGATCTGGGTGGGCCTGGATGCTAAGTGGGTGGGCCGCAGCCCACTCAGGCCCACCCATGGCTACAGCCCTGTCAGGTGCTTGCTGACTCCTAATCTAACGCACAGATTAACGGTAAAGCTGCCCTGCATTAGGGTTTCATTGTGGGGGAATCTGCCAAGTTCTTCGAGTACTTGCCCATGTCGATTCCAAGTAGGTGTGCGTATGCCGCGTGCACAGTCGTCAGAAGGTTTTTCCCCAAGCAGTACCCGTCGGGTCAGCTGTGGAGCCCCCGGAGCTGCGCCTTCATGGCGGTGTATATAGGTCCCTGCCGACCCGCCACCTCTTCAATTCGTTCTTACTGCCTGTGACGGTTGTTGGAGCTGTGTGTCTCTCTTGCCTCCGCAAGCAGTTTCCCCAGTGATTGGACTTTCTGTTAACCTGTAAATAGTTAATTAGTTAGGGTTAGTTTTCAGTAATTAGTTTGATAGAAGTGGGGGGTTCCCCCAAGACCAGTTCCCTCCCCTCTTGGGGTTCGGCACATGCCTCCATCCCAAGAGTTTAAGCCGTGCGGGACCTGCTACAAGCTCATCTCAATGGGCGACCCCCATGACTCCTGCCTATAGTGTCTGGGGGAGGCACATCAAACAGCTCACTTCAAGAGCTGCAAAGTTCTCCGCCCGAGAACAAAGAAAGAAAGGGACTTCAGGCTCAAAGAACTCCTTATGGAGGCAGCCCTCCGTCCCCTGCCGGCTCTGGCCTCTGTTAGAGAAACTACGGCTCGCACTCATCAATGCCACCAAAGCAGCACAAGAAGACGAATAGAGGGCGATCACCCATGGTCAGAGCACTGAGTCTGACAGCATAAGCGGTCTGCGTCCTACACAGGGATCAGCACTGTCGACTTTGGGCCTGCAGAGGGATCCGTCAAGTCTGGTGCCACTGGACCCTCCTGCTAGAGAGTGCCAGGTGGAGGAGCAGGAGCTTCCTTCCATCCTGGACACGTTTGAGGTGGCCAGGGACTTGATTGCCATGATGGCACCGCAGTTTCCCACCAGGCAAGATAGACCTCCGGCACCACAAGGCACAGCGCCGTCCAGAAGCAAGCCCATGATGATGAAGCTCTGCTCGCCTTCCCCACGGCACCATCCTCCGACACTGTCCTGCTTGGACCACCCTGCCAGATTGGCTGAAGAAGTTAGCTGTCTGGTTCTTAAACTCAGCAGCAGCAGTCGCTCGCTGGGTGCTCAGTGATTCTCTGCCTCCCTGGGCTCAGCTCTTGCCAAGCCCTGCTTCTGCTCTGTTCCTCCACAGCTTCAGCCCAGATCCTGTCCTACACCCAGCCTTGCTCCTGCCTCAGAACCAGCCCTGCTCCCTTCTTCCCTGCCCCCGGTGATCCGGTTCTGACCCTTGGCTCTGATTCCTGACTCCGACTCTCTCTTGATTCTAGAGTGACCAGATATCCCCATTTGATAGGAACAGTCCTGATCTGGGGGTCTTTTTCTTATATAGGTTCCTATTACCCCACCCCCATCCCAATTGTTCACATTTGCTGTCTGGTCACCCTACTTGATTCTTGGCTCTGGCATTTGGATTCTGACTCTAGTTGTAATCTTTGGACCTGCTTCTTGGTTTTGGCCCTGTCTCAATCCCTGCTTTTGGCATTTGGACACTCACCACTAGGCATGACTCCCAGTCTGACAACTATGCCTGACCACCTACAACCCCGTCTCCTGACATGTGCTCAGTCTGGTTTGTGGTTTAACCATCTGATGAGTTCCATGTAACCTTGTGCATGTCTTTGTGAGGAAACCAAGTATCACCAATAATCAGAGCATGTTACTGCACAGCGATTCTCAAACTGTGGGTCGGGATCCCTTTTTAATAGGGTCACCAGGGCTGGAGTTAGACTTGCCTGGGCCCAGGGCTGAAGCCCAAGCCTGAGCGCTGAGACTTGGGCTTCAGCCCTGGGATCAGGTTACAGCTCCCCGCACTCCCTGCCTGGGCCTGAAGCCCTTGGGTTTTGACTTTGGCCCCTTCTGGCCCGGGGGAGCTAGGGCTTGGGCGGGCTCAGGGTTTGGTTCTCCCTCCTGGGGTCGCGTAGTAATTTTTGTTGTCAGAAGGGGGTCGTGGTGCAATGAAGTTTGAGAACCCCTGTTATAGCAAGTTCTCATCTTTCTCTATTAGCGTTTGCCAGCCTAATGCCATGTGGGAAGTGGTTTTGTTTTGCTGTATGGGGTGGCTTGCTGCATCAGGGCCTCTAGTGGTGGAGCAGGTACGGGCTCTGGCTGGGAGTTCAGATGTGGGAGTTCAGTGGGGACACTGGGGCATGGCCACTAGGTATCTTGAGGGGATGGAAGACCACGAGTGTCGATGAAGCCCCCTCGCACTAGGCCCAGGTGTCCTTGCCCCCCCCCACTCCGGCCTGGAGGCACTCGCAGCAGCTCTGTGTACTAGGCCCAAGTGTCCTTGGCCCCCCGCCTGGAGGCACTCGCAGCAGTTATGCTGAGGATCTGCAACAATATGCTGCAGAGTCAGACTGCCTGAAACTAAACAAGGCCAAACAGGGCAGATATGGAAGACCAATGCTGAATAAAGCAGCTTTATGTATGGTTTAACAAATGATAAATATTTTGTCACCAGGATAAATATGGAATAATTCTAATGAATTACCACAGATTTACATTGGTGTAACTGAAATTATGCATTCAATATCCTGTTTCAGGTTAGTAAAAATAAAAGAATGCTGTGGTTTTTGTGGACATGTACAAGATACAGATTTATAAAAACAAGATGAAAACAGGGAAAGGGGAAGCCTTATTGAAGCTGTTGGGCATACCAGTTGTCCTTTATTCAGGATCAATGTAAAAACAATCAAGCTCTTTTGTGGAATAGATGGCTGACTTAATAGAAGTCACCATCAAGTAAAGCTGGAATACGAGTTGAGCCGTACAGTGGAAGGGGCTTTCACTGGGGTCTGAATGCAAATGCAGGGGGATGGGGTTCGGTGCGGGGGGGGGGGGGGGGAGCAGAAGCACAAAGGAGCCCCAGGGAAGTATTTGTAGTGTGATCTCAGAAAAAGTTGAGAGAGAGAGAGAGCGAGAGAGCGTGCACGCTTTATGATAGACTGCTGGATAGAAAGAGGCTTGGAATTGTGAGCCAAGAAACTAATCCTGCTGTCGTTAGGGAAATAGAACTTTGTGTACTTTCTTTGTAAATAAGCAGGATTGTGTCAAAAAAATACCTGACTCCATCATCCATTTCTCCCCCTAATGGAAACAACTCACAAGACCCAAAATATTCACTAATTGCTCAGGTCAAAAGGGATAACAATATTGTGAATTCTTTTGTTTTCCTGTTCTTAGATAAAGAATAGACCTGCTTCAGTAAAGAACCATAAACACTGAAAATACTGTTTTGTTCTCTCAGAGCTAGCTCTCAGTAGATCTAGAAAATAAGAGTGTTTGTTGTTACACAATCCTTAGAATTCAATTACTTGCACAAATCATTTTAATTTTTCTCTGATTAGGATTCAAAAATAAGCAATTAGATATTCTGTACAGTGTTTAGGAAATTTGTAGGATTAAAATCAGCATGTATTCTGTATACATGGCTTTACCATATATGCAACCTCACATCTACACTTGTAAGAGGACCACATTTCCTGAAGCAGTTTCAAACCACTTCAAGCTAGGACAGTTTTAAGCTACTTTATGTTTCAAATGTGAATGGTGTCCGCTGTGTCAATTAATCTTTTTAAATTATGACCATGATCTAAGATCCACATTTTCAGAATTTTCTTCCATCATTCATATGCTTGGATGCATAAGGCTGCTTTCCTGAACTGCGGTCCATATTTGGAACTGTCTTTATAGTGTAGACTCAACCACCCTCCTTATACAGTTTGGAAGTTGTTCGATACTCCCTCGGGACCAGATTTACTCTTCTTTACACAGATTTGGGCCCTAGTCGGGGAGCGACGTACTCATGTAACCGAGGAGCAGAATTTGGCCCTCCTATGGGTTCAGTCTCTCAGTTAGGCCTGTCTTTTTATCTTATCTATTGATATAGCATCCATCCCGAGAGCAGAAGAGCAGCTGTCCCATTTCAGACAAGATACATCAATACCTATATTGATTATTCACAATGGAGTTTTTATCCTTGTTTTACTGTTCCTTTTGAGAAATAAGAAAACAGAGTAAAAGTAAAATGTACTTTTTCTCCCAAATCTATGTGCCATTCCTGATCTTGATTGAACAGGGGAGAGCGTCTTTCCTCTGGATTAAGAATCCAGCTGAGACAACTACCCCAGCCCCACACATTCTACAAGGGAATCCAAAGTCAGAGCAGTGGCATTCAGTGAAGGGTAGCTGCTCTCTTTGAACATCCTGATAGATGAAATAAAGGACTGGGGGTCATCATTAAAAGTAGCTTAAATGGGAGCTCAATCCCCAGAGCTATGATTGCCGAATCAGGAAAAAACAAGAAAGTACGTCCTCTCAGGGATTGGCATATTCAAGTTTACAAGAGAGACGATAAAGACTGGCCATGACGTAGAAAAATCAAAATTCAAGTTCGCCAGTAAGAAAAGAGCCTGAGTAATAGTCAGCTAAAGAATGGAAGGGACCAGTTGACCCAGGAAGTTACAAGAGCCTTTATTAAAATGGAGAGCTACTTTTGTCCTTCTGTCTGCTTGCTTCTGGCCAAGGTTGGCTCAGGAATAGAGGGGGAATCTCTTGGGGTCCAGCAACTCTGCTGGCTTGGGAAAGTGTGCACTGCATCACCCACTCCTCCCTGTGTGAGACAATCTCTGTGCCTCTGTTTCGACAGTTCAAAACCCTTAAAAATACCTTTCTTTACAGCTCAATACAGAAATTGCCAGAACCTAGTCCTGTACTTTTTTCTTTAAAAACAAACAATGAAATGGGGATGTTTGCACAACAATGATGTGAATCCATGTCTGTATTTTTATATCTTTAGACGCTCAACAAATATACAAAAATCTGCATTAAAATAACAATTAGTAAGTTTGCAAAACTGAGCAATGGAAAGTTTGGAAATGCCAGGATTCAGGGAGTCTGAGTCCTGTGCACGTGCATTTTGACACAGCTTTTAATTGCACAATTGTCCTATTTTTTTCCACAGGCCCCTCATTCAGTGACCATTGAAGTGTTGTTTGTTGCTTGCCTTCAGATGCTGTGTACATACTTCTGCAACGTGAACACATCAAGTCAGGTTCCAGGTCGCAGTCCTTCTCTTCCAGGGGCTCAGTGGCCAGGGCCCAGTATATCTAAAATATCAGGTAAATCCCTGGGATTAGGGTTGTGGCTGACAGGGCCTATTTCTCAGGCACCATGAAGTTTTCTACTCGAAGGATGAGGCTTGTCTGTGCAGTAGATAGAGCTTTCTCAGGGGACAGTCTTTGACAGGAGAACAAACTCCCATGTCATTCTGAGGCTATTAGAGAGACAAGGTGGGTGAGGGAGAGGGTGACCAGATAGTAAGTATGAAAAATCGTGATGGGGGTGGGGTGGGATTGATAGGCGCCTAAACCCCGAATATCTGGACTGTCCCTATAAACTTAGGACATCTGGTCACCCTAGCTGAGGTAATATCTTCTGTTGGACCAACTTCTGTTGGTGAAAGAAATAACCTTTCAAGGACCTGAAGGAGAACTCTGTGCAGTCCTTTCACCAACAGAAGTTAGTCCAATAAAAGATATTACCATGACAGATGTGAGTCATATTATTAATGTACTAGAGGAAGCTGCTCAGATACTTCATTGATGAGAACCGTAGAAAAACCTAGATAGAATAAAGTGAAGGAGAAAGAGAGAGCCTCTTTCTGAGATTATCCTTTTCCTTCTCCCTAATGATCCTATTTGCTAACAAAGATATACATTCTTAGTGCTGTTGTGGCTTTGTGCAGAAGTGTGAATTGTCTCAGTAGATTCGGATGTATTTTATCTTTTAGGCAAAGATATCGAAAACAGGGAATACAAACAACACATGTTATGCATACCCGCACCACTAGGTGACAGCAGATATGTTGAGTTGTCATTAGCTGAGAAACCATTTCAAAAAGCGAAGTAATGTTCTTGGAATTCTGCTTTAAGCCACAAGGCACACAGCTAAGCAGAGTCATCTTCTGAGTGCTGGAGCTTTAATTTTTTTTCCATATGAGAACCTGCTTAAAATCCCATTAATGAACTGTGTTCTCTTCACTCTCCTATTTGTCTGTGCTGTGACGGAAAAATATAATTGTTTGTCAATAATGGCTTTTATTTGAAGCAGAGAGTGAGAAAACATGTGTGTAAAATGCTTTGAAGAAGAAAATCTCTCTAGAAATGCAAACTGTTATTATTATTGTTGTTATTGGGTCAAATTCTACAGTAGGTATTTAGACTGATTTCAGTGGAAGTTAGGAGTCTAAAGACCTTTGAGGAGCTGGGCCTCATACCCTACTCAGACAAAACTTTGACTGACTTTAATTCAGCCTAGCCCTGCGCTGGGTTAAGCCCAATATCTTACTGTACATTGTACAGAAGCTTCTTGCTAGCAGGAGTCAATCTGCAGCTGTTTTTTCAGTAATGCTGTCAAGGTTCCTTCCCCACTCTGAACTCTAGGGTACAGATGTGGGGACCTGCATGAAAACCTCCTAAGCTTACTTTTACCAGCATAGGTTAAACCTTCCCCAAGGTACAAATTAATTTGACCCTTTGCCCTTGGAATTTCCACTGCCACCACCAAACTTTAACTGGGTTTACTAGGAAACATAGTTTGGACACGTCTTTCCCCCCCAAATCCTCCCAACTCTTGCACCCCACTTCCTGGGGAAGGTTTGGTAAAAATCCTCACCAATTTGCATAGGTGACCACAGACCCACACCCTTGGATCTTAGAACAATGAAAAAGCATTCAGTTTTCTTACAAGAAGACTTTTAATAGAAGGAAAGGAATAGCTCTGTAAAATCAGGATGGTAGATACCTTACAGGGTAATTCCATTCAAAACATAGAGAATCCCTCTAGGCAAAACCTTAAGTTACAAAAAAGACACACAGACAAGAATAGTCATTCTATTCAGCACAACTCTTCTCAGCCATTTAAAGAAATCATAATCTAACACATACCTAGCTAGATTACTTACTAAAAGTTCTCAGACTCCAGTCCTGTTCTGTCCCCAGCACAAGCAGCAGACAGAGACAGAGACACAGACCCTTTGTTTTTTCTCCCTCCTCCCAGCTTTTGAAAGGATCTTGTCTCCTCATTGGTCATTTTGGTCAGGTGCCAACGAGGTTACCTTTAGCTTCTTAACCCTTTGCGGGTGAGAGGATGTTTCCTCTGGCCAGGAGGGATTTTAAAGGGTTTACCCTTCCCTTTATATTTATGACAAATGCATTTTCTGTATTTACCAGCTTTGTTTTCTTGCACCCTCAGTCATTTTGGGCCTTGTACATAATGTGTATGAATGGAATATTTATCATCCTCTCTGACTGTAATGTGTTTTAAGTGATGGTATATTGTCAAGCTGCATTCAGTATGGGTTGATCTGTTGATCCTCATTAGTGAGAGAAGTGTATGAATTACGAGCCCAAGCAGGATCCCGCTGCTCATTGCTGCAGCTCAACTTGCACTGCTGCAGAACACTATTTGTGTGTGTGCACAAGGCTTGTGTTGTGAAAACCTTGCCCCTTGTACACTCAAAGTCAACCTCTGATCCAGCTCTTGTCAAATGCAGCCAGTTAACATCACAGTGACCACGGGTGTAAAGCTGTGGCCTCCTCCTTTTGAGGGTCTACTGTTGCCCAAGCTCTAAGTCAAGCTGAGGCAGTGTTGGGGTGATGAGGTGCTAATTTATGAGCTCCTTGATGCCTGCACAGTGTTTGTCATGGCTTTGCCACACATACTCTTGTTCTGTTCTTGATCTTAATCTATTCTGTGGCATTACATAGTTCATGGTGTTACTTGTCACATGCATGAACACTCTTCCCATCACTGGTCCATCCGTAGTGGACTTATATGTGGATGCCTTGCCCGGATGGTAACAGCTGCAATGAGCAAGCATTCTTACAATTACCTGTGCTCCTACCTGATGCTGCATTTTTGAAAGGCCCGACTTTATGGAGCCAGGTGTAGACAGTGAGGGGTGCAGAACACCAGCACAGAGACAGGCAAACTCTCTGTGCTGACCATGCCCTTAGCTTCTTGCAGAGTGGCCTGCTGTTTATGTACTAAAAATGGAGTAGGCCTCAACGGTGTGCCACTGGATACTTTCCATCTTGTGCAAATGTACGAGTCCCCAGTTTACACAATGGCATGGAACAGGGGCTGAGTCACATCAGACCCTGAATCAGGAAGAAAGTTCCCGAAATAGGTAGCACTATATTAGTTATCTGCTGGTACCTGGTCAAAGGGGGCTTTTTTGCTTGCTTTATTATCCTCTTGTCTGTTTGTTGTGCTGTTAAGATTTGTTAATTAATTAATGACAGTTACGGACCATCTTGTTCTCTGTTTGTACAGGTCCGAGCGCAATGGGATCCTGGTTTGTGACTGGGACTGTGAGGCAGTACTGCAATACAAATAATTACATGCTGATCTCCAGAAATATTTTTATACCGTGGCCATCCCCACTAGCTTAAGAGATTAGTCACGGAAAATGGAAGTTTGTGAACCTGACATCTGCAGTTTAACTCAGTCCCCTTGTCTCCTGCACTGAGTGTTCTTTCTGCTCAATACACACTCAATGGTAGGCATGCCCACAAAATAGGGTTATGAAGATGGGTCTCTGGGAGGCTTTGACTTCCTCTACCATGGGATGCTATTGCAGGAAGGAGGTTTGCTGGGAAGAGATGGGGTCCGTCTGACCAAGAAGGAGAAGAACATCTTCATGCACTGACTCACCAACCTTAGGAGAAGAGCTTAAAACTAAGTTCAGAGGGGGCAGGTGAAAAAAGCCACCAGGTAAAAAAAGGTGGCCTTAATAGAGGACTAGCTGTGTGGGGAGAAGTAGATGTGGAAAATTGCAGTAGAATTATAGGAGAAACAAGAGGGAAATCCATGGGGGCATCTGCTTAACATCTTAGATGTCTGTACACACAAGCAAGGAGGAATAATAATGGGGGATAAACAATAAGAACTGGGAGTTTTAGTACATAAATCTTAACTGAGCTTAACTGCATCACAGATACTTGATGGGATAGATCTCATGACTGGACTATTGGTATAGAGGGCTATAGCTTGTTGAGGAAGGACAGGCAGAAAAAAAAAGAGAGGACATATTGCATTGTAAACCTGTTCTGAGGTCCAGAAGGAGGTGAGAAGCAGACCAGTTGAAAGTCTCTGAGTAAAGATAAAAGAGGGAATAAACAGGGGTGAGGTCCTGGTAGGGGTCTATTACAGACCACCAAATCAGGAAGAGGAGGGAGAGGAGGCATTTCTAGAACAAACAACAGAAATATGCAAAACAGAAATCCTGATTGTAATGGGGGACTTTACCTACCCAGACATCTGCTGAAAAAGGAATATGGTAAAACCCCAAATTACCCAATCAGTTCCTGGAATGTACTGGGGACAATGCTTTGTTTCAGAAAATGGAGGAAGAAACCGGGGGGACAGCCATTTTAGACTTGATTCTGACCAGCAGGGGGGAGCTGGTGGTGAATGTGAAGGTGGAAGGTGATTTGGGTGAAAGGGATCATGAAGGATAGATTTCATGATTCTAAGGAAAGGAAGGAATGAGAATGACAGGAGAAGGACTGCCAAAAGCAGACTTTAACATCCTCAGAGAATTGGTAGGTAGCGACCCATGGAGAAAACGTCTAAGGCATAAAGGAGTTCAGGAAAGCTGGCAGTTTCTCCAGGAGACAATATTAAAGGCACAACTGCCAATGCAAAGGAAAGAGAGGAAGAATAGTAAGAGGCCAATGGCTCCATCAGAAGTTTTGTAATGACCTGAAAATCAAAAAGAAATCCTACAAAATGGGGAAACATGGATGAATTACTAAGGAGGAGTACAAAAGAATAGTTTGTCCGTGTAAGGGCAAAATCAGAAAGGGTAAGGCACCAAATCAGTTATACATAGCAAAGGAAACATGTCATTGTAATTCTTTTTCCATATGGTTTACTGCAAAGAGTGTCATCACTCTGAATGCTTTAAAGGCAACATCATCTCCAAAATCAAGTGTGGGCTCTACATATGGCCATACAGATGACACCACACTGTATTAAACACAACAAAAAATAATTTAGTTGATTTGTTTGGCAGGACATGGAAATGAAGAATAAATTTCAATTCATTGTAAAACAATATAAAAATCAATATTTGTAATACAGTCCAATAAGATTTCATCAAGCTTTTTAATCAACCAAATTAAAAAGCAAAAGAAACCAACCACCCACACTCAAGTGTCACTGTGCATTCTCCAAGGCAGTTTCTTCTCTTTCTTTGTTCGGTGCTTTTATTTTCTATCCATTCAACCAGGAGCAGATTTTCCAATAAAACCAATATTGGAAAGTGTGGCAAACTGAGAGAGGGACGGAACCAAAATTCAAAATGATTTAGAGCGAATGAGAAATTCTACACTGGAGCAAATTTAGCCACCTATTGGACTGCGTACATGGATGGGCCCAGATATTGAAATGTATTTAGGTTCCTCACATCTATTGATTTCAGTGCGAGTTAGAAGCCTAAATACCTTTGAGGCTCTTGTCCATGTCATCACAGCACCTACCTGATCAGCAGCAGTTTATGTGTTATGTCACAGTCACAGTGATGTCATAATAGTGCTTGCATAATCTTAACTGGCTATTCCGGACAGGACAGCCTGAGAGGCCAGCTGCCTATCAGTACTGGAGCTCTTTGGAGAAAGGACTGGAGGAAGTGTTGAGGAAAGATTAAAAGATGAATAAATTTGTGAGTGATCAGGAGGTAACCGACAGAGGTAAGGGTCAGCATTGTATTCTGTATATCCATTCTATATTCACACACACATTTAGAAAGCATAGGCATACAGATGAGCTGTAATGTTCTCCATTTGTATGAGCAGAACCTCAGCTGCTGTAAACCAGTGTCCCTCTGTTGACTTCCTTGTAGCTGTGTTGATTTACACCAGTTGAGGAGTTGGCCTACAGCCTCTGGACCTGGAAACTTTCCTGAGAATCTGAGTTTCTAGGGAATGTTATGGGGGAGGTCTTCCTTCTTTTCTCCCAGTTGTTTTATGTTTGTTATGGGTCCTCATTTTGTGTTTTCTGCATCCATGGAGCCAACTCCATCAGCGATAGGGGAAATTAGAACAAAAAAGGCAGAAGGACTTCTCCTCTAGCTGTCTAAATGAAGCTCTGCTAATATCTTAAATGCAAGAGAACAAAGCATGGGGTCACATTTCTTAGCAACACTAGTGCTCCTCATCCCACACAGATGGGCAGAGTAGGTTACAGTTATGATTCCGTTTGCATCTGGGTGTTACAACTGAAGGATGCAATTTGCATAACGGATGGGCAATCACCTAACCTCAAGTAGTCTTTCCTGGGAAGGGGAAATCTTGTTAGTTCCTCCTTCATGCTTGGAATGCTGTTACAATGGAGACAGATAAATACGGCATTTCAGATTTCTTGTGAAATATTAAGTCTCCTGGAGAATTTCTGCCCAGAGCGAAGAGATACATGGGAGATCAAATCCTGATTTTTTTCATACACCAGCTATTTCATTGTTTCCTAGAGTTTAAGGCCAGAAGGGACCATTAGATCATCTAGTCTGACTTCCTGTATTTCACAGGCCACTAAATTTCACCTAGCAACCCTACACTGAACCCCAAAACTTGTCTTGGACAAAAACATTTCAGTCTGTAGGAGACAAAACTGTTGTGTGCCGTCGGCAGAGGACAGGAGAGACTGAGGTTCCACCAACGCCTGAGGCCCTTCCAATGGTCGAGAATTGATTGGGTCAGATATACTCAGATTATCCTAGCAGGTGATCAGTGCCCCATCCTGCCACTCAAAGGTCCCTGCCAATCCAACCAGGGGGAAATTCCTTCCCACCCACAACTCTGGAGATGAGTTGGACCCTGAGCATGTGAGCAGGACAGCTAAGGAAACAGATTCTCTGAACCATTTTAGAGCACTGGTCCACCCTACCAGGTGTCCCATCTCCTGCTATGGTCAATCCCTGATGCTTCAGATGAAGGTTGGAGGGACCCACCCCACCCCACTCACAGCGTACACCCCGCCAATTGTGCATGGGGGTGGGGGTGGGGCTTGGGGGCGGGGGAATTCCTTTATGACCTCTACAGGCAACTGTACAGGGGGGAGGGATAGCTCAGTGGTTTGAGCATTGGCCTGCTAAACCCAGGGTTGTGAGTTCAATCCTTGAGGGGGCCATTTAGGGATCTGGGGCAAAAGTTGGGGATTGGTCCTGCTTTGAGCAGGGGGTCAGACTAGATGACCTCCTGAGGTCCCTTCCAATCCTGATATTCTATGAACTGGATGAACTCCGTTCCATGAGTCTTCTCTGCAAGTATTTAAACGACAATAAAAGAAGATTAAAGGCTTTCTTCAAAACAAGGGGCCTAAAGTTAAGCTTCTAAATTCATACTGAGGTCTCCAACAGTGGCCTGATTTTCAAGAGATACCAAGCCCCAAAAGTTCCCAGCATAGCTAACAGGTACATCTGGGTGCTCAGGATTTTTGAAAATGGGGCCCTGACTAAGCAAAACTCTTCAGCATGTGCTTAACTTTAGCTCTATTTCTTGGCTTAGAGTTAAATTATTATTCTGTATGCTATCAAAACTCATCAACTGACAGTAAAGAGGGAAAGGAAGATTATTTTACGTGGGGACCTACTTGAAAGGAGCAAATTTGCTTCATTATGATTTCCCCCCAAGCACACTGGGCAGTTCAGCAAACAAACCTGGTCATGAGGAGGAAGGAAGAGGATTTCCAGGATTCCCAGGTCTACTTCTCACAGTGTTTGGGCTCCTGCAGAATCTTGACTGGATAGTGAATTAAAGAGGCCAGCACCAATTTCTGCTATCAGTGGTAACCAGCTGAATCCTTTTATTTAATTTCAGGTGTTTCTAATGAGGTTGTTTCCCTCCTGGCACATATGGATGACCAAGATAAGGGCAAAATTGCCCTCAGGATTGCCTTTATAGCCGAGACCAAGTTGGCTATCGTTCTGACAGTTCTGCTCGAGAAACTGCAAAAGGATGAGGTAGGGCAGTTTCATGAAATTACATCCGCTTTCCAGGTGTCCACACCAAATTCTGCCTGACTTCATGGGGGTACAAGGGACTGCACGGGGGTAATTCAGTGTAGAACTTGGCCTGGCGCACCATCAGGAGAATCAGTATTCGCCCTTCTGTCCTCAGGCGTAAACTCATCATGCAAAATGCTGTTCTTACAGATCAGGATGATATAATGCTCTATAAAGAGAGCATTGTCCTTTTACACACAGTGGAGTACATGGGCTGTAGACAGTAAAAGTACACCATCGGACTAGCAGTAATCTCTTCTAATAATACTTTGCCCTTCTTTCACATCTTCATCCAAAAATCTCAAAGCACTTCCCTAATACTAATGAATTAAGACTCACAGCACCCTTGTGAGAATGGGAAGCATTATCCCCATTTACGGATGACTTGTGTCACAGGGAATTAAGTAACTTGCTCAACACCACTTAGCAAGTTAGTCAAAGAATGTGAATAAAACCCAAGTGAACTGACTCCCTGCTCTAAATCCTAGCCAACACTCCTTTGTTATGATGACATATTATTGAGATTATAGCATTGAAGGGACCCTTATCTATATATTTTCTACTGGGGGAATTCTGCAAGAAAAAAATAAAAATGATGCGTACAATATTTTAGAAGTTCTGCAAAATTCTGCATATTTTGTTTGTCAAAATAATACAATATAATTACACCCGTTAAAATTATTTTTGGTTATTTATTTCAAAATACCTGTCAGCAAGTATGTCTGTATGAATACAGTCAACAAAAAGGATTCAGGAAATGTTTTTTGACAAACCAATTCCTTAGTCTGCATGTTAATACAGAACTCTGAGTAATAATTCATTTAAACTCAATACAGAACCATATTTCTTGCACCCCTTAGGCACAGTGCAAAGGCTTGGTAGAGTCAGGGGTAATGGAGGGAAGTAAATTGCTGGGAAGGAGCCTGGGTGTGAACTTGGAGCGTTGCTGGGTATGGGTGGGAAAAGTATGGAACAGTTTTTTTGGGAGGGGCAGGGAGGAATTGTTAGGCAGCTCCCCCCATGCAGACCCTGTCTGACCCCTAACCTCTCCCATTCAGTAAGGCACATCTGCCCCTGTCTCCATGTGTTCCTGCACACCCATGGGTCCTTGCACCCCCGTCCACATGTGTCCCTCCACCCCCACTCAGAAACCCACTCCCCCCATCCCCATGTGTGTTAGGGGGCTTATTCCTTCACCCACTCACTTCCCTGGTCCTTCTCGCATGAACAGAGAGCAACAATACCCGAAGTCCAAAGGTGCAAACAATTCCATGTTTATTGGGTGAACTTCCAGCAAGCATGATTTCAGTTTCCTTCCTTAGTGTCCCCCTTCCCAGCTCTGACACCACAGAGCCTTATAGCTGTGTCCCTGTTCCCATTCCTGCCCTTAGCCAAACATGATTCCAATTTCCCCAGCCCCATTCCCTGTTCCCATTTCCCCCTTTAGCAAAACATGATTCCAATTTCCCCACCCCCATTCCCTGTTCCCATTTCCCCCACCCGCACACCCACCCCCTCACTTCCTGATTGACTGCAGACTATATAGTAAAACTTGACTTCTGCTTAGCTGTACCTTAACCAATCCTTTTCCTGAAATTTAACTAACCAATCCTAACATATTGTAACATGATTATGTAACCAATTATATCCCACCACCTTAATTAGTTTACAGCCAGCAAAATTAATGATACAGCAGAGAGAAACAATCACAGAACCAGACAGAGATTATACAGACAAACAATGGGGAAATGGGGACTACAGTGATAGAACAAACCCACAAATGAGGATTTCACATCCCTGCTAGTGATAAGTGAGTTCTTGCCAGACAGGATGCTTTCAAACTAAGTTTCCTTTTACATCTTCTAGGCCCTTCCCTTTCTCTGGAGGCAATAGGCATTATCAGGACAGGATTGTGTTCCGAACAGCCCAATAGCACCTTATTTCAATGTGACTAGTTGGGAATGTGAAGAGGTGACTGGTCGCTTCCCAGCTTATGGCTGCCTCTGCTGCTTAGCCAGAGGCCTTAGCCTAAGAACAGGGCCTCAGACTGTCACAGTAAGAGAAGGACCTTACACTGGCAGACAGTGATTTTCATTCTTTCTTTTATACCTCTAGAACTAGCCAAGTGATAAGAATACACCTAAATTCTTAGCTGATAGGCCTTTACAGACAGGCCTGAACATCTATATCCTAACAATGTGTCCCTGTACCCCCTCCCCCTGTCCCCATGTGTCTCTGTGCCCCCAGCCAACCAGCCCCTGTCCTTATGTAGCTCTGCACCTCCTCCCCCATCACTATGGGCCCTGAACCTCCCTCCTCCTCTAACTCTGTGCCTCCACTCCCATTCAGCCCCTGCCCCAGTCTGTCCTCCCCCACTAGCCCTTATAAGCCCCTGACTGACCTCAACCCAGCATCCCACACTGTCTGTCTCCCCATAGCCCCTGTCTCCTGACCTGGCCTGCTGTGAAGAAGACAGGCTCTCTCTCTTCCTTCGCTGATAGGGAGTTGCTGCTTTGTTCTATTGCCACAGCACCCTTTGGTGGGCAAGAGATGGAACGGCAGCAGCATTTCAGCAGAAGCTTTTTACTGTGCAAAAAAATAAAACTATGCGGGGCTCATTAATTATGCACGTGTGCAGTAGTGCAGAATTGCCCCAGGAGGAATATTCAGACCCCTTTTTTTCCATTGATTAATACTTGCATCCAACAAAGTCCATTTCCCTATTAAGGGCCAACACAGAAGGCATTTTAGTTTCCATTGAAGTACTAGGAGGCCAACTGAACCGCTTGTCTTGGCCTCAGACTCCTTTAATTATTTGAATTACTTGATTAATTATAAAAAGAAAAGGAGTACTTGTAAGATCTTGTTTTCATACAATATCAGGGTTGGAAGGGACCTCAGAGGTCATCTAGTCCAACCCCCTGCTCAAAGCAGGACCAATCCCCAATTTTTACCCCAGATCCCTAAATGGCCCCCTCAAGGATTGAACTCACAACCCTGGGTTTAGCAGGCCAATGCTCAAACCACTTGTGGCACCTTAGAGACTAACCAATTTCTTTGAGCGTAAGCTTTCATGAGCTACAGCTCACTTCATCGGATTCATTCAGTGGAAAATACAGTGAGGAGATTTAGATACACACAGAACATGAAAAAATGGGTGTTATCATACTCACTGTAAGGAGAGTGATTAATTATGTTAATTCATGTGATTAATTACTTGAATTACTTGAATTATGTAGTGCTTATGTATTGATAAGTTGTCAGTGACAATTTTCAATGAAAAAAATCCTCCTTACATTTAAAAATGAATGGAAGGGGCTTCTCCCCAGTGGAGCTGTCTGTTATGATTGCAGTTTGCAGAAGCATGCCTTTTAAAGCAGAACCACTGGAACGTATAGCCAATCAAGAGATCTGATGCAGACCCTGTCTGACCCCTAAGCTCTCCCATTCAGAGATCTGATTGGCTTTGAACCTTCCAAAGTGGGTTATGACCTTGGCATGCAGGTCACACAGATGTCTAGACTCACAGGAGACCGAGACGGAAAAGACCTCTTGGATCATCCAGTCCATTTCCCTGCTAATGCAGGAGCATTCCCAGCAGCCATTTTCCACTGTTTTGGCCAAACTAATTTGAAAAGCCCCTAAGGACCGAACTTCCGCCTCTTTCCTAGGAAGACTATGTCATAACCTAATAGCCCTGTCTTACAGTTGGGGCATTTTTCCTGTTATCAAAGTCTAAATTGAATGTCCTTTTTTAGCTTAATCCCATTACTCCTACTTTTACCAAAATGTATTATCCTAAAAAATTCCTCTCCCTCCTTGGTGTTCACACCCTCCAGGTAGTTGTATGGTATTATCCTCTCTCCTTCAGAGTCATCCCTTGGCCGCATCAGACACAGACAGCTCTTTCCGTCTGTCTGCAGAAGCAGGGGTCTGCTCGGGCCCAATTTTTAAGCCCGACCTGAACTGGCCCCCGGCCCACTCACCTCACCCTGAGAGGGCTGAATCATTTTCCATCCTGGTCCCAACCTTTCCCCCCAAACCGGATCCTGCCGCTGCATCCTGCTCATGGGGCTGGTGCAGCGGCCACTGTGTGCAGCAATGGCTCCATCCTCTGACACGGCCCCTGCTGCGCTGGGTCTGTGCTGCAGAGAGAGGGAGATGCTGTGACTCCTCGGCATCCTTGCTCCACAGCGCGTGCAGCGCAGGAAGGAGGTGGTGGCTGGCAGGAACACGCAGTCCCGGTTGTGCCGATCCCAGGGGCTAAAGGAGGAGAGCCGACCTGACCCCACCCCAAGAGGGTCCAGTTGTTTTCTCACCCAACCTGACCCGGACGCCTGTGGTCAGGTCCCCTAGGATTTGGGTCAGGTTGCAGGGCTCTATCCAGAAGTCACTTCTGCCAGCCCCCTGCATTCTTTTTTGCTCTCCCAGGAATGACTTCCATTTGTTGATCTCTCTGGGAATGTGGTGCTAGAAAAGGCACTCATCCAGATGCAGTCACAGCTCAGCTGAACAGAGAGGAACTGTTATCTTCCTGCTTTGTGCCATGATCCCTGTGTGTAAAAGACCCGACCCACATGGCTCTTTGTGGTAGCCATCACACCTTGCATATACCTCTTGACTTTGTTTTCCACTGTCACCCCCAGGGCACTTGTTGCTTCCCACTTTTCTCCATTCTGTCAGTTACTTCTACCTCCTTTCCAGGGGTGCTAGTTTGCAGTTTTCTGAAATGAATCTTGGTCTCTCCTCAGGCTTTTAATTTCTCAGTGTCCCGCTTTATTTTTTCTCGGTCCCAACTGATCCTACAACTCCTCCATAGTTAGTCTCATCTGTGAAGTTCTACACTGATGGGCCACATAAAAGACACCTTCACGCGTGCTACTGTCCGTTCTGTATATCATAATGAAGCAAATTTGCTCCTTTCAAGTAGGTCCCCACGTAAAATAATCTTCCTTTCCCTCTTTACTGTCAGTTTTCTCCATTCTGTCAGTTACTTCTACCTCCTTTCCAGGGGTGCTAGTTTGCAGTTTTCTGAAATGAATCTTGGTCTCTCCTCAGGCTTTTAATTTCTCAGTGTCCCGCTTTATTTTTTCTCGGTCCCAACTGATCCTACAACTCCTCCATAGTTAGTCTCATCTGTGAAGTTCTACACTGATGGGCCACATAAAAGACACCTTCACGCGTGCTACTGTCCGTGTAGATCTAAGGGCTGAGCTCATTGCCCCCGGGAGCGGTTGAGGACTCACTGCAGGAGTTGGGTATTTTATATTCCACATTTACAAATTCTGCCTGGAGTGGCTAGAGCAAGGGCAAGGTGCTCATTTTTATTGTTTGTTCTGAATAAATGAAACTAGAGAAGGGGGCAGTGAAGGGCGCTTCCTCTGGCTCTTTTCTCTCCAGGAAGATTAAACAATGTCAGTTGCTCGGCTGCTTCTGAAGCGCTGCTGAATGCGGTGCTTGTGGAGGGCAGGGCATGTTTTACGCCAATTAAGCCACCAATTAGGGCAGGGGCTGATTAGCTACAGTACTGTCTGGTCGGCAAGAAAAACTTTTCCCAATTCTTCTCCTTTATGTTTTGTCCCCAGCAAAACAGAATAGACATTTACTATGTCCTGGAGAAACTCTTACAGCAGGACACCCAGGGCCTAGAGAGACGGCTTCTGAAGAAAATAATAACCCTAGCCTCAAACCACATGACAGAGACTCAGGTAAGTTAGTTCTCCCGAGATACCAATCAAAGGATCCAAAGCTTTAACTCATTCAAACTCTCTTTTGGGGGGATAAACTATATACTGAAATGAAAATGTATTCTTCTGTTAGAGGTCCACACCTTCCTCCAGACCAAAGCCCGGGTCCTAGACAGCACTTGTGCACATGCATAAGATGGGACAACTCACATGCTGAAAGTTACACATGTGCTGACGAAGCAGCTTGTAAGCAACTCAAAGGCTGAAAACTGTTTAGCCAAGTGACTCAAGTGACTCAAGGAATATTTATGACGAATGACTCTACCCTCAGAAAGTTGGGTTGGTTCATTCACAACTCGTGCACAGAAATAAGGACAGAAATAACAACTCTGGCTAGTGCAACCGGCTTCAGTCACCTCAGTCTCTCTCTTTTGGTTTTTGGTTTTAGGAAGCAAGAAATGAAGTAAAAGTGGCAGCTAGCAACACCTTAGTGACTCTGGCACGCTGCTATTTCAGTGATGTCATGTTAGAGCTGGTGTATCATCTGGAGCTGCCTGAAGAGTTTATTTTCATGACATTGGGCAACCTGTCATCCGCCTATGGTATGGTCACTTCCCTCTTTTCTTTCAAAGTGATTGTTTTTCATTTAAGGACAGGGGATTATCTCTCGACCTAAAAATGTTACCGCTAAACAGAGCTCTGTTTGAGTGTGTGTGTGTAGAAACACAAGATTAACTGCTGTTGCTAGTTCTGGCCTCCAGATCATGAGCGATCCAGCTGGAGGTGCAAGCTCTAACCTATGCCCCTGAGTGAAGTACCTTAAGGATGGGAATGAGTGGAAGATCAGGTCTAGTGGAGCTCTTCTCCACCCCACTTGCCATCCCGCCCCAGTGCTCTCTCCCCTTGCTCTGGGAGTGAGTTGGGCATTGGGCACAGCTGTACACCTGTGGAGGATTCCCCTCTTCAGGGTGAATCCCCCACTGGCTTTCAATGGCGGCTTTAAAGCCATTCTGCTCTGCTTACGCAGCGCCAATGGCCTCGGAACCCATAGCATCCTGCCCCACAGTGTTTCTACGTGTGTTGTAAGAAGGCAGAGAGCAGCTGATTGTCTGTCTTCCTTCTCTTCTGGCCTTTCTCTGCAGCACTTAAGTGTATCCCTTTTGTGGGAATGATCCTGAAGGACATGATCTCCATGTTGGCGTTAGTCAAGGACAGCAGGATGAGACAAGCATTTTGCGGTGGTAAGTGCCAGCACTTCCTGTAGGTGCCCCAAATGGATATTTAGGGGGTCTTGGTACAGATTTAAGTGACTGACCAAGTTTGCAAACAGGCCCTGAACTGTGCTCCCTTCCCTGGATTGCACCAGGTGCTGCATTCCTTGGCTCCCGTAGCACTCAGTGAAGTTGAGAGTGCTCCTTCCTTTGCAGGAGGTGCTGAGCATTTGTAAGTTCAGGCCCTTTATGACTCATGCATATCGTTTAAAATAAACAGACACAAAGGCTGAAGCTGCCCCTCTGCCAGGAGGCTCCTGGGGGAGGAGGTGAAGAGAGCAGATTTCATTACTGTACATTTAAAAATCCCCTGTTTCCCACTCCTCCACCCATTCTCTCTCCTCAGTTTCTTCATCATCATCATCATCATCATCTCCTTTCACCCTCTTTCTCTGTCTACTCCACTTCTCTCTTCCTTTGCTTTTCAGGTGATGCTCAGTAAGGGGTTAATCCTGCGCCCTTGAGGGAAATGGGAATTTTGCCATCCACTTCATAGAGAACAGGATTGGGCCCTAATTCGTCTTAGCAAGGACACTAGATGCACCTACTTTTAGGGCAAAGTGCTCCCCACTACCTTCAAATCCCACTAAAGCCAATGGCAGTGAGGAGCACTGAACATCTTTCAGACAAACTGTAACTCAGGATGAAATCATACAGTGTTCGGGTTCAATAAACAATAACTGCAGGGGACGAGAGTCTTCAAATGATGGTAATTGAAAAAAGATGGAGAGATGTACAAAGAAAAAAGCCTTTTAAGAAACAAGAAATGGAATGGGGAAAAGAGAAATAGCTCCCAATTGAGATGGGATTTCAGCATCTAGTCCTGATAGTAGCTGCCATGGTACTGGAGTAAACGATAGGCCTGGGTGTCTTCTCTGAGAAAGCAACTTCTCCTCATTATTACTATGTCCTTTTCACATGGCCTGTCTTCTCTCCTTCTGTGCAGTTCTGGAAAAATGCTCAAGGGCAGTGAATGTATATTTTATGAACTGGGAAAAGTGCCCATTCCCCAGAATGGGTGAATCACAATTCTGCAAGAACATTCTTCCCTTATATAGTCATGTGACCAGCAACTGGCTGAGCTGTGAGGAGCTGGAGGTGAGAATTGCTGGCTTTCTAAACCTTTAGCGGAAATTGTGATGTTACATTCTGTGTGTCTGGCACTCTTTGTGATGATGGCATTTAATGGTAGGTCCTTTTGGATGGAACAGATTGTCATGTAAAACATCGAAAACCCATACGTTTCTAATGTCACCACATCATGGAAATTCGGTCTGTACCCAGTGTACATGGAGTCTAGTTTTGTGCACCTAATGTGCAGATGAACCCGGGATAGTGGGCTAAATTAATTCCTGGTCTAAGTCCATTCAGCCCCAGTGGAGTTACAGCAGGGATGAGTTGGCCTAGAATGCATACTAATCTGGGGAAATATTTTACCTGGTCTAGTTGTGAGGTGCATTAGAATATAATCCTGACACCAACCCTACGAGTCCTGGTTCTTTACCAGGAAATATTGGGATAGGACCGTTCCAACAGTGGAACAAGGGAAACTGCACTCATTAGAAGTAGGAAAGGTGTGCCTATTGGAAGATATTGAATGAATTCATAGGAACATAAATTCTGTGTCTCATCTATGCAGCTCAAGAAGGCCGTCATCAAAGCCCTTGGTCCCATGATGGGCATCCTGCTACACAAAAAGGAGCCGCAAAATCCAATATTTAAAGAGATCTCATGGCTCCTTGAGCAATATAAGGAGGAAATTGATGTTTTTCACGTCACCAAGGTGAGGTACCACTCATTAAGGTAACTGTCTCTGTGTGTGCCTGTATGACCTGCAGGAGGAATTTGCTGCCAGTGGGGTTTCCTGGTCTAGATAGTGACTTGTTAGATAATAAATATGCACACAAGTTCTGGGTTTATACACATGGTGACCCAGGCAACAAGATTTGTAGGTAACTGCCTCTTCTGAAAAGCATCCTCTGTTTCCTGGGGAGGAGGAGAAGGAGATAAAAAACAAAACACCTGCACAACAAGATACTCCCTCCTTGTGATTTACCAAAACATCCTGTCAACTCTGTGTCTCTCTTTTAGATCATAAGCTCCTCAGAGCAGGGGCTACCATATGTTGTCTCTGGTCGATACCAAGCCAACTGTCAACGGTTGAAAATTAATAATAAGGAGGCTTGAGGGTCATTGCTTTGCATTGCATAACTCAATAGATATAAAATCATTGCCTGTCTGTTTCATCTACCATTCTATGCAGTGCTGTTGTAGCCATGTTGGTCCAAGATATTGGAGCGACAAGGTGGGTGTGATAATCTAATTGAAGATATTGTCTCACTCACCTTGTCTCTCTATTTCATCCCCCCTCAGTACCACATGAGCAAGAAGTAAGGGGCCATATTCTGTCTTCAGTGGGGCTACACAGTTGTAAATGAAGTCATGAGACAGCTCTAACTTCTTGGTAGTGATATTTACTCACCGTCTATGTTGGTTGAAGCTTTCTAGTACGAAGTATGTGGTCACTTTGGGGGTTGAAATACCCATGATTTGGAGGGAACCAATGCATCATGGACTTCTTTGATAGCATCAGGGCACTACACAACTGTGTAAACATAGTAAAATATGTAGATGGCATCCGAGACATTCTGGAAGCTTCAAGCAGCAAAGGAGAAAAGTGTGTTAGATGCAGGAAGGAATTCGATTTTCATCTTTTTTTTAATCAATAACCTGGCAGAGGACATAAAATCATCACTGATAAAGTTGGCAGATGAGATAAAAATGGGGGAGTGGTAAATAATGGAGAGGAGAGCTCATGGATTCAGAGTGATCTAGATCACTTAGCAAACTGGGCGCAAAGAAACAATATGCCTTTAAATACGGCTGAATGTAAATGTATGTGTCTAGGCACAAGGGATTTAGGCCACACATACCTGATGGGGGATGCTGTCCTGGGAAGCAGTGACTCTGAAAAAGATTTTGGGGGTCATGGGGCATAATCAGCTGAACATGAACTCATGCTGTGGCCAAAAAAGCTAAAGCTGGGGTGCATCAAAAGGGGAATCTCAAGGAGGAGCACAGTGGTTATTTTACCTCTAAATCTGGCACTTGTCTGACGACTGTTGGAATCCTGTGTCCAGTTCTAGTGCCCACAATTCAAAAAGGGTGTTGATAAATTGACAGAAGAGCCACAGTGACGAAAGGATTAGAAAATGTGCCTTACAGAGGGAGAATCAAGGAAGTCAATCTCTTTAGTTTAATACACAGAAAGTAAAAGGCTGTGTGATGGGGTTTACCTACCCCGCATTGGTTCAGCAGGGGTTAATCCTGCTTTGTGGGCCGAGGAGGCCATGCCCCCTCATCTCTGCTCGGCATGCTTCAGCTGGACCCAGGATACAAAAGAGAGCCGCTCAGCTCAGGCTGGGATGGCTGCCGAAGGGAGCAGAGGCGCATTGCAGGCTCCTGCAGAGAGACTGCCAGTGCTCCAGGATTCAGAGGCCAGCTGGACTGTGGCTGCAGCTGACCCCCAGCCACCCAATGCCAGAGATGGAGGAGAGACCCCAGAATCCCTGAGAGTCCCAGCTGCGGAAGAACGGGTGGGAAGCAGCCTAGGTGGACGAAGCATTGATCCAGTTGAGGTAGCGGGCTTGACTCAGCATGCTTTGGAAGGATCCCCGCTGAGTTGCTGGCAGATACCCCTGCGCCCTGGGCTGGGACCCTGTGGAATAGGTAGGACCCAATGGAAAAGGGCTCACCACTAGGTAACACTTCCCTGCCACAAAAGGTGGTTCTATCGACTCTGGCCACTAGGCCGCATTGCCCTGCAGCCAAGGGTGGGTCTACTGACTTTGGCCACTAGGCCGCACTGCCATCCCTAGAAGGGCAGCCCAAGTGACTCAGGCTGTTGGGCCGCGGTCCCTCACCCAAGGGCTGCTGCACTGATCCCGACCATTAGGCGATGCTGCCCTAGGAGCCTGGACTGCTGTGGTGGCTAGGGAGACTAGGCCAGTTGGGCCACTCCAGATCTACTTCAATTCCTCCTCAACCTGATACCACCCTGATGGGGTGGACCTATCCTGTGACAGGGTGACTTAATTACAGTCTATAATATCTTACATGAGGGACTCCTATTATCTAATGGGCTCTTCTGTCTAGCAGAGAAAGGTGTCACTTGATCCAATGGCTAGAAACTGAAGCTAGACACTTTCAGACTGGAAATACGGCGTACATTTTTAATGGTGAGATAATTAACCATTAGAGCCATTTATCAAGGGCCGAGGCGGATTCTGACGATTTTTCAATCAGGATTGGTATGTTTTTCTAAAAGCTCTGCTCTGGGAATGATTCTGGGCAAGGTCTATGGCCTGTGTCATACCGACCGGAGGTCAGACTAGATGATGGCAAGAATCCGGTCCGGCCTTGGAATCTAGGAATCCCCTGAATCTGCTTCAGTCACTACATATGGCTCCTTTGTGTGCCCACCATCTGACTTTCGCCCTCTGTTGCAGAGTCTGAGCCAGCTCTTGGAGGTCTCTGGTGAATATAAGATCCCTCTACCTAAAGCGAAGTTTCAAGCCATCTGCAGAGCTCTGCACAACCAGGTGAGGGGTGGTTTTGCTTGGATCCCTTGAGCTTAGGCACAGCAGATCTGAAGCATATTAACACTGAAAAATCGATGGAATGATCGTGGAGAGCCTGGGGACCTCCTCATGCCTTACTGATTTCTGCAGGCTCAAGAGTAAGCAGGGAGCGCTCTCATTTTCTTAGCTACTATCCAGCTCAGTTTGTAAAGCAATTTCACCATAAGCCGATTACCAGGGGGAGTCAGAGTTGTAAAGTAAAAACTGTGGCTGTGTCTTGATTAGGTCAGCTCTGCTGCTCAAAACACTTTAGCTTCTCTTATCTAATGTATTGGTCATTGTCTTTGAGTCTTGCTGTGCATGCAGGACCATCTCCCTGGGGTTCAGACCTCTAGTTGGACAAGCAGGAAGCGGAAGCTTAGAAATTCATTGAACATTTTTCTTTTCCATTGCTTCTGATTAGCTTTTCTTTGACCATTTCCCTTCTTCCCACAGATCTGTTCTCCAGCTAAGCAGCTCAGCATTGAAAACCACAAAGAGCTGTTCCATTGTGTACTTCTGCTAGGTAAGGGGAAGACACTCTGAGTGACACTGTGGTTTCTTTGTAACTTCCTTACCTTTGTGAGGTACGGTAAGAAGAAGAGTTCTGCAGGCAGTGAGGATGTGATTTCTTCCCTTGCAGCCCGTTCTTCTCCTGATGACATGCTAGCATTTCTACACAAGCAGCAGGAGATTGAGCATGAGGCCGTTCGTGTGATGTCTTTAGAGCTCCTGAGGGCTATTGTTGGGGCTGACTGTAAGTAACACAGGAGCAACTGTGCCAGCTGCCCTCTTGGCCGACATGCTGAGGGTTGAGTTGAGGACATCCAGAGCTAAAAGCTTGAGCTACTAGAGATTGAGCTAAAGAACCAAGGCTGTGTAGGCCCGGCAGGGCTGCAACAGACTCATCACCTCTGCAACTGGGGCACAGAGGCTCTAGAACACACAGTCACCAGTGGTTTGGAGATCCACTAAGGGACCAAATGCTGCCCTAAGTTACCCCCATATGGCTCCATATGGAAATCAACAGGTTCAACTAAGTGCTGAATGTAGCCCAAGATATTTGTCAAGGTCTTTTTCAACTTCAAATACAGAAGTTAACTTGGGGCTAATGCACGTTAACAATAATCAGATAAAAATAGAATAATACTCCTGACTCGAGAATCCTAAGTATTATACACTCTAGACTAGATTCTGAGTCCTGTTATGCCGGTGTAAACACAGATTAACTTCAGGTTTCAGAGTAACAGCCGTGTTAGTCTGTATTCGCAAAAAGAAAAGGAGCACGAAAGCTCATGCTCAAATAAATTGGTTAGTCTCTAAGGTGCCACAAGTACTCCTTTTCTTTTTGCAGATTAACTTCAGTCACCTCAGTCTATCAAACTCCTTTATAATATTTCCATCATGGTAGTAGGATGGCACTATTTAGAGAAATGGAATTACTTTAGATTTACACTGGTGCAACTGAGACCAGAATCTGGTCCTATGTTTTCCCCACTGATTCTGTAGAGGAGAGAAGCTTGGTACTATTCTTAACTAGGGCCCTTTGAAATCCAGGATTAATTCCAGTGTGGAAAGTGAGTGTGTGTGGAACAAAGAAGTACTGTACACCTCTCCTTATCTTTCAGTGCCTGAGACAAGAGTTAAAAAGCTTCTGATTGTGAAATCCACTCTCAGTGATCAGAATGCTGCGGTAAGATTGTGTGTGGAACAGTGAACTATTTCAATTTTTTCAGTGTTATGGGATGAATGGATATCTGGGTGGAGCTTTCATTCAGATCCAGATGGGAGACTGCAGAATAGAGAAGGCATGTCATTCTCCTGCCGGTGTTAAATGTATCCATGTTTCTAATCCAAGGAGACAAAATCAAAAGCATAATGGCCCAACTTGACTATCATACACATTGTAAGGAGAGTGATCCCTTTAGATAAGCTATTACCAGCAGGAGAGTGGGATGGGAGGAGGTATTGTTTCATGGTCTCTGTGTATATAATGTCTTCTGCAGTTTCCACAGTATGCATCTGATGAAGTGAGCTGTAGCTCACGAAAGCTTATGCTCAAATAAATTGGTTAGTCTCTAAGGTGCCACAAGTACTCCTTTTCTTTTTGTCTTGATACAGTGGAAGTGCCTCTCGTTAAGTTATTATGGGTCATACACAGGTTGCCTGGTCTGCCAGTGTCACAAATGCATTCTTGGTTCTTATGCTCCCAGGGTGGTAAAGGAAAATTTCTATTTAACCAGCTAAGAACATAAAACATAAGAATGGCTAACCTGCCTCCCGCAAAAGAATGGTTCATCTGGTCCAGTATCCTGGCTTCTGACTGCATTGTGTGAAGAAATGCTTCCTTTGGTTTGTTTTAAACCTGCTGCCTATTAATTTCATTGGGGGACCCCTTGGTCTTGTGTTAGGTGAAGGGCTAAATAACACTTCCTTATTGACTTTCTCTACACCAGTCATGATTTTATAGACCTCTAGCATATTCCCTCTTCGTTGTCTCTTTTCCAAGCTGAAACGTCGCTCTTTTTTTAATCTCCCTTGGGTGAGAAGTTATCCCATAGGCCTAATTTGTGTTGCTCTTCTCCGTATTTCTTCCCATTCTAACACATCTTTTTTGAGATGAGATGACCAAAACTGCATGCAGTATTCAAGGTGTGGGGGTCCTGTAGATTCATATCGTGGCATAATGATAGTTGCTGTCTTCTTATCGATCCTTTTCCTAAGGGTTCCTAACATGTTGTTAACTTTTTTGACTGCATGTTGAGCGGATGCTTTCAGAGAACTGTACACAATGACTCTGAGGTCTCTTTCTTGAGTGATAACAGCTAATTTAGACCCCATCCATTTGTATGTACAATTGGGATTATCTTTTCCAAAGTGCATTACCCAGTACAGTACAGGAATCAGGGGCACAATGTTACCAGATGTGCCTGTTACTTTGGGGTAGGCTCATTGATTAGGGTTACTCTTCTTGGGGGAGGAGGGGAGGGTCTGTCATTCTATTAATGTGCTGCTTATGTCACTTATGTGGAGCTCTCCTCCTTCCTTCTGCAAGTCCCCTCCCAGTGGAGCTACCCTGCAGGACCTTGGTTCCCCAGGGCTGGGTCCCTCCAGCCTAGAACGAGATGAACACGCACGCACGCACGCACTAGCAGAGCGAGTCTGAGCGGACCAGGTCCATCAGCCCTCTCCAGCTGATCCTCTCATATGGCCCTGTACTCAATGGGCTGGGTTAAGCAGCACTTTCAGCTGCTCCCCTCTGACGTGCCCCAAGTTTAACACATCCCTGTCCCACTTTCACGTTACAATTGTACTGGTAGTAACCCACTTCATGAGCAAACCCCACAGTATTTTTGGGCACTACCGGGATCTTTAGCTTAGGTAAAAGAAGGGTTGCTGCAGAGTAAATGGGGGAAGCGGAAAATACAGAGTATAATTTGGAGGGAGAGGGAGAGAGAGAGAGAGAGAAGCAGCCAGCTGAACCATAAAAGTTATTTGCTGAATAATAGTGATAACTACACAAGGAGGGCTAAACAAACATAATGGTTACATTTGAAAGGCTAATACCTGAGGAAGAAAAGAAAATGGAGGGGCGGGGGTGGGGGGGGGGATATCTCACCCACTCCATGAGGCTTGAACTGGTTGGGGTTCCCAGGTGGTGGTGGTAGCTCAGGGTCCTGAGTGCTGGAGACAGGCAGAGCCCCCCGCACGATCAGTCAGGAGATGGAATCCCAGTGGAACTGAAGCAGAGGTTGGGTCTATACATCAGAACCCTTACTTGGGCATAGGTAGGGGGTTTTGTAGAGAAAATACAATGGTTCAAGGGAGAACACTAGATTTGTTTATGGGTAAACTGATGGGTTTTCAAGGGTTTTCTTTAGGCTAGACAATAGGAGCTGATCACTCTTGGCTATGGGTGGTGGTTTTTTCCAGGCAGCTCACAAGGCAACTAGGCTGCTTCAGTATTTTAGGATAATAAAGATTTATTACTAGAATTGGTCTGATAATTGCTGAGCTAGGTGTGTGCAGGTGTAGGTTCATTAGCATCTGGAGCAGGGATTCCCATGATGCAGTGTGTGCCTGCTTTTCTGGTCCCAGAGTTCAGTGCGGTTCTCTGTTCCTCATTCTTCATGCTAATTCCTATCCCATCTTTCATGCAGATGAGGCTAGGGGAGTTGTCTCTGTTCTTCATTTTGTATGCAAATGGAGATGTCTTAATCTTGTCACCCTTCTCAGGAGGGGTCTAGGTGTGACTCCCAACACCCTTCATTGTTCTCTGCAAGCCTTTTCTCTGATGGGTTTTGGTTCAAACAGAGACTGGTGGGGGCAGGGGGTGTCTTTCATGAGTCAGACAGGCTAGATACTGCGCCCTGGTTCCCCAAAAACACAGAGCTGACTGGTCTCAACAATAAGGATGGCAAGTGAAGTCTAGTCCAACTGGAAACCATTCATTCTTCGTTCTTTCTTCTTTTTTCATTGGACTCAGGGAACTTTTGATCGGTTTGGATCTCTGATTGGACGAATAGCACCATACAGCTGTGATTCGCTGGCCACGTCCCGTCAGTGGGTGGTTGACTGTATCAGCTGCCTTCTCTGTATACAAGGTGAGGAGACCATTAGCAGGTATAAGGAATTCTTCACCTTCTTTCACTGTTGTAATGTCCATTTGTCTGCCTATCTAGTTCTTTCTGTCCTGTCTGTTGTCGCTTAGATAACAGAATGGTGGGCATCTTGTAAATACCTCATTAGAAGAGAAGATTCTGACGTGTAAAGAGCCTAGCACACTTTTGGGAACTGTACAACTAATAAATGGATACCTGCATACAGGTAGATAAGCACTAAATTCCTTAGGGCTTTTCTACACAGGGACACTAAGGAAAGTTAATCCAAATGAACTAAAGGTGTACATTTAAAGTGCATGAGGTAAATGGCATTAAACACATGTGTGGATGCTCGGATTCTGAATTAAAATGGGCCTTATTAATTGTAGTGAATTCCGTGGATGAAACTAACCTGAATGAAGGCCACTTTAATTCTAAATAAGTGTGTCCCCATAGGTGTTTAATGAAGTTTAACTCATGCTTTTTGAAAATGAATGGGGATTAGCTTTCTTGAATATCTCCATGGAGACAAGCCCTTGGTACTAAACATTTTCATTCTCTTTACCCTGCCACTGGCTGTATTGGAGGGGTTTCCTGGAATAATTCTGTAAACAAAAAGTTCTTCCAGCAGCCCTCTGTCATGAGCCTTCAGAGCTATTGGAGTAAGTAGAGGCCATTTTTCCCCTTTGTGAAAGAGTAGGATATTCTTTTCACCTAAGGGTTAGATGATAAGGGATAGAGCTTGGTTATCGTTTAAAGCCATTTCCAATGAGGGTGACCAGACAGCAAATGTGAAACCTCGGGACAGGGGGTGGGGGGGAATAGGAGTCTATATAAGAAAAAGACCCCCAAATGGGGACTGTCCCTATAAAATTGGGACCCCTGGTCACCCTATTTCCAATTATTATTAATCAGTCCTAAAAACAGTGTTGATGATTCAGAAACAGAATAAGGGACTCCAGCCTTTGAATGTACGACATAGTAATCCTAGCATTGTTTAGAAGTGACTGATGAGCCTGGGTTTCTTGCCGAAGTTTTTTGTCTATCCCCGTCTCTTTTACAAGGAGAGTTTGGTGGAGGGATTCACCTCTAAACTGAAACCTCTGATCTACCTGCATGAGTTGTACTTGAATAGGAGCTTAGATGTAAATAGTGAGAGCAGAGAGACTACTGAAACCGGACACACACAGAAAGACTAGGGACCGAATGGCTAGGCAGCAGTTCTGCGGAAAAGGACCTAGGGGTGACAGTGGACGAGAAGCTGGATATGACCCAGCAGTGTGCCCTTGTTGCCAAGAAGGCCAATGGCATTTTGGGATGTATAAGTAGGGGCAGAGCGAGCAGATCGAGGGACGTGATCGTCCCCCTCTATTCGACATTGGTGAGGCCTCATCTGGAATACTGTGTCCAGTTTTGGGCCCCACACTACAAGAAAGATGTGGGTAAATTGGAGAGAGTCCAGCGAAGGGCAACAAAAATGATTAAGGGTCTGGAACACATGAGTTATGAGGAGAGGCTGAGGGAACTGGGATTGTTTAGCCTGCAGAAGAGAAGAATGAGGGGGGATTTGATAGCTGCTTTCAACTACCTGAGAGGTAGTTCCAGAGAGGATGGTTCTAGACTATTCTCAGTGGTGGAAGAGGACAGGACAAGGAGTAATGGTCTCAAGTTGCAGTGGGGGAGGTTTAGGTTGGATATTAGGAAAAACTTTTTCACTAGGAGGGTGGTGAAACACTGGAATACGTTACCTAGGGAGGTGGTAGAATCTCCTTCCGTAGAAGTTTTTAAGGTCAGGCTTGACAAAGCCCTGGCTGGGATGTTTTAGTTGGGGATTGGTCCTGCTTTGAGCAGGGGGTTGGACTAGATGACCTCCTGAGGTCCCTTCCAACCCTGAGATTCTATGATTCTATGATTCTATGATAGCACATGGATCCTCCCGTATGAAGATCCATGCAGTAGGGGTTCAGTTTCCTAAATCGTTACAGTACATTTTCTCCTTTTCTCCACTCCAGGCCAGTCCATAAACCTGGGCTCAGCAGAGGAGGAGCTGAGATGTCTCCGTGAAGCACTAAGAGCTCCAGACCCCAAGGCTCTGTTTCAGGCATCTTCCAAAATGGCCAGGGTAACTGACTCAAAAAGCTTGTGCGGATGTGCGAGTGACCGGGCACCGTTCATTTGACATTTGCTCTTTCATGATGCCTTTCCGTACTCGGAGGGAGCTGTGGGAGCGGGGCGTTGGTTGCTAGTAACCAGCAAGATGCTTTTCATAGATGTGTGCTCTGAATGCCACGTAAAAACCAGATTCCACAGAATGTTGCACGCCCATGAAAATGCGCACGCGGATGCACACACATGTACCGATCCAGCAGGGCCGGCTCTTGCTTTTTCACTGATCCGGAGCGGTGAAGCACAAAAAATAATGAAATAAAAGACCCCCATGCCGCCCCAAGCTTGGCTGGAACACCGCCCCTTGCAATCTGCCGCCCCAAGCATGAGCTTCCTCGGCGGGTGCCTGGAGCCGGCCCTGCCATCCAGCCATCCAGGAGAAAAACTATGTTAGTGGAACATCAAGCTGAGAAACCACCCAGGATTCATTCTGTCACCTCGTGGGTTTGCCTTCGCCGATATTTGTGTGCATGCCTCTCTTGACTGACTTCTGTGTGCTGTAAAAAGATGCAGTGTATGTCAGAGACTACAAACGGGAAACTTACCTCCTGCATATCCAGTACAATGTTGTGCTAACTGTGCAACAGAGTCTTTGCCTCTCACCTGATATCATTAGTGTAGAAGACAAAAATGTAGTCTAGAGACTAGAGAGAGAATTGTAATCCCAAATGGCGAGCTAGACAGGAGGCTAATTCACCATTTGCTGATGCATGTATCTTTTTTTCCATTTTTAAAAGTGCTGGAGCCAAACATCATGGCGGTCTCTCCTGTTTTTGATTTGTTCCCAGGTTGTTAGTGAGTACTTTCCCTCGGAACAGGCCACAGACTTTATTGAGGCCACATTGGGTGGTCTGCTGTCTGCTAGCCCCACCTGTGCCACGGCAGCTGGACTGTGGATGAAGATCATCCTGAAGGAGTGTGGAGGTGCCATGCTGGACGAGGTAAAACTGGGAACTGGAGAGCTTTTCTGCCTGAACTCTAGACTTTTTGATCTTTGCCCTCATGTGTAAGGAAGAAAAATCTTGCTGTTTCTCCCCCTCGGACATAGAGTCGATTCCATCTCTGTTTCTACCCTAAGATAGGCAATGGCAGAATCAATAGCAGTAGACCGAGATAATCCAAGGGAAAAGGAAGATGGTTGGTTGTTTATTCGTCTAGCTTGTTGCCAAAGTATTCAGCCAAGAAAGGCTTGAGAAAACAGACTCTGGGGAAAAGACAAGAAGACAGAATGACTGGCACTTGGAGGCCTCCAGGTATTAGGAGGCCTATGGTTAAGGGCTACATGGATTAAAAAGAGCACTGGGCTATTGCCAGCCTCTTGCCTCGGGAACAGGGAACCCTCGCAGCAGAACTGCCATGTTTGCACAGTGTTTTGAAGATGTGAAGGGCTAGGAATGAATATGAGAGGTAGTCCCCTGTTCATAGTCCCAGGCATTTGCACACTGTCTTTAAAGCACTTGCATATTTTGTGCTTGTGGTTGTTGATGAGCTTTGCATTCTTCGAGGCAAATGGTCAGATTTGGCTGCTTAAATCACACCTGCAAAATCTGGGCAAGCAAAGCCGCCTTTTGTGCATGTGAACTGTTTATGTAATGCATAGCTGGGCACCACCACATTAAATTACCTGGTGTGTCTGTGTGTGTGTCAGTGTTAATTTTTACAGCCGTGTGTGGGCAATTTGTGTGGGTTCAAGTTACGCAGACGTATTTGAACATTTGCTTCTTGAAGTGAGGCATTTCTAAAAAAGCAGCAGATGGTTAAATAAAGGTTTTGATTCTGTAGAGTGAATGGAGAGAAAGAAAAAGGGACATTTCTTTCTGGTTTTGTTCCTTCCAGGTGCCAGATATCCTGGCTATACTATATCGCCACATGCCTACGATCCAGGAGGGCAGCTTGAGGCAGTTCCTTGTGGAGGCAGTGTCCATTCTAGCTCACCATCACCAAGAGGCAGTGATCTCCAGCCTCCTCAGCAAACGTCTGCCGATGGACAGGTATATACCGCTACCTGTTGCATTCATCTTGGTAAAACATGGATCCCACAGCTTTACTAGGAGATGTAGGGCTTCATTTAAGCCACAGACAGTTTGGGATCATTCCTAAGGGTTAAGAGCCTGGCTCTTTCTGCAGGAAGGTCCAAGAACACATTAAGGTGGGGTGCGGAGAGAAATTAAGTGTCATTCTGTTTCCATTCATGAATAGCTGCTTTGACATCCTAAAGATCTATCTTTACTGGTATAACTGGAGTGTACTGTTGGAAACATCTACCTCTCTAGACGCCTGAATTGAGCTCACTCTGGAAATGAGCAGTGGCTGTTGGTTTCCTGGTAGCATGACAGCTTCAGGTGCAAATCCCTGGCTGATTGCAAAGACTAGGGCCAATATTATCATCAGACCTCTGCTTGGTATCAGTGAGGGTGGGGCTGCTAGAGCAGTGTTGCCATCCTTGGTACTTAAAAGTGGACTGGAAGCAGATCCACCATTTCATTTAAAGATCCCTAACTGAGTTATCAGTGATCAGTGCTGGAATCTAAGACCATAAGAACAGCCATACTGGGTCAGACCAAAAGGCCATCTAGCCCAGTAGTCTGTCTTGCGACCGTGACCAGTGCCACATGCCCCAGAGGAAATGAACACAACAGGTCGTTGTCAAGTGATCCATCCCCTGTTGCCCAGTCCCAGCTTTTGGCAAACAGAGGGTAGGGACACCATTTGTGAAGGGGACATAGGATGGCCATGAATATTCATTCTCATAGTTGTATGTCCATCGAGTAGGAATCTGGCTGTTCTTTCATCCACTTGCCTTCCAAACCCTAGATCTTTGGGAGCCACATGCTCATGATTCCAAATTGACTGGGAAGTGGCGAAAACAGGAAGTGAGGTTGGCGCTCTGTGTCCTGTCCTTCTGAAGTCTAGTATTAATGGTTAGGCTGCAGGAAGACTAGGTCACTTAACTTAGTTCTGTACCTGGAAACTCCATATTTAAACACAAAGAGAGTTAAAGGAGGACAGGACTCCTAACTCTCTCATCATAGGCAAGGAGAACATTTGGTCTTTACTAAAATATGACGCATTCAGGGTGAGCCACAAAAGTGTCCAGGGCTCACCTGTAACTTCTGTTAAACTGCAGTGACACCGCTGAGCTGTGGAGATCTCTGGGGGGAGACCCCTTGCTTGCCACTCAAGTCCTACGAGCCCTAATAGAGAAGATAAAGACTCCAGCAAGAACAGAAGGCAACATCACCTCAGAGACAGAAATTGACAGGCATTTGGCAGCTGCTGAACCTCTCTCAGTAAGTTAGATGACAGACACCTCTTTCAGGCTTTCCTGTGCCCTGTGACAATCCTGCTGATGGAAAGCGGGAAGTGTGGTATAATATTGCTGTGTGGGCACTTCTCCTCTGATGGACTGTTTCCCTGAGTCCGGCTCTGCTGTCTGTGGAACAAATACGGCAGTTTTAGCTACGTTACTGATTTTCTTAATACTGTCTGGCCATTAGAAAGTCTTTGGAGCAGGTTTCTCACAGTGCTTTGCAAATCTTCCTTTGGACTCGCAGCATGCCTTGGGAGGTCATACACATTTATACGGATGTGGGAAAGTGAGCCACGAGTTAAGCAAGTTGCTCGCTGTCATTCAAGTTACTGGCCGAAGGGAGAATTTAGTACAGCAGATATCAGCAGGGGAGAGAGGGAGTGATGGTGTTGGGAAGAGATCTCCTTTTTTACCATGCTCTCCTTTCAGGCAACATGTGCCATCTTTGAGGTGGTGTCAGCCCTGCAGTCGAGCAAAGCTGTGCGGGAACTGCTCCCAGAGTTGCTTCCTGTTCTCCTGCAGCAGGTCAGCCAAACCCTCGGACAAAAGCTGCCTTTGCCAACGAGAAGCAGCCCGAGCGAAATCCGAAAAGGGCTACAACTTCCTGAGGGCAACCCTTGCCGGTAATTAGAAGGAAGGGAGAGAAACAAAGAGAATTCCAGGAGAGTTGTGTGACGCTCCCCAGGAGTTCCCAGGGTTACGAGGCACCTTACCATCACATGCCCTTCGAGTGAGGAAGTCTTGTCTGTGCCTGCTGTGGGTCAGTTCCCTGAAACTACCAGGCTCTGGCAAAACAAACCCTGCCACCCAGGCCTCCTCAGACCTCAGTCTCTTTGTACAGCTTAATGACAGGCACCCACCCACCCCCGAGTCTTCTGACCATTCCGTATAGTGTCCAGCCCTTTATCCACTGAACTCCCACAGAATTGTCAGGCCTGCTGTTCCCAATGGAACAGTACACACCAGTTTATTACTTCTTCTTTAGACTCTGTACTCGATACTTATACTCTGTACTGCAAAACACACAGCACTTAGATATATTTCTAGTGAAAAGAAGAACCGAGATTATCAAAGAACAGAGATTCCAGTGACCATGAGTAAGAATGCAAGCAAAAAATGGTTACATTTCAAATGAAATCATAACCTGCTCCTAGAAACTAAACTTAACCAACAGGTTAACCTCCTGTCTCAAGATGTTTCTCACCCAAAGTTCTCAACCAAGCCTGATCGCGACCCCTCTTTCATGAAGCAAACTCGCGGTCCATCTACTTCCTAAGTGAAAGATGTCCCCCAAATAGACTAGAGCAAACCTTTGATGTGTACCCCAAAATTGGGTCCCCACCCCCTGTCTACTTCCTGCTACTTTTCTTTCTTTGATGTTCTCACAGTCCTTCTCAACTGAATGTGAACCCTACATGCTTAATGTACATGTAAACAAACAGATGGATAAACATTTCTTGCCTGAAAGAAAACCATTTTGTCACCTTTCCTGGTGACTAGTCCCGAGTCACAGATCCGAAGAATGTAATTTTCAATGCATATCCATGACTCTTGACACAGCATCTGGACATGCGTTTCACAATGATATTGGCGACATGGGCTTTTATTTGAGACTCATGGGGCAATCTTTTAGTGAGCTAGAATGTATGTACCAGGCCCCTCGGCACCCACTCTGTGCCCCTCGCCAGTTAACACTAAGATTCCTGAGTCCTCAGTTGACTTCAGCTCTGGTAGCACATTAATGTACATTTCCCACCAATCTCGCAACATTATTAGTTTCTCTTCTTCTTGTGTTTCTTTATTCCATGCCAACAAGGTGCTCAAATTACAGACTTCATGGTTTTATAGTGTCTCTGAATTTTCCTAGGAAACCAGGATCTCAGCTCTGTTCACGGATGGGCAGCAGGTATCAAATAAACATAAGGAAGTACTACTTCACACAACACACGGTCAGCCTGTGGAACTCATTGCCAACGGGTGTTGTGAAGGCCAAAAGTATAACTGGGTTTAAAAAAAAAGAGAATTAGATAACTTCATGGAGAACAGGTCCATCAATGGCTATTAGGCAAGATGGTCAGGGATGCAACCCCAAGCTCTGGGTGTCCCTAGGCCTCTGACCGCCAGAAACTGAGACTGGACAACAGGGATTGGATCATTTCATGATTGCCCTGTTCTGTTCATTCCTGCTGAAGAAGCTGGCATTGACCACTGTTGGAAGACACTGTACTGGACTAGATGGACCATTGGACTGACCCTAAGTAAGGCTGATCTTATGTAGTGGCCACAGTGGGTCAGGTTTTCAAGATGGGTGCCTCAGTTTTGTCCACAAAACTTGAATTTGTTCAGATGGATGGGTACCTAGCTATGTGATTGCTGGCGCTGCAGACATGAGTATATATTCTGCTCATGCTGTTGGCCCATGTGCAGGCCCATCTTAGGTACCTATATGTGACGGGGTGGTAGGCTGTGCCCCGGCCTCTTCCATGGACACAGACTGCTCTGAGTCCCTCCAAAGTGTTCTAGGGATGCCTGCTCCTGAGATCCTGGTGGTAAGGGCTCTGATGACTGTTTGACCCCACTGGATGATCTTAAGTCACCTTTACGCTTGACCTTTGTTTTCTTTCTCCTCCCTCTTGTCTCTACTTTCGTGTCTAGGTTCCTCCAGCCCCTTTACATATATTTCCTCTTTACCTGGCCCTTCAGGTTTTATTTCCACCCTCCATACCTCCATACCTGCCTTGGTGCGCGGGATGAGGCCTCAGGGCAGAAAGCTGAAGCCTTGAGCCCAGCACCTGCACTAAAGCCTCAAGCCCCTGCACCCTGTGGGGTTAAAATCTGGAGCCAGGAGCCCCAAACTCTGATGCCTGGCAGGGCAGAGGCCTGGAACTGGGCCATGGAGTATTTCTAGCATGTTGAGGGTGGGGGGAGGCTCAGAAACAGAAAGGTTGAGAACCCCTGTTCTACACTTCTCTTTGCTGCTTCATCACCCATTTCAGTGTTCCCTCCATCGCCTGGACTGCCAAACCTCTACACCGGCTTCTCCAACAGGCTCTCCATTTGCATAGATAACAGGGAAATCCCTGATGAGCCCCCAGCTGTGACAGAGAGGGGTGTTGCACCCCCACATCTTCCACAAACACAGACCGCGTTGAGACTTTTTTGCTTGTAAACACCAATGTATAGTCTATTTAATCCCCCTACCAATACATAGCACCTTTATATTGTATCTCAACTTTCTAAGCTCTTCTCCAAAAGTCAGGTGGGGGGTAAGGTGTTTCCACTCAGAGACCTCACTTTGTCAGGCTCTCCTAGCTTTTTGTCTTTCTGTTTCTCTTAGGGTGACCAGACAGCAAGTGTGAAAAATCAGGACAGGGGCGGGTGGGGGGATAGGCACCTGTATAAGATAAAGCCCCAAATATTGGGACATCTGGTCACCCAAGTTTCTTTCTCTGTCTGTTCCCCTCAAAGGGCTCCTGCCCATGTCCTTTTATACAGTTTCCCTGTTAATGGAATGATTGGTTCCTTGATTCACTAGCCCCAATCTGACCTCCTAATCAGGTACACCTCTATCCAATTAGGTCTTCTGTGAGGAACCGAATTAGTACGAATAGTGACCAGAGTGCTGACTCAAGTGCAAACCCTCAGCACTCTGTCACCTCATATCTGGAGATATGACCCCAAAATGTCCATTAGTGATCACCACACTCTATGCCCCCTGTTTCTGGGTCCTGATCATGTATCTTTTCCATATCACTGTACTCTGCTAGTGCCCATACTCCTTGCAGAAAGAGAAAAAGCCCTGGCTGGGATGATTTAATTGGGGATGGGTCCTGCTTTTGAGCAGGGGGTTGGACTAGATGACCTCCTGAGCTCCCTTCCAACCCTGATATTCTATGATTCTATGATTCTATGAAAAAGAACTGCAAAATTTTGTCCCTAGCAAAACTAGTCCTATGAGATGTATGAGACTGAAACTTACCTCCCAGCATCAAGTCCTTCCAGGGACACTGGTGTCCAGGACATTGCCAATGGGTGAACTGCCGACTGAACAGCAGACCTGAGAAGTAACCGGGGCTTCCTGACTCTCTGTTCAAGCTGCACCTTCCTCCTGATTGCTGCAGTTCTGTGCCTCTCTTTCCCCAGGCTTTCTATCAAAGCATTAGAATCTGTGCTTTTCAAGGGTGGGAATGAGAGACTGGTGAGAGCGCTCAGGAAGCAGAGGACTTGGACTCTTGTGGAAAACCCCAAGACACACCATGAGGGAGTGTGTCTGCTGGTGAGGTAAGAGATCCAGGAGGCATCATTTTATCCTTGGGAATGAGTAGCCAATAGAGTGGCTGAGAGGGAACCTCCCGTTTATAGCTTTGTGGGCGGGGGGTGCAGGGGTGTCCTGGGTGGAAACACACAGCTCCCACTCCTAGATATCAGAGCTGTATGCTCAGAGCAGCTGAGTTTTTGAAGTGTGCAATCTAGCCCATGAGCGGTTTCTTTTGTCTTCCAGGCTTCTGCTAAGATCTGGACTCATAACACCTGAGATCATACAGAGCCTCCTCCCCTGGGTGAATTCCCCCTCAGAAAACCACCGAGTCACCAGCACAGCTTTCCTTGCCCAGGTAAGACACAGGGCTCTGAAGAGCAGTTTCACCATTAGACTCTTGTCTGCCTTTCTTTCGGGAGTTGTACAGTTCAGTTCATAGGAGTAATTGTCATTTTAGACAGTAGAATAGGTCCTCCTTTATATGGAAACCTCACCAGGAACTTCACGATACCTTTCTGAGTCCTTCTCTCTCTCTCTCTGTGGTTTTTATTGCCGTCATTGCCTATACTAGCTACACAACCACAGGTGCTGGCTGAGAGAGATACGGACAGAGTTTGGATGACTGGACCTCTTCTGCCAAGTCCTAGTGCTGATCCTAACCAACACCTCCTGAATTTGTTTTAGCTCAGCACATCTTCTGAATGAACTGAGTGTCCTAATACTACCAACCAAGCAACCTACAACTACATTAATGTCTATCTTAGGTTCTCATTACTCTAGTATCGGAGTACCTCTAAACTCTTTAATGTCTGTATCCCCACCACACTCCTGCGAGGTAGGGAAGCACTATGTTTCCTATTTTACAGGCAGGGAACTGATGCACAGAAGGGCTAAGTGACTTGCCCAAGGTCACACAGGAAGTCTTTGAGGGAGCAGGAAATGAAACCTGGGTCTCCTAAGTCCTAGGCTAGTGTGGGGATACCTGCTGGAGCATCCTCCCTTTCCACAGTCTTCCTCCAACATCTGCATCATATTTCCCACTTATGCTAAGCAACTATCTTCGGGGCTTATCCGGTTCTAAGAAAAACAACCTCTCTGTGCCTGTGATGGGCTGTACCTGGGCTTTAAGGCTCCTTACAAGAGGCCCCATGGTCCTACTACACCCTGCCCCAGGAAAAGAGCCCCCAGTCTGGGTCTGTCTAGAGAGGCCTCATGAAAGCAGCCAATCCGAGCCCATCAGGCTTGGCTAAAAGGAGCTGAAGGGCTTTAGCAGGTCAGTTCCTGGCAGGAACTGGAGGGGCAAGAAAGGGCGCTGCTCTCTGGCCACAGAAATTCAGGGGACAGCCAGAGTTTGATTCTGGCAGCCTTTACTTAAGCTGGGTTTTCAGGAAGAGAGTCCCGAAGAACTTTAACTCTGAGGTGAGGGTGAAGCTAAAAGTGGCCGGTAGGAAGAAGCGACAATGACCTGAAATCAAGCAGTGCCTAGCTCCTGTTTATAGGATCCATGGTTTGGAACCCAGAGTTAGGGGCAGGCCCAGGTTCCCCTACCACCAACAGTGGCATAAGCCCCATGGAGGGGACAATGCTAATGGAGAGCTTGAACAAAGGGCAGAATGTAAAGGACCCAGAGTTGGGGCTGGAGACCCTAGTGAGGACAATGGGACTGTTCTTGACTACCCCAGAAGGGGTTCCTTTGGACTTTGGGACTCAGCCAGAGGCCTGAGCCACAGAAGACTCACTGAGGACGGCTGGCAGGATGCACCAGGGGTGAGAAAAGGACTATGATACCATACCCAGCCACTAAGAGGCTCTCAAGAGGTGAGTGGATCCCTATTCTAGTGCCCAAAAGGAAAGCTCCATGTTTTGTAGACCTTTCTCATTTGTGTGGAATTTCTCATTTGTGTTACAGTGTATTATGTGCCAAGTATCAGAGGGGTAGCCATATTTGTCTGTATCCTCAAGACTGGGGCTGTAGGAGGACTCCTTGTTGTTTTTAGTGTATGACATGTCTGCTCAGATTCTATTCCCAATCTTAATGATCATATTGGGGCTAATGGACAGGTTGATTTTCTTTCAGCTAATGAGTGATCCCATGCTCAGGGAGAAGAAGTTCCTTAAGCCAGTCTTACACATCTTAGAAGAAAAGTCACATGATAGGAACAGCATTGTCCGGCAGATGGCTGTAAGAGGCCTGGGAAATTTAGTCTATGGGGCGCCTGAGAAGGTAAGAGAGAATACTGACTAGAATGCAGCATAACGAGAGAAACCAAGGAAAATAGTTGTTCGGAGTTTACAGAGGCTGCACACAATGCACTAGGCCAAATTCTGCTCTCTCACATACCCGAGTAACCTCTTTGCAGTCAATACAGAGCAAGCTAGATCCTTTGCTAAACTGGGCATAAGCAAACAATCTGTGCACTTTAATATGACCATGTGTAAATGTCTCCATCTAGGAACAAAAAAAAATGCAGGCCATACTTACAGCATGAGAGACTCTATCCCAAAAAGCAATGATGCTGAAAACCACTTGAGTCATGGCAGAGAATCAGTTGAACATAAGGTGTCCCAATGTGAAGTTGTGGCCAAAAGGGCTGAAATGATCCTTAGAGGCATAAAGAGAGGAATCTTGACTAAGAGTAAAGAAGTTCTTTTCCCTCTGAATATGACACTCATGTGAGCACTGCTGGAATGCTGTGTCCAGATCAGGTGTCCACAATTCAAGAAGGATGCTGATAAATTAGAGAGGATTCAGAGAAGAGTCCCAAGAATTCTCAAAGGATTGGCAAAGATACCTCTAGTGATAGACTCAAGGAGCTCAATCTATTTAGCTGTACAAAGAGAAGGTTAAGGAGTGACTTGAGGACAGTCTAGAACTACTCACATGAGGAACACATTTTGAGAATGGGTTCTTCCCATTAGCAAACAAAGGTATAAGAAGATTCAATGGGGGAAAATGAAGCTAGACTAATTCAGACTGATAATAAGGCATTGATTTTTAATGGTAATTTTAATTAACCATTGGAACAATTTACCAAGGGTTGTAGTGGATTCTCTGTCACTAGCAATTTTAAAATCAAGATTGAACGTTTTTCTAAAAGATACACTCTAGTTCCAACAGAGACTATTTCGGGGAAGTTCAATGTTATGCAGGAGGTCAGACTGGATAATCACAAGGGTTTCTTTTGGCCTTGGAATCTAAGTAACTAGGAATCTAATAATAGGATGACACAGGTGTATTATGGCACCAAGTTTGGCTCATTGTAGCTCGAACCTGGTCTGAAATATAGCTATAGGTCTCCGGGGAGAGGGATGGGGGGGTGGGAGGGGGAGATGAAATTCCCACAGCTTCATAACTGCTAAAGAAAATGTATTAGAAGTGTGATCAGTGATCAGTGTTCTTTAATGTCGTATGTTTGTCCAGCTGAAAAAGCACAAGAAGTTTCTTATGGTCATCCTGATCAGGGCCTTAAGTGACCCTTTCAGTTCTGAAGTCATTGGCGAGAGCATGAAAGCAGTGGCCAAAGTCCTGAAGGAGCTGAAAGAGAAGGACATAGGTTCTTCCTTCAGAGACCTCACCCAAGAGATCCGGACCTACTTTGACAACGTATGTGACCAGAACTCTCCAGCCCCAGTTCAAGCGATCTTGATTAGACTCCATTTACTCCCTGGGCATTGCTCATGTCAGAGTGAAGAGATGTTTCGGCCCCAGGGAAGAGAGGTGTTTTTCGGAGGAGGAGAACATTAGGAGGATGGGGATGACATCCCTGCTCCCACAGTCTCCCCCTTCTGTTCTTCTTTCTTGCCACTGAGAAGCTCAAAGAAAGTCTGAATACTAGATTAGGTAGCTAGATAACCATGAAAAGGGGGTTCCAAGGTACAATAGAGAGCGTTGGGCCTGCTCTATACCATTTCTACGTGAGAGGGTTGGAATGATTCCGTTTTGCAGAGAATTTTGAGATGTCAAATTTTGGTTTTGTTCCTATTTGTGGCAATCCCTCTCCCCAAACTTCAAAACTCTTTGTGAAACAGAATTCCTCTTCTTAGCCGAGCTCTATTGAAAGCCTTGGGTCCGGGCAGTCTGCTCTCAGACTATCCCGGTGCTGGGAACCCAGGAAACTGTGGGAGCTAGAAGTGCCAGGGAGTTGCAAATTTGAGAGCCAGGGTCCCAGACGCTGGGGGTTTGGAAGCCCACGATCCCAGTCAGCCTGCTAGATCGGCTTCCAGGGAGCTGAATGGGTGCACTGGCAAGACAGCAGGCAGGTTTCTAAGGACCCCTGCCTAGCTTCTGGAGGAATTTCATCAAAATGGAACTGTCGCTAAAATAGTTTGATGAATCAGCAAATTCGAAACAAAAATTAGTTCATGAAAGTGTTCCCGACTAGCTGTAGTTGGAATCCCTCGACTTTAGCGTAGAAGAGATGGCTGTGCGAGGTTCGTGATGTGATTGTCCCTTAGTTACTAACTTGTGGGGCTTTCTTGGCTGTAGGAGGATGATGCTCTTCGTTTATGGTCCTTTGTCCTATTTGGCATCCTGGCCCGCCTGACCAAAAGAAAATGGAAGGGCTATTTCGCCGAGCAGGTTCGACAGAGCTGGGTCACACTTCTGCTGCACCTGCAAGACCCGAACCCCAGGGTTTCAGTGGTAAGACCGAGAGTGACTTATTTACTAAGCCAAAGGAATCTTCCTCCCAATGACAGGGGAGCTCTGCTATTCCTGCCTGCTCTGGAGGCCCAAATTCCCCCCTCAGTTCATTGCCCTCCTGCTGAGTCAGTTCCCGCCAGGTTGGTCCATGGCTGCCTCACCAGAATCCAGGATAGGTCATGGGTCTGAGCCCGACAGCTCTCTCTTCCTGTCTGTCTCTGCACCCCAGGCCCCTGCCTCCCCAGAACAGAAGAGAGACCTGGTGAAGCAGCTTTCGTAGGTAGATCTGTTCCAAAAAGACATTGATGCTACCTCCAGGTTGCAGTGGAAGCTCTCCCCTCTATTAGTCATTCCTGCATGTTTTCTGCCAATTACATCCAGATGAATCCCTTTTTATCCCGGAATAGATGAGCAGTCAAGCAGATGAGTTCCCTTTGAATGACCAAAGCACTCAGTAGGGAACAATTAAATGGTGTGACACGCTTCCTTTTTTTCAGGAATGCAGAGCTACGTTTCACCTCTGTGTCCCGTTTTTGGGACTGAAGAGGCTCCAAACTGCCGTGAATGAACACCTTGATGGCACAGCCGAGCTGAAGCCTGAAGAGCTCCAGGTGGACATTTGCAGACACCTTGTGAGTGAGCTGTTGAAGTGTCTGAGATTCTTGACTGGAGTGGTATGTGGTGGTGTAGAGGTGTGGGGGGGATGTGTGATGGGTAATGGAAATAGCGGTCAGAGTGGGATATATGACTGAGGGTGATGGGAAATGTAAATCTGCCACAGATCCCCATTTTTCCCACGTCCACCCAGTCACCTGTTCTTTCTCTGATTTATCTGTGGCTCGTAAAAGCATGTGCTGGCAGTCAAAGGGCACTTCTAGCCAGAGAGAGGTCATGTGTCCTTGATTTCCTCTAGGCCAAAGAGAATGCTGAGCTGCTGGAGAACTTGTACAAAAGCACCATCATGTACTTCTTTAGCAGATGGGAAGAGATCCGGGCAGTTGCAGTCAAGTTAGCTGGTGAGAGATGATGCCCAGTGTCCCTTTTGGTATTCCCATTGAGGGAGAGAGAAAAAAATCCCACTGTGCAGCACTGAGCTGCCATTAATCTCTCTATGCCTCAGCTTCCCATACATAAATGGGGATGTTAATATCCCTACCTCTCCAGTGTGGTGGTCGGAGGAAATCATGACTTGCTATAAAGTGCTTTGGGATTGTTGCAGGGAAAGCACGGTGCAGTCATTTAGTAGTAGAGGCTGGGACACTGTCTCATAGGGCATGTTTACACTTGGAGCTGGGGGGCTAATTCCCAGCTTGATGAAACATACCCGCACTAGCCCTGAGTGCTAAAAATAGAGAGTAGCTGCGATGGCAGGAGCAGGAGGAAGTTTAACCACCCCAAGTATGATCCCATCCAAACCCCAAAGTCGATTCTCAAGGTGGCTAGCTCCTCCCACTGCTCGTGCTGCTTTTGCTACATTCTAATTTTAGCATGCGAGCGCTGTCCGAGGTAGTGTGGGCCTGTCCCATTGAACTGGGAGTGATCCCCCTTGCTCAAAGTGCAGACCCACCCACAGTGTTGCTCAGTGCTCTTCACTACGACTTCATCATTGGGAGGCATGCAGCCCACCTGCCCTCAGCACCTGCTCTTTCAGGTTCCTGGCCACACCACCTTGTCAAGGAGGCAAAAGGTTCCTCCGCTTTGGCCCTGTGCCCTCTTCTCCCAAGCATACCCAGGTGAGACAGGCAGGCATTGGGCCTAAGTCCCACCTGTCAGTCACCTTGTGGGATCCCTGCTTAGAACTCACTTATTCCTGGCCCCAGGCCTTTGCTCAGACCACTAGACCAAGACACTAGCGTAGTATGTCTCCAATAACTGACAGCAGTGGCAAGAGGAACACAGACTCTTTAAAGCAAATGGGTTTTGTGTAAACATTCTTAAAAAAAAAAAGTCTTTCTCATTCTCTTCAGTGTGGACTCTAAACTGCACTAGCATCCTCTTGCCCACAGCTCACCCTTAGGTCCACAGTAGGAGAGGCCAAAGACCTGTCTAGGGGCTGCTAATATCACTTTGCACTCAACAAGGGAAGGTTTTATTGTTGTTGTTTGTTTTCCATTGTGTATTTAGGCATCATCCTGGAACACACAGACAGGCAGCGTATGAAATGGCCGAACCTGGACCATCTGCTGATGTGTAAGTAATAAATACAGCTGAAGTTCTGCTCATCCGTGAGTTCTAAAGGAATTTAGCTGACAAGCAGCAGTAACCGATACCACTGGTGCAAAGTGCATCAGCCACACATCCAAGGACAAATTCAGTCTTGCCCAGTAGAAAGTCAGCTTTAATTTCCCCTGAAGGAGGCAGCTGCAGGGGGTGTGATGTGAGTCCGTGCATCTCCTGGTTGTCCTGGCAAGGCCCCCTCCGCAGCCAGTGCTATCCACTCTTTGGGCTTTATTGGCTCTCTGTGGACTGCCCAGGTGAGGAGAAATTGGAGCCACTTTCTGCTCCCCCAAATTTCCCACCAGCAATTTTTCTTCCAGTAGGTGCCCTGCATCCTGCACAAACCAGCTTGGACCTGGTCTCTGTTCAATTCCAGGGTTATTGGAGCTCAGACCGTGGCTCCTGAATAGAGATGGAAAATAAACTTAAAAGTGGAAGCTATTGAAACAATGGACCTTCTTCCATTTACAGCAGAGTGGATGACTTTCTGGTCGAGTCAGGGCCTCCCCACTTGTTGGGAGCATGGAAGGGGGCCAATGGAGGAACCTAAAGCTTTCTTTGTATTGGAGAGCTTCTGTAGCATGGTATTCAGAGATAGTAAGTCTCCAGCTAGTTCAGGCACAGGTGACAATATGAAAAGTGAGGCATATTCATCTCTCATGTATTTTCCATCCCAATAGAAGGACTGAGCCCAGTTTCACATTTTACAATGTGATCATTCAGCTCTGGTAGTTCAAGATTCTGTGATCACGCTTAGCTGTGATTTGACAGTCTGTACACTAGCATGTTGTCCTCTGTCATTTCAGCTCTCCAGTTCCTCAAGAAAGACCCAAGTCCCTCTGTCCAGCTGGTGGCAACTGAGGTCCTAAATGACATCTGTCCTGGCCGAGTGCTTGGGGAATGAAGTGGGAGAGAAACAGAAGAAGGCGCTCCAGTAGTATAAGGGCCCTACCGTCAATCAAACGTTAACCCCACCCTTGGCCCTCGTAAGCCTTGCCCACCGGTCACTGGAAGTCCCAAGCCATGAGGTATTACTTCCAGGGTCAAGGCAGACAAATGACCGGAAGCAATGTGTGTCATGTGACCCCTCTAAGAACTCCTCCCATTGTCCTCTACCAATCGGGATGGGTTTCGCCCTGATAGGAACGCCCCAAGAGAAGATTTGACCAATCAGGGGGAGTTCCGGGGCAGGATGACCTGTCTGGAAGTGGTTCGTGTGACCCCTCTATGAATACCTCCCACCACCGTCTACCCATCAGTAGGGGTTTGAGCCACTGGGGACCACCCCGAGAGGAGGTTTGACCAATCATGGGGAGTTCCGGGGCAGGATGACCTGTCTGGAAGTGTTTCGTGTGACCCCTCTAAGAATACCTCCCACCACCATCTACCAATCAGTAGGGGTTTGAGCCACTGGGGACCACCCCGAGAGGAGGTTTGACCAATCATGGGGAGTTCCGGGGTGGGGTGATCTTTCTGGAAGTGGTTTGTGTGACCCCTCTAAGAATTCCTCCCACCGCCCTCTACCAATCAGGAGGGGTTTCAGCCACTGGGGACCACCCCGAGAGGAGATTTGACCAACTGGGGGGAGTTCCAGGGTGGGGTGACCCGTCCAGAAGTGCTTCGTGTGACCCCTCTAAGAACTCCTCCCACCACCTTCTACCAATCGCGATGGGTTTCGGCTGCAGAGGACCGCCCCGAGAAGAGATTTGACCAAAATGGGGCAGGTTCTCGGATTGGGTGAACCGTCCAGAAGAGGGTCCTGTGACCCCTCTAAGAACTCCTCCCAACGCCCTCTGCCAATCAGAGTGCAGCACCATCACCCCATAGGTCCCAGCGTTGGGCAGAGGAAGCCATCTCTCACCAAGAAGACATGTTTTAGAAATTGTGGAAAGGCTGAGAGGAAACATGGACTCCTTTACCACCCCCGTGAGACCTTCAGATTTTGTTTTAGCTCTGAGGACCTTTGGAGTTGTGTGGAGAAAGCGCTATGGCAGTGATAGTTCCGAGGAGGGCCCTTTGACTCAACCGTTGATGGATACATCGGAACCCGACCCCAAAATCCAAACCTTTGTGAGGCACCCCGATGAGTGTGACAGCCTCTCATTGTCCATGCCCTAAAGTTGGAAGGCGATTGTGGCTTGGGGGAGTCACAAGGTGAACGGGAAAGACGGCGCTCAGGTAAATGAATGATTAAGAAGTGACGGTCGATCATGGGGGTGTAATGGGGTTAGGAATCGACCTGGCATTGCATAAATGTAAATACAGGCAGTGGGGTGCTTACACTGTTTTTTGTCTGAAAATCTCTCAACAGCTCGACGATGCCTTTCTAGAGGCCTTTGAGAAGTTACACATCGGTAGCCCTGTGGGAGTAAATCCATCGCGCATCAGCTGTTTTTGCTCCTGTCTGAGACCCAGATCTCAAGAGGAAAATCCAGAAAAGGACAAAAATGGAAGAATGAACCAGCTCAGACTCCCTCATGGTAGGGATCATGGCCTCCTTTGTTTCAGGCGGCTGTAAAAGATGGTGTTAAACCAGGCGATTAATAAAACTTATTTAAATGTGCCAGAATGAACGTGTCCCCCTCCATACTTGTGTTCGTAAAAGACAGTCCCAGGAACAGCCATGTCTCCACAGACGGCTCTGTTAAAGAAAATCTGTTAAACCCCCAGGAAAGCTGGGGGCTTTGACGGGGTCAGTCTTCTTTTTCAAGTGGCCAAAAAGCATCCTAAAACTTTAAATAGAAGACAGGTCAGAGCTTGGCTTTCACACCAGGATGCTTACACTTTACACAAACCAGCTCAAATACGTTTTGAAAGAACCAGGACCGTTGTTTCAGATGTGGACGCGCAATGGCAGGCAGATTTGGTCCGTATGCACCGCTTCTCCAAACACAACAGCGGTTTTAAATACATCTTAACAGTGATAGACATTCTATCCAAATATGCCTGGGCCTTAGGCCTAAAAGACAAGATGAGCGGTGAGGAATCCAAGGCCTTGAAAGCTATTTTTAGCCAAGGTCGCGTGCCTCAAAAATGACAAACTAATCGGTGGAAAGAATTTTGAAACAAACCTTTCAGCAGATTGTGGAAACGGCACAGCATTAACGCTTTTTGTTACTGATAATGAAGTCAAAGCAGGGGTTGTGGAGCCATTTTAACAGAACTTGAAAAAGATGTGGAGGATGTGGCGATATTTTACAGCCCATAACGCCTTTCGCCACATTGACCTGTTACCTGACTTTATGAAGAGTTACAACCAGAGCTTTTACAGAACTCTACGTACCAGACCCGCCGATGTTAACCCTTCCAATTCTCTGAAGATATGGAAACCGGTTGATAGAGACGGTTTTAAAATAAAACCGGTTGTTGCCCCTTTTAGAAAAGGCGACCACGTGAGACTATCTAAAACCAAAGGAGCTTTTGAAAAAGGTTGTGAACAGACGTTTACCAATGAGATATTTATAGTGGATGAAGCCTGAACCAGGAGCCCGAGACCTGTATACCGATTAAAAGATTACGAGGGTGAGACAGTTACTGGATCTTTTTACCCTGAAGATTTACAAAAAGTAAACCCCAAACAAGACAAGATTTGCAGGATCGAAAAAGTTCTAGCGGAGAAAGGAAAAGGGAGAAAAAAGCAGCTACTGGTGAAATGGTTTGCGGGGGGCGGGGGATAAGTTTATCAGCTGGGTGGAAGCTTCTCAATTCTGACGTTTAGACACAAACAAACAAAAAGATTCCTCCTGCAAAGACTGAGGGAGCGAAAAATGAGCGACGGCGGGTTTTACATGACTTTGCCCAGCAATGCCAGCTCTGCAGTTTTTCCTCAAAACACCAGCTCGAACTTTACAATACAGCTAATTAAGCCCTTGGATCTCCCGGGTGCCAGGGAGGTGGGGTTAGTGGAAATACAACACCCGCACAGCTGGAACGCTATCAACGAGGACACCTCTTTTGAAATCACCTTTGAAGATATGGCATAGAGTTTTATCCTACGATGAGGTTATTACTCGTCCATAGCCGAATGATTGGATCATATGAACAATACCGTGGCTCGTCATCCCCCAACGCCTGAGGTGGTCATGAACGATGACCCTGTGGGTAGAAAAGTTAGCCTTAAATCCGCTGATTTTACTTTTATGTTTTCTACCAGCAGGGAGCTAGCTAACATTCTAGGTTTGGGCCCCAAGCGCAGCGTCCAAAAATTCCCCTTCTGGGCAGACATCACAGGGGGAGTTAATTCCCTGTATCTGCAAACAGATATTGTAGAACACCAGTTTGTGAGGGACTTTTCTGTTCCCCTGTTACACTGTGTCCCTGTCTGAGGAAGGAACAATGAGTTTGTCACCATCACCTACGATAAACCTCATCACGTTCCTGTCAGAAAACACCACATCGATACCATTACCATTGAAATAAAGACAGATCAGAACAGATACGTCTCATTTGTTGAACGGAGTGGATATGAAAATTTAAACTGACGCGCAGATAAGACGCTTTCTGTTTAATGGGCAATGCAGCCGAAGGCTTTAAATTGCGCATTGTATCAGCATCGCTTTTTGTGAAGAAAGTACGGGTGGCCCTGAGCGTTCGTCTGCGGCACGCGGAGTCCCTGCTTACCACAAATGCTAAATATCCCGTGGACCGTGTGGGAATGAAAGTGTTTAGCATCCCCGTGGGCAGCAGGGTCAATAACCAGGAGAACCTGTTTTTTGGGACAGTTACCCAAAATGCTTGTCCTAGGGTTTGTCTTATGCCTTGAGTGGAAGTTACACTAAAAATCCCTTTCATTTTAAACATTATGATATTAAGTTTGTGGCCTTATATGTGGATGGTGAACAGATACCAACCAAGCCTCTGCAACCAGACTTCAAGGCAGGATGCTGCGTGAGAGAATACATGAATCTGGTAGAGACACTGGTAAACACATGACAGATCGTTCTCTGTTAATCGACCGTGAGAAGTTTCCACAGGGTTACACCTTGTTTGCCTTTGACCTGTCTCCCGACCAGGAATGCACCGATGACTATTCCCTGATTAAAACCGGGAACCTGAGAGCAGAAATACGTTTTGGGAAGGCTTTAACCATCACCATCAATCTGATCGTGCATGGGGTTTTTGACAACATCATAGAGAGAAATCAGAGGAGAGACGTTCTGCTTGACCATATGTGAACATGGACACCGTGCAGCTCTCGTGTGTCTTATCAAGGTGCCTTACACAAAAAAGAATTTCTTAGATGTGTTCCCTTGTGATTTGGCTCCCTGGCGACAAGCTGTCTCAGAGACCCCTAGGTTTGTATCGCGCATCCACACAACCAACCTGGTGAACACTGGCTTGCCTTGTGTCTGGCGGGGCGTAACCGTGGAGAGTTTTTAGACTCATACGGGCACCCCCCGAAGAGCATGTTGTTTCCTAAAAGCATTATGAAATGTTTAAACAAAAATGCCACAGGCATTGTGTTTCACAGTAGACAATTACAAGACCCCCGCTCTGTCGCCTGCGGCTATCACTGAGTGTTTTTCTTACATCATCAGAGCAAGGGTTTATCTTTTGACCGGATTTTAAAATTGTAATCTAACGACTTAGTGCAAAACGACCGGATGGTGATGAATTTTGTAAAAAATTCATTTAAATTCTTGGGCATGCCTAGCCTTGCTCAAAATGTGTTTCCACAAGCCCAGACATGTGTATCTTGCAATGCTTTTTATAGCCATGTTATCCAATATTCTCAGGCATAACAGACAATGTTTTGTTTGGCATTATCCAACACATTTTTTATAAAGTAACTTTTCCCACAGTTGCTAGGCCCCGCAAGAATTGCAGAAAAGGGGTGTTTCCACCTCGTATCCATTTTAAAATCCGTAGGGCAGGGTTTTAAAGCCTTCTCCTAGGACCCTCTTGTTGTAAATGACTTTCTGTGTTTTCTTAAGGGTTTTGGTCTCTATTTACCACTGATTTTTGCTCCTTACGATAGAGGGCTGCTGCACCTCTCTCTTTTTTGAGGTGTTTTCTCGCAGGCCCGTGCAATAGTCCAGGACTAGATCTTTCAAACTGTCAAAGTTGATCTTTTGACAGTTTGCCTAGTTCAGGGTAATACCTTTGACTTTCATACAGGCCTTTCCTCCCGACCTGTATACCGGTATGTTTTCGGGCCTGCCGACACAAACTCGGTGATGTGTTGATCTGGCGGGATCTCGCTCGTGAGGGAATTTAGAAAGAGTTTAGCGATTTGGCGTTTAGCGGGGTTAAACCTGATCTCGTGTTGGCACAAATGCACGCCTTCTTTCTGGTAGAAATCGTTCATGTACTTATTTTGTTTTTCTTCATCTGTGCACCAGCTGGGATACCCTGAAGCCTCTTGTTTCTGGCGGAGGTGTCATTTGATGTACTCTGAAAAGAGTTCATCAGATTTTTCATTAAAAAGCCAGATTTCATATATTTTTGCCACCGCGTACCCCTTCGTTATGGCCGCGTTCAATTCCACCGTGCACCAAGTCCCCAGGATGGCCCTCTCCTTGTCAGTATGGATGCACATACTTTGCATGCACATACTTTGCACATACTTTGCAGGTCACTTTGGCGGCTGTGGGATCCCCAGTTTCTCTGTTATTGGGGCAGGAAGAATAAAGTGCTGTTATCCTGATTATGTGAATCAAGGACAGTGGAACTGTCCTTGGCCTTTTATGACGGAGGGATTCGCCATCAACTAAGTAGCACTCGCTAGGCAAGGGACAAGGATTCCAAAACCCAGTGAATTGAGAGAGTTTGGAGGTTTGTGCCTAGTGATGTGAGCTCCCTTCTGAGGGCCCCAAACACCAATTGCACTTTCTCTCCATGGTGTAATGTCAGAGGTAATTTTGATTCTATTAGGAGTTTGGTTACAGACTGCAGAGCTGACTTCACTTTGGGTTCATGGTGCCCCAGCTCTGAGGCCCCACTACTACTTAACACAGTATTCAGTGATTTCAACTTGTCATAGGGGAGCTTCAGTGCCCCGCTGGTGGGGGCTTGACCCGGTTTTGCATTGTGTTACTGGGAGGGAACTCCTAGATACTGAATCCAGCCCCTGTTGTGGCCAACTCTGATGGGCAGAAGGGTTACACTGTAAACACATTTTTAGGATTTGTTCCCCTCCCACTTCACAGCTTTTTGCTGTAAATGGGTCTCCTTTACACAAAGACACAAGACCTAGGTTCTCACAAACCATTTTTTTTCATTTAAAAGTCATACAGCTTCTTGAAAACAAACCCAGATGCTCCATTCAAACTTTTAGCTCACTTAAGGGCCAGAGACCTTCTAACATAACACAGATAATCACAAAGCCCTTTTAATTCGATTTTTTAAAATGTACAGCGACCAAGTTTTATATTGCATGTTTGTCCCTTCATCATTCTCTCAATTAATCCTTTTAGATTTCTTACAAATAGACTTTTTCTTAAGCAGGGTTCTGTCACTTTTTGTGTGGACCAGACGGTCAATGTAACGCTGTAAGCAGGCATCTTCCAGTTTGGACATTTTCTTTAAAACACGGTCAGGGTCTCCACTGAATTGCACAGCATTTCTCAAGGTCACCCCTTGCGCTAAATGTTCTTGGGTTAGGCACAGACGTTGCATAACATAACCTATGGCAATAATAGTGTTCAATAAGCTTTCCAAACACAGCTCAGCACACAGGTCCCAGAGCTTGCAGTTTCTATCCATTGAAGTCCAAGTCACACAGTCATGGTGCCATTGGGCTGGGGCATCTATGACACAGCCCTCACCATTTTCAAAAAGCTTTTCCCTAAGACAGTGATGAAGAACAGCATAAACAGCAACGCGGATAATAGTCCGCATAACATTTTTACGCTCGTGATGTGGCACTGGCTCAGCGAGTTCCATGCCAAGCCTCCTCCTAAACTCCTCGTAGCCGTCCTCCTCGGAGTCATCTTCAACAATTTCTAGCGGCGCTGAGCAAAAACAAGGCGGGCCTGGTTCACCTTCGCTGCTTGATGCTACGCCGTCCAGGGCCTCCGGGTCCTCTGGAAAGGCATCGTCAAGCTGTCGAGAGATTTTCAGAGAAGAAACAAGCGTAAGTTCCCACTCCTTGTTTTTAGATTTACACAACCCCTGGTTCCTAACCTCATTACACCCAATCATCGACCGTCGCTTCTTAATCATTCATGTACCTGAGCTATGTCTTTTCCATTCACCTTGTCTGCCAGTGCCTCCCCCAAGCCATGATCGCCTTCCTCCTCCAGGGTGGCGGATGACGAGAGGCCACCATGCTCATCGGGGTGTCTCATGAGCAGTTGGGCTTCAGGTTCGGATTCTGGCATATCCATCAATGGCTGGGCCAAAGGAATCCCCTTGGCTTCTCTCTCATCCTCTTCAGAACTGTCGCTGCTGTAGCGCTTTCTCCACACAACTCCAAAGGTCCTCGGGGCTAAAACAAAGTCTGAAGTTCTCACAGGGGTGGTAAAGGAGTCCACGTTTCCTCTCAGCCTTTCCACAATTTCTAAAACACGTCTTCTTGGTAAGAGATGGCCTCCTCTTCCCAGCGCTGGGACTTATGAGGTGATGGTTCTGCACTCTGATTGGCAGAGGACATTGGAAGGAGTCCTTAGAGGGGTCACATGACCCTCTTCTGGGTGGTTGAGCCCATCCCAGAACCCACCCTATTTTGGTCGAATCTCCTTTTGGGGCTGTCCTCTGTGGCCAAAACCCATCGCGATTGGTAGAGGGTGGTGGGAGGAGTTCTTAGAGGGGTCACACGAGCCACCTCCTGACGGGTCACCCTGCCCCAGAATTCCCCCCAATTGGGCAAATCTCCTCTCGGGGTGGTCCCCAGCGGCTGAAACCCCTGCTGATTGGTAGAGGGCAGTGGGAGGAGTTCTTAGAGGGGTCACACAAACCCCGGAACTCCCCCTGATTGGTCAAATCTTCTCTCGAAGCGTTCCTGTGGGGGCAGAATCCATCCTGATCAGCAGAGGACAGTGGGAGGAGTTCTTACAGGGGTCACATGACACACCTTCCTTCCGGACATGTGTCCACCTTGACCCTGGAAGTAATACTCCCAAGAGGTGGGACTTCCAGTGACCTGTGTGCAGGGCTTACGGGGTCAAGGGGTGGGGTTAATGTTTGATTGATGGTAGGGCTCTTATACTACTCGCTCCCGCTACCCAAAATTGGAACAAAAGACACGAAAATACTGGAGAGAAAGAAAGGAATGTTTGAAATGTTTTAAATTCTTGTATTGTGCTGTAAATTCTTTTCCCCAAATTAATTCAAAACATTAAATTGTATTTTTTATTTTTCTATGTTTTGTTCTTGTTTTATAACAGAATACAGCAACTATAATACTGGCCAGTATTATGCTTTTATAAATAGAATACAACAACCAAAACGGTGGCTCGTATTAGCCATTCTCCTACTGCTCAGATGCTGTAAGGGAGAGAAGGCTCAGGCCCTGTAAAGTAGGCTGGGTTGATTTTTTATGACTCCAAGTGTTTTTATTACACATCAGGACATCTAGTCATTCTGATGGACGTGCAGCCTCTGGACAAGCTCAGTGATAAGCATGTACATTGCACTGCTTGCTCAGGGGTCATTACTATAGAAACAGTCAAGTACTGGCCCAGATCCTCAAATACACCTGAGCTTTAGACTCTGGGTTGTTCTAAATTATGCTGTCTTGTAACAGCCATTGCTGTACGGGAGATTGCTGTAGCACCGGGGTCGGCAACGTTTGGCATGCAGCCCCCCAGGGTAAGCTCCCTGGCGGGCCAGGCCAGTTTGTTTACCTGTCGCGTCCAAAGCTTTGGCCGATCGCGGATCCCACTGGCCGCAGTTCCCCACTGCAGGCCTACGGGGGCTGCAGGAAGCCGTGGCCAGCACATCCCTCACCCCGCGCTGCTTCCCGCAGTAAAACAGAAGGTTTATTAGACGACAGGAACATGGTCTAATACAGAGCTTGTAGGTGTCGAGAACCGGACCCTTCAGCTGGGTCCATTTTGGGGGTCAGTGAGCCAGACAACCACGTCTGCCTTTCACTCCATGTCCCAGCCAGCCCCAAACTGAAACTCCCTCCAGCCCCTCCTCCTCTGGGCTTTGTCCCTTTCCCCGGCCAGGAGGGCACCTGATTCCCTTGTTCTCCAACCCTTAGGTCTCACCTTGCAGGGGGGAAGGGCCCAGGCCCTCAGTTGCCAGGAAACAGGGTGTCGGCCATTCTCTGTGTCCAGACCCCTGCACGCACCTGCCCTCTAGGGATCTAGATCTAGGGATCAGTCCAGCCAGCCTTGACGTCCCTCTCCGCGGAGCTGGGAATGCACCTGGAGCTGCCAGCCCAGTCCTGTCTACTCAGCGAACGGCTTGCTGCTGCTCTTTCCTGGGTCTCCTCCTCCCTCCCTAGCCCTGGAGCCAGACGAACACCCACACACAGGCCTACTGTGCCCATGGCTGTACAGCGGCTGCAGGGCTGCAGCCATCGCGTCCTGGACATATTCAAGGGGAGCCCGATGGGATTGGCCAGGCAAGGAGGGCGTGAGCCCTGCCCAGCTAGGATGGGGCACCATCCCCAGGCTGCTGCATCAAAGCCAGCCCTGGCTAGGAGCAATTCTGCAACCCAGGAGAGATTCTGCAACCATCCGCCCGCTGGAGAAAGACATCAAGGTGAACTTGTCCTAGCTTGGAACTCCCTGTAGCCAATGGGATACATTTGGGTTAGGAAAAAGAAAAGGAGGACTTGTGGCACCTTAGAGACTAACCAATTTATTTGAGCATAAGCTAAAGCTCACTTCATCGGATGCTTATGCTCAAATAAATTGGTTAGTCTCTACGGTGCCATAAGTACGCCTTTTCTTTTTGCGAATACAGACTAACACGGCTGCTACTCTGAAACCTGTCATGATTTGGGTTAGGGTGAATATATGTCAAGAAGACAAAACCACTCCTTGAGAGGGGCATGGCAGTGAGCTAGGCCCAGCCTGAGGGCCTCAGAGACCCCCTTGTCCCACCCTCTCTGCCTAGCTTCGGAACAGTCTAGGGGGTTCTCTGTGTGTGAAATTCCTCTCACTCTGCCTTCATTACCGGGGCTGGAGGGGGGCTGGACTATTTAGCTGCATGCAGCACATTGGCTTCTTGGGGTGAAGTCCCATCACAGAGAGGTGCACACAGGGCTAGGGAATGGGCAGCTCCCTCAGACAGTCATAGTAGTCCCTGAATCACACATGCAACACGAAGGGCCCATGAGAGTGCTGAGTCCTGAGAGCACCACGGCTCCAGCTGGACTGGATCTCCTAGCTCTCCCCCTTCCCCCAGAAGGTGGGGGTGCGCAGCTCTCAGATCACAAGGGATGCTTTGTCAGCTTATACAAGGCTATTGGAATGCATGGTTTATTGGTGGGAGAAAATGACCTAGAGAGCTGAGGTTTATGGGCCAACAGGCTTTGCAGTCTGCACTGGGTTTGCGTGCTGACACACACCGTCAGTGAGACCAGGGACAGCACACGCACAGGGCTGTGGACAGCTCTGGCCCATGGGCTGGACTGGGCTCAGAAGCATCCAGCGGAAGGAAGGCTTCGGTATTTCACTAGAAGGGGGAATAGGTCAGAGGCGAATTGCCGATTGGAGCTGGCTCGCTCGTGTTGGCAGGCCCCGCCCTTTACAGACACGCGACTCCATCCTCGTGTCCATGCTCCCCAAGCCCTTTAAAACAAGGGTAGCCAAAGGCAATGTTTCCATGGCTGCCCCAAGGAGCTTGGCTGCTGGAGGTTACAGGACACAGGCAGCAATGCTCTACCTTGAACCAAGCGGCGAGGCCAGGAGCATGACATGCCGGAGACCCAAGGTCTCCACCAGCCACACCACCTACGAAAGATGATGCAGCTGGATTCTTTGCAAACTGAGCAAGGCCCTCAGGTCCTCTCACCCATCCCCTCCTGCTCCCTGGGCCTCCCTGCAGATGCTGCTGACTCTGCATTCCAGTGCTGGGGAATGGCAATGCTGGATGGAGACTCCCCTACTGGGGCTGTGCAGGAAGGTCTAGCAGTGTGGGGGCATTTATCGTGGGTCAGTGCTCCTGCTCTGTGCCTGATTATCAGCTTCAGTGACCAATTTCTTGCTCTAATAGCACCCAGAGAGCACAGGATTTGCTGTGCTAGCTCACTGCAGCGCCCAAAAGCCAGGTATCCTGTCTCCATAGTCAGAGGCTTCGAGGAAGGTACCAGAGACCCTGCAGTGTGTAATTATGGAATAACCTTCTCTTTGGGGAATGTGCCCCCCTGTAGTCAGTGGCTGGCTCCTGCCCTGTGGAGATGGTTTTATAGTCCTGGTGTCTCCCGCCCTCTCTAGCTGGTGATATTTGGATCATCCATATATATGTCTCATCCTTTTTTGAATCCCACTAGACATTTGGCCCCCTCAATATCCTGTGGCAGTAAGTTCCGCTGGTGAATTATGTGTTGTTAAGAAAGCCTTTCATTGGTAAGTCCTGAAAGCCCAAGGTGCCAAGGCGGCTGTGACTGGCTCATGGCTGCTGTGTTCCCTGTGGGAGGGTCAGAGGGGCATCATTCAGGCTGCCTGCCCGCACCCTCGGGTAGAAGTATGGCCGCAGGGGCTCCAAGAAGATGCCACTGAAGGTGTAGATGTGACAGCTGCCAGTCACATTGTAGAAGGACACCTCTCCGGCCTCAAAGTCCAGGAGGATGCCAATCTGCCGAGGCTTCGCTCTCAGCATAAGCTCGGGCAGGGGGGAAGTGAGCGCTGCATACTCATCCCCATTGTGCAGCCACACCGTCCCGAAACCAGTCGCTGGTGAGGGCGTGAATATTCCCTGCCTGCTCACACACTCCTCACAGACCCCCAGTGTCCAACATGGTTTGTCCCCCACTTCCACCTCCCAGTAGTGCATCCCGGCTGTGAACCGCTGCCGGCCCAGGATGCAGGTGCACGTGTCAAACCGCTTGGGGTTACTGGGGACGTCCCGCCTCTTGTTGCCCACCCTCACGCTCCGCTGATCCCGGGACAAGAGCAGGTAGGCATTGGCTGTGTTGGGGTCCACAGTCACATGCGCTAGGGACAGAAAGAGAATCACATGGTGCATCCCATTAGTGTCTGTTGGTTACTTATGTCCTGCCCTTTCCTAGCACCTCCCTCAGAGGTGCTGTATAGACTGGAATGAATCCAGCCCCAACCCCCAGGAGCTGGGTCGGTGTCATTATCCCCGTATGACTGAGGCACGGGGGGGGGGGTACGGGGAATTGCCCTCAGTCACACAGGGAGTCAGCTGCAAAGCCAGGAGGAGTCCTGACTCTCCATCTCCTGATCTAAACAGTAGACAACCCTCCCTCACAGATCCAGGAATAGAACCCAGGAGTGCTGACTCCCACCCCCAGCGCCCCCACTCATACCCACTAGACCTCGAAGTGTAACTTACAAATGCAGATTTTTTTTTGGTTACCTAACCTACTTCTTATTCTGCCAATCGCTCAGACAAACAAATTTGTTTGCATTGAGGGGAGATACTGCTGCCTGCTTCTTATTTACAATGTCACCTGAAAGTGAGAAGGCATGGAACTTTTGTAGCCAGCGTTGCAAGGTATTTACATGCTAAATATGCTAAACATTCATATTCCCCTTCATGCTTCAGCCACCATTCCAGAGGACATGCTTCCATGCTGATGATGCTCATTAAAAAAATAATGCATCAATTACATTTGTGACTGGACTCCTTGGGAGGAGAATTGTATGTTTCCTACTCTGTTTTACCCACATTCTGCACATATTTCATGTTATAGCAGTCTCGGATGATGACCCAGCACATGTTCGTTTTAAGATTTCACTGCAGATTTGACAAAACGCAAAGAAGGTACCGATGTGAGATTTCTAAAAATAGCTACAGCACTCGACCCAAGGTTTAACATTCTGAAGTGCCTTCCAAAATCTGAGAGGGACAAGGTATGGAGCATGCTTTTAGAAGCCTTAAAAGAGCAACACTCTGATACAGAAACTACAGAACCCAAACCACCAAAAAAGAAAATCAACCTCCTGGTGGCATCTGACTCAGATGATGAAAATGAACATGTATCAGTCCACGCTGCTTTGGATTGTTATCAAAAGCAGAGCCCATCATCAGCATGGAAGCATGTCCTCTGGAATGGTGATTGCAACATGAAGGGACATATGAATCTTTAGCGTATCTGGCACGAAAATATCTTTCAACGCCAGCGACAACAGTGCCATGGGAACACCTGTTCTCACTTTCGGGTGTCATTGTAAACAAGAAGCAGGCAGCATTATTTTCTGCAAATTGTGACCAACCTTGTTTGTCTGAGCGATTGGCTGACCAAGAAGTAGGACTGAGTGGACTTGTAAGCTCTAAACTTTTACATTGTTTTATTTTTGAACGCAGTTTTTTTTTATATATATATATAATTCTACATTTGTAAGCTCAGCTTTCATGGTAAAGAGACTGCACTACAGTACTTGTATGAGGTGAATTGAAAAATAGGGTTTTTTTTGTTTTTTACAGTGCAATTATTTGTAATCAAAAATAAATATACAGTGAGCACTGTACACTCTTTATTCTGTGTTGTAATTGAAATTAATAGATTTGAAAATGTAGTAAACATCCAAAAATATTTAAAAGAAATGGTATTCTATTGTTGTTTAACAGCACAATTAATCGCGTAATTCTTTTTTGAATCGCGCGGTTAATTTTTTGAATCGCGCAGTTAATCGCAATTAATTGTTTTAATTGCTTGACAGCCCTAATTTTAATATGGCTAATGTAAACATATACATCCAGGAACAAAACCTGTAGGCCTTAGTTAGAGGATGGGGGACTCTATCCTGGGAAGCAGTGACTCTGAAAAAGATTTGGGGGTAGAAGTGAATAAGTAGCTGAACATGAGCTCCCAGTGTGATACAGTGACCAAAATAGCTAGAGTGACCCTGGGATGCCTAAATAGGGGAATCTCGAGTAGGAGTAAAGAGGTTACTGTACCTCAGTAGTGGCACCAGTGTGATCCCTACTGTGTCCAGTTGTGGTATCCACAATTCAAAAAGGATGTTTATAAATTGGAGGGTTCAGAAAAGAGCCACAAGCATGATTAAAGGACTGGAAAACATGACTTATAGTGATACAGGCAAGGAGCTCAATCTATTTATCTTAACAAAGAGAAGGTTAAGGGGTGATTTGATTACAGTCTCCAAGTACCTACATGGGGAACAAATATTTAATAATGGGCTCTTCAATCTACCGGCGATTGGTATAACATGGAAGTTGAAGCTAAACAAATTCAGACTGGAAAAAAGGTGTAAATGATTGACAGTGAGGGTAATTAACCATTGGAATAATTTACCAAGGATTGTAAATTTACCAAGGATTCTCCATCACTGACCATTTTAAAATCCAGATTGGGTGTTTTCCGACAAGATCTGCTCTAGGGATTATTTTTGGGAAGCTCTCTGGCCTGTGCTATCCAGAAGACCAGACTAGATGATCCCTTCTGTCACTGGAATCTAGGAATCTATGATTTGCCTAATTTTGAGACAACGCCGGAGCCAGTAGCCCTGGGGATGATGGAGAAAGGAAGGGAGAATTGAGGCTGTGCAGCTCAAGCCAACAACCCTAATCCGATGACTGCTTCATCTTGAGCAGATACTTTTGAATAACAAATTCCCTTCCAAACTGAGGTGGCACCCCCCTCTTCTCTCCCCCAGCTGATACACTGGAAAGGGCCCAGGATGTCTGGTTGCAACAGGCCCGAGGATCACAGCCCTTCAACAGCTACACCAGGTCCGGGGCTCGCAGCCCTTCAGCCTCTAGGCTGGGCCCGGGACACGCAGCCCTTCACCCTCTAGGCTGGGCCTAGGGCTCGCAACCCTTCAGCCTCTAGGCTGGGCCCAGGGCTCGCAGCCCTTCAACGTCTGCGCCGGGTCTGGGGCTCGCAGCCCTTCAGCATCTCCACCTGCCTGCAACTCACAGCCCTTCTGCTCAGCTCTTTGGGACTCAGCCCCAGCCCCTGAAAAGTTGGAATTCTTTTTTAAGCAGAAAGTGGATTTGTGCCCATGACTCAAAAGCTGCAGGACAGATTCTGTCCCAGCCTGGCCCCGAGCACAGATTCCCCTGGGATTTGGCTGAGATGGGAGAGGAGGAACGTCAGTGTGTGAGGGGATCTGGAGAGCAGCGCAGGACAGGGGTTGAGAGAGATGCTCTCTCTCAACTTTGCTGCCAGGACTCTGAGTTGTCTGTAGCTCATATCTGGAGGCTGGGCACTGCCTGACTGTGGGACAGGCTGATGGCACTCCTCTACTCACCCGAGACAGGCTGTGTTCTTGGAGCAGGGCTCTTCCCTGCACAGGATCAGACCCCGCCTCACGGTGTCCTTACCTTTCCTGAGCTGGCGTTTATATTCCCTAGCACTGGGCATGTTTCACTGGCCCTCATTTTCCCTAGTAAGGGAGGGGTTTGCTCCTTCCTCTCTTCTCAGCCCTGCTGAGCTCTCGATGGTTCCCTTGGCCTTGGCCTCACAGCCTATCACGTTTCCCACTTCTGGTTTGGAAGAAACGTGCCTGCGAACATACAGCCTGCGAACATACAGCTGGGCTGGGCGAGATGCCGGGTGAGGCCAGTGCAGGGTCTCAGGAAAGGCCATTTTCCAGTTACATAATTTCGCAGAGTTTAATGGGACATTGGACCATCAAGTCTGACTTTGGGAGAGTCATTTGGCCTCTCTGTGCCTCAGTTTCAGTCTGCAAAACACGCCTAATACAAATCCGGGGAAGTGTGCTTTATGGGTCAGGTCCCAGGCAGGAGAGGGGAGAGCCGCACTGAGAAGGCCAGAGGTTGCCGTTCTCTGCAGCAGAATCACGGGGCACAGCAGGGGCTTAGCGCTCTCTAGGCCTACAGGACTCAGACGGGGGGTCATGCTGGCGTGTCTGAGAGCTGACGATGATCAGGAGCCACATGGCTCAGAGAAGCACAGCGATCTCATGGACCAGTTTCCAACTGGCCAGGCTGCGCCTTCACTCTCAGAGCCATGAGCCAGGCCCACTGTGTCACTAAGGCAGGGTGGGCAAACTTTTTGGCCCGAGGGCCACATGGGGTTGTAAAACGGTATTGAGGGCCGGGTAGGGAAGACTGGGCCTCCCCAAATAGCATGGCTCCCACCCCATCCACCCCCTCCCACTTCCCGCCCCCCAACTACCCCCCTCAGAATCCCCGACCCATCCAACCCCCTGCTCCCTGTCCCCTGACCGCCTCCTCCGGACACCTCCGCACCCTAACTGCCCCCAGGACCCCAACCCCCCCCCCACTCCCTGTCCCGTATCCACACCCCGGGGGAGGGGAGGCAGCGGGGGAGGGGCTGGGGATTGGACAGGACGGTCCTGCGGGCCAGACGTCCTTTGCCCACGTCCTGTCCGGCCGCCTGAGCTCCCGGCCGGGGAGCGAACCCCGGCCCCTCCCCCGCAGCCGCTCGCCCTCTGCCCGGGACCGGCTCCGGCGAGCGGGGGGCAGGATTGGATGAGGGGCAGGGGTTTGCGGAGAGAGTCAGGGAGCCGGGGGAGTTCGATGGGGCGGAGATGGGGGGAGGGCGGTCGGGGGAGGGGCCGGGGCTCGCCTCCTTGGCTGGGAGCTCAGGCGGGCCGGACAGGACGTTTGCGCGTGTTGGTCGCAGGCCGGGACTCAGAAGTGAGGGTTCCGGGTGCAGGGGGAATGGGACTGTGCAGGGGGTCCAGATGAAGGTGGTTGGGGGTCAGCAGGGGAGGCTGGGTGCTGAGGACTCAGCATGGGGATCCAGGTGCTGGGGGGTTCAGTGGGATGGAGGACTCATTTGGGATAGTCCAGGTGCAGGGGGCTAGTCAGGGCATGGGTCTGGATGCAGGGAGGAGGAGCTCAGCACAGATCCAGACGCAGGGGGGGCTCTGTGGGGGTAGGTCTGGATGCAGGGAGTCTCCATCCCTGCTGAAGGCAGCACAGAAGTGAGGGTGTCAATCCTGCAATGCCCCTAGAGCAGCCTTGGAACACTCCCCCATCCCCTTTTGGGTTGGGGCCCCCACTATTACAACAGCCTGAAATTTCAGGGGTAAACTTCCGAAAATGTGAAATTGTCTTATTTTCAAATCCTAGGGCTGTGAAATTGACCAGAATGGACTGTGAATTTGGTAGGGCCCTAGTAATAACAGAAAGTTTATCACTGCTGTACTCAGTCTCATTGCGTGCTCCATCGCAAACGTGACAAAACCCAGTGCAAGAATACACTACCAATTATGGGTTTTGCTCACAAGAGTGAAACAAGCCTAATCGAGGAAAGCATACACTCATGCCCACACAGCAGTCTCAAATAGATAGATTACTCTGCGCTTCATCCCACATGTAGTGAAGGTTGACGGACATGTTCCATCCAAGGGCTGGCTGCAATTCAGCAAAGGATAAAATAATACCATGTGTAAAGCACTGAAATCCTTCTGGATAAAAGGCACCAGATGATCATAAAGTGTTATCAATAGTCACAACCACACATCTAATAACCAGAGGACTAAACCTACTAACCAGAGTTTGCTTCAAATAATTCCTTTCCTACTCAGTGGAGTCCAAGGGCTGCGTTATGGTGGGAACGCCAAATCCCACCCCCTTTACTTCACTACTGATGGAGGAGAAGGGCTTCCTGCTCAGGTATTGTCCCTGAATGTTATTTGAGACTCATGCATTTTTCTGTTAGACTTGGCTACAAAGTGCCTCTTTAATTTGATGGTTTCCCAGTCTGCTGAGAAGAATGGAAACCGTCTTCTCTCCAAGACACAAACCCATCCCTGCTGTCTAGTTAGAGGGAACCAATACCATTCTCTCCATCCGTCCATCCCCATTCTCTCCCATCCCTATCAGCTGCTTCTTCCCTTCTCTCTGAGTTTTCTTTTTCAGGCTATAGATACATTACAACTTAGTGCAGATGGGCAGAGTCCCTGCGTGTTTCTGGAGAGGCTCAGCCCTGGCACTGTGTCAGGGTCGGATGCAGCCTCACCTCTGAGTCCATGTCTCAGGGGAGGTGGGGGGCTCCAGGGTGATCTCCCACCTCCATACAGCCAGTGCGCGACTCTTGCCCCTGTTGCTGCACCCGCACTGCAAAGATGTGGGAATGACACAAGCAGCTGTGGGGAAGCCGTGGGAGCCTTGGCCAGGACTGCCATTTAGGGAGGGTGGAGGGTCACCCCCATCTCGAGTTCCATACCAGAGGTCTGTTCGTGGCACATAGTCAGAGCTCTTACCTGCTGCGCCATGCAGGTGCCCTCCTCCAGCTCCTGCGGTCTATTTCCTCCACTGCACTAGGGTGTCTGGGGGTGGGCAGGCAAGGAAGAGGTCAGATGCTGAAGGAGTGGGGATCAGTGAGTTAGATACAATTGTTGTTATTGGGTCTCTGCATGAGAATAAAATATATGCATAGAGTGTAACCCAGTTCTTCCTCTCCTTGAACTTCAGCCTGCTATGGTGTCATTATCCTGCGTTTGTGGCATCACACTATGGTCATGGAAAAGCAAATGGAGTAAATTCAGCATTATTGTGTAACGGCAGCTTCTAGCAGGACTCCTGAGAGTTTTCTCAGTATTAAGTGACTTGCCTGAAATGTGTCAGGCTGTGTGTGCCCGCCTTTTCCCCCACGAGTACGACGGGATGACTTGTCTCACACCGGTGCTCTTGGGAATGCTTCTAAAGCACTCTGGAGACTGAAGCAGCTGTACTAGTGTTCCTAAAAAGGGTAAAGGAAATGGGATTTAATTCTAATCCTGCTGAGATCACTTTCCAGTGCACAAAGGGGGCCTTGTCAGAGAGCCGCTTTTCAATGAGACGTTTTCTGCGGTCGGGTAGTGGTAGAGGTACCGTGAACAGAGCTTAGCTGAATATTGGGGATAGAAGGCCTGTTTCTTGGTTGAGAAACTGTACCCTCTGCTCTACGACAGACTACCCCTTGACTTCACCACACCTTTGTCGGGATCTCCTCTCAGACGAATTCTCCCAGGGCCTGTATTTAAGGCTTTGCTGAAGTTTCAAGGGAAGGCTGATAAGAACCAGTCTTCAGCTATTTTTGCTGGCAGAGTGGTGATTTGAAGAGAGCACTTTCCTTTTTTACAGGCAGTGGCGTAGCTAGGACAGGGAAACTGGGCGGGCAATGATGGGGCGGTTGGGGATCGGGAGACCTGCCTCCCCCGCCATCTCCAGCCGTCCTTTACTGCTCAGCAGGCACCTGACCAGGAGGCTCCCTGGGGGAGGGCGGGGGTGTACCTTGCAGGGGCAGGGCTGGAGACCAGGGCAGCAGCATGTGGTGCTGGCAGGAGCGGGACACGGATGGACACCGACCCAGTGTTGGGAGTCCCAGCCTGTGGATTCGGGGGGCTCCAGCCCCGATCTGGGTGGGCCTGGATGCTAAGTGGGTGGGCCACAGCCCACTCAGGCCCACCCATGGCTACAGCCCTGTCAGGTGCTTGCTGACTCCTAATCTAACGCACAGATTAACGGTAAAGCTGCCCTGCATTAGGGTTTCATTGTGGGGGAATCTGCCAAGTTCTTCGAGTGCTTGCTCATGTCGATTCCAAGTAGGTGTGCGTATGCCGTGTGCACAGTCGTCGGAAGGTTTTTCCCCAAGCAGTACCCGTCGGGTCAGCTGTGGAGCCCCCGGAGCTGCGCCTTCATGGCGGTGTATATAGGTCCCTGCCGACCCGCCACCTCTTCAATTCGTTCTTACTGCCTGTGACGGTCGTTGGAGCTGTGTGTCTCTCTTGCCTCCGCAAGCAGTTTCCCCAGTGATTGGACTTTCTGTTAACCTGTAAATAGTTAATTAGTTAGTGTTAGTTTTCAGTAATTAGTTTGATAGAAGTGGGGGGTTCCCCCAAGCCCAGTTCCCTCCCCTCTTGGGGTTCGGCACATGCCTCCATCCCAAGAGTTTAAGCCGTGCGGGACCTGCTACAAGCTCATGTCAATGGGTGACCCCCAGGACTCCTGCCTAAAGTGTCTGGGGGAGGCACATCAAACAGCTCGCTTCAAGAGCTGCAAAGTTCTCCGCCCGAGAACAAAGAAAGAAAGGGACTTCAGGCTCAAAGAACTCCTTATGGAGGCAGCCCTCCGTCCCCTGCCGGCTCTGGGCGAGCAGGACTTGGCATTAAGCACCTCTGTGTGCAGCGCTCTGGCCTCTGTTAGAGAAACTACGGCTCGCACTCACTGGTGCCACCTAAGCAGCACAAGAAGACGAATAGAGGGCGCTCACCCATGGTCAGAGCACTGAGTCTGACAGCATAAGCGGTATGCGTCCTACGCAGGGATCAGCACTGTCGACTTTGGGCCTGCAGAGGGATCCGTCAAGTCTGGTGCCACTGGACCCTCCTGCTAGAGAGTGCCAGGTGGAGGAGCAGGAGCTCCCTTCCATCCTGGACACGTTTGAGGTGGCCAGGGACTTGATTGCCATGATGGCACCGCAGTTTCCCACCAGGCAAGATAGACCTCCGGCACCACAAGGCACGGCGCCGTCCAGAAGCAAGCCCATGATGATGAAGCTCTGCTCGCCTTCCCCATGACACCATCCTCCGACACTGTCCTGCTTGGACCACCCTGCCAGATTGGCTGAAGAAGTTAGCTGTCTGGTTCTTAAACTCAGCAGCAGCAGTCGCTCGCTGGGTGCTCAGTGATTCTCTGCCTCCCTGGGCTCAGCTCTTGCCAAGCCCTGCTTCTGCTCTGTTCCTCCACAGCTTCAGCCCAGATCCTGTCCTACACCCAGCCTTGCTCCTGCCTCAGAACCAGCCCTGCTCCCTTCTTCCCTGCCCCCGGTGATCCGGTTCTGACCCTTGGCTCTGATTCCTGACTCCGACTCTCTCTTGATTCTAGAGTGATCAGATATCCCCATTTGATAGGAACAGTCCTGATCTGGGGGTCTTTTTCTTATATAGGTTCCTATTACCCCACCCCCATCCCAATTGTTCACATTTGCTGTCTGGTCACCCTACTTGATTCTTGGCTCTGGCATTTGGATTCTGACTCTAGTTCTAATCTTTGGATCTGCTTCTTGGTTTTGGCCTTTGGCATTTGGACACTCACCACTAGGCATGACTCCCAGTCTGACCACTATGCCTGACCACCTACAACGCGGTCTCCTGACATGTGCTCAGTCTGGTTTGTGGTTTAACCATCTGATGAGTTCCATGTAACCTTGTGCATGTCTTTGTGAGGAAACCAAGTATCACCAATAATCAGTGCATGTTACTGCACAGCGATTCTCAAACTGTGGGTCGGGATCCCTTTTTAATAGGGTCACCAGGGCTGGAGTTAGACTTGCCTGGGCCCAGGGCTGAAGCCCAAGCCTGAGCCCTGGGCAGCAGGGCTGAGACTTGGGCTTCAGCCCTGGGATCAGGTTACAGCTCCCCCCACCCCCTGCCTGGGCCTGAAGCCCTTGGGTTTTGACTTTGGCCCCTTCTGGCCCGGGGGAGCTAGGGCTTGGGCGGGCTCAGGGTTTGGTTCTCCCTCCTGGGGTCGCGTAGTAATTTTTGTTGTCAGAAGGGGGTCGTGGTTCAATGAAGTTTGAGAACCCCTGTTATAGCAAGTTCTCCTCTTTCTCTATTAGCGTTTGCCATCCTAATGCCATGTGGGAAGTGGTTTTGTTTTGCTGTATGGGGTGGCTTGCTGCATCAGGGCCTCTAGTGGTGGAGCAGGTACGGGCTCTGGCTGGGAGTTCAGATGTGGGAGTTCAGTGGGGACACTGGGGCACGGCCACTAGGTATCTCGAGGGGATGGAAGACCACGAGTGTCGATGAAGCCCCCTCGCACTAGGCCCAGGTGTCCTTGCCCACCCCCTCCGGCCTGGAGGCACTCGCAGCAGCTCTGTGTACTAGGCCCAAGTGTCCTTGGCCCCCGGCCTGGAGGCACTCGCAGCAGTTATGCTGAGGATCTGCAACAATATGTTGCAGAGTCAGACTGCCTGAAACTAAACAAGGCCAAACAGGGCAGATATGGAAGACCAATGCTGAATAAAGCAGCTTTATGTATGGTTTAACAAATGATACAGAGAACAAGGGAACTAGCTGGGAACTGGATTGGCTGGCTATATGGATACTTAGGGCAGCTTGCTATTGGATAGGTATGCTGGGAAAAAGGATGTATAAAAGCCTGTGTAACTTCCTGCTCTGGGTGCAGGATTGGAGATTTTATTCTCCCTGTACCTTTTTGCAGCTGCAAATAAACTTTTCTGCTTCTTCACCCCTTTGTGATTATTGGGTGTAGCACACCGGGTAGCGAACCAACCTCTCGGCACTCGGTGCCGGCAACAATGCAACAATGCCGGCAAAAAGTGTCATGTTTTCTCTAGTGACGTGCTAACATATTTTGTCACCAGGATAAATAATTCTAATGAATTACCACAGATTTACATTGGTGTAACTGAAATTATGCATTCAATATCCTGTTTCAGGTTAGTAAAAATAAAAGAATGCTGTGGGTTTTGTGGACATGTACAAGATACAGATTTATAAAAACAACATGAAAACAGGTAGTTACGCTGGGGAAAGGGGAAGCCTTATTGAAGCTGTTGGGCATACCAGTTGTCCTTTATTCAGGATCAATGTAAAAACAATCAAGCTCTTTTGTGGAATAGATGGCTGACTTAATAGAAGTCACCATCAAGTAAAGCTGGAATAGGAGTTGAGCCATACAGTGGAAGGGGCTTTCACTGGGGTCTGAATGCAAATGCAGAGGGATGGGGTTCGGGGCGGGGGGGGAGGAAGAGAGGGAGTGTGACACGGCAGAAGCACAAAGGAGCCCCAGGGAAGTATTTGTAGTGTGATCTCTGAAAAAGTTGAGAGAGAGAGCGAGAGAGAGAGCATGCACGCTTTATGGTAGACTGCTGAATAGAAAGAGGCTTGGAATTGTGAGCCAAGAAACTATTCCTGCTGTCGTTAGGGAAATAGAACTTCGTGTACATTCTTTGTAAATAAGCAGGATTGTGTCAAAAAAATACCTGACTCCATCATCCATTTCTCCCCCTAATGGAAACAACTCACAAGACCCAAAATATTCACTAATTGCTCAGGTCAAAAGGGAAAACAATATTGTGAATTCTTTTGTTTTCCTGTTCTTAGATAAAGAATAGACCTGCTTCAGTAAAGAACCATAAACACTGAAAATACTGTTTTGTTCTCTCAGAGCTAGCTCACAGTAGATCTAGAAAATAAGAGTGTTTGTTGTTACACAATCCTCAGAATTCAATTATTTGCACAAATCATTTTAATTTTTCTCTGATTAGGATTCAAAAATAAGCAATTAGATATTCTGTATAGTGTTTAGGAAATTTGTAGGATTAAAATCAGCATGTATTCTGTATACATGGCTTTACCATATATGCAACCTCACATCTACACAGGAAAGAGGACCACATTTCCTGAAGCAGTTTCAAACCACTTCAAGCTAGGACAGTTTAAAGCTACTTTATGTTTCAAATGTGAATGGTGTCCGCTGTGTCAATTAATCTTTTTAAATTATGACCATGATCTAAGATCCACATTTTCAGAATTTTCTTACATCATTCATATGCTTGGATGAATAAGGCTGCTTTCCTGAACTGCGGTCCATATTTGGAACTGTCTTTATAGTGTAGACTCAACCACCCTCCTTATACAGTTTGGAAGTTGTTCGATACTCCCTCGGGACCAGATTTACTCTTCTTTACACAGATTTGGGCCCTAGTCGGGGAGCGACGTACTCATGTAACCGAGGAGCAGAATTTGGCCCTCCTATGGGTTCAGTCTCTCAGTTAGGCCTGTCTTTTTATCTTATCTATTGATATAGCATCCATCCCGAGAGTAGAAGAGCAACTGTCCCGTTTCAGACAAGATACATCAATACCTATATTGATTATTCACAATGGAGTTTTTATCTTTCTTGTACTGTTCCTTTTGAGAAATAAGAAAACAGAGTAAAAGTAAAATGTACTTTTTCTCCCAAATCTATGTGCCATTCCTGATCTTGATTGAACAGGGGAGAGCGTCTTTCCTCTGGATTAAGAATCCAGCTGAGACAACTACCCCAGCCCCACACATTCTACAAGGGAATCCAAAGTCAGAGCAGTGGCATTCAGTGAAGGGTAGCTGCTCTCTTTGAACATCCTGATAGATGAAATAAAGGACTGGGGGTCATCATTAAAAGTACCTTAAATGGGAGCTCAATCCCCAGAGCTATGATTGCCGAATCAGGAAAAAACAAGAAAGTACGTCCTCTCAGGGATTGGCATATTCAAGTTTACAAGAGAGACGATAAAGACTGGCCATGACATAGAAAAATCAAAATTCAAATTCGCCAGTAAGAAAAGAGCCTGAGTAATAGTCAGCTAAAGAATGGAAGGGACCAGTTGACCCAGGAAGTTACAAGAGCCTTTATTAAAATGGAGAGCTACTTTTGTCCTTCTGTCTGCTTGCTTCTGGCCAAGGTTGGCTCAGGAATAGAGGGGGAATCTCTTGGGGTCCAGCAACTCTGCTGGCTTGGGAAAGTGTGCACTGCATCACCCACTCCTCCCTGTGTGAGACAATCTCTGTGCCTCTGTTTCGACAGTTCAAAACCCTTAAAAATACCTTTCTTTACAGCTCAATACAGAAATTGCCAGAACCTAGTCCTGTACTTTTTTCTTTAAAAACAAACAATGAAATGGGGATGTTTGCACGACAATGATATGAATCCATGTCTGTATTTTTATATCTTTAGACGCTCAATAAATATACAAAAATCTGCATTAAAATAACAATTAGTAAGTTTGCAAAACTGAGCAATGGAAAGTTTGGAAATGCCAGGATTCAGGGAGTCTGAGTCCTGTGCACGTGCATTTTGACACAGCCTTTAATTGCACAATTGTCCTATTTTTTTCCACAGGCCCCTCATTCAGTGACCATTGAAGTGTTGTTTGTTGCTTGCCTTCAGATGCTGTGTACATACTTCTGCAACGTGAACACATCAAGTCAGGTTCCAGGTCACAGTCCTTCTCTTCCAGGGGCTCAGTGGCCAGGGCCCAGTATATCTAAAATATCAGGTAAATCCCTGGGATTAGGGTTGTGGCTGACAGGGCCTATTTCTCAGGCACCATGAAGTTTTCTACTCGAAGGATGAGGCTTGTCTGTGCAGTAGATAGAGCTTTCTCAGGGGACAGTCTGTGACAGGAGAACAAACTCCCATGTCATTCTGAGGCTATTAGAGAGACAAGGTGGGTGAGGGAGAGGGTGACCAGATAGTAAGTATGAAAAATCATGATGGGGGTGGGGTGGGATTGATAGGTGCCTAAACCCCGAATATCTGGACTGTCCCTATAAACTTAGGACATCTGGTCACCCTAGCTGAGGTAATATCTTCTGTTGGACCAACTTCTGTTGGTGAAAGAAATAACCTTTCAAGGACCTGAAGGAGAACTCTGTGCAGTCCTTTCACCAACAGAAGTTAGTCCAATAAAAGATATTACCATGACAGATGTGAGTCATATTATTAATGTACTAGAGGAAGCTGCTCAGATACTTCATTGATGAGAACCGTAGAAAAACCTAGATAGAATAAAGTGAAGGAGAAAGAGAGAGCCTCTTTCTGAGATTATCCTTTTCCTTCTCCCTAATGATCCTATTTGCTAACAAAGATATACATTCTTAGTGCTGTTGTGGCTTTGTGCAGAAGTGTGAATTGTCTCAGTAGATTCGGATGTATTTTATCTTTTAGGCAAAGATATCGAAAACAGGGAATACAAACAACACATGTTATGCAAACCCGCACCACTAGGTGGAAGCAGATATGTTGAGTTGTCATTAGCTGAGAAACCGTTTCAAAAAGCGAAGTAATGTTCTTGGAATTCTGCTTTAAGCCACAAGGCACACAGCTAAGCAGAGTCATCTTCTGAGTGCTGGATCTTTAATTTTTTTTCCATACGAGAACCTGCTTAAAATCCCATTAATGAACTGTGTTCTCTTCACTCTCCTATTTGTCTGTGCTGTGACGGAAAAATATAATTGTTTGTCAATAATGGCTTTTATTTGAAGCAGAGAGTGAGAAAACATGTGTGTAAAATGCTTTGAAGAAGAAAATCTCTCTAGAAATGCAAATTATTATTATTATTATTGTTGTTATTGGGTCAAATTCTACAGTAGGTATTTAGGCTCCTAGCTTCCACTGATTTCAGTGGAAGTTAGGAGTCTAAAGACCTTTGAGGAGCTGGGCCTCATACCCTACTCAGACAAAACTTTGACTGACTTTAATTCAGCCTAGCCCTGCGCTGGGTTAAGCCCAATATCTTACTGTACATTGTACAGAAGCTTCTTGCTAGCAGGAGTCAATCTGCAGCTGTTTTTTCAGTAATGCTGTCAAGGTTCCTTCCCCACTCTGAACTCTAGGGTACAGATGTGGGGACCTGCATGAAAACCTCCTAAGCTTACTTTTACCAGCATAGGTTAAAACTTCCCTAAGGTACAAATTAATTTGACCCTTTGCCCTTGGAATTTCCACTGCCACCACCAAACTTTAACTGGGTTTACTAGGAAACATAGTTTGGACACATCTTTCCCCCCCAAATCCTCCCAACTCTTGCACCCCACTTCCTGGGGAAGGTTTGGTAAAAATCCTCACCAATTTGCATAGGTGACCACAGACCCACACCCTTGGATCTTAGAACAATGAAAAAGCATTCAGTTTTCTTACAAGAAGACTTTTAATAGAAGGAAAGGAATAGCTCTGTAAAATCAGGATGGTAGATACCTTACAGGGTAATTCCATTCAAAACATAGAGAATCCCTCTAGGCAAAACCTTAAGTTACAAAAAAGACACACAGACAAGAATAGTCATTCTATTCAGCACAACTCTTCTCAGCCATTTAAAGAAATCATAATCTAACACATACCTAGCTAGATTACTTACTAAAAGTTCTAAGACTCCAGTCCTGTTCTGTCCCCAGCACAAGCAGCAGACAGAGACAGAGACACAGACCCTTTGTTTTTTCTCCCTCCTCCCAGCTTTTGAAAGGATCTTGTCTCCTCATTGGTCATTTTGGTCAGGTGCCAACGAGGTTACCTTTAGCTTCTTAACCCTTTGCGGGTGAGAGGATGTTTCCTCTGGCCAGGAGGGATTTTAAAGGGTTTACCCTTCCCTTTATATTTATGACAAATGAATTTTCTGTATTTACCAGCTTTGTTTTCTTGCACCCTCAGTCATTTTGGGCCTTGTACATAATGTGTATAAATGGAATATTTATCATCCTCTCTGACTGTAATGTGTTTTAAGTGATGGTATATTGTCAAGCTGCATTCAGTATGGGTTGATCTGTTGATCCTCATTAGTGAGAGAAGTGTATGAATTACGAGCCCAAGCAGGATCCCGCTGCTCATTGCTGCAGCTCAACTTGCACTGCTGCAGAACACTATTTGTGTGCGTGCACAAGGCTTGTGTTGTGAAAACCTTGCCCCCTGTAAATACACTCAAAGTCAACCTCTGATCCAGCTCTTGTCAAATGCAGCCAGTTAACATCACAGTGACCACGGGTGTAAAGCTGTGGCCTCCTCCTTTTGAGGGTCTACTGTTGCCCAAGCTCTAAGTCAAGCTGAGGCAGTGTTGGGGTGATGATGTGCTAATTTATGAGCTCCTTGATGCCTGCACAGTGTTTGTCATGGCTTTGCCACACATACTCTTGTTCTGTTCTTGATCTTAATTTATTCTGTGGCATTACATAGTTCATGGTGTTACTTGTCACATGCATGAACACTCTTCCCATCACTGGTCCATCCGTAGTGGACTTATATGTGGATGCCTTGCCCGGATGGTAACAGCTGCAATGAGCAAGCATTCTTACAATTACCTGTGCTCCTACCTGAAGCTGCATTTTTGAAAGGCCCGACTTTATGGAGCCAGGTGTAGACAGTGAGGGGTGCAGAACACCAGCACAGAGACAGGCAAACTCTCTGTGCTGACCATGCCCTTAGCTTCTTGCAGAGTGGCCTGCTGTTTATGTACTAAAAATGGAGTAGGCCTCAACGGTGTGCCACTGGATACTTTCCATCTTGTGCAAATGTACGAGTCCCCAGTTTACACAATGGCATGGAACAGGGGCTGAGTCACATCAGACCCTGAATCAGGAAGAAAGTTCCCGAAATAGGTAGCTCTATATTAGTTATCTGCTGGTACCTGGTCAAAGGGGGCTTTTTTGCTTGTTTTATTATCCTCTTGTCTGTTTGTTGTGCTGTTAAGATGTGTTAATTAATTAATGACAGTTAAGGACCATCTTGTTCTCTGTTTGTACAGGTCCGAGCGCAATGGGATCCTACTCTGTGACAGGGACTGTGAGGCAGTACTGCAATACAAATAATTACATGCTGATCTCCAGAAATATTTTTATACCGTGGCCATCCCCACTAGCTTAAGAGATTAGTCACGGAAAATAGAAGTTTGTGAACCTGACATCTGCAGTTTAACTCAGTCCCCTTGTCTCCTGCACTGAGTGTTCTTTCTGCTCAATACACACTCAATGGTAGGCATGCCCACAGAATAGGGTTATGAAGATGGGTCTCTGGGAGGCTTTGACTTCCTCTACCATGGGATGCTATTGCAGGAAGGAGGTTTGCTGGGAAGAGATGGGGTCCGTCTGACCAAGAAGGAGAAGAACATCTTCATGCACTGACTCACCAACCTTAGGAGAAGAGCTTAAAACTAAGTTCAGAGGGGGCAGGTGAAAAAAGCCACCAGGTAAAAAAAGGTGGCCTTAATAGAGGACTAGCTGTGTGGGGAGAAGTAGATGTGGAAAATTGCAGTAGAATTATAGGAGAAACAAGAGGGAAATCCATGGGGGCATCTGCTTAACATCTTAGATGTCTGTACACACAAGCAAGGAGGAATAATAATGGGGAATAAACAGTAAGAACTGGGAGTTTTAGTACATAAATCTTAACTGAGCTTAACTGCATCACAGATACTTGATGGGATAAATCTCATGACTGGACTATTGGTATAGAGGGCTATAGCTTGTTGAGGAAGGACAGGCAGGAAAAAAAAGAGAGGACATATTGCATTGTAAACCTGTTCTGAGGTCCAGAAGGAGGTGAGAAGCAGACCAGTTGAAAGTCTCTGAGTAAAGATAAAAGAGGGAATAAACAGGGGTGAGGTCCTGGTAGGGGTCTATTACAGACCACCAAATCAGGAAGAGGAGGGAGAGGAGGCATTTCTAGAACAAACAACAGAAATATGCAAAACAGAAATCCTGATTGTAATGCGGGACTTTACCTACCCAGACATCTGCTGAAAAAGGAATATGGTAAAACCCCAAATTACCCAATAAGTTCCTGGAATGTACTGGGGACAATGCTTTGTTTCAGAAAATGGAGGAAGTAACCGGGGGGACAGCCACTGTAGACTTGATTCTGACCAGCAGGGAGGAGCTGGTTGTGAATGTGAAGGTGGAAGGTGATTTGGGTGAAAGGGATCATGAAGGATAGATTTCATGATTCTAAGGAAAGGAAGGAATGAGAATGACAGGAGAAGGACTGCCAAAAGCAGACTTTAACATCCTCAGAGAATTGGTAGGTAGCGACCCATGGAGAAAATGTCTAAGGCATAAAGGAGTTCAGGAAAGCTGGCAGTTTCTCCAGGAGACAATATTAAAGGCACAACTGCCAATGCAAAGGAAAGAGAGGAAGAATAGTAAGAGGCCAATGGCTCCATCAGAAGTTTTGTAATGACCTGAAAATCAAAAAGAAATCCTACAAAATGGGGAAACATGGACGAATTACTAAGGAGGAGTACAAAAGAATAGTGTGTCCGTGTAAGGGCAAAATCAGAAAGGGTAAGGCACCAAATCAGTTATACATAGCAAAGGACACATGTCATTGTAATTCTTTTTCCATATGGTTTACTGCAAAGAGTGTCATCACTCTGAATGCTTTAAAGGCAACATCATCTCCAAAATCAAGTGTGGGCTCTACATATGGCCATACAGATGACACCACACTGTATTAAACACAACAAAAATAATTTAGTTGATTTGTTTGGCAGGACATGGAAATGAAGAATAAATTTCAATTCATTTTAAAACAATATAAAAATCAAGATTTGTAATACAGTCCAATAAGATTTCATCAAGCTTTTTAATCAACCAAATTAAAAAGCAAAAGAAACCAACCACCCACACTCAAGTGTCACTGTGCATTCTCCAAGGCAGTTTCTTCTCTTTCTTTGTTCGGTGCTTTTATTTTCTATCCATTCAACCAGGAGCAGATTTTCCAATAAAACCAATATTGGAAAGTGTGGCAAACTGAGAGAGGGACGGAACCAAAATTCAAAACGATTTCGAGCGAATGAGAAATTCTACACTGGAGCAAATTTAGCCACCTATTGGACTGCGTACATGGATGGGCCCAGATATTGAAATGTATTTAGGTTCCTCACATCTATTGATTTCAGTGCGAGTTAGGAGCCTAAATACCTTTGAGACTCTTGTCCATGTCATCACAGCACCTACCTGGTCAGCAGCAGTTTATGTGCTATGTCACAGTCACAGCGATGTCATAATAGTGCTTGCATAATCTTAACTGGCTATTCCGGACAGGACAGCCTGAGAGGCCAGCTGCCTATCAGTACTGGAGCTCTTTGGAGAAAGGACTGGAGGAAGTGTTGAGGAAAGATTAAAACATGAATAAATTTGTGAGTGATCAGGAGGTAACCGACAGAGGTAAGGGTCAGCATTGTATTCTCTATATCCATTCTATATTCACACACACATTTAGAAAGCATAGGCATACAGATGAGCTGTAATGTTCTCCATTTGTGTGAGCAGAACCTCAGCTGCTGTAAACCAGTGTCCCTCCTTTGACTTCCTTGTAGCTGTGTTGATTTACACCAGTTGAGGAGTTGGCCTACAGCCTCTGGACCTGGAAACTTTCCTGAGAATCTGAGTTTCTAGGGAATGTTATGGGGGAGGTCTTCCTTCTTTTCTCCCGGTTGTTTTATGTTTGTTATGGGTCCTCATTTTGTGTCTTCTGCATCCATAGAGCCAACTCCATCAGCGATAGGGGAAATTAGAACAAAAAAGGCAGAAGGACTTCTCCTCTAGCTGTCTAAATGAAGCTCTGCTACTATCTTAAATGCAAGAGAACAAAGCATGGGGTCACATTTCTTAGCAACACTAGTGCTCCTCATCCCACACAGATGGGCAGAGTAGGTTACAGTCATGATTCCGTTTGCATCTGGGTGTTACAACTGAAGGATGCAATTTGCATAACGGATGGGCAATCACCTAACCTCAAGTAGTCTTTCCTGGGAAGGGGAAATCTTGTTAGTTCCTCCTTCATGCTTGGAATGCTGTTACAATGGAGACAGATAAATACGGCATTTCAGATTTCTTGTGAAATATTAAGTCTCCTGGAGAATTTCTGCCCTGAGGGAAGAGATACATGGGAGATCAAATCCTGGTTTTTTTCATACACCAGCTATTTCATTGTTTCCTAGAGTTTAAGGCCAGAAGGGACCATTAGATCATCTAGTCTGACTTCCTGTATTTCACAGGCCACTAAATTTCACCTAGCAACCCTACACTGAACCCCAAAACTTGTCTTGGACAAAAACATTTCAGTCTGTAGGAGACAAAACTGTTGTGTGCCGTCGGCAGAGGACAGGAGAGACTGAGGTTCCACCAATGCCTGAGGCCCTTGCAATGGCCGAGAATTGATTGGGTCAGATATACTCAGATTATCCTAGCAGGTGATCAGTGCCCCATCCTGCCACTCAAAGGTCCCTGCCAATCCGACCAGGGGGAAATTCCTTCCCACCCACAACTCTGGAGATCAGATGGACCCTGAGCATGTGAGCAGGACAGCTAAGGAAACAGATTCTCTGAACCATTTTAGAGCACTGGTCCACCCTACCAGGTGTCCCATCTCCTGCTATGGTCAATCCCTGATGCTTCAGATGAAGCTTGGAGGGACCCACCCCACCCCACCCCACTCACAGCGTACACCTCGCCAATTGTGCATGGGGGTGGGGGTGGGGGGCGGGGGAATTCCTTTATGACCTCTACAGGCAACTGTACAGGGGGGAGGGATAGCTCAGTGGTTTGAGCTGTGAGTTCAATCCTTGAGGGGGCCATTTAGGGATCTGGGGCAAAAGTTGGGGATTGGTCCTGCTTTCAGCAGGGGGTCGGACTAGATGACCTCCTGAGGTCCCTTCCAACCCTGATATTCTATGAACTGGATGAACTCCGTTCCATGAGTCTTCTCTGCAAGTATTTAAACGACCATAAAAGAAGATTAAAGGCTTTCTTCAAAACAAGGGGCCTAAAGTTAAGCTTCTAAATTCATACTGAGGTCTCCAACAGTGGCCTGATTTTCAAGAGATACCGAGCCCCAAAAGTTCCCAGCATAGCTAATAGGTACATCTGGGTGCTCAAGATTTTTGAAAATGAGGCCCTGACTAAGCAAAACTCCTCAGCATGTGCTTAACTTTAGCTCTATTTCTTGGCTTAGAGTTAAATTATTATTCTGTATGCTATCAAAACTCATCAATTGACAGTAAAGAGGGAAAGGAAGATTATTTTACGTGGGGACCTACTTGAAAGGAGCAAATTTGCTTCATTATGATTTCCCCCCTAGCACACTGGGGAGTTCAGCAAACAAACCTGGTCATGAGGAGGAAGGAAGAGGATTTCCAGGATTCCCAGGTCTACATCTCACAGTGTTTGGGCTCCTGCAGAATCTTGACTGGATAGTGAATTAAAGAGGCCAGCACCAATTTCTGCTGTCAGTGGTAACCAGCCGAATCCTTTTATTTAATTTCAGGTGTTTATAATGAGGTTGTTTCCCTCCTGGCACATATGGATGACCAAGATAAGGGCAAAATTGCCCTCAGGATTGCCTTTATAGCCGAGACCAAGCTGGCTATCGTTCTGACAGTTCTGCTCGAGAAACTGCAAAAGGATGAGGTAGGGCAGTTTCATGAAATTGCATCCGCTTTCCAGGTGTCCACACCAAATTCTGCCTGACTTCATGGGGGTACAAGGGACTGCACGGGGGTAATTCAGTGTAGAACTTGGCCTGGTGCACCATCAGGAGAATCAGTATTCGCCCTTCTGTCCTCAGGCGTAAACTCATCATGCAAAATGCTGTTGTTACAGATCAGGATGATACAATGCTCTATAAAGAGAGCATTGCCCTTTTACACACAGTGGAGTACATGGGCTGTAGACAGTAAAAGTACACCATCGGACTAGCAGTAATCTCTTCTAATAATACTTTGCCCTTCTTTAGCATCTTCGTCCCAAAATCTCAAAGCACTTCCCTAATACTAATGAATTAAGACTCACAGCACCCTTGTGAGAATGGGAAGCATTATCCCCATTTACGGATGACTTGTGTCACAGGGAATTAAGTAACTTGCTCAACACCACTTAGCAAGTTAGTCAAAGAATGTGAATAAAACCCAAGTGAACTGACTCCCTGCTCTAAAGCCTAGCCAACACTCCTTTGTTATGATGACATATTATTGAGATTATAGCATTGAAGGGACCCTTATCTATATATTTTCTACTGGGGGAATTCTGCAAGAAAAAAATAAAAATGATGCGTACAATATTTTAGAGGTTCTGCAAAATTCTGCATATTTTGTTTGTCAAAATAATACAATATAATTACACCCGTTAAAATGATTTTTGGTTATTTATTTCAAAATACCTGTCAGCAAGTATGTCTGTATGAATACAGACAACAAAAAGGATTCAGGAAATGTTTTTTGACAAACCAATTCCTTACTCTGCATGTTAATACAGAACTCTGAGTAATAATTCATTTAAACTCAATACAGAACCATATTTCTTGCACCCCTTAGGCGCAGTGCAAAGGCTTGGTAGAGTCAAGGGTAATGGAGGGAAGTAAATTGCTGGGAAGGAGCCTGGGTGTGAACTTGGAGCGTTGCTGGGTATGGGTGGGAAAAGTATGGAACAGTTTTTTTGGGAGGGGCAGGGAGGAATTGTTAGGCAGCTCCCCCCATGCAGACCCTGTCTGACCCCTGACCTCTCCCATTCAGTAAGGCACATCTGCCCCTGTCTCCATGTGTTCCTGCACACCCATGGGTCCTTGCACCCCCGTCCACATGTGTCCCTCCACCCCCACTCAGAAACCCACTCCCCCCATCCCCATGTGTGTTAGGGGGCTTATTCATTCACCCACTCACTTCCCTGGTCCTTCTCAGATGAACAGAGAGCAACAATACCCGAAGTCCAAAGGTGCAAACAATTCCATGTTTATTGGGTGAACTTCCAGCAAGCATGATTTCAGTTTCCTTCCTTAGTGTCCCCCTTCCCAGCTCTGACACCACAGAGCCTTACAGCTGTGTCCCTGTTCCCATTCCTGCCCTTAGCCAAACATGATTCCAATTTCCCCAGCCCCATTCCCTGTTCCCATTTCCCCCTTTAGCAAAACATGATTCCAATTTCCCCACCCCCATTCCCTGTTCCCATTTCCCCCACCCACACACCCACCCCCTCACTTCCTGATTGACTGCAGACTCTATAGTAAAACTTGACTTCTGCTTAGCTGTACCTTAACCAATCCTTTTCCTGAAATTTAACTAACCAATCCTAACATATTGTAACATGATTATGTAACCAATTATATCCCACCACCTTAATTAGTTTACAGCCAGCAAAATTAATGATACAGCAGAGAGAAACAATCACAGAACCAGACAGAGATTATACAGACAAACAATGGGGAAATGGGGACTACAGTGATAGAACAAACCCAGAAATGAGGATTTCACATCCCTGCTAGTGATAAGTGAGTTCTTGCCAGACAGGATGCTATCAAACTAAGTTTCCTTTTACATCTTCTAGGCCCTTCCCTTTCTCTGGAGGCAATAGGCATTATCAGGACAGGATTGTGTTCCGAACAGCCCAATAGCACCTTATTTCAATGTGACTAGTTGGGAATGTGAAGAGGTGACTGGTCGCTTCCCAGCTTATGGCTGCCTCTGCTGCTTAGCCAGAGGCCTTAGCCTAAGAACAGGGCCTCAGACTGTCACAGTAAGAGAAGGACCTTACACTGGCAGACAGTGATTTTCATTCTTTCTTTTATACCTCTAGAACTAGCCAAGTGATAAGAATACACCTAAATTCTTAGATGATAGGCCTTTACAGACAGGCCTGAACATCTATATCCTAACAATGTGTCCCTGTCCCCCTCCCCCTGTCCCCATGTGTCTCTGTGCCCCCAGCCAACCACCCCCTGTCCTTATGTAGCTCTGCACCTCCTCCCCCATCACTATGGAGCCCTGAACCTCCCTCCTCCTCTAACTCTGTGCCTCCACTCCCATTCAGCCCCTGCCCCAGTCTGTCCTCCCCCACTAGCCCTTATGAGCCCCTGATTGACCCCACCCCAGCATCCCACACTGTCTGTCTCCCCATAGCCCCTGTCTCCTGACCTGGCCTGCTGTGAAGAAGACAGGCTCTCTCTCTTCCTTCGCTGATAGGGAGTTGCTGCTTTGTTCTATTGCCACAGCACCCTTTGGTGGGCAAGAGATGGAACGGCAGCAGCATTTCAGCAGAAGCTTTTTACTGTGCAAAAAAATAAAACTATGCGGGGCTCATTAATTATGCACGTGTCTGCAGTAGTGCAGAATTGCCCCAGGAGGAATATTCAGACCCCTTTTTTTCCATTGATTAATACTTGCATCCAACAAAGTCCATTTCCCTATTAAGGGCCAACACAGAAGGCATTTTAGTTTCCATTAAAGTACTAGGAGGCCAACTGAACCGCTTGTCTTGGCCTCCGACTCCTTTAATTATTTGAATTACTTGATTAATTATAAAAAGAAAAGGAGTACTTGTGGCACCTTAGAGACTAACCAATTTATTTGAGCGTAAGCTTTCATGAGCTACAGCTCACTTCATCGGATTCATTCAGTGGAAAATACAGTGAGGAGATTTAGATACACACAGAACATGAAAAAATGGGTGTTATCATACTCACTGTAAGGAGAGTGATTAATTATGTTAATTCATGTGATTAATTACTTGAATTACTTGAATTATGTAGTGCTTATGTATTGATAAGTTGTCAGTGACAATTTTCAATTAAAAAAATCCTCCTTACATTTAAAAATGAATGGAAGGGGCTTCTCCCCAGTGGAGCTGTCTGTTATGATTGCAGTTTGCAGAAGCATGCCTTTTAAAGCAGAACCACTGGAACGTATAGCCAATCAAGAGATCTGATGCAGACCCTGTCTGACCCCTAAGCTCTCCCATTCAGAGATCTGATTGGCTTTGAACCTTCCAAAGTGGGTTATGACCTTGGCATGCAGGTCACACAGATGTCTAGACTCACAGGAGACCGAGACGGAAAAGACCTATTGGATCATCCAGTCCATTTCCCTGCTAATGCAGGAGCATTCCCAGCAGCCATTTTCCACTGTTTTGGCCAAACTAATTTGAAAAGCCCCTAAGGACTGAACTTCCGCCTCTTTCCTAGGAAGACTATGTCATAACCTAATAGCCCTGTCTTACAGTTGGGGCATTTTTCCTCTTATCAAAGTCTAAATTGAATGTCCTTTTTTAGCTTAATCCCATTACTCCTACTTTTACCAAAATGTATTATCCTAAAAAATTCCTCTCCCTCCTTGGTGTTCACACCCTCCAGGTAGTTGTATGGTATTATCCTCTCTCCTTCAGAGTCATCCCTTGGCCGCATCAGACACAGACAGCTCTTTCCGTCTGTCTGCAGAAGCAGGGGTCTGCTCGGGCCCAATTTTTAAGCCCGACCTGAACTGGCCCCCGGCCCACTCACCTCACCCTGAGAGGGCTGAATCATTTTCCATCCTGGTCCCAACCTTTCCCCCCAAACCGGATCCTGCCACTGCATCCTGCTCATGGGGCTGGTGCAGCGGCCACTGTGTGCAGCAATGGCTCCATCCTCTGACACGGCCCCTGCTGCGCTGGGTCTGTGCTGCAGAGAGAGGGAGATGCTGTGACTCCTCGGCATCCTTGCTCCACAGCGCGTGCAGCGCAGGAAGGAGGTGGTGGCTGGCAGGAACACGCAGTCCCGGTTGTGCCGATCCCAGGGGCTAAAGGAGGAGAGCCGACCTGACCCCACCCCAAGAGGGTCCATTGTTTTCTCACCCAACCTGACCCGGACGCCTGTGGTCAGGTCCCCTAGGATTTGGGTCAGGTTGCAGGGCTCTATCCAGAAGTCACTTCTGCCAGGCCCCTGCATTCTTTTTTGCTCTCCCAGGAATGACTTCCATTTGTTGATCTCTCTGGGAATGTGGTGCTAGAAAAGGCACTCATCCAGATGCAGTCACAGCTCAGCTGAACAGAGAGGAACTGTTATCTTCCTGCTTTGTGCCATGATCCCTGTGTGTAAAAGACCCGACCCACATGGCTCTTTGTGGTAGCCATCACACCTTGCATATACCTCTTGACTTTGTTTTCCACTGTCACCCCCAGGGCACTTGTTGCTTCCCACTTTTCTCCCTCCCATTCTGTCAGTTACTTCTACCTCCTTTCCAGGGGTGCTAGTTTGCAGTTTTCTGAAATGAATCTTGGTCTCTCCTCAGGCTTTTAATTTCTCAGTGTCCCGCTTTATTTTTTCTCGGTCCCAACTGATCCTACAACTCCTCCATAGTTAGTCTCATCTGTGAAGTTCTACACTGATGGGCCACATAAAAGACACCTTCACGCGTGCTACTGTCCGTGTAGATCTAAGGGCTGAGCTCATTGCCCCCGGGAGCAGTTGAGGACTCACTGCAGGAGTTGGGTATTTTATATTCCACATTTACAAATTCTGCCTGGAGTGGCTAGAGCAAGGGCAAGGTGCTCATTTTTATTGTTTGTTCTGAATAAATGAAACTAGAGAAGAGGGCAGTGAAGGGCGCTTCCTCTGGCTCTTTTCTCTCCAGGAAGATTAAACAATGTCAGTTGCTCGGCTGCTTCTGAAGCGCTGCTGAATGCGGTGCTTGTGGAGGGCAGGGCATGTTTTACGCCAATTAAGCCACCAATTAGGGCAGGGGCTTATTAGCTACAGTACTGTCTGGTCGGCAAGAAAAACTTTTCCCAATTCTTCTCCTTTATGTTTTGTCCCCAGCAAAACAGAATAGACATTTACTATGTCCTGGAGAAACTCTTACAGCAGGACACCCAGGGCCTAGAGAGACGGCTTCTGAAGAAAATAATAACCCTAGCCTCAAACCACATGACAGAGACTCAGGTAAGTTAGTTCTCCCGAGATACCAATCAAAGGATCCAAAGCTTTAACTCATTCAAACTCTCTTTTGGGGGGATAAACTATATACTGAAATGAAAATGTATTCTTCTGTTAGAGGTCCACACCTTCCTCCAGACCAAAGCCCAGGTCCTAGACAGCACTTGTGCACATGCATAAGATGGGACGACTCACATGCTGAAAGTTACACATGTGCTGACGAAGCAGCTTGCAAGCAACTCAAAGGCTGAAAACTGTTTAGCCAAGTGACTCAAGTGACTCAAGGAATATTTATGACGAATGACTCTACCCTCAGAAAGTTGGGTTGGTTCATTCACAACTCGTGCACAGAAATAAGGACTTGACTCATGTAAACAACTCTGGCTAGTGCAACCGGCTTCAGTCACCTCAGTCTCTCTCTTTTGGTTTTTGGTTTTAGGAAGCAAGAAATGAAGTAAAAGTGGCAGCTAGCAACACCTTAGTGACTCTGGCACGCTGCTATTTCAGTGATGTCATGTTAGAGCTGGTGTATCATCTGGAGCTGCCTGAAGAGTTTATTTTCATGACATTGGGCAACCTGTCATCCGCCTATGGTATGGTCACTTCCCTCTTTTCTTTCAAAGTGATTGTTTTTCATTTAAGGACAGGGGATTATCTCTCGACCTAAAAATGTTACCGCTAAACAGAGCTCTGTTTGAGTGTGTGTGTGTAGAAACACAAGATTAACTGCTGTTGCTAGTTCTGGCCTCCAGATCATGAGCGATCCAGCTGGAGGTGCAAGCTCTAACCTATGCCCCTGAGTGAAGTACCTTAAGGATGGGAATGAGTGGAAGATCAGGTCTAGTGGAGCTCTTCTCCACCCCACTTGCCATCCCGCCCCAGTGCTCTCTCCCCTTGCTCTGGGAGTGAGTTGGGCATTGGGCACAGCTGTACACCTGTGGAGGATTCCCCTCTTCAGGGTGAATCCCCCACTGGCTTTCAATGGCTGCTTTAAAGCCATTCTGCTCTGCTTACGCAGCGCCAATGGCCTCGGAACCCATAGCATCCTGCCCCACAGTGTTTCTACGTGTGTTGTAAGAAGGCAGAGAGCAGCTGATTGTCTGTCTTCCTTCTCTTCTGGCCTTTCTCTGCAGCACTTAAGTGTATCCCTTTTGTGGGAATGATCCTGAAGGACATGATCTCCATGTTGGCGTTAGTCAAGGACAGCAGGATGAGACAAGCCTTTTGCGGTGGTAAGTGCCAGCACTTCCTGTAGGTGCCCCAAATGGATATTTAGGGGGTCTTGGTACAGATTTAAGTGACTGACCAAGTTTGCAAACAGGCCCTGAACTGTGCTCCCTTCCCTGGATTGCACCAGGTGCTGCATTCCTTGGCTCCCGTAGCACTCAGTGAAGTTGAGAGTGCTCCTTCCTTTGCAGGAGGTGCTGAGCATTTGTAAGTTCAGGCCCTTTATGACTCACGCATATCGTTTAAAATAAACAGACACAAAGGCTGAAGCTGCCCCTCTGCCAGGAGGCTCCTGGGGGAGGAGGTGAAGGGAGCAGATTTCATTACTGTACATTTAAAAATCCCCTGTTTCCCACTCCTCCACCCATTCTCTCTCCTCAGTTTCTTCTTCATCATCATCATCATCATCTCCTTTCACCCTCTTTCTCTGTCTACTCCACTTCTCTCTTCCTTTGCTTTTCAGGTGATGCTCAGTAAGGGGTTAATCCTGCGCCCTTGAGGGAAATGGGAATTTTGCCATCCACTTCATAGAGAACAGGATTGGGCCCTAATTCGTCTTAGCAAGGACACTAGATGCACCTACTTTTAGGGCAAAGTGCTCCCCACTACCTTCAAATCCCACTAAAGCCAATGGCAGTGAGGAGCACTGAACATCTTTCAGACAAACTGTAACTCAGGATGAAATCATACAGTGTTCGGGTTCAATAAACAATAACTGCAGGGGACGAGAGTCTTCAAATGATGGTAATTGAAAAAAGATGGAGAGATGTACAAAGAAAAAAGCCTTTTAAGAAACAAGAAATGGAATGGGGAAAAGAGAAATAGCTCCCAATTGAGATGGGATTTCAGCATCTAGTCCTGATAGTAGCTGCCATGGTACTGGAGTAAACGATAGGCCTGGGTGTCTTCTCTGAGAAAGCAACTTCTCCTCATTATTACTATGTCCTTTTCACATGGCCTGTCTTCTCTCCTTCTGTGCAGTTCTGGAAAAATGCTCAAGGGCAGTGAATGTATATTTTATGAACTGGGAAAAGTGCCCATTCCCCAGAATGGGTGAATCACAATTCTGGAAGAACATTCTTCCCTTATATTGCCATGTGACCAGCAACTGGCTGACCTGTGAGGAGCTGGAGGTGAGAATTGCTGGCTTTCTAAACCTTTAGCGGAAATTGTGATGTTACATTCTGTGTGTCTGGCACTCTTTGTGATGATGGCATTTAATGGTAGGTCCTTTTGGATGGAACAGATTGTCATGTAAAACATCGAAAACCCATACGTTTATAATGTCACCACATCATGGAAATTCGGTCTGTACCCAGTGTACATGGAGTCTAGTTTTGTGCACCTAATGTGCAGATGAACCCGGGATAGTGGGCTAAATTAATTCCTGGTCTAAGTCCATTCAGCCCCAGTGGAGTTACAGCAGGGATGAGTTGGCCTAGAATGCATACTAATCTGGGGAAATATTTTACCTGGTCTAGTTGTGAGGTGCATTAGAATATAATCCGGACACCAACCCTACGAGTCCTGGTTCTTTACCAGGAAATATTGGGATAGGACCGTTCCGACAGTGGAACAAGGGAAACTGCACTCATTAGAAGTAGGAAAGGTGTGCCTATTGGAAGATATTGAATGAATTCATAGGAACATAAATTCTGTGTCTCATCTATGCAGCTCAAGCAGGCCGTCATCAAAGCCCTTGGTCCCATGATGGGCATCCTGCTACACAAAAAGGAGCCGCAAAATCCAATATTTAAAGAGATCTCATGGCTCCTTGAGCAATATAAGGAGGAAATTGATGTTTTTCACGTCACCAAGGTGAGGTACCACTCATGAAGGTAACTGTCTCTGTGTGTGCCTGTATGACCTGCAGGAGGAATTTGCTGCCAGTGGGGTTTCCTGGTCTAGATAGTGACTTGTTAGATAATAAATATGCACACAAGTTCTGGGTTTATACACATGGTGACCCAGGCAACAAGATTTGTAGGTAACTGCCTCTTCTGAAAAGCATCCTCTGTTTCCTGGGGAGGAGGAGAAGGAGATAAAAAACAAAACACCTGCACAACAAGATACTCCCTCCTTGTGATTTCCCAAAACATCCTGTCAACTCTGTGTCTCTCTTTTAGATCATAAGCTCCTCAGAGCAGGGGCTACCATATGTTGTCTCTGGTCGATACCAAGCCAACTGTCAACGGTTGAAAATTAATAATAAGGAGGCTTGAGGGTCATTGCTTTGCATTGCATAACTCAATAGATATAAAATCATTGCCTGTCTGTTTCATCTACCATTCTATGCAGTGCTGTTGTAGCCATGTTGGTCCAAGATATTGGAGCGACAAGGTGGGTGTGATAATCTAATTGAAGATATTGTCTCACTCACCTTGTCTCTCTATTTCATCCCCCCTCAGTACCACATGAGCAAGAAGTAAGGGGCCATATTCTGTCTTCAGTGGGGCTACACAGTTGTAAATGAAGTCATGAGACAGCTCTAACTTCTTGGTAGTGATATTTACTCACCGTCTATGTTGGTTGAAGCTTTCTAGTACGGAGTATGTGGTCACTTTGGGGGTTGAAATACCCATGATTTGGAGGGAACCAATGCATCATGGACTTCTTTGATAGCATCAGGGCACTACACAACTGTGTAAACATAGTAAAATATGTAGATGGCATCCGAGACATTCTGGAAGCTTCAAGCAGCAAAGGAGAAAAGTGTGTTAGATGCAGGAAGGAATTCGATTTTCATCTTTTTTTTAATCAATAACCTGGCAGAGGACATAAAATCATCACTGATAAAGTTGGCAGATGAGATAAAAATGGGGGAGTGGTAAATAATGGAGAGGAGAGCTCATGGATTCAGAGTGATCTAGATCACTTAGCAAACTGGGCGCAAAGAAACAATATGCCTTTAAATACGGCTGAATGTAAATGTATGTGTCTAGGCACAAGGGATTTAGGCCACACATACCTGATGGGGGATGCTGTCCTGGGAAGCAGTGACTCTGAAAAAGATTTTGGGGGTCATGGGGCATAATCAGCTGAACATGAACTCATGCTGTGGCCAAAAAAGCTAAAGCTGGGGTGCATCAAAAGGGGAATCTCAAGGAGGAGCACAGTGGTTATTTTACCTCTAAATCTGGCACTTGTCTGACGACTGTTGGAATCCTGTGTCCAGTTCTAGTGCCCACAATTCAAAAAGGGTGTTGATAAATTGACAGAAGAGCCACAGTGACGAAAGGATTAGAAAATGTGCCTTACAGAGGGAGAATCAAGGAAGTCAATCTCTTTAGTTTAATACACAGAAAGTAAAAGGCTGTGTGATGGGGTTTACCTACCCCGCATTGGTTCAGCAGGGGTTAATCCTGCTTTGTGGGCCGAGGAGGCCATGCCCCCTCATCTCTGCTCGGCATGCTTCAGCTGGACCCAGGATACAAAAGAGAGCCGCTCAGCTCAGGCTGGGATGGCTGCCGAAGGGAGCAGAGGCGCATTGCAGGCTCCTGCAGAGAGACTGCCAGTGCTCCAGGATTCAGAGGCCAGCTGGACTGTGGCTGCAGCTGACCCCCAGCCACCCAATGCCAGAGATGGAGGAGAGACCCCAGAATCCCTGAGAGTCCCAGCTGCGGAAGAACGGGTGGGAAGCAGCCTAGGTGGACGAAGCATTGATCCAGTTGAGGTAGCGGGCTTGACTCAGCATGCTTTGGAAGGATCCCCGCTGAGTTGGTGGCAGATACCCCTGCGCCCTGGGCTGGGACCCTGTGGAATAGGTAGGACCCAGTGGAGAAGGGCTCACCACTAGGTAACACTTCCCTGCCACAAAAGGTGGTTCTATCGACTCTGGCCACTAGGCCGCATTGCCCTGCAGCCAAGGGTGGGTCTACTGACTTTGGCCACTAGGCCGCACTGCCATCCCTAGAAGGGCAGCCCAAGTGACTCAGGCTGTTGGGCCGCGGTCCCTCACCCAAGGGCTGCTGCACTGATCCCGACCATTAGGCGATGCTGCCCTAGGAGCCTGGACTGCTGTGGTGGCTAGGGAGACTAGGCCAGTTGGGCCACTCCAGATCTACTTCAATTCCTCCTCAACCTGATACCACCCTGATGGGGTGGACCTATCCTGTGACAGGGTGACTTAATTACAGTCTATAATATCTTACATGAGGGACTCCTATTATCTAATGGGCTCTTCTGTCTAGCAGAGAAAGGTGTCACTTGATCCAATGGCTAGAAACTGAAGCTAGACACTTTCAGACTGGAAATACGGCGTACATTTTTAATGGTGAGATAATTAACCATTAGAGCCATTTATCAAGGGCCGAGGCGGATTCTGACGATTTTTCAATCAGGATTGGTATGTTTTTCTAAAAGCTCTGCTCTGGGAATGATTCTGGGCAAGGTCTATGGCCTGTGTCATACCGACCGGAGGTCAGACTAGATGATGGCAAGAATCCGGTCCGGCCTTGGAATCTAGGAATCCCCTGAATCTGCTTCAGTCACTACATATGGCTCCTTTGTGTGCCCACCATCTGACTTTCGCCCTCTGTTGCAGAGTCTGAGCCAGCTCTTGGAGGTCTCTGGTGAATATAAGATCCCTCTACCTAAAGCGAAGTTTCAAGCCATCTGCAGAGCTCTGCACAACCAGGTGAGGGGTGGTTTTGCTTGGATCCCTTGAGCTTAGGCACAGCAGATCTGAAGCATATTAACACTGAAAAATCGATGGAATGATCGTGGAGAGCCTGGGGACCTCCTCATGCCTTACTGATTTCTGCAGGCTCAAGAGTAAGCAGGGAGCGCTCTCATTTTCTTAGCTACTATCCAGCTCAGTTTGTAAAGCAATTTCACCATAAGCCGATTACCAGGGGGAGTCAGAGTTGTAAAGTAAAAACTGTGGCTGTGTCTTGATTAGGTCAGCTCTGCTGCTCAAAACACTTTAGCTTCTCTTATCTAATGTATTGGTCATTGTCTTTGAGTCTTGCTGTGCATGCAGGACCATCTCCCTGGGGTTCAGACCTCTAGTTGGACAAGCAGGAAGCGGAAGCTTAGAAATTCATTGAACATTTTTCTTTTCCATTGCTTCTGATTAGCTTTTCTTTGACCATTTCCCTTCTTCCCACAGATCTGTTCTCCAGCTAAGCAGCTCAGCATTGAAAACCACAAAGAGCTGTTCCATTGTGTACTTCTGCTAGGTAAGGGGAAGACACTCTGAGTGACACTGTGGTTTCTTTGTAACTTCCTTACCTTTGTGAGGTACGGTAAGAAGAGTTCTGCAGGCAGTGAGGATGTGATTTCTTCCCTTGCAGCCCGTTCTTCTCCTGATGACATGCTAGCATTTCTACACAAGCAGCAGGAGATTGAGCATGAGGCCGTTCGTGTGATGTCTTTAGAGCTCCTGAGGGCTATTGTTGGGGCTGACTGTAAGTAACACAGGAGCAACTGTGCCAGCTGCCCTCTTGGCCGACATGCTGAGGGTTGAGCTGAGGACATCCAGAGCTAAAAGCTTGAGCTACTAGAGATTGAGCTAAAGAACCAAGGCTGTGTAGGCCCGGCAGGGCTGCAACAGACTCATCACCTCTGCAACTGGGGCACAGAGGCTCTAGAACACACAGTCACCAGTGGTTTGGAGATCCACTAAGGGACCAAATGCTGCCCTAAGTTACCCCCATATGGCCCCATATGGAAATCAACAGGTTCAACTAAGTGCTGAATGTAGCCCAAGATATTTGTCAAGGTCTTTTTCAACTTCAAATACAGAAGTTAACTTGGGGCTAATGCACGTTAACAATAATCAGATAAAAATAGAATAATACTCCTGACTCGAGAATCCTAAGTATTATACACTCTAGACTAGATTCTGAGTCCTGTTATGCCGGTGTAAACACAGATTAACTTCAGGTTTCAGAGTAACAGCCGTGTTAGTCTGTATTCGCAAAAAGAAAAGGAGCACGAAAGCTCATGCTCAAATAAATTGGTTAGTCTCTAAGGTGCCACAAGTACTCCTTTTCTTTTTGCAGATTAACTTCAGTCACCTCAGTCTATCAAACTCCTTTATAATATTTCCATCATGGTAGTAGGATGGCACTATTTAGAGAAATGGAATTACTTTAGATTTACACTGGTGCAACTGAGACCAGAATCTGGTCCTATGTTTTCCCCACTGATTCTGTAGAGGAGAGAAGCTTGGTACTATTCTTAACTAGGGCCCTTTGAAATCCAGGATTAATTCCAGTGTGGAAAGTGAGTGTGTGTGGAACAAAGAAGTACTGTACACCTCTCCTTATCTTTCAGTGCCTGAGACAAGAGTTAAAAAGCTTCTGATTGTGAAATCCACTCTCAGTGATCAGAATGCTACGGTAAGATTGTGTGTGCAACAGTGAACTATTTCAATTTTTTCAGTGTTATGGGATGAATGGATATCTGGGTGGAGCTTTCATTCAGATCCAGATGGGAGACTGCAGAATAGAGAAGGCATGTCATTCTCCTGCCGGTGTTAAATGTATCCATGTTTCTAATCCAAGGAGACAAAATCAAAAGCATAATGGCCCAACTTGACTATCATACACATTGTAAGGAGAGTGATCACTTTAGATAAGCTATTACCAGCAGGAGAGTGGGATGGGAGGAGGTATTGTTTCATGGTCTCTGTGTATATAATGTCTTCTGCAGTTTCCACAGTATGCATCTGATGAAGTGAGCTGTAGCTCACGAAAGCTTACGCTCAAATAAATTGGTTAGTCTCTAAGGTGCCACAAGTACTCCTTTTCTTTTTGTCTTGATACAGTGGAAGTGCCTCTCGTTAAGTTATTATGGGTCATACACAGGTTGCCTGGTCTGCCAGTGTCACAAATGCATTCTTGGTTCTTATGCTCCCAGGGTGGTAAAGGAAAATTTCTATTTAACCAGCTAAGAACATAAAACATAAGACTGGCTAACCTGCCTCCCGCAAAAGAATGGTTCATCTGGTCCAGTATCCTGGCTTCTGACTGCATTGTGTGAAGAAATGCTTCCTTTGGTTTGTTTTAAACCTGCTGCCTATTAATTTCATTGGGGGACCCCTTGGTCTTGTGTTAGGTGAAGGGCTAAATAACACTTCCTTATTGACTTTCTCTACACCAGTCATGATTTTATAGACCTCTAGCATATTCCCTCTTCGTCGTCTCTTTTCCAAGCTGAAACGTCGCTCTTTTTTTAATCTCCCTTGGTTGAGAAGTTATCCCATAGGCCTAATTTGTGTTGCTCTTCTCCGTATTTCTTCCCATTCTAACACATCTTTTTTGAGATGAGATGACCAAAACTGCATGCAGTATTCAAGGTGTGGGGGTCCTGTAGATTCATATTGTGGCATAATGATAGTTGCTGTCTTCTTATCGATCCTTTTCCTAAGGGTTCCTAACATGTTGTTAACTTTTTTGACTGCATGTTGAGCGGATGCTTTCAGAGAACTGTACACAATGACTCTGAGGTCTCTTTCTTGAGTGATAACAGCTAATTTAGACCCCATCCATTTGTATGTACAATTGGGATTATCTTTTCCAAAGTGCATTACCCAGTACAGTACAGGAATCAGGGGCACAATGTTACCAGATGTGCCTGTTACTTTGGGGTAGGCTCATTGATTAGGGTTACTCTTCTTGGGGGAGGGGGGGAGGGTCTGTCATTCTATTAATGTGCTGCTTATGTCACTTGTGTGGAGCTCTCCTCCTTCCTTCTGCAAGTCCCCTCCCAGTGTAGCTACCCTGCAGGACCTCGGTTCCCCAGGGCTGGGTCCCTCCAGCCTAGAACGAGATGAACATGCACGCACGCACGCACTAGCAGAGCGAGTCTGAGCGGACCAGGTCCATCAGCCCTCTCCAGCTGATCCTCTCATATGGCCCTGTACTCAATGGGCTGGGTTAAGCAGCACTTTCAGCTGCTCCCCTCTGACGTGCCCCAAGTTTAACACATCCCTGTCCCACTTTCACGTTACAATTGTACTGGTAGTAACCCACTTCATGAGCAAACCCCACAGTATTTTTGGGCACTACCGGGATCTTTAGCTTAGGTAAAAGAAGGGTTGCTGCAGAGTAAATGGGGGAAGCGGAAAATACAGAGTATAATTTGGAGGGAGAGGGAGAGAGAGAGAGAGAGAAGCAGCCAGCTGAACCATAAAAGTTATTTGCTGAATAATAGTGATAACTACACAAGGAGGGCTAAACAAACATAATGGTTACATTTGAAAGGTTAATACCTGAGGAAGAAAAGAAAACGGAGGGGCGAGGGGGGGGGGGAATCTCACCCACTCCATGAGGCTTGAACTGGGTGGGGTTCCCAGGTGGTGGTGGTAGCTCAGGGTCCTGAGTGCTGGAGACAGGCAGAGCCCCCCGCACGATCAGTCAGGAGACGGAATCCCAGTGGAACTGAAGCAGAGTTTGGGTCTATACATCAGAACCCTTACTTGGGCATAGGTAGGGGGTTTTGTAGAGAAAATACAATGGTTCAAGGGAGAACACTAGATTTGTTTATGGGTAAACTGATGGGTTTTCAAGGGTTTTCTTTAGGCTAGACAATAGGAGCTGATCACTCTTGGCTATGGGTGGTGGTTTTTTCCAGGGAGCTCACAAGGCAATTAGGCTGCTTCAGTATTTTAGGATAATAAAGATTTATTACTAGAATTGGTCTGATAATTGCTGAGCTAGGTGTGTGCAGGCGTAGGTTCATTAGCATCTGGAGCAGGGATTCCCATGATGCAGTGCTTCCCTGCTTTTCTGGTCCCAGAGTTCAGTGCGGTTCTCTGTTCCTCATTCTTCATGTTTCAGAGTAACAGCCGTGTTAGTCTGTATTCGCAAAAAGAAAAGGAGTACTTGTGGCACCTTAGAGACTAACCAATTTATTTGAGCATGAGCTTTCGTGAGCTACAGCTCACTTCATCGGATGCATACCGTGGAAACTGCAGCAGACTTTATATACACACAGAGAATATGAAACAATACCTCCTCCCACCCCATTGTCCTGCTGGTAATAGCTTATCTAAAGTGATCATCAAGTTGGGCCATTTCCAGCAGAAATCCAGGTTTTCTCACCCTCCACCCCCCCCACACAAATTCACTCTCCTGCTGGTGATAGCCCATTCAAAGTGACAACTCTCTACACAATGTGCATGATAATCAAGTTGGGCCATTTCCTGCACAAATCCAGGTTCTCTCACCCCCTCACCCCCCTCCCAAAAACCACACACACAAACTCACTATCCTGCTGGTAATAACTCATCCAAAGTGACCACTCTCCCTACAATGTGCATGATAATCAAGGTGGGCCATTTCCAGCACAAATCCAGGTTTTCTCACCCCCCCAGCCCCATACACACACAAACTAATTCCTATCCCATCTTTCATGCAGATGAGGCTAGGGCAGTTGTCTCTGTTCTTCATTCTGTATGCAAATGGAGATGTCTTAATCTTGTCACCCTTCGCAGGAGGGGTCTAGGTGTGACTCCCAACACCCTTCATTGTTCTCTGCAAGCCTTTTCTCTGATGGGTTTTGGTTCAAACAGAGACTGGTGGGGGCGGGGGGTGTCTTTCATGAGTCAGACAGGCTAGATACTGCGCCCTGGTTCCCCAAAAACACAGAGCTGACTGGTCTCAACAATAAGGATGGCAAGTGAAGTCTAGTCCAACTGGAGACCATTCATTCTTCGTTCTTCCTTCTTTTTTCATTAGACTCAGGGAACTTTTGATCGGTTTGGATCTCTGATTGGACGAATAGCACCATACAGCTGTGATTCGCTGGCCACGTCCCGTCAGTGGGTGGTTGACTGTATCAGCTGCCTTCTCTGTATACAAGGTGAGGAGACCATTAGCAGGTATAAGGAATTCTTCACCTTCTTTCACTGTTGTAATGTCCATTTGTCTGCCTATCTAGTTCTTTCTGTCCTGTCTGTTGTCGCTTAGATAACAGAATGGTGGGCATCTTGTAAATACCTCATTAGAAGAGAAGATTCTGATGTGTAAAGAGCCTAGCACACTTTTGGGAACTGTACAACTAATAAATGGTCTGCATACAGGTAGATAAGCACTAAATTCCTTAGGGCTTGTCTACACAGGGACACTAAGGAAAGTTAATCCAAATGAACTAAAGGTGTACATTCAAAGTGCATGAGGTAAATGGCATTAAACACATGTGTGGATGCTCGGATTCTGAATTAAAATGGGCCTTATTAATTGTAGTGAATTGCATGGACGAAACTAACCTGAAGGAAGGCCACTTTAATTCTAAATAAGTGTGTCCCCATAGGTGTTTAATGAAGTTTAACTCATGCATTTTGAAAATGAATGGGGTTTAGCTTTCTTGAATATCTCCATGGAGACAAGCCCTTGGTACTAAACATTTTCATTCTCTTTACCCTGCCACTGGCTGTATTGGAGGGGTTTCCTGGAATAATTCTGTAAACAAAAAGTTCTTCCAGCAGCCCTCTGTCATGAGCCTTCAGAGCTATTGGAGTAAGTAGAGGCCATTTTTCCCCTTTGTGAAAGAGTAGGATATTCTTTTCACCTAAGGGTTAGATGATAAGGGATAGAGCTTGGTTATCGTTTAAGGCCATTTCCAATGAGGGTGACCAGACAGCAAATGTGAAACCTCGGGACAGGGGGTGGGGGGGAATAGGAGTCTATATAAGAAAAAGACCCCAAAATGGGGACTGTCCCTATAAAATCGGGACCCCTGGTCACCCGAGTTCCAATTATTATTAATCAGTCCTAAAAACAGTGTTGGTGATTCAGAAACAGAATAAGGGACTCCAGCCTTTGAATGTACGACATAGTAATCCCAGCATTGTTTAGAAGTGACTGATGAGCCTGGGTTTCTTGCCGAAGTTTTTTGTCTATCCCCGTCTCTTTTACAAGGAGAGTTTGGTGGAGGGATTCACCTCTCAACTGGAACCTCTGATCTACCTGCATGAGTTGTACTTGAATAGGAGCTTAGATGTAAATAGTGAGAGCAGAGAGACTACTGAAACCGGACACACACAGAAAGACTAGGGACCGAATGGCTAGGCAGCAGTTCTGCGGAAAAGGACCTAGGGGTGACAGTGGACGAGAAGCTGGATATGACCCAGCAGTGTGCCCTTGTTGCCAAGAAGGCCAATGGCATTTTGGGATGTATAAGTAGGGGCATAGCGAGCAGATCGAGGGACGGGATTGTCCCCCTCTATTCAACATTGGTGAGGCCTCATCTGGAGTACTGTGTCCAGTTTTGGGCCCCACACTACAAGAAAGATGTGGATAAATTGGAGAGAGTCCAGCGAAGGGCAACAAAAATGATTAGGGGTCTGGAACACATGAGTTATGAGGAGAGGCTGAGGGAATTGGGATTGTTTAGTCTGCAGAAGAGAAGAATGAGGGGGGATTTGATAGCTGCTTTCAACTACCTGAGAGGTAGTTCCAGAGAGGATGGTTCTAGACTATTCTCAGTGGTGGAAGAGGACAGGACAAGGAGTAATGGTCTCAAGTTGCAGTAGGGGAGGTTTAGGTTGGATATTAGGAAAAACTTTTTCACTAGGAGGGTGGTGAAACACTGGAATGCGTTACCTAGGGAGGTGATAGAATCTCCTTCCGTAGAAGTTTTTAAGGTCAGGCTTGACAAAGCCCTGGCTGGGATGATTTAGTTGGGGATTGGTCCTGCTTTGAGCAGGGGGTTGGACTAGATGACCTCCTGAGGTCCCTTCCAACCCTGAGATTCTATGATTCTATGATTCTACGATAGCACATGGATCCTCCCATATGAAGATCCATGCAGTAGGGGTTCAGTTTCCTTAATCGTTACAGTACTTTTTCTCCTTTTCTCCACTCCAGGCCAGTCCATAAACCTGGGCTCAGCAGAGGAGGAGCTGAGATGTCTCCGTGAAGCACTAACAGCTCCAGACCCCGAGGCTCTGTTTCAGGCATCTTCCAAAATGGCCAGGGTAACTGACTCAAAAAGCTTGTGCGGATGTGCGAGTGACCGGGCACCGTTCATTTGACATTTGCTCTTTCATGATGCCTTTCCGTACTCGGAGCGAGCTGTGGGAGCGGGGCGTTGGTTGCTAGTAACCAGCAAGATGCTTTTCATAGATGTGTGCTCTGAATGCCACGTAAAAACCAGATTCCACAGAATGTTGCATCCCATGAAAATGGGCACGTGGGTGCACACACATGTACCTATCCAGCAGGGCCGGCTCTTGCTTTTTCACTGATCCGGAGCGGTGAAGCACAAAAAATAATGAAATAAAAGACCCCCATGCCGCCCTAAGCTTGGCTGGAACACCGCCCCTTGCAATCTGCCGCCCCAAGCACGAGCTTCCTCGGCGGGTGCCTGGAGCCGGCCCTGCCATCCAGCCATCCAGGAGAAAAACTGTGTTAGTGGAACATCAAGCTGAGAAACCACCCAGGATTCATTCTGTCACCTTGTGGGTTTGCCTTCGCCGATATTTGTGTGCACGCCTCTCTTGACTGACTTCTCTGTGCTGTAAAAAGATGCAGTGTATGTAAGAGACTACAAACGGGAAACTTACCTCCTGCATATCCAGTACAATGTTGTGCTAACTGTGCAACAGAGTCTTTGCCTCTAACCTGATATCATTAGTGTAGAAGACAAAAATGTAGTCTATAGACTAGAGAGAGAATTGTAATCCCAAATGGCGAGCTAGACAGGAGGCTAATTCACCATTTGCTGATGCAGGTATATCTTTTTTTCCATTTTTAAAAGTGCTGGAGCCAAACATCATTGCGGTCGCTCCTGTTTTTGATTTGTTCCCAGGTTGTTAGTGAGTACTTTCCCTCGGAACAGGCCACAGACTTTATTGAGGCCACATTGGGTGGTCTGCTGTCTGCTAGCCCCACCTGTGCCACGGCAGCTGGACTGTGGATGAAGATCATCCTGAAGGAGTGTGGAGGTGCCATGCTGGACAAGGTAAAACTGGGAACTGGAGAGCTTTTCTGCCTGAACTCTAGGCTTTTTGATCTTTGCCCTCATGTGTAAGGAAGAAAAATCTTGCTGTTTCTCCCCCTTGGAAATAGAGTCGATTCCATCTCTGTTTCTAACCTAAGATAGGCAATGGCAGAATCAATAGCAGTAGAGCGAGATAATCCAAGGGAAAAGGAAGATGGTTGGTTGTTTATTGGTCTAGCTTGTAGCCAAAGTATTCAGCCAAGAAAGGCTTGAGAAAACAGACTCTGGGGAAAAGACAAGAAGACAGAATGACTGGCACTTGGAGGCCTCCAGGTATTAGGAGGCCTATGGTTAAGGGCTACATGGATTAAAAAGAGCACTGGGCTATTGCCAGCCTCTTGCCAGGTTTCTGAGCCTGGGCTCCAGCCCGAGCAGGAACAGCTCCACTTTTAGCCCCATGGTGCAAGCCCCACTGGCCCAGGTTGACCTGAGCTCTGAAACTCAGTGCTGTGGGATTTTTTTGCTGTGTAGACCTACCCTTTAAGAAGAGAAGGAGGGAGGGAGAAAACTCTAGTGTCTTTGGGATCCACTATTTATATGCCTTATTCTGGAGCCCAGTGCATTAGGGCTAGATGAAAGGAGCACTCCACAAATCTTCTAACAAGGCTGGTGAAAGGCCTCAGGACAGGGAACCCTCGCAGCAGAACTGCCATGTTTGCACAGTGTTTTGAAGATGTGAAGGGCTAGGAATGAATATGAGAGGTAGTCCCCTGTTCATAGTCCCAGGCATTTGCACACTGTCTTTAAAGCACTTGCATATTTTGTGCTTGTGGTTGTTGATGAGCTCTGCATTCTTCGAGGCAAATGCTCAGATTTGGCTGCTTAAATCACACCTGCAAAATCTGGGCAAGCAAAGCCGCCTTTTGTGCGTGTGAACTGGTTTATGTAATGCAGAGCTGGGCACCACCACATTAAATTACCTGGTATGTCTATGTGTGTGTCAGGGTTAATTTTTACAGCCGTGTGTGGGCACTTTGTGCGGGTTCAAGTTACACAGACGTATTTGAACATTTGCTTCTTGAAGTGAGGCATTTCTAAAAAAGCAGCAAATGGCTAAATAAAGGTTTTGATTCTGTAGAGTGAATGGAGAGAAAGAAAAAGGGACATTTCTTTCTGGTTTTGTTCCTTCCAGGTGCCAGATATCCTGGCTATACTATATCGCCACATGCCTACGATCCAGGAGGGCAGCTTGAGGCAGTTCCTGGTGGAGGCAGTGTCCATTCTAGCTCACCATCACCGAGAGGCAGTGATCTCCAGCCTCCTCAGCAAACGTCTGCCGATGGACAGGTATATACCGCTACCTATTGCATTCATCTTGGTAAAACATGGATCCCACAGCTTTACTAGGAGATGTAGGGCTTCATTTAAGCAGCAGACAGTTTGGGATCATTCCTAAGGGTTAAGAGCCTGGCTCTTTCTGCAGGAAGGTCCAAGAACATGTTAAGGTGGGGTGCGGAGAGAAATTAAGTGTCATTCTGTTTCCATTCATGAATAGCTGCTTTGACATCCTAAAGACCTATCTTTACTGGTATAACTGGAGTGTATTGTTGGAAACATCTACCTCTCTAGACGCCTGAATTGAGCTCACTCTGGAAATGAGCAGTGGCTGTTGGTTTCCTGGTAGCATGACAGCTTCAAGTGCAAATCCCTGGCTGATTGCAAAGACTAGGGCCAATATTATCGTCAGACCTGTGCTTGGTATCACTGAGGGTGTGGCTGCTAGAGCAGAGTTGCCATCCTTGGTACTTAAAAGTGGACTGGAAGCAGATCCACCATTTCGTTTAAAGATCCCTAACTGAGTTATCAGTGATCAGTGCTGGAATCTAAGACCATAAGAACAGCCATACGGGGTCAGACCAAAAGGCCATCTAGCCCAGTAGTCTGTCTTGCGACCGTGACCAGTGCCACATGCCCCAGAGGAAATGAACACAACAGGTCATTGTCAAGTGATCCATCCCCTGTTGCCCAGTCCCAGCTTTTGGCAAACAGACGGTTGGGACACCATTTGTGAAGGGGACCTAGGATGGCCATGAATATTCGTTCTCATAGTTGTATGTCCATCGAGTAGGAATCTGGCTGTTCTTTCATCCACTTGCCTTCCAAACCCTAGATCTTTGGGAGCCACATGCTCATGATTCCATATTGACTGGGAAGTGGAGAAAACAGGAAGTGAGGTTGGTGCTCTGTGTCCTGTCCTTCTGAAGTCTAGTATTAATGGTTAGGCTGCAGGAAGACTAGGTCACTTAACTTAGTTCTGTACCTGGAAACTCCATATTTAAACACGAGGAGAGTTAAAGGAGGACAGGACTCCTAACTCTCTCATCATAGGCAAGGAGAACATTTGGTCTTTACTAAAATATGATGCATTCAGGGTGAGCCACAAAAGTGTCCAGCGCTCACCTGTAACTTCTGTTAAACTGCAGTGACACCGCTGAGCTGTGGAGATCTCTGGGGGGAGACCCCTTGCTTGCCACTCAAGTCCTACAAGCCCTAATCGAGAAGATAAAGACTCCAGCAAGAACAGAAGGCAACATCACCTCAGAGGCAGAAATTGACAGGCATTTGGCAGCTGCTGAACCTCTCTCAGTAAGTTAGATGACAGACACGTCTTTCAGGCTTTCCTGTGCCCTGTGACAATCCTGCTGATGGAAAGTGGGAAGTGTGGTATAATATTGCTGTGTGGGCACTTCTCCTCTGATGGACTGTTTCCCTGAGTCCGGCTCTGCTGTCTGTGGAACAAATACGGCAGTTTTAGCTACGTTACTGATTTCCTTAATACTATCTGGCCATTAGAAAGTCTTTGGAGCAGGTTTCTCACAGTGCTTTGCAAATCTTCCTTTGGACTCACAGCATGCCTTGGGAGGTCATACACATTTATACAGATGTAGGAAAGTGAGCCACGAGTTAAGCAAGTTGCTCGCTGTCATTCAAGTTACTGGCCGAAGGGAGAATTTAGTACAGCAGATATCAGAAGGGGAGAGAGGGAGTGATGGTGTTGGGAAGAGATCTCCTTTTTTACCATGCTCTCCTTTCAGGCAACATGTGCCATCTTTGAGGTGGTGTCAGCCCTGCAGTCGAGCAAAGCTGTGCGGGAACTGCTCCCAGAGTTGTTTCCTGTTCTCCTGCAGCAGGTCAGCCAAACCCTCGGACAAGAGCTGCCTTTGCCAACGAGAAGCAGCCCGAGCGAAATCCGAAAAGGGCTACAACTTCCTGAGGGCAACCCTTGCCGGTAATTAGAAGGAAGGGAGAGAAACCAAGAGAATTCCAGGAGAGTTGTGTGACGCTCCCCAGGAGTTCCCAGGGTTATGAGGCACCTTACCACCACGTGCCCTTCGAGTGAGGAAGTCTTGTCTGTGCCTGCTGTGGGTCAGTTCCCTGAAACTACCAGGCTCTGGCAAAACAAACCCTGCCACCCAGGCCTCCTCAGACCTCAGTCTCTTTGTACAGGTTAATGACAGGCACCCACCCACCCCCGAGTCTTCTGACCATTCCGTATAGTGTCCAGCCCTTTATCCACTGAACTCCCACAGAATTATCAGGCCTGCTATTCCCAATGGAACAGTACACACCAGTTTATTACTTCTTCTTTAGACTCTGTACTCGATACTTATACTCTGTACTGCAAAACACACAGCACTTAGATATATTTCTAGTGAAAAGAAGAACCGAGATTATCAAAGAACAGAGATTCCAGTGACCGTGAGTAAGAATGCAAGGAAAAAATGGTTACATTTCAAATGAAATCATAACCTGCTCCTAGAAACTAAACTTAACCAACAGGTTAACCTCCTGTCTCAAGATGTTTCTCACCCAAAGTTCTCAACCAAGCCTGATCGCGACCCCTCTTTCATGAAGCAAATTCGCGGTCCATCTACTTCCTAAGTGAAAGATGTCCCCCAAATAGACTAGAGCAAACCTTTGATGTGTACCCCAAAATTGGGTCCCCACCCCCTGTCTACTTCCTGCTACTTTTCTTTCTTTGAAGTTCTCACAGTCCTTCTCAACTGAATGTGAACCCTACATGCTTAATGTACATGTAAACAAACAGATGGATAAACATTTCTTGCCTGAAAGAAAACCATTTTGTCACCTTTCCTGGTGACTAGTCCCGAGACACAGATCCTAAGAATGTAATTTTCAATGCATATCCATGACTCTGGGCACAGCATCTGTACATGCGTTTCACAATGATATTGGTGACATGGGCTTTTATTTGAGACTCATGGGGCAATCTTTTAGTGAGCTAGAATGTATGTACCAGGCCCCTCGGCACCCACTCTGTGCCCCTCGCCAGTTAACACTAAGATTCCTGAGTCCTCAGTTGACTTCAGCTCTGGTAGCACATTAATGTACATTTCCCACCAATCTCGCAACATTATTAGCTTCTCTTCTTGTTGTGTTTCTTTATTCCATGCCAACAAGGTGCTCAAATTACAGACTTCATGGTTTTATAATGTCTCTGAATTTTCCTAGGAAACCAGGATCTCAGCTCTGTTCACGGATGGGCAGCAGGTATCAAATAAACATAAGGAAGTACTACTTCACACAACACACGGTCAACCTGTGGAACTCATTGCCAAGGGGTGTTGTGAAGGCCAAAAGTATAACTGGGTTTAAAAAAAAAAAGAATTAGATAACTTCATGGAGAACAGGTCCATCAATGGCTATTAGGCAAGATGGTCAGGGATGCAACCCCAAGCTCTGGGTGTCCCTAGGCCTCTGACCGCCAGAAACTGAGACTGGACAACAGGGATTGGATCATTTCATGATTGCCCTGTTCTGTTCATTCCTGCTGAAGAAGCTGGCATTGACCACTGTTGGAAGACACTGTACTGGACTAGATGGACCATTGGACTGACCCAGTAAGGCTGACCTTATGTAGTGGCCACAGTGGCTCAGGTTTTCAAGATGGGTGCCTTAGTTTTGTCCACAAAACTTGAATTTGTTCAGATGGATGGGTACCTAGCTATGTGATTGCTGGCGCTGCAGACACGAGTATATATTCTGCTCATGCTGTTGGCCCATGTGCAGGCCCATTTTAGGTACCTATATGTGACGGGGTGGTAGGCTGTGCCCCGGCCTCTTCCATGGACACAGACTGCTCCGAGTCCCTCCAAAGTGTTCTAGGAATGCCTGCTCCTGAGATCCTGGTGGTAAGGGCTCTGATGACTGTTTGACCCCACTGGATGATCTTAAGTCACCTTTACGCTTGACCTTTGTTTTCTTTCTCCTCCCTCTTGTCTATACTTCGTGTCTAGGTTCCTCCAGCCCCTTTACATATATTTCCTCTTTACCTGGCCCTTCAGGTTTTATTTCCACCCTCCTGGGCCTCCATCCCTGCCTTGGTGTCCCTGTTAGAAAGGGATTCCAGTCCATGCCCAGGAGAAGGCAGTGGGGCAATCCATCCACTACCCCTACATGTTTCTGCCTAAACTTCCCCTTAATTTTCAGAGTCACCTCTGCCATTGGGCAGAATTTATTGTCCCCATGGACCTGGTATTCAGTTTTGATCCTACCTCTGGGAAGTATCCAGTGGGGTTTCACTAACTCCTGCCTGATTAGCAAACAGGATGAAGCTGTGTCCATTAGTCCCTTTGGTGGCTCCTCCCTACCCAGACCGATACGGTAGGTACTTTCTTTTTTCTTCCCTGCCTGGGAGTCTTGTCCCAACCACAAAACTGGGCAAACCCACAGTCCATTTTCGGACAGTCTCTTTTTAGATGTCCTTCAGGTCCATGTCGGAAGCACGCCGTAGGCCAAGCTCCCACTACAGTTCCTTGAGGCTCCTCCCTCTTCTTCTTCTTGCTGCCCTTCCCAGCTGTAGGCATTCTGGTCCTTCTCAAATCTAGTCCCTTAGACCACTGACTCACTCTGGGAATGTCCGCCTCTGCAAATTCCTCTCACTTTAACTGTGGGGTCCAGATGAACTGGCTGGTGCCACAGAACCCATACTCGGGTATACTCAGGGAGACTCTGAAGAAACTTCCAGAACCATGCAGTCCATGATCTCCCCCACAGTCTGAGTATCTGGCCTTACCAATGAGTGGCCCAATCTTTTAATTTCTGTCCAAATGCACAGAGGCTTAATCCCTCAATCCATCTTTCAACTCTAGATTTCTGGCAGTACTTTTCTGTGGACAGGCCCCACCTCGTCCAGCATGGCTGCCTTAATCATGTCATAATCTCTTGCCTGCTCATCACTAAAAGCCCTAGATGTGCTTCCCCGGTTAAATAGGGTGTCAGTTGAAGGGCCCACATTGTTCTGTCCCTAGGAGGTCTCACTGCTGCTCCTTGAAGAGTAACCAAAAACACATGGGGGTTGTTCGCGGGTCCCATTTTACAGTCTGATCTCCTGTGCCTGGTTTCCATTTCCTGTCACGGGACTCACCAAACTTTGGAGGAGTTGTTGCCAGACCTGGGCTTGCTCCCATATAAATTCCTGCCGACTCTTTTGCTGTTAAACCTACCGGGCAAGGAAAGGCTGTTTTTCTGCCTGCTGGGATTGTTGGAAGGTCTGTCGGGTCTTCTACGCCAGCGGTCTCCAAACTGGGGTGCGCGGAATGATCCCTGGGGGGGCGTGACAGCAGAAGCGCCACCGGACGGCACTCCGCCGTTTTTTTCCTTCGGCGGCAGCTCTGCACGTCCATGGCTGGTGCTCCCCTCTGGCGGCCCGCCTGCGGCAGGTCTCCCATCGGTGGCGCATCTGCGGCAGGTCACCCTGGGGGCGCGTGAGCCAAAACGTTTGGAGACCACTGTTCTACACCAGCAGTTCTCAACCGGGCCGGTTTTAGGGGGTCTGCCAAGCAGGGTTGGCTTTAGACTAGCTGGGGCTCAGGGAAGAAAGCTGAAGCCTTGAGCCCAGCCCCTGCACTAAAGCCCCAAGCCCCTGCACCCTGTGGGGTTAAAATCTGGATACTGGTGTCCAGGACATTGCCAATGGATGAACTGCCGATTGAACAGCAGACCTGAGAAGTAACCGGGGCTTCCTGACTCTCTGTTCAAGCTGCACCTTCCTCCTGATTGCTGCAGTTCTGTGCCTCTCTTTCCCCAGGCTTTCTATCAAAGCATTAGAATCTGTGCTTTTCAAGGGTGGGAATGAGAGACTGGTGAGAGCGCTCAGGAAGCAGAGGACTTGGACTCTTGTGGAAAACCCCAAGACACACCATGAGGGAGTGTGTCTGCTGGTGAGGTAAGAGATCTAGGAGGCATCGTTTTATCCTTGGGAATGAATAGCCAATAGAGTGGCTGAGAGGGAACCTCCCGTTTATAGCTTTGTGGGCGGGGGGTGTGGGGGTGTCCTGGGTGGAAACACACAGCTCCCACTCCTAGATATCAGAGCTGTATGCTCAGAGCAGCTGAGTTTTTGAAGTGTGCAATCTAGCCCATGAGCGGTTTCTTTTGTCTTCCAGGCTTCTGCTAAGATCTGAACTCATAACACCTGAGATCATACAGAGCCTCCTCCCCTGGGTGAATTCCCCCTCAGAAAACCACCGAGTCACCAGCACAGCTTTCCTTGCCCAGGTAAGACACAGGGCTCTGAAGAGCAGTTTCACCATTAGACTCTTGTCTGCCTTTCTTTCGGGAGTTGTACAGTTCAGTTCATAGGAGTAATTGTTATTTTAGACAGTAGAATAGGTCCTCCTTTATATGGAAACCTCACCAGGAACTTCATGATACCTTTCTGAGTCCTTCTCTCTCTCTCTGTGGTCTTTATTGCCGTCATTGCCTATACTAGCTACACAACCACGGGTGCTGGCTGAGAGAGATACGGACAGAGTTTGGATGACTGGACCTCTTCTGCCAAGTCCTAGTGCTGATCCTAACCAACAGCTCCTGATTTTGGTTTAGCTCAGCATATCTTCTGAATGAACCGAGTGTCCTAATACTACCCACCAAGCAACCTACAACTACATTCATGTCTATCTTAGGTTCTCATTACTCTAGTATCGGAGTACCTCTAAACTCTTTAATGTCTGTGGCATAAGCCCCATGGAGGGGACAATGCTAATGGAGAGCTTGAACAAAGGGCAGAATGTAAAGGACCCAGAGTTGGGGCTGGAGACCCTAGTGAGGGCAACGGGACTGTTCTTGACTACCCCAGAAGGGGTTCCTTTGGACTTTGGGACTCAGCCAGAGGCCTGAGCCACAGAAGACGCACTGAGGATGGCTGGCAGGGTGCACCAGAGGTGAGAAAAGGACTGTGATACCATACCCAGCCACTAAGAGGCTCTCAAGAGGTGAGTGGATCCCTAATCTAGTGCCCAAAAGGAAAGCTCCATGTTTTGTAGACCTTTCTCATTTGTGTGGAATTTCTCATTTGTGTTACAGTGTATTATGTGCCAAGTATCAGAGGGGTAGCCATATTTGTCTGTATCCTCAAGACTGGGGCTGTAGGAGGACTCCTTGTTGTTTTTAGTGTATGACATGTCTGCTCAGATTCTATTCCCAATCTTAATGATCATATTGGGGCTAATGGACAGGTTGATTTTCTTTCAGCTAATGAGTGATCCCATGCTCAGGGAGAAGAAGTTCCTTAAGCCAATCTTACACATCCTGGAAGAAAAGTCACATGATAGGAACAGCATTGTCCGGCAGATGGCTGTAAGAGGCCTGGGAAATTTAGCCTATGGGGCGCCTGAGAAGGTAAGAGAGAATACTGACTAGAATGCAGCATAACGAGAGAAACCAAGGAAAATAGTTGTTCGGAGTTTACAGAGGCTGCACACAATGCACTAGGCCAAATTCTGCTCTCTCACATACCCGAGGAACCTCTTTGCAGTCAATACAGAGCAAGCTAGATCCTTTGCTATGTTGGGCATAAGCAAACAATCTGTGCACTTTAATATGACCATGTGTAAATGTCTCCATCTAGGAACAAAAAAAATGCAGGCCATACTTACAGGATGAGAGACTCTATCCCAAGAAGCAATGATGCTGAAAACCACTTGAGTCATGGCAGAGAATCAATTGAACATAAGGTGTCCCAATGCGAAGTTGTGGCCAAAAGGGCTGAAATGATCCTTAGAGGCATAAAGAGAGGAATCTTGACTAAGAGTAAAGAAGTTCTTTTCCCTCTGAATATGACACTCATGTGAGCACTGCTGGAATGCTGTGTCCAGATCAGGTGTCCACAATTCAAGAAGGATGCTGATAAATTAGAGAGGATTCAGAGAAGAGTCCCAAGAATTCTCAAAGGATTGGCAAAGATACCGCTCGTGATAGACTCAAGGAGCTCAATCTATTTAGCTGTACAAAGAGAAGGTTAAGGAGTGACTTGAGGACAGTCTAGAACTACTCACATGGGGAACACATTTTGAGAATGGGTTCTTCCCATTAGCAAACAAAGGTATAAGAAGATTCAATGGGGGAAAAGGAAGCTAGACTAATTCAGACTGGTAATAAGCCATTGATTTTTAATGGTAATTTTAATTAACCATTGGAACAATTTACCAAGGGTTGTAGTGGATTCTCTGTCACTAGCAATTTTAAAATCAAGATTGAACGTTTTTCTAAAAGATACACTCTAGTTCCAACAGAGACTATTTCGGGGAAGTTCAATGTTATGCAGGAGGTCAGACTGGATAATCACAAGGGTTCCTTTTGGCCTTGGAATCTAAGTCACTAGGAATCTAATAATAGGATGACACAGGTGTATGATGGCACCAAGTTTGGCTCATTGTAGCTCAAACCTGGTCTGAAATATAGCTATAGGTCTCCGGGGGGGGTGGTGGGAGGGGGAGATGAAATTCCCACAGCTTCATAACTGCTAAAGAAAATGTATTAGAAGTGTGATCAGTGATCAGTGTTCTTTAATGTCGTATGTTTGTCCAGGTGAAAAAGCACAAGAAGTTTCTTATGGTCATCCTGATCAGGGCCTTAAGTGACCCTTTCAGTTCTGAAGTCATTGGCGAGAGCATGAAAGCAGTGGCCAAAGTCCTGAAGGAGCTGAAAGAGAAGGACATAGGTTCTTCCTTCAGAGACCTCACCCAAGAGATCCAGACCTACTTTGACAACGTATGTGACCAGAACTCTCCAGCCCCAGTTCAAGCGATCTTGATTAGACTCCATTTACTCCCTGGGCATTGCTCATGTCAGAGTGAAGAGATGTTTCGGCCCCAGGGAAGAGAGGTGTTTTACGGAAGAGGAGAACATTAGGATGATGGGGATGGCATCCCTGCTCCCACAGTCTCCCCCTTCTGTTCTTCTTTCTTGCCACTGAGAACCTCAAAGAAAGTCTGAATACTAGATTAGGTAGCTAGATAACCATGAAAAGGGGGTTCCAAGGTACAATAGAGAGCGTTGGGCCTGCTCTCTACCATTTTTACGTGAGAGGGTTGGAATGTTTCCGTTTTGCAGAGAATTTTGAGATGTCAAATTTTGGTTTTGTTCCTATTTGTGGCAATCCCTCTCCCCAAACTTCAAAACTCTTTGTGAAACAGAATTCCTATTCTCAGCCGAGCTCTATTGAAAGCCTTGGGTCCGGGCAGTCTGCTCTCAGACTATCCCGGTGCTGGGAACCCAGGAAACTGTGGGAGCTAGAAGTGCCAGGGAGTTGCAAATTTGAGAGCCAGGGTCCCAGACGCTGCGGGTTTGGAAGCCCACGATCCCAGTCAGCCTGCTAGATCGGCTTCCAGGGAGCTGAATGGGTGCACTGGCAAGACAGCAGGCAGGTTTCTAAGGACCCCGCCTGGCTTCTGGAGGAATTTCATCAAAATGGAACTGTCGCTAAAATAGTTTGATGAATCAGCAAATTCGAATCAAAAATTAGTTCATGAAAGTGTTCCTGACTAGCTGTAGTTGGAATCCCTCGACTTTAGCGTAGAAGAGATGGCTGTGCGAGGTTCGTGATGCGATTGTCCCTTAGTTACTAACTTGTGGGGCTTTCTTGGCTGTAGGAGGATGATGCTCTTCGTTTATGGTCCTTTGTCCTATTTGGCATCCTGGCCCGCCTGACCAAAAGAAAATGGAAGGGCTATTTCGCCGAGCAGGTTCGACAGAGCTGGGTCACACTTCTGCTGCACCTGCAAGACCCGAACCCCAGGGTTTCAGTGGTAAGACCGAGAGTGACTTATTTACTAAGCCAAAGGAATCTTCCTCCCAATGACAGGGGAGCTCTGCTATTCCTGCCTGCTCTGGAGGCCCAAATTCCCCCCTCAGTTCATTGCCCTCCTGCTGAGTCAGTTCCCGCCAGGTTGGTCCATGGCTGCCTCACCAGAATCCAGGATAGGTCATGGGTCTGAGCCCGACAGCTCTCTCTTCCTGTCTCTCTCTGCACCCCAGGCCCCTGCCTCCCCAGAAGAGAAGAGAGACCTGGTGAAGCAGCTTTCGTAGGTAGATCTGTTCCAAAAAGACATTGATGCTACCTCCAGGTTGCAGTGGAAGCTCTCCCCTCTATTAGTCATTCCTGCATGTTTTCTGCCAATTACATCCAGATGAATCCCTTTTTATCCTGGAATAGATGAGCAGTCAAGCAGATGAGTTCCCTTTGAATGACCAAAGCACTCAGTAGGGAACAATTAAATGGTGTGACACGCTTCCTTTTTTTCAGGAATGCAGAGCTACGTTTCACCTCTGTGTCCCGTTTTTGGGACTGAAGAGGCTCCAAACTGCCGTGAATGAACACCTTGATGGCACAGCCGAGCTGAAGCCTGAAGAGCTCCAGGTGGACATTTGCAGACACCTTGTGAGTGAGCTGTTGAAGTGTCTGAGATTCTTGACTGGAGTGGTATGTGGTGGTGTAGAGGTGTGGGGGGGGATGTGTGATGGGTAATGGAAATAACGGTCAGAGTGGGATATATGACTGAGGGTGATGGGAAATGTAAATCTGCCACAGATCCCCATTTTTCAAACCACATCCACCCAGTCACCTGTTCTTTCTCTGATTTACCTGTGGCTCGTAAAAGCATGTGCTGGCAGTCAAAGGGCACTTCTAGCCAGAGAGAACTCATGTGTCCCTGATTTCCTCTAGGCCAAAGAGAATGCCGAGCTGCTGGAGAACTTGTACAAAAGCACCATCATGTACTTCTTTAGCAGATGGGAAGAGATCCGGGCAGTTGCAGCCAAGTTAGCTGGTGAGAGATGATGCCCAGTGTCCCTTTTGGTATTCCCATTGAGGGAGAGAGAAAAAAATCCCACTGTGCAGCACTGAGCTGCCATTAATCTCTCTGTGCCTCAGCTTCCCATACATAAATGGGGATGTTAATATCCCTACCTCTCCAGTGTGGTGGTCGGAGGAAATCATGACTTGCTATAAAGTGCTTTGGGATAGTTGCAGGGAAAGCACGGTGCAGTCATTTAGTAGTAGCGGCTGGGACACTGTCTCATAGGGCATGTTTACACTTGGAGCTGGGGGTCTAATTCCCAGCTTGATGAAACATACCCGCACTAGCCCTAAGTGCTAAAAATAGAGAGTAGCTGCGATGGCAGGAGCAGGAGGAAGTTTAACCACCCCAAGTATGATCCCATCCAAACCCCAAAGTCGATTCTCAAGGTGGCTAGCTCCTCCCACTGCTCGTGCTGCTTTAGCTACATTCTAATTTTAGCATGCGAGCGCTGTCCGAGCTAGAGTGGGCCTGTCCCATTGAACTGGGAGTGATCCCCCTCGCTCAAAGTGCAGACCCACCCACAGTGTTGCTCAGTGCTCTTCACTACTACTTCATCATTGGGAGGCATGCAGCCCACCTGCCCTCAGCGCCTGCTGTTTCAGGTTCCTGGCCACACCACCTTGTCAAGGAGGCAAAAGGTTCCTCCGCTTTGGCCCTGTGCCCTCTTCTCCCAAGCATACCCAGGTGAGACAGGCAGGCATTGTGGCCTAAGTCCCACCTGTCAGTCACCTTGTGGGATCCCTGCTTAGAACTCACTTATTCCTGGCCCCAGGCCTTTGCTCAGACCACTAGACCAAGACACTAGCGTAGTATGTCTCCAATAACTGACAGCAGTGGCAAGAGGAACACAGACTCTTTAAAGCAAATGGGTTTTGTGTAAACATTCTTAAAAAAAAAAAGTCTTTCTCATTCTCTTCAGTGTGGACTCTAAACTGCACTAGCATCCTCTTGCCCACAGCTCACCCTTAGGTCCACAGTAGGAGAGGCCAAAGACCTGTCTAGGGGCTGCTAATATCACTTTGCACTCAACAAGGGAAGGTTTTATTGTTGTTGTTTGTTTTCCATTGTGTATTTAGGCATCATCCTGGAACACACAGACAGGCAGCGTATGAAATGGCTGAACCTGGACCATCTGCTGATGTGTAAGTAATAAATACAGCTGAAGTTCTGCTCATCCGTGAGTTCGAAAGGAATTTAGCTGACAAGCAGCAGTAACCGATACCACTGGTGCAAAGTGCATCAGCCACACATCCAAGGACAAATTCAGTCTTGCCCAGTAGAAAGTCAGCTTTAATTTCCCCTGAAGGAGGCAGCTGCAGGGGGTGTGATGTGAGTCCGTGCATCTCCTGGTTGTCCTGGCAAGGCCCCCTCCGCAGCCAGTGCTATCCACTCTTTGGGCTTTATTGGCTCTCTGTGGACTGCCCAGGTGAGGAGAAATTGGAGCCACTTTCTGCTCCCCCAAATTTCCCACCAGCAATTTTTCTTCCAGTAGGTGCCCTGCATCCTGCACAAACCAGCTTGGACCTGGTCTCTGTTCAATTCCAGGGTTATTGGAGCTCAGACCGTGGCTCCTGAATAGAGATGGAAAATAAACTTAAAAGTGGAAGCTATTGAAACAATGGACCTTCTTCCATTTACAGCAGAGTGGATGACTTTCTGGTCGAGTCAGGGCCTCCCCACTTGTTGGGAGCATGGAAGGGAGCCAATGGAGGAACCTAAAGCTTTCTTTGTATTGGAGAGCTTCTGTAGCATGGTATTCAGAGATAGTAAGTCTCCAGCTATTTCAGGCACAGGTGACAATATGAAAAGTGAGGCAGATTCATCTCTCATGTATTTTCCATCCCAATAGAAGGACTGAGCCCAGTTTCACATTTTACAATGTGATCATTCAGCTCTGGTAGTTCAAGATTCTGTGATCACGCTTAGCTGTGATTTGATAGTCTGTACACTAGCATGTTGTCCTCTGTCATTTCAGCTCTCCAGTTCCTCAAGAAAGACCCAAGTCCCTCTGTCCAGCTGGTGGCAACGGAGGTCCTAAATGACATCTGTCCTGGCCGAGTGCTTGGGGAATGAAGCGGGAGAGAAACAGAAGAAGGCGCTCCAGTAGTATAACGGCCGTACCGTCAATCACACGTTAACCCCACCCTTGGCCCTCGTAAGCCTTGCCCACCGGTCACTGGAAGTCCCAAGCCATGAGGTATTACTTCAAGGGTCAAGGCAGACAAATGACCGGAAGCAATGTGTGTCATGTGACCCCTCTAAGAACTCCTCCCATTGTCCTCTACCAATCGGGATGGGTTTCGCCCTGATAGGAACGCCCCAAGAGAAGATTTGACCAATCAGGGGGAGTTCCGGGGCAGGATGACCTGTCTGGAAGTGGTTCGTGTGACCCCTCTAAGAATACCTCCCACTACCGTCTACCAATCAGTAGGGGTTTGAGCCACTGGGGACCACCCCGAGAGGAGGTTTGACCAATCATGGGGAGTTCCGGGGTGGGGTGATCTGTCTGGAAGTGGTTTGTGTGACCCCTCTAAGAATTCCTCCCACCGCCCTCTACCAATCAGGAGGGGTTTCAGCCACTGGGGACCACCCCGAGAGGAGATTTGACCAACTGGGGGGAGTTCCAGGGTGGGGTGACCCGTCCGGAAGTGCTTCGTGTGACCCCTCTAAGAACTCCTCCCACCACCTTCTACCAATCGCGATGGGTTTCGGCTGCAGAGGACCGCCCCGAGAAGAGATTTGACCAAAATGGGGCAGGTTCTCGGATTGGGTGAACCGTCCAGAAGAGGGTCTTGTGACCCCTCTAAGAACTCCTCCCAATGCCCTCTGCCAATCAGAGTGCAGCACCATCACCCCATAAGTCCCAGCGCTGGGCAGAGGAAGCCATCTCTCACCAAGAAGACATGTTTTAGAAATTGTGGAAAGGCTGAGAGGAAACATGGACTCCTTTACCACCCCCGTGAGACCTTCAGATTTTGTTTTAGCTCCGAGGACCTTTGGAGTTGTGTGGAGAAAGCGCTACGGCAGTGACAGTTCCGAGGAGGGCCCTTTGACTCAACCGTTGATGGATACGTCGGAACCCGACCCCAAAATCCAAACCTTTGTGAGGCATCCCGATGAGTGTGACAGCCTCTCATTGTCCATGCCCTAAAGTTGGAAGGCGATTGTGGCTTGGGGGAGTCACAAGGTGAACGGGAAAGACGGCGCTCAGGTAAATGAATGATTAAGAAGCGACGGTCGATCATGGGGGTGTAATGGGGTTAGGAATCGACCTGGCATTGCATAAATCTAAAAACAGGCAGTGGGGTGCTTACACTGTTTTTTGTCTGAAAATCTCTCAACAGCTCGACGATGCCTTTCTAGAGGCCTTTCAGAAGTTACACATCGGTAGCCCTGTGGGAGTAAATCCATCGCGCATCAGCTGTTTTTGCTCCTGTCTGAGACCCAGATCTCAAGAGGAAAATCCAGAAAAGGACAAAAATGGAAGAATGAACCAGCTCAGACTCCCTCATGGTAGGGATCATGGCCTCCTTTGTTTCAGGCGGCTGTAAAAGATTGTGTTAAACCAGGCGATTAATAAAACTTATTTAAATGTGCCAGAATGAACGTGTCCCCCTCCATACTTATGTTCGTAAAAGATGGTCCCAGGAACAGCCATGTCTCCACAGACGGCTCTGTTAAAGAAAATCTGTTAAACCCCCAGGAAAGTTGGGGGCTTTGACAGGGTCAATCTTCTTTTTCAAGTGGCCAAAAAGCATCCTAAAACTTTAAATAGAAGACAGGTCAGAGCTTGGCTTTCACACCAGGATGCTTACGCTTTACACAAACCAGCTCAAATACGTTTTAAAAGAACCAGGACCGTTGTTTCAGATGTGGACGCGCAATGGCAGGCAGATTTGGTCCGTATGCACCGCTTCTCCAAACACAACAGCGGTTTTAAATACATCTTAGCAGTGATAGACATTCTATCCAAATATGCCTGGGCCTTAGGCCTAAAAGACAAGATGAGCGGTGAGGAATCCAAGGCCTTGAAAGCTATTTTTAGCCAAGGTCACGTGCCTCAAAAATGACAAACTAATCGGTGGAAAGAATTTTGAAACAAACCTTTTAGGAGATTGTTGAAACGGCACAGCGTTAACGCTTTTTGTTACTGATAATGAAGTCAAAGCAGGGGTTGTGGAGCCATTTTAACAGAACTTGAAAAAGATGTGGAGGATGTGGCGATATTTTACAGCCCATAACGCCTTTCGCCACATTGACCTGTTACCTGACTTTATGAAGAGTTACAACCAGAGCTTTTACAGAACTCTACGTACCAGACCTGCTGATGTTAACCCTTCCAATTCTCTGAAGATAAGGAAACCGGTTGATAGAGACGGTTTTAAAATAAAACCGGTTGTTGCCCCTTTTAGAAAAGGCGACCACGTGAGACTATCTAAAACCAAAGGAGCTTTTGAAAAAGGTTGTGAACAGACGTTTACCAATGAGATATTTATAGTGGATGAAGCCTGAACCAGGAGCCCGAGACCTGTATACCGATTAAAAGATTACGAGGGTGAGACAGTTACTGGATCTTTTTACCCTGAAGATTTACAAAAAGTAAACCCCAAACAAGACAAGATTTGCAGGATCGAAAAAGTTCTAGCGGAGAAAGGAAAAGGGAGAAAAAAGCAGCTACTGGTGAAATGGTTTGCGGGGGGCGGGGGATAAGTTTATCAGCTGGGTGGAAGCTTCTCAATTCTGACGTTTAGACACAAACAAACAAAAAGATGCCTCCTGCAAAGACTGAGGGAGCGAAAAATGAGCGACAGCGGGTTTTACATGACTTTGCCCAGCAATGCCAGCTCTGCAGTTTTTCCTCAAAACACCAGCTCGAACTTTACAATACAGCTAATTAAGCCCTTGGATCTCCCGGGTGCCTGGGAGGTGGGGTTAGTGGAAATACAACACCCGCACAGCTGGAACGCTATCAACGAGGACACCCCTTTTGAAATCACCTTTGAAGATATGGCATAGAGTTTTATCCTACGATGAGGTTATTACTCGTCCATAGCCGAATGATTGGATCATATGAACAGTACCGTGGCTCGTCATCCCCCAACGCCTGAGGTGGTCATGAACGATGACCCTGTGGGTAGAAAAGTTAGCCTTAAATCCGCTGATTTTACTTTTATGTTTTCTACCAGCAGGGAGCTAGCTAACATTCTAGGTTTGGGCCCCAAGCGCAGCGTCCAAAAATTCCCCTTCTGGGCAGACATCACAGGGGGAGTTAATTCCCTGTATCTGCACATAGATATTGTAGAACACCAGTTTGTGAGGGACTTTTCTGTTCCCCTGTTACACTGTGTCCCTATCTGAGGAAGGAACAATGAGTTTGTCACCATCACCTACGATAAACCTCATCACGTTCCTGTCAGAAAACACCACATCGATACCATTACCATTGAAATAAAGACAGATCAGAACAGATACGTCTCATTTGTTGAACGGAGTGGATATGAAAATTTAAACTGACGCGCAGATAAGACGCTTTCTGTTTAATGGGCAATGCAGCCGAAGGCTTTAAATTGCGCATTGTATCAGCATCGCTTTTTGTGAAGAAAGTACGGGTGGCCCTGAGCGTTCGTCTGCGGCACGCGGAGTCCCTGCTTACCACAAATGCTAAATATCCCGTGGACCGTGTGGGAATGAAAGTGTTTAGCATCCCCGTGGGCAGCAGGGTCAATAACCAGGAGAACCTGTTTTTTGGGACAGTTACCCAAAATGCTTGTCCTAGGGTTTGTCTTATGCCTTGAGTGGAAGTTACACTAAAAATCCCTTTCATTTTAAACATTATGATATTAATTTTGTGGCCTTATATGTGGATGGTGAACAGATACCAACCAATCCTCTGCAACCAGACTTCGAGGCAGGATGCTGCGTGAGAGAATACATGAATCTCGTACAGACACTGGTAAACACATGACAGATCGTTCTCTGTTAATCGACCGTGAGAAGTTTCCACAGGGTTACACCTTGTTTGCCTTTGACCTGTCTCCCGACCAGGAATGCACCGATGACTATTCCCTGATTAAAACCGGGAACCTGAGAGCAGAAATACGTTTTGGGAAGGCTTTAACCATCACCATCAATCTGATCGTGCATGGGGTTTTTGACAACATCATAGAGAGAAATCAGAGGAGAGACGTTCTGCTTGACCATATGTGAACATGGACACCGTGCAGCTCTCGTGTGTCTTATCAAGGTGCCTTACACAAAAAAGAATTTCTTAGATGTGTTCCCTTGTGATTTGGCTCCCTGGCGACAAGCTGTCTCAGAGACCCCTAGGTTTGTATCGCGCATCCACACAACCAACCTGGTGAACACTGGCTTGCCTTGTGTCTGGCGGAGCGTAACCGTGGAGAGTTTTTAGACTCATACGGGCACCCCCCGAAGAGCATGTTGTTTCCTAAAAGCATTATGAAATGTTTAAACAAAAATGCCACAGGCATTGTGTTTCACAGTAGACAATTACAAGACCCCCGCTCTGTCGCCTGCGGCTATCACTGAGTGTTTTTCTTACATCATCAGAGCAAGGGTTTATCTTTTGACCGGATTTTAAAATTGTAATCTAACGACTTAGTGCAAAACGACCGGATGGTGATGAATTTTCTAAAAAATACATTTAAATTCTTGGGCATGCCTAGCCTTGCTCAAAATGTGTTTCAACAAGCCCAGACATGTGTATCTTGCAATGCTTTTTATAGCCATGTTATCCAATATTCTCAGGCATAACAGACAATGTTTTGTTTGGCATTATCCAACACATTTTTTATAAAGTAACTTTTCCCACAGTTGCTAGGCCCCGCGAGAATTGCAGAAAAGGGGTGTTTCCACCTCGTATCCATTTTAAAATCCGTAGGGCAGGGTTTTAAAGCCTTCTCCTAGGACCCTCTTGTTGTAAATGACTTTCTGTGTTTTCTTAAGGGTTTTGGTCTCTATTTACCACTGATTTTTGCTCCTTACGATAGAGGGCTGCTGCACCTCTCTCTTTTTTGAGGTGTTTTCTCGCAGGCCCGTGCAATAGTCCAGGACTAGATCTTTCAAACTGTCAAAGTTGATCTTTTGACAGTTTGCCTAGTTCAGGGTAATACCTTTGACTTTCATACAGGCCTTTCCTCCCGACCTGTATACCGGTATGTTTTCGGGCCTGCCGACACAAACTCGGTGATGTGTTGATCTGGCGGGATCTCGCTCGTGAGGGAATTTAGAAAGAGTTTAGCGATTTGGCGTTAAGCGGGGTTAAACCTGATCTCGTGTTGGCACAAACGCACGCCTTCTTTCTGGTAGAAATCGTTCATGTACTTATTTTGTTTTTCTTCATCTGTGCACCAGCTGGGATACCCTGAAGCCTCTTGTTTCTGGCGGAGGTGTCATTTGATGTACTCTGAAAAGAGTTCATCAGATTTTTCATTAAAAAGCCAGATTTCATATATTTTTGCCACCGCGTACCCCTTCGTTATGGCCGCGTTCAATTCCACCGTGCACCAAGTCCCCAGGATGGCCCTCTCCTTGTCAGTATGGATGCACATACTTTGCATGCACATACTTTGCACATACTTTGCAGGTCACTTTGGCGGCTGTGGGATCCCCAGTTTCTCTGTTATTGGGGCAGGAAGAATAAAGTGCTGTTATCCTGATTATGTGAATCAAGGACAGTGGAACTGTCCTTGGCCTTTTATGACGGAGGGATTCGCCATCAACTAAGTAGCACTCGCTAGGCAAGGGACAAGGATTCCAAAACCCAGTGAATTGAGAGAGTTTGGAGGTTTGTGCCTAGTGATGTGAGCTCCCTTCTGAGGGCCCCAAACACCAATTGCACTTTCTCTCCATTGTGTAATGTCAGAGGTAATTTTGATTCTATTAGGAGTTTGGTTACAGACTGCAGAGCTGACTTCACTTTGGGTTCATGGTGCCCCAGCTCTGAGGCCCCACTACTACTTAACACAGTATTCAGTGATTTCAACTTGTCATAGGGGAGCTTCAGTGCCCCGCTGGTGTATTGTGTTACTGGGAGGGAACTCCTAGATACTGAATCCAGCCCCTGTTGTGGCCAACTCTGATGGGCAGAAGGGTTACACTGTAAACACATTTTTAGGATTTGTTCCCCTCCCACTTCACAGCTTTTTGCTGTAAATGGGTCTCTTTTACACAAAGACACAAGACCTAGGTTCTCACAAACCATTTTTTTTCATTTAAAAGTCATACAGCTTCTTGAAAACAAACCCAGAGGCTCCATTAAAACTTTTAGCTCACTTAAGGGCCAGAGACCTTCTAACAGAAACACAGATAATCACAAAGCCCTTTTCATTCGATTTTTTAAAATGTACAGCGACCAAGTTTTATATTGCATGTTTGTCCCTTCATCATTCTCTCAATTAATCCTTTTAGATTTCTTACAAATAGACTTTTTCTTAAGCAGGGTTCTGTCACTTTTTGTGTGGACCAGACGGTCAATGTAACGCTGTAAGCAGGCATCTTCCAGTTTGGACATTTTCTTTAAAACACGGTCAGGGTCTCCACTGAATTGCACAGCATTTCTCAAGGTCACCCCTTGCGCTAAATGTTCTTGGGTTAGGCACAGACGTTGCATAACATGACCTGTGGCAATAATAGTGTTCAATAAGCTTTCCAAACATAGCTCGGCACACAGGTCCCAGAGCTTGCAGTTTCTATCCATTGAAGTCCAAGTCACACAGTCATGGTGCCATTGGGCTGGGGCATCTATGACACAGCCCTCACCATTTTCAAAAAGCTTTTCCCTAAGACAGTGATGAAGAACAGCATAAACAGCAACGCGTACAATAGTCCACATAACATTTTTACGCTCGTGACGTGGCACTGGCTCAGCGAGTTCCATGCCAAGCCTCCTCCTAAACTCCTCGTAGCCGTCCTCCTCGGAGTCATCTTCAACAATTTCTAGCGGCATTGAGCAAAAACAAGGCCGGCCTGGTTCACCTTCGCTGCTTGATGCAACGCCATGCAGGGCCTCCGGATCCTCTGGAAAGGCATCGTCAAGCTGTCGAGAGATTTTCAGACAAGAAACAAGCGTAAGTTCCCACTGCTTGTTTTTAGATTTACACAACCCCTGGTTCCTAACCTCATTACACCCAATCATCGACCGTCGCTTCTTAATCATTCATGTACCTGAGCTATGTCTTTTCCATTCACCTTGTCTGCCAGTGCCTCCCCCAAGCCATGATCGCCTTCCTCCTCCAGGGTGGCGGACGACGAGAGGCCACCATGCTCATCGGGGTGTCTCATGAGCTGTTGGGCTTCAGGTTCGGATTCTGGCATATCCATCAATGGCTGGGCCAAAGGAATCCCCTTGGCTTCTCTCTCATCCTCTTCAGAACTGTCGCTGCTGTAGCGCTTTCTCCACACAACTCCAAAGGTCCTCGGGGCTAAAACAAAGTCTGAAGTTCTCACAGGGGTGGTAAAGGAGTCCACGGTTTCCTCTCAGCCTTTCCACAATTTCTAAAACACGTCTTCTTGGTAAGAGATGGCCTCCTCTTCCCAGCGCTGGGACTTATGAGGTGATGGTTCTGCACTCTGATTGGCAGAGGACATTGGAAGGAGTCCTTAGAGGGGTCACATGACCCTCTTCTGGGTGGTTGAGCCCGTCCCAGAACCCACCCTATTTTGGTCGAATCTCCTTTTGGGGCTGTCCTCTGTGGCCAAAACCCATCGCGATTGGTAGAGGGTGGTGGGAGGAGTTCTTAGAGGGGTCACACGAGCCACTTCCTGACGGGTCACCCTGCCCCAGAATTCCCCCCAATTGGGCAAATCTCCTCTCGGGGTGGTCCCCAGCGGCTGAAACCCCTGCTGATTGGTAGAGGGCAGTGGGATGAGTTCTTAGAGGGGTCACACAAACCCCAGAACTCCCCCTGATTGGTCAAATCTTCTCTCGAAGCGTTCCTGTGGGGGCAGAATCCATCCTGATCAGCAGAGGACAGTGGGAGGAGTTCTTACAGGGGTCACATGACACACCTTGCTTCCGGACATGTGTCCACCTTGACCCTGGAAGTAATACTCCCAAGAGGTGGGACTTCCAGTGACCTGTGTGCAGGGCTTACGGGGTCAAGGGGTGGGGTTAATGTTTGATTGATGGTAGGGCTCTTATACTACTCGCTCCCGCTACCCAAAATTGGAACAAAAGAGACGAAAATACTGGAGAGAAAGAAAGGAATGTTTGAAATATTTTAAATTCTTGTACTGTGCTGTAAATTCTTTTCCCCAAATTAATTCAAAACATTAATTTGTATTTTTGATTTTTCTATGTTTTGTTCTTGTTTTATAACACAATACAGCAACTATAAAACTGGCCAGTATTATGCTTTTATAAATAGAATACAACAGCCATAACAGTGGCCCGTATTAGCCATTCTCCTACTGCTCAGATGCTGTAAGGGAGAGAAGGCTCAGGCCCTGTAAAGTAGGCTGGGTTGATTTTTTATGACTCCAAGTGTTTTTATTACACATCAGGACATCTAGTCATTCTGATGGACGTGCAGCCTCTGGACAAGCTCAGTGATAAGCATGTACATTACACTGCTTGCTCAGGGGTCATTACTATAGAAACAGCCAAGTACTGGCCCAGATCCTCAAATACACCTGAGCTTTAGACTCTGGGTTGTTCTAACTTATGCTGTCTTGTAACAGCCATTGCTGTACGGGAGATTGCTGTAGCACCGGGGTCAGCAACGTTTGGCATGCAGCCCCCCAGGGTAAGCCCCCTGGCGGGCCAGGCCAGTTTGTTTACCTGTCGCGTCCACAGCTTTGGCCGATCGCGGATCCCACTGGCCGCAGTTCCCCACTGCAGGCCAACGGGGGCTGCAGGAAGCCGTGGCCAGCACATCCCTCACCCCGCGCTGCTTCCCGCAGTAAAACAGAAGGTTTATTAGACGACAGGAACATGGTCTAATACAGAGCTTGTAGGTGTCGAGAACCGGACCCTTCAGCTGGGTCCATTTTGGGGGGCAGTGAGCCAGACAACCACGTCTGCCCTTCACTCCATGTCCCAGCCAGCCCCAAACTGAAACTCCCTCCAGCCCCTCCTCCTCTGGGCTTTGTCCCTTTCCCCGGCCAGGAGGGCACCTGATTTCTTTGTTCTCCAACCCTTAGGTCTCACCTTGCAGGGGGGAAGGGCCCAGGCCATCAGTTGCCAGGAAACAGGGTGTCGGCCATTCTCTGTGTCCAGACCCCTGCACGCACCTGCCCTCTAGGTATCTGCAACGATCATACACCCTTACCCACCACCTAGATACTTAAGAACTGCCTAGGGGAAACCGAGGCACCCCCACACTATTCAGAGGAAACATTAAGAACAGTCCCACTTCGTCACACTGGGTATGAGATTTTGCTGTTTGTGCAGGGAGCTGGGAGCCCCAGGGCGCCCTGTTTAACCCTGGGACTTGGTGCCTCACCAAGAGGCCCTGCAATGAGTGTTGGGCTGAAACCCAGCCAGCTTGGTTTACATCCGGCCCACAACAGCGTCGGATGGAGCGAATAGGCCAAAGTGAAAGCAGAGCCTCTCCCCAAGCCTCTGGGAAAGACTGACCTGCCTTGCGGGGCGGGTGCGCAATTCCTAGCTTCTCCCTCCCTCCTGCCTGCTGTTAACGGAGGCAAACAGAGACGGCAATAAACCCCTCTGGTAGGAACGAGCCTGTGCCGCTGGGGAACGGAGCCACCTGGTGCGGATTAAAAGACCTAGTCCCAGAGCCAGGGCAAGCCCTCTCCTCTGGACAGCGGTTGGGGACGTCATACAGGGCGGCTTTAGGGCCCAGGGTTCTCATCCTGGCGCTTCAGCTGCTCGTTACCTGGGGCCTCCTGTTCTGCAGCGCTGAGTCTCACAGCTGCACTGAAGTCACTGGGGCAGATCCACTGCTCGTGTCAGTGACCACGGCTCCAGGAACGGGGCTGGAGAATGTGCTGTGCCCCTGGACAGGGCTGGGACAAACTACCCCAGCTGAGGTCTGCCCCGATGGGAGCTATGGGGAGCCCAGCGTACTGGAAGCTGCTGCCGTCCCTGGGTTTGTGATGGAGAATGTGGGGTGATGGGGGGGGCAATTCAGCACAAACAGCTCCTTTCGATTTCCTCCCAGCCACCCCAGCATGCCTGGGGACTCCCCTCCCCAATCAATCAAAGCCCAAGACGGGGATCTGAAGCTCAATATGAAGTTAATCCTCCGCCAGCTGATGTAACCCACGCACCTTCTGGGTGTGGTGCTGTGTCCCATCGAGTGGCACCAGGACCATTCGAGAGAGAGAGATAAGATGAGTCTGCTCTGCAGCCGTCGCTAACAGCCAGGGGGCTTTTAGCTCATGCAATAGAGGCTCACTAAGCTCCAGAGGCCCCAGGTTTGATCTCCACCCGCCGACGACCAGGGTCTGTGGGAGTGACGCTGGCGTGGCTGGCAAGGGGCAGCAGGAAGGGTTTCCACTGAGCGTTAAGGGAAAGGAACTTGCTGGCTGTGGCACGGTGCAGCCGGCTGGTTGGCACACCGGGAAAGGAACAGGGAGAAGAGCTCCGGCCCTGGCTGGTTCCCAGCTCTTGTCTTGGCCTTGTAAAAGGCTGACAGACGTAGTGCGAGCTTTGAAAGCGAACACACCGTGTTCTGGGCCTGGAGCAGCGGCTGGGAAGCGTTCCCAATCAACAACCGCGCCGGGATCCCTGTAATCCGCACCAGAGTGCAGGGGGAGGGGAGGGAGCTGGAGGGCCTTTGAAAACACAGACAGCTTGATGCCAGCCTTCCCTGGCTGCATGAAGCTATCCTCCAGAACCATGCCACCAAGGACCCAGTCCTGCAGCAGGACAGCCGGAGGGTTGGTGTCGCTATCCTCCTGTTCTACAGAGGGGGAAACTGAGGCACAGAGCTGGGCCACGTCAGGGCGCGGCTGGGGATGGAGCCCGTCAGATCCTCACGAGCTGCTGTGCGGCACTAGCCCTTGTGTCTGCGCCAGGTATGAACCCAGGCCCCTTGTGCAGGCCCAGCTGTCCGTCCCCTGGCGGGCAGCAGGGCCCATGCGGGAGCCCCCACGCAGTCCCCCACCACCCTCGGCTGCAAAGCAGCCCCAGCCCCACGGCAGGGTTACGTTCTCCTCCCCTGCCCTGTGTTCTGGCTCCTCCAGGACCCTTCACGAGGCTGGCAGGGGAGAGCTGAGCTTGCAGCCTGGCCAGGCTGGAGCTGGCCCAAAGGAAACACCTCCACGGTCTTTCCAGGTGCCACCCAGTCCCCCGGCGCCTGCAGGAAGGTTTGGGGTAATCACACACACCCTGGGTCTCCCAGCCACCAACGCTTTGCCCGGAGCCTGGCTCGGAGGGAAGCGCAGACGCAGTCCAGCCAGCCTTGACGTCCCTCTCCGCGGAGCTGGGAACGCGCCTGGAGCTGCCAGCCCAGTCCTGTCTACTCAGCGAACGGCTTGCTGCTGCTCTTTCCCGGGTCTCCTCCTCCCTCCCCAGCCCTGGAGCCAGACGAACACCCACACACAGGCCTACTGTGCCCATGGCTGTACAGCGGCTGCAGGGCTGCAGCCATTGCGTCCTGGACATATTCAAGGGGAGCCCGATGGGATTGGCCAGGCAAGGAGGGCATGAGCCCTGCCCAGCTAGGATGGGGCACCATCCCCACGCTGCTGCATCAAAGCCAGCCCTGGCTCGGAGCGATTCTGCAACCATCCGCCCGCTGGAGAAAGACATCAAGGTGAACTTGTCCCAGCTTGGAACTCCCTGAAGCCAATGGGATACATTTGGGTTAGGAAAAAGAAAAGGAGGACTTGTGGCACCTTAGAGACTAACCAATTTAGTTGAGCATAAGCTAAAGCTCACTTCATCGGATGCTTATGCTCAAATAAATTGGTTAGTTTCTAAGGTGCCACAAGTACGCTTTTTCTTTTTGCGAATACAGACTAACACGGCTGCTCCTCTGAAACCTGTCATGATTTGGGTTAGGGTGAATATATGTCAAGAAGACAAAACCACTCCTTGAGAGGGGCATGGCAGTGAGCTAGGCCCAGCCTGAGGGCCTCAGAGACCCCCTTGTCCCACCCTCTCTGCCTAGCTTCGGAACAGTCTAGGGGGTTCTCTGTGTGTGAAATTCCTCTCACTCTGCCTTCAGTACCGGGGCTGGAGGGGGGCTGGACTATTTAGCTGCATGCAGCACATTGGCTTCTTGGGGTGAAGTCCCATCACAGAGAGGTGCACACAGGGCTAGGGAATGGGCAGCTCCCTCAGACAGTCACAGTAGTCTACAAAACACGCCTAATACAAATCCGGGGAAGTGTGCTTTATGGGTCAGGTCCCAGGCAGGAGAGGGGAGAGCCGCACTGAGAAGGCCAGAGGTTGCCGTTCTCTGCAGCAGAATCACAGGGCACAGCAGGGGCTTAGCGCTCTCCTCGGCCTACAGGACTCAGACCGGGGGTCATGCTGGCGTGTCTGAGAGCTGACGATGAGCAGGAGCCACATGGCTCAGAGAAGCACAGCGATCTCATGGACCAGTTTCCAACTGGCCAGGCTGCGCCTTCACTCTCAGAGCCATGAGCCAGGCCCACTGTGTCACTAAGGCAGGGTGGGCAAACTTTTTGGCCCGAGGGCCACATGGGGTTGTAAAACGGTATGGAGGGCCGGGTAGGGAAGACTGGGCCTCCCCAAATAGCATGGCTCCCACCCCATCCACCCCCTCCCACTTCCCGCCCCCCAACTGCCCCCCTCAGAATCCCCGACCCATCCAACCCTCTGCTCCCTGTCCCCTGACCGCCCCCTCCGGGGACTTCCGCACCCTAACTGCCCCCGGGACCCCAACCCCCCCCCACTCCCTGTCCCGTATCCACACCCCGGGGGAGGGGAGGCAGCGGGGGAGGGGCTGGGGATTGGACAGGACGGTCCTGCGGGCCAGACGTCGTTTGCCCACGTCCTGTCCGGCCGCCTGAGCTCCCGGCCGGGGAGCGAACCCCGGCCCCTCCCCCGCAGCCGCTCGCCCTCTGCCCGCTGCTCCTGCCGGTCCCGCGGGCCCTAGTTTGCGCGTGTTGGTCGCAGGCCGGGACTCAGAAGTGAGGGTTCTGGGTGCAGGGGGAATGGGACTGTGCAGGGGGTCCAGATGAAGGTGGTTGGAGGTTAGCAGGGGAGGCTGGGTGCTGAGGACTCAGCATGGGGGTCCAGGTGCTGGGGGGTTCAGTGGGATGGGGGGCTCATTTGGGATAGTCCAGGTGCAGGGGGCTAGTCAGGGCACGGGTCTGGATGCAGGGAGGAGGAGCTCAGCACAGATCCAGACGCAGGGGGGGCTCTGTGGGGGTAGGTCTGGATGCAGGGGGTCTCCATCCCTGCTGAAGGCAGCACAGAAGTGAGGGTGTCAATCCTGCAATGCCCCTAGAGCAGCCTTGGAACACTCCCCCATCCCCTTTTGGGTTGGGGCCCCCACTATTACAACAGCCTGAAATTTCAGGGGTAAACTTCCGAAAATGTGAAATTGTCTTATTTTCAAATCCTAGGGCTGTGAAATTGACCAGAATGAACTGTGAATTTGGTAGGGCCCTAGTAATAACAGAAAGTTTATCACTGCTGTACTCAGTCTCATAGTGTGCTCCATCGCAAACGTGACAAAACCCAATACAAGAATACACTACCAATTATGGGTTTTGCTCACAAGAGTGAAACAAGCCTAATCGAGGAAAGCATACACTCATGCCCACACAGCAGTCTCAAATAGATAGATTACTCTGCGCTTCATCCCACATGTAGTGAAGGTTGACGGACATGTTCCATCCAAGGGCTGGCTGCAATTCAGCAAAGGATAAAATAATACCATGTGTAAAGCACTGAAATCCTTCTGGATAAAAGGCACCAGAGGATCATAAAGTGTTATCAATAGTCACAACCACACATCTAATAACCAGAGGACTAAACCTACTAACCAGAGTTTGCTTCAAATAATTCCTTTCCTACTCAGTGGAGTCCAAGGGCTGTGTTATGGTGGGAACGCCAAATCCCACCCCCTTTACTTCACTACTGATGGAGGAGAAGGGCTTCCTGCTCAGGTATTGTCCCTGAATGTTATTTGAGACTCATGCATTTTTCTGTTAGACTTGGCTACAAAGTGCCTCTTTAATTTGATGGTTTCCCAGTCTGCTGAGAAGAATGGAAACCGTCTTCTCTCCAAGACACAAACCCATCCCTGCTGTCTAGTTAGAGGGAACCAATACCATTCTCTCCATCCGTCCATCCCCATTCTCTCCCATCCCTGTCAGCTGCTTCTTCCCTTCTCTCTGAGTTTTCTTTTTCAGGCTATAGATACATTACAGCTTAGTGCAGATGGGCAGAGTCCCTGCGTGTTTCTGGAGAGGCTCAGCCCTGGCACTGTGTCAGGGTCGGGTGCAGCCTCACCTCTGAGTCCATGTCTCAGGGGAGGCGGGGGGCTTCAGGGTGATCTCCCACCTCCATACAGCCAGTGCGCGACTCTTGCCCCTGTTGCTGCACCCGCACTGCAAAAATGTGGGAATGACACAAGCAGCTGTGGGGAAGCCGTGGGAGCCTTGGCCAGGACTGCCATTTAGGGAGGGTGGAGGGGCACCCCCATCTCGAGTTCCATACCAGAGGTCTGTTCGTGGCACATAGTCAGAGCTCTTACCTGCTGCGCCATGCAGGTGCCCTCCTCCAGCTCCTGCGGTCTATTTCCTCCACTGCACTAGGGTGTCTGGGGGTGGGCAGGCAAGGAAGAGGTCAGATGCTGAAGGAGTGGGGATCAGTGAGTTAGATACAATTGTTGTTATTGGGTCTCTGCATGAGAATAAAATATATGCATAGACTGTAACCCAGTTCTTCCTCTCCTTGAACTTGAGCCTGCTATGGTGTCATTATCCTGCGTTTGTGGCATCACACTATGGTCATGGAAAAGCAAATGGAGTAAATTCAGCATTATTGTGTAACGGCAGCTTCTAGCAGGACTCCTGAGAGTTTTCTCAGTATTAAGTGACTTGCCTGAAATGTGTCAGGCTGTGTGTGCCCGCCTTTTCCCCCACGAGTACGACGGGATGACTTGTCTCACACCGGTGCTCTTGGGAATGCTTCTAAAGCACTCTGGAGACTGAAGCAGCTGTACTAGTGTTCCTAAAAAGGGTAAAGGAAATGGGATTTAATTCTAATCCTGCTGAGATCACTTTCCAGTGCACAAAGGAGGCCTTGTCAGAGAGCCGCTTTTCAATGAGACCTTTTCTGCGGTCGGGTAGTGGTAGAGGTACCGTGAACAGAGCTTAGCTGAATATTGGGGATAGAAGGCCTGTTTCTTGGTTGAGAAACTGTACCCTCTGCTATACGACAGACTACCCCTTGACTTCACCACACCTTTGTCGGGATCTCCTCTCAGACGAATTCTCCCAGGGCCTGTATTTCAGGCTTTGCTGAAGTTTCAAGGGAAGGCTGATAAGAACCAGTCTTCAGCAATTTTTGTTGGCAGAGTGGTGATTTGAAGAGAGCACTTTCCTTCTTTACAGGCAGTGGCGTAGCTAGGGCAGGGAAACTGGGCAGGCAATGATGGGGCAGTTGGGGATAGGGAGACCTGCCTCCCCCACCATCTCCAGCCGTCCTTCACTGCTCAGCAGGCACCTGACCATGAGGCTGCCTGGGGGAGGGCGGGGGTGTACCTTGTAGGGGCAGGGCTGGAGACCAGGGCAGCAGCATGTGGCGCTGGCAGGAGCGGGACACGGATGGACACCGACCCAGTGTTGGGAGTCCCAGCCTGTGGATTCGGGGAGCTCCAGCCCCGATCTGGGTGGGCCTGGATGCTAAGTGGGTGGGCCACAGCCCACTCAGGCCCACCCATGGCTACAGCCCTGTCAGGTGCTTGCTGACTCCTAATCTAACGCACAGATTAACGGTAAAGCTGCCCTGCATTAGGGTTTCATTGTGGGGGAATCTGTCAAGTTCTTCGAGTGCTTGCTCATGTCGATTCCAAGTAGGTGTGCGTATGCCGCGTGTACAGTCGTCGGAAGGTTTTTCCCCAAGCAGTACCCGTCGGGTCAGCTGTGGAGCTCCCGGAGCTGCGCCTTCATGGCGGTGTATATAGGTCCCTGCCGACCCGCCACCTCTTCAATTCGTTCTTACTGCCTCTGACGGTCGTTGGAGCTGTGTGTCTCTCTTGCCTCTGCAAGCAGTTTCCCCAGTGATTGGACTTTCTGTTAACCTGTAAATAGTTAATTAGTTAGGGTTAGTTTTCAGTAATTAGTTTGATAGAAGTGGGGGGTTCCCCCAAGCCCAGTTCCCTCCCCTCTTGGGGTTTGGCACATGCCTCCATCCCAAGAGTTTAAGCCGTGCGGGACCTGCTACAAGCTCATCTCAATGGGTGACCCCCAGGACTCCTGCCTAAAGTGTCTGGGGGAGGCACATCAAACAGCTCGCTTCAAGAGCTGCAAAGTTCTCCGCCCGAGAACAAAGAAAGAAAGGGACTTCAGGCTCAAAGAACTCCTTATGGAGGCAGCCCTCCGTCCCCTGCCGGCTCTGGGCGAGCAGGACTTGGCATTAAGCACCTCTGTGCGCAGCGCTCTGGCCTCTGTTAGAGAAACTACGGCTCGCACTCACCGATGCCACCTAAGCAGCACAAGAAGACGAATAGAGGGCGCTCACCCATGGTCAGAGCACTGAGTCTGACAGCATAAGCGGTCTGCGTCCTACGCAGGGATCAGCACTGTCGACTTTGGGCCTGCAGAGGGATCCGTCAAGTCTGGTGCCACTGGACCCTCCTGCTAGAGAGTGCCAGGTGGAGGAGCAGGAGCTTCCTTCCATCCTGGACACGTTTGAGGTGGCCAGGGACTTGATTGCCATGATGGCACTGCAGTTTCCCACCAGGCAAGATAGACCTCCGGCACCACAAGGCACGGCGCCGTCCAGAAGCAAGCCCATGATGATGAAGCTCTGCTCGCCTTCCCCACGGCACCATCCTCCGACACTGTCCTGCTTGGACCACCCTGCCAGACTGGCTGAAGAAGTTAGCTGTCTGGTTCTTAAACTCAGCAGCAGCAGTCGCTCGCTGGGTGCTCAGTGATTCTCTGCCTCCCTGGGCTCAGCTCTTGCCAAGCCCTGCTTCTGCTCTGTTCCTCCACAGCTTCAGCCCAGATCCTGTCCTACACCCAGCCTTGCTCCTGCCTCAGAACCAGCCCTGCTCCCTTCTTCCCTGCCCCCGGTGATCCGGTTCTGACCCTTGGCTCTGATTCCTGACTCCGACTCTCTCTTGATTCTAGAGTGATCAGATATCCCGATTTGATAGGAACAGTCCTGATCTGGGGGTCTTTTTCTTATATAGGTTCCTATTACCCCACCCCCATCCCAATTGTTCACATTTGCTGTCTGGTCACCCTACTTGATTCTTGGCTCTGCCATTTGGATTCTGACTCTAGTTCTAATCTTTGGACCTGCTTCTTGGTTTTGGCCCTGTCTCAATTCCTGCTTTTGGCATTTGGACACTCACCACTAGGCATGACTCCCAGTCTGACCACTATGCCTGACCACCTACAACCCGGTCTCCTGACATGTGCTCAGTCTGGTTTGTGGTTTAACCATCTGATGAGTTCCATGTAACCTTGTGCATGTCTTTGTGAGGAAACCAAGTATCACCAATAATCAGTGCATGTTACTGCACAGCGATTCTCAAACTGTGGGTCGGGATCCCTTTTTAATAGGGTCACCAGGGCTGGAGTTAGACTTGCCTGGGCCCAGGGCTGAAGCCCAAGCCTGAGCCCTGGGAAGCAGGGCTGAGACTTGGGCTTCAGCCCTGGGATCAGGTTACAGCTCCCCCCACCCCCTGCCTGGGCCTGAAGCCCTTGGGTTTTGACTTTGGCCCCTTCTGGCCCGGGGGAGCTAGGGCTTGGGTGGGCTCAGGGTTTGGTTCTCCCTCCTGGGGTCGCGTAGTAATTTTTGTTGTCAGAAGGGGGTCGTGGTGCAATGAAGTTTGAGAACCCCTGTTATAGCAAGTTCTTATCTTTCTCTATTAGCGTTTGCCATCCTAATGCCATGTGGGAAGTGGTTTTGTTTTGCTGTATGGGGGTGGCTTGCTGCATCAGGGCCTCTAGTGGTTGAGCACGTACGGGCTCTGGCTGGGAGTTCAGATGTGGGAGGTCAGTGGGGACACTGGGGCATGGCCACTAGGTATCTCGAGGGGATGGAAGACCACGAGTGTCGATGAAGCCCCCTCGCACTAGGCCCAGGTGTCCTTGCCCCCCCGACTCCGGCCTGGAGGCACTCGCAGCAGCTCTGTGTACTAGGCCCAAGTGTCCTTGGGCCCCGGCCTGGAGGCACTCGCAGCAGTTATGCTGAGGATCTGCAACAATATGTTGCAGAGTCAGACTGCCTGAAACTAAACAAGGCCAAACAGGGCAGATATGGAAGACCAATGCTGAATAAAGCAGCTTTATGTATGGTTTAACAAATGATACAGAGAACAAGGGAACTAGCTGGGAACTGGATTGGCTGGCTATATGGATACTTAGGGCAGCTTGCTATTGGATAGGTATGCTGGGAAAAAGGACGTATAAAAGCCGGTGTAACTTCCTGCTCTGGGTGCAGGATTGGAGATTTTATTCTCCCTGTACCTTTTTGCAGCTGCAAATAAACTTTTCTGCTTCTTCACCCCGTTGTGATTATTGGGTGTAGCACACCGGGTAGCGAACCAACCTCAGCTGTTGTTTAGCCTCTCGGCACTGGGTGCCGGCAACAATAACAATTATCAAAAAGTGTCATGTTTTCTCTAGTGACGTGCTAACATATTTTGTCACCAGGAAAAATATGGAATAAGTCTAATGAATTACCACAGATTTACATTGGTGTAACTGAAATTATGCATTCAATATCCTGTTTCAGGTTAGTAAAAATAAAAGAATGCTGTGGGTTTTGTGGACATGTACAAGATACAGATTTATAAAAACAAGATGAAAACAGGTAGTTACGCTGGGGAAAGGGGAAGCCTTATTGAAGCTGTTGGGCATACCAGTTGTCCTTTATTCAGGATCAATGTAAAAACAATCAAGCTCTTTTGTGGAATAGATGGCTGACTTAATAGAAGTCACCATCAAGTAAAGCTGGAATAGGAGTTGAGCCATACAGTGGAAGGGGCTTTCACTGGGGTCTGAATGCAAATGCAGAGGGATGGGGTTCGGGGCGGGGGGGGAGGAAGAGAGGGAGTGTGACACCGCAGAAGCACAAAGGAGCCCCAGGGAAGTATTTGTAGTGTGATCTCAGAAAAAGTTGAGAGAGAGAGAGAGAGAGCATGCGCGCTTTATGATAGACTGCTGGATAGAAAGAGGCTTGGAATTGTGAGCCAAGAAACTATTCCTGCTGTCGTTAGGGAAATAGAACTTCGTGTACATTCTTTGTAAATAAGCAGGATTGTGTCAAAAAAATACCTGACTCCATCATCCATTTCTCCCCCTAATGGAAACAACTCACAAGACCCAAAATATTCACTAATTGCTCAGGTCAAAAGGGATAACAATATTGTGAATTCTTTTGTTTTCCTGTTCTTAGATAAACAATAGACCTGCTTCAGTAAAGAACCATAAACACTGAAAATACTGTTTTGTTCTCTCAGAGCTAGCTCTCAGTAGATCTAGAAAATAAGAGTGTTTGTTGTTATACAATCCTTAGAATTCAATTACTTGCACAAATCATTTTAATTTTTCTCTGATTAGGATTCAAAAATAAGCAATTAGATATTCTGTATAGTGTTTAGGAAATTTGTAGGATTAAAATCAGCATGTATTCTGTATACATGGCTTTACCATATATGCAACCTCACATCTACACTTGTAAGAGGACCACATTTCATGAAGGAGTTTCAAACCACTTCAAGCTAGGACAGTTTTAAGCTACTTTATGTTTCAAATGTGAATGGTGTCCGCTGTGTCAATTAATCTTTTTAAATTATGACCATGATCTAAGATCCACATTTTCAGAATTTTCTTCCATCATTCATATGCTTGGATGAATAAGGCTGCTTTCCTGAACTGCGGTCCATATTTGGAACTGTCTTTATAGTGTAGACTCAACCACCCTCCTTATACAGTTTGGAAGTTGTTCGATACTCCCTCGGGACCAGATTTACTCTTCTTTACACAGATTTGGGCCCTAGTCGGGGAGCGACGTACTCATGTAACCGAGCAGCAGAATTTGGCCCTCCTATGGGTTCAGTCTCTCAGTTAGGCCTGTCTTTTTATCTTATCTATTGATATAGCATCCATCCCGAGAGTAGAAGAGCAGCTGTCCCATTTCAGACAAGATACATCAATACCTATATTGATTATTCACAATGGAGTTTTTATCTTTGTTGTACTGTTCCTTTTGAGAAATAAGAAAACAGAGTAAAAGTAAAATGTACTTTTTCTCCCAAATCTATGTGCCATTCCTGATCTTGATTGAACAGGGGAGAGCGTCTTTCCTCTGGATTAAGAATCCAGCTGAGACAACTACCCCAGCCCCACACATTCTACAAGGGAATCCAAAGTCAGAGCAGTGGCATTCAGTGAAGGGTAGCTGCTCTCTTTGAACATCCTGATAGATGAAATAAAGGACTGGGGGTCATCATTAAAAGTAGCTTAAATGGGAGCTCAATCCCCAGAGCTATGATTGCCGAATCAGGAAAAAACAAGAAAGTACGTCCTCTCAGGGATTGGCATATTCAAGTTTACAAGAGAGACGATAAAGACTGGCCATGACGTAGAAAAATCAAAATTCAAGTTCGCCAGTAAGAAAAGAGCCTGAGTAATAGTCAGCTAAAGAATGGAAGGGACCAGTTGACCCAGGAAGTTACAAGAGCCTTTATTAAAATGGAGAGCTACTTTTGTCCTTCTGTCTGCTTGCTTCTGGCCAAGGTTGGCTCAGGAATAGAGGGGGAATCTCTTGGGGTCCAGCAACTCTGCTGGCTTGGGAAAGTGTGCACTGCATCACCCACTCCTCCCTGTGTGAGACAATCTCTGTGCCTCTGTTTCGACAGTTCAAAACCCTTAAAAATACCTTTCTTTACAGCTCAATACAGAAATTGCCAGAACCTAGTCCTGTACTTTTTTCTTTAAAAACAAACAATGAAATGGGGATGTTTGCACAACAATGATGTGAATCCATGTCTGTATTTTTATATCTTTAGACGCTCAACAAATATACAAAAATCTGCATTAAAATAACAATTAGTAAGTTTGCAAAACTGAGCAATGGAAAGTTTGGAAATGCCAGGATTCAGGGAGTCTGAGTCCTGTGCACGTGCATTTTGACACAGCTTTTAATTGCACAATTGTCCTATTTTTTTCCACAGGCCCCTCATTCAGTGACCATTGAAGTGTTGTTTGTTGCTTGCCTTCAGATGCTGTGTACATACTTCTGCAACGTGAACACATCAAGTCAGGTTCCAGGTCGCAGTCCTTCTCTTCCAGGGGCTCAGTGGCCAGGGCCCAGTATATCTAAAATATCAGGTAAATCCCTGGGATTAGGGTTGTGGCTGACAGGGCCTATTTCTCAGGCACCATGAAGTTTTCTACTCGAAGGATGAGGCTTGTCTGTGCAGTAGATAGAGCTTTCTCAGGGGACAGTCTTTGACAGGAGAACAAACTCCCATGTCATTCTGAGGCTATTAGAGAGACAAGGTGGGTGAGGGAGAGGGTGACCAGATAGTAAGTATGAAAAATCGTGATGGGGGTGGGGTGGGATTGATAGGCGCCTAAACCCCGAATATCTGGACTGTCCCTATAAACTTAGGACATCTGGTCACCCTAGCTGAGGTAATATCTTCTGTTGGACCAACTTCTGTTGGTGAAAGAAATAACCTTTCAAGGACCTGAAGGAGAACTCTGTGCAGTCCTTTCACCAACAGAAGTTAGTCCAATAAAAGATATTACCATGACAGATGTGAGTCATATTATTAATGTACTAGAGGAAGCTGCTCAGATACTTCATTGATGAGAACCGTAGAAAAACCTAGATAGAATAAAGTGAAGGAGAAAGAGAGAGCCTCTTTCTGAGATTATCCTTTTCCTTCTCCCTAATGATCCTATTTGCTAACAAAGATATACATTCTTAGTGCTGTTGTGGCTTTGTGCAGAAGTGTGAATTGTCTCAGTAGATTCGGATGTATTTTATCTTTTAGGCAAAGATATCGAAAACAGGGAATACAAACAACACATGTTATGCAAACCCGCACCACTAGGTGACAGCAGATATGTTGAGTTGTCATTAGCTGAGAAACCATTTCAAAAAGCGAAGTAATGTTCTTGGAATTCTGCTTTAAGCCACAAGGCACACAGCTAAGCAGAGTCATCTTCTGAGTGCTGGAGCTTTAATTTTTTTTCCATATGAGAACCTGCTTAAAATCCCATTAATGAACTGTGTTCTCTTCACTCTCCTATTTGTCTGTGCTGTGACGGAAAAATATAATTGTTTGTCAATAACGGCTTTTATTTGAAGCAGAGAGTGAGAAAACATGTGTGTAAAATGCTTTGAAGAAGAAAATCTCTCTAGAAATGCAAATTATTATTATTATTATTGTTGTTATTGGGTCAAATTCTACAGTAGGTCTTTAGGCTCCTAGCTTCCACTGATTTCAGTGGAAGTTAGGAGTCTAAAGACCTTTGAGGAGCTGGGCCTCATACCCTACTCAGACAAAACTTTGACTGACTTTAATTCAGCCTAGCCCTGCGCTGGGTTAAGCCCAATATCTTACTGTACATTGTACAGAAGCTTCTTGCTAGCAGGAGTCAATCTGCAGCTGTTTTTTCAGTAATGCTGTCAAGGTTCCTTCCCCACTCTGAACTCTAGGGTACAGATGTGGGGACCTGCATGAAAACCTCCTAAGCTTACTTTTACCAGCATAGGTTAAACCTTCCCCAAGGTACAAATTAATTTGACCCTTTGCCCTTGGAATTTCCACTGCCACCACCAAACTTTAACTGGGTTTACTAGGAAACATAGTTTGGACACGTCTTTCCCCCCCAAATCCTCCCAACTCTTGCACCCCACTTCCTGGGGAAGGTTTGGTAAAAATCCTCACCAATTTGCATAGGTGACCACAGACCCACACCCTTGGATCTTAGAACAATGAAAAAGCATTCAGTTTTCTTACAAGAAGACTTTTAATAGAAGGAAAGGAATAGCTCTGTAAAATCAGGATGGTAGATACCTTACAGGGTAATTCCATTCAAAACATAGAGAATCCCTCTAGGCAAAACCTTAAGTTACAAAAAAGACACACAGACAAGAATAGTCATTCTATTCAGCACAACTCTTCTCAGCCATTTAAAGAAATCATAATCTAACACATACCTAGCTAGATTACTTACTAAAAGTTCTCAGACTCCAGTCCTGTTCTGTCCCCAGCACAAGCAGCAGACAGAGACAGAGACACAGACCCTTTGTTTTTTCTCCCTCCTCCCAGCTTTTGAAAGGATCTTGTCTCCTCATTGGTCATTTTGGTCAGGTGCCAACGAGGTTACCTTTAGCTTCTTAACCCTTTGCGGGTGAGAGGATGTTTCCTCTGGCCAGGAGGGATTTTAAAGGGTTTACCCTTCCCTTTATATTTATGACAAATGCATTTTCTGTATTTACCAGCTTTGTTTTCTTGCACCCTCAGTCATTTTGGGCCTTGTACATAATGTGTATAAATGGAATATTTATCATCCTCTCTGACTGTAATGTGTTTTAAGTGATGGTATATTGTCAAGCTGCATTCAGTATGGGTTGATCTGTTGATCCTCATTAGTGAGAGAAGTGTATGAATTACGAGCCCAAGCAGGATCCCGCTGCTCATTGCTGCAGCTCAACTTGCACTGCTGCAGAACACTATTTGTGTGTGTGCACAAGGCTTGTGTTGTGAAAACCTTGCCCCTTGTACACTCAAAGTCAACCTCTGATCCAGCTCTTGTCAAATGCAGCCAGTTAACATCACAGTGACCACGGGTGTAAAGCTGTGGCCTCCTCCTTTTGAGGGTCTACTGTTGCCCAAGCTCTAAGTCAAGCTGAGGCAGTGTTGGGGTGATGAGGTGCTAATTTATGAGCTCCTTGATGCCTGCACAGTGTTTGTCATGGCTTTGCCACACATACTCTTGTTCTGTTCTTGATCTTAATTTATTCTGTGGCATTACATAGTTCATGGTGTTACTTGTCACATGCATGAACACTCTTCCCATCACTGGTCCATCCGTAGTGGACTTATATGTGGATGCCTTGCCCGGATGGTAACAGCTGCAATGAGCAAGCATTCTTACAATTACCTGTGCTCCTACCTGATGCTGCATTTTTGAAAGGCCCGACTTTATGGAGCCAGGTGTAGACAGTGAGGGGTGCAGAACACCAGCACAGAGACAGGCAAACTCTCTGTGCTGACCATGCCCTTAGCTTCTTGCAGAGTGGCCTGCTGTTTATGTACTAAAACTGGAGTAGGCCTCAACGGTGTGCCACTGGATACTTTCCATCTTGTGCAAATGTACGAGTCCCCAGTTTACACAATGGCATGGAACAGGGGCTGAGTCACATCAGACCCTGAATCAGGAAGAAAGTTCCCGAAATAGGTAGCACTATATTAGTTATCTGCTGGTACCTGGTCAAAGGGGGCTTTTTTGCTTGCTTTATTATCCTCTTGTCTGTTTGTTGTGCTGTTAAGATTTGTTAATTAATTAATGACAGTTACGGACCATCTTGTTCTCTGTTTGTACAGGTCCGAGCGCAATGGGATCCTGGTTTGTGACTGGGACTGTGAGGCAGTACTGCAATACAAATAATTACATGCTGATCTCCAGAAATATTTTTATACCGTGGCCATCCCCACTAGCTTAAGAGATTAGTCACGGAAAATGGAAGTTTGTGAACCTGACATCTGCAGTTTAACTCAGTCCCCTTGTCTCCTGCACTGAGTGTTCTTTCTGCTCAATACACACTCAATGGTAGGCATGCCCACAAAATAGGGTTATGAAGATGGGTCTCTGGGAGGCTTTGACTTCCTCTACCATGGGATGCTATTGCAGGAAGGAGGTTTGCTGGGAAGAGATGGGGTCCGTCTGACCAAGAAGGAGAAGAACATCTTCATGCACTGACTCACCAACCTTAGGAGAAGAGCTTAAAACTAAGTTCAGAGGGGGCAGGTGAAAAAAGCCACCAGGTAAAAAAAGGTGGCCTTAATAGAGGACTAGCTGTGTGGGGAGAAGTAGATGTGGAGAATTGCAGTAGAATTATAGGAGAAACAAGAGGGAAATCCATGGGGGCATCTGCTTAACATCTTAGATGTCTGTACACACAAGCAAGGAGGAATAATAATGGGGGATAAACAATAAGAACTGGGAGTTTTAGTACATAAATCTTAACTGAGCTTAACTGCATCACAGATACTTGATGGGATAGATCTCATGACTGGACTATTGGTATAGAGGGCTATAGCTTGTTGAGGAAGGACAGGCAGAAAAAAAAAGAGAGGACATATTGCATTGTAAACCTGTTCTGAGGTCCAGAAGGAGGTGAGAAGCAGACCAGTTGAAAGTCTCTGAGTAAAGATAAAAGAGGGAATAAACAGGGGTGAGGTCCTGGTAGGGGTCTATTACAGACCACCAAATCAGGAAGAGGAGGGAGAGGAGGCATTTCTAGAACAAACAACAGAAATATGCAAAACACAAATCCTGATTGTAATGGGGGACTTTACCTACCCAGACATCTGCTGAAAAAGGAATATGGTAAAACCCCAAATTACCCAATCAGTTCCTGGAATGTACTGGGGACAATGCTTTGTTTCAGAAAATGGAGGAAGAAACCGGGGGGACAGCCATTTTAGACTTGATTCTGACCAGCAGGGGGGAGCTGGTGGTGAATGTGAAGGTGGAAGGTGATTTGGGTGAAAGGGATCATGAAGGATAGATTTCATGATTCTAAGGAAAGGAAGGAATGAGAATGACAGGAGAAGGACTGCCAAAAGCAGACTTTAACATCCTCAGAGAATTGGTAGGTAGCGACCCATGGAGAAAACGTCTAAGGCATAAAGGAGTTCAGGAAAGCTGGCAGTTTCTCCAGGAGACAATATTAAAGGCACAACTGCCAATGCAAAGGAAAGAGAGGAAGAATAGTAAGAGGCCAATGGCTCCATCAGAAGTTTTGTAATGACCTGAAAATCAAAAAGAAATCCTACAAAATGGGGAAACATGGATGAATTACTAAGGAGGAGTACAAAAGAATAGTTTGTCCGTGTAAGGGCAAAATCAGAAAGGGTAAGGCACCAAATCAGTTATACATAGCAAAGGAAACATGTCATTGTAATTCTTTTTCCATATGGTTTACTGCAAAGAGTGTCATCACTCTGAATGCTTTAAAGGCAACATCATCTCCAAAATCAAGTGTGGGCTCTACATATGGCCATACAGATGACACCACACTGTATTAAACACAACAAAAAATAATTTAGTTGATTTGTTTGGCAGGACATGGAAATGAAGAATAAATTTCAATTCATTGTAAAACAATATAAAAATCAATATTTGTAATACAGTCCAATAAGATTTCATCAAGCTTTTTAATCAACCAAATTAAAAAGCAAAAGAAACCAACCACCCACACTCAAGTGTCACTGTGCATTCTCCAAGGCAGTTTCTTCTCTTTCTTTGTTCGGTGCTTTTATTTTCTATCCATTCAACCAGGAGCAGATTTTCCAATAAAACCAATATTGGAAAGTGTGGCAAACTGAGAGAGGGACGGAACCAAAATTCAAAATGATTTAGAGCGAATGAGAAATTCTACACTGGAGCAAATTTAGCCACCTATTGGACTGCGTACATGGATGGGCCCAGATATTGAAATGTATTTAGGTTCCTCACATCTATTGATTTCAGTGCGAGTTAGGAGCCTAAATACCTTTGAGGCTCTTGTCCATGTCATCACAGCACCTACCTGATCAGCAGCAGTTTATGTGTTATGTCACAGTCACAGTGATGTCATAATAGTGCTTGCATAATCTTAACTGGCTATTCCGGACAGGACAGCCTGAGAGGCCAGCTGCCTATCAGTACTGGAGCTCTTTGGAGAAAGGACTGGAGGAAGTGTTGAGGAAAGATTAAAAGATGAATAAATTTGTGAGTGATCAGGAGGTAACCGACAGAGGTAAGGGTCAGCATTGTATTCTGTATATCCATTCTATATTCACACACACATTTAGAAAGCATAGGCATACAGATGAGCTGTAATGTTCTCCATTTGTATGAGCAGAACCTCAGCTGCTGTAAACCAGTGTCCCTCTGTTGACTTCCTTGTAGCTGTGTTGATTTACACCAGTTGAGGAGTTGGCCTACAGCCTCTGGACCTGGAAACTTTCCTGAGAATCTGAGTTTCTAGGGAATGTTATGGGGGAGGTCTTCCTTCTTTTCTCCCAGTTGTTTTATGTTTGTTATGGGTCCTCATTTTGTGTTTTCTGCATCCATGGAGCCAACTCCATCAGCGATAGGGGAAATTAGAACAAAAAAGGCAGAAGGACTTCTCCTCTAGCTGTCTAAATGAAGCTCTGCTAATATCTTAAATGCAAGAGAACAAAGCATGGGGTCACATTTCTTAGCAACACTAGTGCTCCTCATCCCACACAGATGGGCAGAGTAGGTTACAGTTATGATTCCGTTTGCATCTGGGTGTTACAACTGAAGGATGCAATTTGCATAACGGATGGGCAATCACCTAACCTCAAGTAGTCTTTCCTGGGAAGGGGAAATCTTGTTAGTTCCTCCTTCATGCTTGGAATGCTGTTACAATGGAGACAGATAAATACGGCATTTCAGATTTCTTGTGAAATATTAAGTCTCCTGGAGAATTTCTGCCCAGAGCGAAGAGATACATGGGAGATCAAATCCTGATTTTTTTCATACACCAGCTATTTCATTGTTTCCTAGAGTTTAAGGCCAGAAGGGACCATTAGATCATCTAGTCTGACTTCCTGTATTTCACAGGCCACTAAATTTCACCTAGCAACCCTACACTGAACCCCAAAACTTGTCTTGGACAAAAACATTTCAGTCTGTAGGAGACAAAACTGTTGTGTGCCGTCGGCAGAGGACAGGAGAGACTGAGGTTCCACCAACGCCTGAGGCCCTTCCAATGGTCGAGAATTGATTGGGTCAGATATACTCAGATTATCCTAGCAGGTGATCAGTGCCCCATCCTGCCACTCAAAGGTCCCTGCCAATCCGAC